>NC_091839.1:39200975-39825975 GCF_037783145.1 Equus przewalskii
CCATACTGTTTTCCATAACGGCTGCACAGTTTACATTTCTGCCAACAGTGCATGTGTTCCCTTTTCTCCACATCCTCCATAGCATTTTTTAAATATTTTGTCTTTCTGATAATAGCCATTCTAACAGGTGTGAGGTGATATCTCATTGTGAATTTGATTTGCATTTCCCTGATGGTTGGTGATGTTGAGCACATTTTCATGTGCCTGTTGGTCATCTGTATGTCTTCTTCAGAAAAATGTTTATTCACATCCATTGCCCATTTTTTAATTGGTTTATTTATTTCTTTGCTATTGAGTTGTATGAATTCCTTATATATTTTGGATATTAACTCCTAATTGGATATGTTGTTTGTAAATATTTTCTCCCATCCAGTAGGTTTCCTTTTCACTTTTTCTGGTTTCCTTTGCTATGCAGAAGGTTTTTAGTTTGATGTAGTTGCAATTGTTTATTTTTGGTTTTGTTGCTTTGGTGTCAAATCCAAAATATCATTGCCAAGACCAATATCAAAGAGGTTATCCCCTACTTTTTCTTCTAGGAATCTTACAGTTTCAGTTCTTATGTTCAAGTTTTTAGTCTACTTTGGGTTAATTTTGTGAATGATGTAAGATAAGGGTAAAATTTCATTGGAGTTGATTTCTGGAGCAAAACTTCTTGTTGTTTTCTTTGGAACATATTCCCTTGTTTCTTCATTTTCCTTGACTCTCTCTGTTGGTTTCTGCACATTAGATATAAGAGCACCTCTCCCCGTCTTGCAGACTGGGCTCATGGAAGAGACGAACTTTGGCAATCAGCCTGGCCTGAGCCCCTGGCCACCTCTCAAACTTTTGTGATTGTCCAAGCTGCCATCTCTGTTCTTAGTGGTTCCCAGTAGGTTAGCATATGTCATTGTCTCAAAGGCATGGGAAATGCCCACACACCTGTTCAGGCTTCCACAGGACTACTAAGTGCCGGCCCCTTCAGCTCTCCCATGTGGACTAACTGGAAGCCTGACCTTCAGGCAACAAAAGGATATTGGACATGCAGTCTAGCCCCTATCAGGGAGAAATGGGGAAGTTGGGTATTTTTGCTTACTCACTCTGTGTTGAGTCTGAGGGAATAGGTGCTGAGGGGCTCATATGCTCAAATAGAAGCATTTCTTTGTTTTGTGTGGTCCAGGGGGACTTGTGAATGCCGGGCCCCATCATCTCCCAGAGCCAGGTAATTTGAGAGTCAGTCTCTTAGGTGGCAGCCATTATAGTTGGTATGCTAGATGTGTGGACAAGCTCCTTCCAGGAAGAAGCTGGAGGCTTGATTTTACTGTTGGAGTGGGCTGGAAAGGAGACAGCAGGGATAGGACCACCAACTCTTTCAAGTTCCCAGGAAGACCTCAGTCAGCTCCCTCATACAGGCTGATTAGAAGCTGGAACCTCAGGCAGCAGCTGGGAAAGCATGCAGTCAAATCCCTTCCAGGGGGAAACTGGGGGATGGGTATTTTTGCCTGCTCCCTCTGTGCTGAACCCAGGTTGGAACAGATATGGGAAGTGCTCCTGTGCCAGTTTAACAACTGCTTCTTTGTTTGCTATGGTCCTGTGGAACTCATGAATGCAAACCCCATTGGCTCTCAGAACTGGGTGATTGGAGTTCATCCCTTCTGTGGCAGCCTTAAAAGTTGGGGTGCTGGATGTGTGGTCCAAATCCTTGGTTCCCCAGGGAAAAGCTGGGAATTGAGAGTTCACTCCCAAATATGAGACTCTGTTCCAGGGGTAGAGTTTAAGGTGAGAGTGTCTCAGCCTTTCCTACCCATTTTGATGTGGATATTTTATCAGTTGCCCAATGTGTAAGACTCCCTTAACTAGTTTCTGGATTGATCCGTGTGTGGCTGTGTATTCAGGGTATCCATTGGAGGATGCAGTCAGGAGCCTCCTATTTTGCCATCTCATTGACCTTACTCCTCTACTATGGTTTTTCATTAGAATCATTTTGCTAGTTGGAGCTTTGAATTACTCATGGCTAATGCTTGGGTTTTTAGTATTGAGCTCATTAACAGGAAAAACTGATCAAGAATTCTGACCTTCATGATGCACTTTCATTTTCTGCTTGAAAACATTTCCCATATCAGATATAGCCATATTCAACTGTGTGTATAGAAACAAATTGCCAAATTAAATAGAGTCTGTAAAAGAAGACAAAGCCAAATATATTGGCTCATTGCAGGTCTCTGTAAACAATATCCAGACCTAAACGTTGGAAGTAGGGTCAATTGTCAAGATAAAGACTGGACTGCATACAATGGAACAATCATTATTTACCTGGACACACCATTGCTGGGGCTGGGATGAAGAGTCAGAGAGCCTGAGGAAGGTGGGATCGGGGACAGGGACCATCTTGGGAGTGAGAGTGAATGGAAAATGAGTAGGCTCATGACCAGAAAGGTCTGATGAACCTTTGGACTTCACCATCATTCCAGCCAGTAAAGACTCCTCTCTGGGGTGTGCTATGAATTGACAATGAGAGTAGAAGAAGGTGCCTAGCAGTGATGGGCTAGGGAGAAGAGAAGAACACAGGAAAGGGAAAGCCCGTCTGGCAGAACTGAGGGAAAGGAGTTTCAAGCAGGGCCTGAAAGGTCTTCCTTACATGAGAAATATATAATAATGGAGAGACCTAAAGACAATTTTAATTGTTTATGATATACTATTTTGAATTATCCATTAGTGTCTTTTAAATAATAAAAGTCTGAATGGGAAATTCAAGAAAGGGAATTTAAATTTTTTTAAAATTCACCAAATAGCAGTATATGTATAGATCTGGCCTCCTACATTGTAGAATATAACTTAATAGACAATCTGGTTGTTTTTTAAAATGTGTAACTGAGTACTTACTAGATGAGGAGTTTATTTAAATCAATTTACTTCTTTTTAAACTCACCTACAATAAAACTGTGGCCCCTAGTTGATCTTGCAAAGCCTCAGACTGCTGACTTCACACTGTCTTGAAAAAGGAGGAAACACGAGAGGCTTTGAGTGCCCGACCTTTGCTTCGGTCAGGGCAGGCCATTTAAGCAAAGACAGAGCGTGACATCCGCAAATTCCTGCTTGCAGCTGTGCGTATGAGCAAGAGGGAAGGTGACATGGGAAACGGTCTAGGGTCAGTCACACATTTAAAAGTTCTACTGAGACAGCCTATTAAAAAGGGAGAGGAGTTTATTTTTAACACCCATTGTCAGATTTTGTAGTTCTTTCGATGGAAGGCTTTAGCATTCAGTGATAATGCTCTTTTCACTGTATTTTTCAATGACCTGTGACAGATGAAATGTAACAATTTACCTCTGAAGAAGTGAATTTAAGCCAGATTTATGAGCATTTTTTATACCTAGGTGTTTGGGATGCAGGAATGAATTTTTAAAAACAATAAAACCTCTGGCTCTTATTATGGTAGACTCGACCCTGATGTCTGAATCCTAGGTAACGGCAAGTCAATTCTTTTCAAACTGTAGACTGAAACTGCTCCCCAAATTCCCCTTCTCAAATTAATAAAAAATAATACCAAGGAGTTAATTTCCTTAAATATCTTTTATGAATAGTCTTAAAGCAAAATCATCCCTTTTTCTAGTTGGCTAGGTTTTTCTTTTTTGGAGATAGAAGTTAAGACACTGGGGCAATAAAATTCTTTAAAAAAAATACTCTACACATATCACTGACTTTGTGAAGTGAAAGAAACTTAGATATTGTCTTGTTCAACATTTTTGTTTTCAGAAACATAGTCAGAATACTAGCCCCTTCTCTGGGCTTCCAAGCAAGTATTTCTTGCATGTATTATGCCTCCAATGGAATTATTGCCCAATTGTATTCTGAATTATAACTTTTTAAGTTGTAGCACTTTTATTACAGTATGGCTAAATGGATCAGGAGAAGAGTTCCTCAGGCAAGGGAAACAAAAGAAAAAATAAACAAGTGGGACATCAAACTAAAAAGTTTCTGCACAGCAAAGGGAACCATCAACAAAATAAAAAGACAACCTAATGATTAGGGGAAGATATCAGATAAGGGGTTAATATCCAGCATATATAAAGAACTCATATAATGCAACAACACAAAACAAACAATCCAATTAAAAATGGGAAGAGGACCTGAACAATTTTTCAAAAAAGACATACAGATGGCCAACAAGCACATGAAAAAATGTTCAACATCACTAATTATTAGTGAAACACAAATCAAAACTACAAGGATATATCCCCTCATGTCCTTCAAAATGGCTTATTAAAAAAGACAACAAATAACAAGTGTTGGACAAGATGTGGAGAAAAGAGGATCTTCATACACTGCTGGTGGGAATATAAACTGGTGCAGCCACTATGGAAAATAGTACAGAGATTTCTCAATAAATTAAAAATAGAAATACCATACGATCCAGCTATACCACTTCTGGGCATTTATCCAAAGAACATGAAAACACTAATTTGTAAAGATATATGCACCCATATGTTCATTGCAGTATTATTCACAATAGCCAAGACTTGGAAACAACCTAAGTGCCCATCAATGGATAAGTGAAATAGTACTCAGCCATAAAAAAATAATGAAATCTTGTCATTTGCAACAACGTGTATGGACCTTGAGGGCATTATGCTGAGCAAAATAAGTCAGAGAGAAAGCTAAGTACCATATGACTTCACTCGTATGTGGAAGATAAAAACAACAACAACAAACAAACACAGAGACACAGAGAATAGATTGTTGGTTATCAGAGCGGAAGAGGGGAGGGGAGAGGGTGAAAGGGGAAACAGGGCACATGTGCCCAGTGATGGATGGTAATTAGACTTTGGGTATTAAACATGACGTAGTCTACACAGAAATCGAAATATACTGATGTACACCTGGAATTTATATAATGTTATAAACCATTGCTACCTCAATAAAAAAAGAGTTCCTTCCTACGTGGTCTATTTGCATAAAAGCAATGATTGAAGCTCAAGAAATAAGTGATAACTAAAAGATAGAAAGTAGCTCTGGATGAAAGCCCTGGAGAGATCCTAGGGGAATGCTTATATTAAGGGAAAGAAGAGAAAAAAGAGCCTGTGAAAGAGGGAGTGCCTTTAGAGTTTAGGAAGAGAACCAGTGACAGCTGGGGTTGGAAGTCATCCACCTTCCAAGGTGGGGCAAAGGAAAAAGAAGGGGGAGGAGAAAGGGAAGATCCAAGAGTAGCTAAAGGAGTAGTGCTAGGAAAGTGTTTAAAAATACAAAGGACTTTATTGCTTTATATCTATGTATGAAAAACAGATTGCAAATGTAGAGTTACCATAGAGAAAAGAGATTGTTGATGAAAGGAAGTCCTGGAGGAGGAAGGAGGAAATGAAATCGACATCCTGGCAGAGGGGTTGCTGCCTCTGTGGGACAGACAGGAAAGAAGAGAGGCAGGAGGGAGAAGCTGGGTTGTGAAGAAGCTCTCACCAAAAGACGTGGGTCTAAGTAAATTACTAGATAAGGACTCTGCCAAGAGGGAGGAGGGAGTGACAGGGTGGCGGATGTTTGAAACCATCATGACCAGGTTTTTCAGAGAGGTCGCTCCTGCTTGAGCCAGTCTTATAGGTGAGATCTCACATATTTGGTGGCAGGCTTGGGGGAGAGATGGGAGGGAACTGAGGAGATCCAGTGTCTATACACGTAAAGCCAAGGAGATGAGATGCCATCTGCGTTCCCAGCACTTTATACACTGCTTTACTGGAATCAGGCATCAAGGATGTGACTTTGACAAAATTCTGATGGTCTCAGGATCCCTAAGAAATCCTCACCCCCTTGTTACACAATGGCAGTGCAGTGAAGGAAGTAAATGCGAGCGGGTAGAAAGATGAGCACAAGGCTCTGAGCCTGATCCCATGCCCTCACTACCTTGGTGCTTTCGTGTCCAGGTAAAACAGGGTTTTCCACCCAGAACATGTCTGGGAAGGTGGATGGATGGCTTTCGAAGATCAGAACCAATGTGAATTAGACACTGCTAAACCAATAAACATTTTCTAGATTTTGACTCTTTTTTAAACAAAAGTCCATCATAGAACCAACCACTGAGCCCTTTGACAATGTAGACCCGCTTGGTCAAAAGTTAACTAAATCCTCAAAGCATTGTCTGGAAGGAAAAAGAGCAGGAGCTGCTTTTCAAAAATCCTGAATGTCGGAGGAGCTTGTGCCAAGATAGCATTTGAAGATTTTTCTAAAACTTGGATTTAAAATGCAGCCTTTACACAAGCTGTGTTAACTCTAAGTCCTGGGGTAGCACCAGCCTACCGTTGTTATAATTCTTGACAGAACACAACCTCACAGCTGGTGAGCGTTTGATTTCTGTCAGCCGAAATGTTTTAGCCCCATCTAATTTTCACCCACTGAAAAAAAGGATAGCTGAGGGGTTTTAACTGGCATCTTTGGCAACAATGAATGTAAATTCTGACTTTCTGTTAAACTACAAGGGAGAATTTTAGACCATAACTAAGGAGATTTCAACTAGGCAGGGCTCCTGCTGAAGCAGAAGAGGACGCGTGTTTCAATGTGAGAGACATCCCTGAGGTCCGCATCACTTAAAGAAGTTTTTGAGAGAAATAGAAACATGTTGTGGGAATACAGAAACATTAAGAGCTTTAGAGCATTGGGTCTTTGAAAGAAAGGCACATGAGAAGTCTCTTACTTTCAGTTTCTTCTCCACACCTTAAGCTTCCTGCAGCCAAAGTTCTTTCTTTACAGAAAATTATTTTACATCGTGTCTGGAATTTTCCTTGTGTATAAGCTCCTACGTATGGACACAGTGTTGCCCAGGGTGCTTACCTTCCCATTTTTACTTCCTCTCCTTTTGTTTCATGAACTTCTCATTATCACCCAACAACAATTTGTTCACTGCTTCCACATGGTAGAGTAGTTTCTGGGAAGTGGCTGCCCAAGAAGGGCATTTCCCAGTTGCCTTTGTTTCTGGGTGGAGAAACGTGGCAAGTTCTCATCTCGAATTTAAGGGCAAGTGCTGTGTGTCATTTATGCTCAAGGAAGTTAAGTGGTGAGGCCAGATAAGCAGGTGTGCCTTCTCCACCTCCAAGAGGTGGGCCTCTTCTCTGAGGCCCTGGGTGATAGTATGGCTAGCTACCAGGGGTAAGAAGCCTGGGTCCCCGAATTGTCATGTGGAGGAAAGCCACCAGCCAACCAAGAACATCCACATGGGCATTTACATGAGTGAGAAATAACCTTGTAGTGTGTGAAGTCACCAAGTCTTTGGGGTTTATTTGTTATAACAGCTAGTATTGCCTTAACTAACATATATTAGTCACTCATTTTTCTTGCCTCTGTTAATGTGTTTCTTCTGCTTGGAATACTATTGACCTTTTCTCTATGTGCCAGATATTGTTTGGAGATATAAAGGCAAACAAAATAGCCAGCTTGCTTTCGTGGAACATGCAGTCTAATGAGCTACAACTTATCCTTCAAGGAAAAGCTTAATGTCACTTGCCTCTAATTTTCCCTGGTCTGCCCCTCTTTCTTCACTCCTTAAGCAAAATCGAATTTTCCTTCATTTGTGTTCCAGTAGAAATCAGAATCAATAACAAGTTGTACAACTCTAGGTGGCAATCCTGGTCTCATAGAGGTGAATAGTATGAGTCTAGGCACATGGACCTAAAATTACTTGCTTACACTGCCCTGCCACTGTCATTTGATGTGATATTTTTCTTCGCTATCAGTATGATCTTACACATTCATCTTCTGCATTGTGGGCTCATACATAAGAAAAAGACTATGTCTTTTTGGTCTTTGTAAATGTATTTTCAGGCATAATAAAGGCTCAGTAAGTGTGGAATTGGACTACTTTTCATCCACTATTCTTTTTTAAGAAAGGTTTTATAAAGTGATATTAATTTCTTCTTCCTGGTTCTGAGGTACAAATCTTGATGTCACAAAAGGCAACAGGTTGAAGTTGTACTGAATATAGTTCTGTCATTGGAATGCTGCTTAATATACAACCAGCCCTCTTCCTTCTCCCAAAGCACAGTGCCATTTTTCAGAACTGGATATCAGCCAGTAACTCGTCATCAGATCCCAAGAACAGGTACTTTTTCTGACTCACGACATTTTTCTTCTTTTCAGCAGAGTTCCTCATGGTTGTCATTCACAGAGAATCATTTAAGTCTCACAAAAAAGGATCAGACAAAATTGTTCCACAATAGAATTATATATTATCTCAAGACACAATCTGCTTTTGCACTCTCATAACCCCTTTGCCATGGACAAAAGGTACCTCAGAAGCTCAGCAATGGAGCTGGCGGCACATAGGAGAGCGCTGGTCAAAGGGGGACGGGCGTTAGGGGATAAACCCAGTGGGTCTGGACTGGGCTGGACTCACCAGCATTCTATACTGTGGTGTCCAAGGGACGTGGTGACCACTCGTTTACTTCCAAGCTGGTGAAGTCTCCAAGGATCTGGTCTAACCATTGGGGTAGAGTAGTTGGAACCTCTATGTGATGGTGATATTTATAACCAGAAGCTGAGATAACATGGACGCTGGAATACCTGATGTTGTGTGTCAGGATGGACTGAGATGTCCAGGAGAACTGGAGTCCAGGTAAGAGTGGGGGCAATATTGCTGATCCTGCGTCTCACAGCTCCCCAGTCCCTGCCGCTGTTTCTCACTCTTCTCCCATGTTAGCCCCAGATAGGAGGACTGGGCTTCTGCTTAATTCCCTGCAATGCAATTTTGTCCGTTGATGACATGGAGAAATTTTTTTCCCATTTTCTTCTTATTTGGATTTTGGTTTAGAGACAGAAGATTTAGATTGATGTGTCTTCTCTACTTTCACAGTTTTAAATCTGTCATTTTATGATCAACTGTTTTCTTTACTCCTTCCACTTTGTGGTATGTCCTCTCTGCCCTGTCACTGTCATTTGATGCGATATTTTTCTTCCCTATCACTATGCTCTAGCAAAAAGAAAAAAAAAATGGAAGTAAGAAAAAAGAAAATGGGTTATCCATGAAAAGCCATCCCTCGTTGCTTCTCATAAAGGAAAATATTGATTTTGGAACCTTCTTCCCTTTAATTTAAAAGGTTCTTGGTGGAGAAAAAGATGATAAAAATTGCCAAGAGAACTGAGCACTAAAGAAGGAAGAGAGAAAACAAGAAGAGGATCAGCAAGTAACAAAAGCAATAATAATAATAATCGCATCCGCAGCAGGCATGCAGGAAACACTTCATTCATTCATTCACTCATTCCTTCATTCCACAAACACCAACTGAGCCTTTACTATATGCCAGGTGCTATGATTCCCTCATCCAGGTCTGTTAGCCCTTTTCCCACAATCCTTCTTGACCTTAGCCAGATTAGCAGTTCTATAAAGTCTTTAGAAAAGTCAAGTCTACTTTTTAGAAAGAAAAGAAAAAAAGAAATCTGGTTTTAAATAATCTTTGATATGGACAGTTTCCCCAGCTACCACTGGGATTGCATGCTGTCTATCTCGTAGTCTCTGGGCACTAGAGACACCAGAGTGAGGCGGC
The DNA here is from genome assembly GCF_037783145.1 of Equus przewalskii. Taxonomy (NCBI): domain Eukaryota; kingdom Metazoa; phylum Chordata; class Mammalia; order Perissodactyla; family Equidae; genus Equus; species Equus przewalskii. The sequence continues at coordinate 39,210,473 of NC_091839.1, forward strand.
CACCTTGTTGCTGGAAGGCAGTGATGTTTACACTCAGAGCTGCACCAAAGGATCAGTGAGACAGTGAATGCACTGTTTATAAATTGACTTTCATCACCTCTCTCTGTGTCCTCACTGCATTTACTGCAGTTTTTAAGAAAAGGTAGGGCAGATGTTCACAAAATCAGCAGTTCCGCTCTTAATGGGATCAGCAGTTCCGCTCTTAATGGGATCAGCAGTCAGTGTGGCCTAAAGGGAGAATCAGTGGAATTTAAGATTTAAAACACTGTCACGTGCACCTCCTGTTTAGACCTTGGCTTTATAAATGGTCCATTTAAGAGAATGCTCCTGCCTCTCTTGTGCCTGCCTCAGCTCCCACGCTCACCAGGCTGAATTTGGAGGCCTGCGTATAAAGGATGTGCCATAAAAACAAATCACAAGCAGCTTCTCAGATATGTCTCCTGATGCTTCACCTTACCTTGGGTGTCCTTTGACCTTCCTGGCCTTGCCTTTCTCCAGTACCATTGACATTGTTAGCTCCTCCATCTTTTCCAAAATCCTTTCTGGTTGGCCTCCCACCTCCTCTGTTGTTTCTTCCGAGGCTCTTGTAGAGGCCACTTTTCCTCTGTTCTCCCTTAAATCTTGCTGCCCTCTAGATTTCTGTCCTTGCCTCCCCCTCACTCTCCTTGGAGGACCCCATTTATTTCCACAGTTTTAATTTCATTCTCTATGCTGATGGCACTGAAGATCTAGTTCAATGCCAGGTTTCTCTCCTCGGCTCCAGACACTTTTCTCAAGTCTCCCATTTGGTCAGTGCTATGGGCCCATTAAAACAATATGTCTAAAACCGAGCATGTCATCTTTCCTCCCCTTCTTCCTAGATCTGCTCTTCCCAAAGTGTTTAACTCAACAAATAGCACCACACTCACCCAAGTGTCCAAACAAGGAACGACCTGCAAGTCTTCCTTGTCTCTCACTGCCTACATCCAATCAGTCACCATGTCCCCTCAGTCCTATGTCCTTACGAAGGAGCTGTACTCTGGCACTTCTCTACTCCTACAGCTACCACCTCTGCATGTGCATCACCATCTCTTACCTGTGTTACTGCAGCATCCTCTTAACTGCCTTTCTGCTTCCCTTTCCACCCCAATGTAATCTATTCTGCACACTGACACCAGAGTGATCTTCTGGTAGCACAAATCTAACTACTTCAGTCCTCTTCTGTGCCCCTACATTGTATTATAATGTACCCTGGATTTGTTTTATTCAGGTATGGTGATGCCAACAGATCAGAAGATGACTGCAATTGAAAAGATAGTTTGTTGCTCAGTTCCCAAGAGGAAGGGGCATGCCACACCAGGCAGGGCCACACAGAAAGCACCAGCATTGGTCAGAAGATCAAAGAGGGGGAGGGAAAGCATGGGCCAGAGCCCTTGTTGGGGTTTTTGTAGGAAAGAATGGGCAAGGCAGGGTAGGTACACTAACTAAGCTTATGATTAGCCAGTTTGAATAATTTTGGGGGGGGTTCTGAGCTATAAGGGTGGTCCCTAGTTGTCTGGTACCTAGCCCTGGGGTGACTTATGGCAGGGAGAATATTGGCTTAGTGTGTGAGAGTTTGCTAAAGGACTTAGGTGGCATATGAGCTCTGGATTGGTTGGTTTACATATCAAAGGTGTGCTTGTTGGTTGCTATCTCTAGGAGTTGGCTAACCCTGGGAAGGGCAGTCCCTCCTGGGGTCCACAAGACCCCCAAGATCTCAAAACATCATAAAATACAGAAAATAAAGAATATAGCTAATACACACACCCTTGCATACACACAGACAGACAAATACACAGACACTAACATGTAGGCATACCTTGGAGATATTGCGGTTTCGGGTTCAGTTTCAGACCACTGTAATAAAGTGAATATTACAGTAAAGTAAGTTCCTTGAACTTTTTGGCTTTCCAGTGCATATAAAAGTTATGCTTATACCATACTGTAGTCTATTGTGTGCAATGGCATTATGTCTAAAAAACAATGTACATACCTTCATTAAAAAATACTTTATTGCTAAAAAAGATTAACCATCATCTGAGCCTTCAGCATGTTGTAGTCATTTTGCTGGTGGAGATTTTTACCTTCATGTTCATGGCTGCTGACTGATCAAGGTGGTGGTTGCTCAAGGTTGGGGCGGCTGTGGCAATTTCTTAAAATCAGACAATGAAGTTTACCATATTGGTTGGCTCTTCCTTTCATGAATGATTTTTTTGTAGCATGTGGTGCTATTTGATAGCATTTTGCCCACAGTAGAACTTCTTTCAAAAATGGAGGCAATCTTCTTTTTAAACCCTGTCACTGCTTTATCAACTAAGAATATGCAATATTCCAATCCTTTGTTGTCATTTCAACAATCTTCACAACACTTTCACCAGGGATAGATTCCATCTCAAGAAACCAGTTTCTTTGCTGGTCCATAAGAAGCAACTCTTCATCCACTAAAGTTTTGTCATGACATTGCAGCAACTCAGTCACATCTTTAGTCTCCACTTCTAATTCTAGTTCTCTTGCTATTTCCACACATCTGCAGTTACTTCCTCCACTGCAGTCTTGAACCCCTCAAAGTCATCCACGAGGGTTGGAATCAATTCTTCCAAACTCCTGTTAATGATGATATTTTGGCCTCTTCCTATGAATCACAAATGTTCTCATGTCTAAAATGGTGAATCCTTTCCAGAAGGTTTTCGATTTACTTTTTTCAGATCCATCAGAGGAATCACTGTCTATGGCAGCTACAGCCTTATGAAATGTATCCCTTAAATAATAAGACCTGAAACTTGAAATGACTCCTTGATCCATGGGCTGCAGTTTGGATGCATGAAAAGAACATTAATCTCATTGTACATCTCCATCAGTGTTCTTAGCTGACCAGCTGCATCGTCTGTGAACAGTGATATTTTGAAAGGAATCCTTTTCTGAGCAGTAGTTCTCAACAGTGGGCTTACAATATTCAGCAAACTGTGTGGTAATCAGAAGTGCTGTCACCCAAGCTTTGTTGTTCAATTTCTAGAGCACAGGCAGAGCAGATTTAGCATAACTCTTAAGGGCCTTGGGATTTTCAGAATGATAAATGAGCATTGGCTTCAACTCAAAGTCACCAGCTGCATTAGCCCCTAACAAGCAAGTCAGCCTGTCCTTTGAAGATGTGAAGCCAGGCATTGACTTCTCCTCTCTAGCTGTGAAAGTCTTAGATGGCATCTTCTTCCAATAGAAGGCTGTTTTGTCTCCACTGAAAATCTGTTGTTTCGTGTAGCCACCTTCATTAACTATCTTAGCTCGATCTTCTGGATAACTTGCTGCGGCTTCTGCATCAGCACTTGCTGCTTCCCCTTGCACTTTTCTGTTATGGAGACAGCTTCTTTCCTTTAACCTCAAGAACCAACCTCTGCCAGCTTCAAACTTTTCTTCTGCAGCTTCCTCACCTCTCTCAGCCTTCATGGAATCGAAGAGAGTTAGGGCCTTGCTCTGGATTGGGCTTTGGTTTAAGGGGATGTTGTGACTGGTTTGATCTTCTATCCAGACCACTAAAACTTTCTCCATATCAGCAATAAGTCTGCTTTTCTCTTTTTTATCATTGCTCTTTTATCATTTTATTTTTATTTATCATTTCATCATTTTATTTGCTCTTTTATCATTGATGCATTCACTGGACTAGCACTTTTAATTTCCTTCAAGAACTTTCCCTTTGCAGTCACAACTTGACTAACTGGCATAAGAGGCCTAGCTTTTGGCCTGTCTCAGCTTTCAACATGCCTTCCTCAATAAGCTTAATCATTTCTAGCTTTTGGTTTAAAGTGAGACAAATGCAAGTATTCCTTTCACTTTAACACATAGAGGCCTTTGTAGGGCTATTAATTGGCCTAATTTCAATACTGTCATGTCTCAGAGAATAGGGAGGCCTGAGGAGGGGAAGAGAGATAGGAGAGCAGCCGGACAGTGGACCAGTCAGAACACACACAACATTTATCAATTAAGTTTGCTGTCATAAGGGTGCAGTTCCTGGTGCCCCAAAGCAATAACAATAGTAACATGAAAGATCACTGATCACAGATCACCATAACAAATAAAATAATTATGGAAAAGTTTGAAATATTGTGAGAATTACCAAAATGTAACACAGAGACACGAAGTAAGCAAATACTGTTGGAAAAATGGTGCCAATAAATTGCTCCATGCAGGGCTGTTATAAACCTTCAATTTGTGAAAAACACAATATCTGTGAAGCACAACGATGTAAAGTACAATAAAACAAGGTATGCCTGTACTTTCAAACTCTTCAGTTGGGGCATAGGCAACAAGAAGCAATGAAGGATTTTAAGGAAGAGAATGGCATGATCAGATTTGTTTCTGTTTGCCTTTGGAATAAAGTCAGCCTTCTGCTACTATTTCCAACCTCATCCCTCTGTCTACTAGGTATTCTGTACATTCCCTCATATCCTCTGTTCTCTCTTGCCTAGGGGACTTTGCACATACACTTGTTCCCTTTGCCTGAAATGCCCCTCTCATCCCTCTTCACATGGTTAATGCCAGGGCTTCCTTCCAGACTGAGCTCAGATGTCATGTCTCCCTGAAAAATCTCCACTACCCACGGGCTGCACCAGTTAGCCTCTATGTGCTCCCACATCACCACGCACACTCTGAGCTGCAGTGACCTGTTGTTTGTCTATCTGCTAAATTTGACTAAAACCTCCTTGCATGCATGGAATGTGCCTTCATCATCTCCATATCTCCAGGACCTGGCCCAGATCATGGCAGACACTCTATAAATATTTGTGGAATTTATCAATGAACAAATGATTGATTAGGGAAATATACTCTTACAATTAAAACTAAAGATGTCACAACAGAGAGCCACCTTCTCTGTGAAGCCTTTTATTCCATCCCCAGTAGGCTGTGAGTACCTTCTCTTGGAGGTCTCCCCTACACTCACCTCCACTGGAGCCTTGAACACAACACGCTTGACATGGTCTCTTCATGGTTTGTCTCTTTGCAAAACCATAAACTCTTAGATGTAGAAGTCTTGCTATTTTGTTTTTGAATTTCTAATAGTGCTGGGTACACAGTAAAAATTCAATAAATATTCAACTGAAAATTGAAAATTAAATAAGCTGTGGATACTATTCCAAAGACTATCTTAAATATTCCAAAGAAAAATAGTGTTTTAACCAAACCATTCTTATAAACATAGTTCAGCCTTCCTAATTCAAAGCCCCCACTTCCACTTTCCATTACCAAAGCAACACACATCCTGTAAGAATCAACATTAGCGATAGAGGCCTAGAAGGCACTATTTATGTTTGCTGTTTTCAGTCTTATCTTCTTCTTTCATATGCCAACTAATTAAGGCTATAAAATGACTAATGTCTCCAATTGTTCCGATGTCCCAATATGCCATCATATTTTAATCCCTATGTACCTTCTCAATTTTCAACATCCGTACTTCAAAAATATTAAATTACATAGATGTTCTAAACCAAACAGGGGGAAATTAGTTTTCTATTAGGAGGGTTATAAAATATCATCAATAAGAAAATTGAACAAAAAAAGGAAAACATGACAAACCATAACTTAAGCACCACACTTCTGAGCTTTGGGAAAAAATATCTGAATCCTAGTTAGGACAAGAGAAACGAAAGCAAGCAGATTCTAAAATTCACCCTAATTTTGCCTGAATGTCAGTTCTCTGTATGGTTAGTATTGAGTTTCTGTAAAATAAATACTTTAAAAATATTTTGCTTATGACACTTGTAATCAAGAATTATACTTCAATTCAAAAATAATGAACTAAACCCATAACAGTAAGTGTCTAAATTGGGGCTCACTGTAAATGAATGATTCTTTCAAGTTCCAGAATCTAGTACTTCTTTAGTTAGATAAAACACGGGCAAGACCTTGGCCGTTTGCTCAGCCCAAGGGTAAGGTGACAATGAGATATATATGGCTCGTAAACTGGTCATTACTTCTTGGCTGACCTTCCACACAGCTGAAAGATGCACTTTCTCCCCTGTGGCCATCACTAAATCTCTGACTGACGGTCTCTGACACTGTGGAGTTTTTCTTTCATAGTGTTTGCCTTTTCTTTACTTCTGGTTTATCTTCCTTGCTCTAAGTTCTCTTAATGTCCTCAACCTCTTCTTACTAGAAGATGTAGCTGTGTCTGTCTAGCAAATTCTAAAAGTCCATGAGGCAAGACAGTCCCTCACTCTTTTGAACACACTTCCCCGTAGTTTGACAATCATATACGAGTAACAAAAATAACTCTTAAGTTTGGCTCTAGCTGGGGGAACTGGTGAAAAGCGAGAGAATTTTTGTGAATTTTGTGACAATACCCATTTATTGTGTGCCTTCTATATAATGTGCACTATTAACAAAGTGGAAGGACACTTTCAATGAAATATGATGGGCATAGAGTAAATTTATTTTTCTAAATAAATAAAGGGGCTCGTGGATGAGGAAGCACGCAGGAGGCACATGTAGGCCTCCTCAGAGGGGTCTGGGAAGACTTACTGGAAGGAGGGCAGGACCTGCTGGGATATTATGAAGGGACTGGGAATTCGTCAGGTAGAGTTGGATGGGGGTGGGTCCCAGGCAATAGGCAGAGCATTCTCCTGTGCAGGCAGCAGAATGTGCAAAGGCAGGGAAGCCTGAAATCATCTCCTGTTCCAGGTAGAAGACACCTCTTTTCCTCCTCATTGTTCCAGCACTGGAAAAAAAAAAAAAAAATACCACATTGGATACAATCTCTTTGCTTACCAATTTTTTATAAAGATGAGATTGAGTTAATATTAATATAGAATTCTTATTTGTGCCAGTTATTGAGCTAGATATATACTTTATATACATTTTATTTAATTGTCAAAACAGAAATTGAGAAAGGCATTATAATATGCTTTCTCCAGAAGAGTAAACTAAGGTTTAGGGAGGTTAAATGGATCGTCTAAGGTAATGCAGATGGTGAGTGACAGCCTGCATTCCATCTGAGGTTTAGACATCAGAATCCAGAACCAGTGTTTGTTCTCCTGCATCAGGCGGCTTGCACATTAACCACAGGAGCAGCTGAGAGGAAGCAGTGACCTTTTAGGGAGCGGTTACCAAAATAAGATTCCCAAGCACTTGGAAGAAGTGAATGTAACCCTGCATTGCTGTTAGTCCCTCTCTCCTGGCGCTCGCTCCCATGACATGATACTGAAATGTGGCACGTTTGGCTCCCAAAGGGCAGGATTTGAGGTCCTCATCCCCAATTTGCTGTGACCCAGGGTTTGCTTAGTTCTAAATTCTAGACCTGATGTTATATAATAGCTAATATCTGCCTTGAGCTTACACGTGTATTATCTGATATGATTTTCACCTCTATGCCATGCGGTGGACAGAGTGGGCATTAATTTTATTATCACAAGTTTATAAAGAAAGAATCTGGAGCCCAAGGAGACTATATGCTCTGCTCAAATCACATAGTACATTGAACACATGGTGATGGCAGGAATAGAACCCAGGTCAGGCCACCTCTGATCATAAAAGAGGACAAATCAAGGTCATTAACGAGAAGTCAAAATTTAAGCTTCTAGTGCGCTGGCAGGCCACAGCAATTGAGGGAAAGAGAAGAAAGCACAGCAGCTGCTCGCACCAGATCCTGAACATGCAGAATTGAAAAGAACCTGAAGCCTCATCTGGTGCAATCAACCTCTGTGACAGCAACAACTGTGGACAGAGAAGCCAGCATGAGGCACACAGCCTGTAACATGTCTGCAAGCATCTGGGAGCCAGAGGGAGCATTGAGGACATTGGCCCAGCATTGATGGAGTGGGATTTATAGCGTTTAAGAATGTTCCTCCCCACTGGGCTGGAGAGTTGTCACACAGATACAGATCAGTGATTTAAGTTAGACACTGAGATGGGCTGGAAGTGCAAATGATAGCACAGCCCTCCTACTTTCCCTCCCAGAGTGCAATAGTTCAGACTTGTCTCTAAAAATAAATACTGCTTTTTCAATTTTCAGGTACCTTTAATAAAAAGATTGCAAGAATTATTACCAAGGAAAGAAGACATGTGGAATCCAAGGGCAGACAATAAGTTTGCTTTTATTTTGACTATCTCAACAAATATAGAAAGTCAAATGGAATTTTGTCAGAGATTCACAGAAAACCTCAAATAGGAAATAAAATCCACTCTCAAGGAACCAGGATCACATTTGTGTGTGTCTGTGTGTCTGCACCCGCATGTTTGAAAAACAGAGCATCCTGCCAGAATAAATGTTTAATGTGAATTGTCCATTATTGATTTTTTCTGTCTGATGATGCATCATTTCTTTTTCTCAATTAAACTTTTTATTTCAAGATAATTGCAGATTCACATACAGTTGTAAGAAATAGTACAAATAGATTCCTCGTATCCTTTATCCAACTTTCCCCAATGAAAAACCATAGCGCAATGTCACCACCAGGATATTGGCATTGAAACAGTCAAGATACAGAACACTTCCATTAACACCCTGATCCCTCGGGCTGCCCTTTTGTGGCCACATCCACTTCCCTCCCTCCCTCATTCCCTTCTCAGCCCCTGGCAACCACTAATCTGTTCTCCATTTCTGTAATTTTGTCATTTCAAGAATGTTATATAAATGGAATGACACAGTGTGTAACCTTTTGAGATTGGCTTTTTCCTCTCAGTATAATTCTCTGGAGATTCACCCAGGTTGTTGCATGCATCAACACTGATTGTTGAGTAGTATTCCATGTATGAATGTACCAAAGTTTGTTTAACATTTCACCTGCTGAAGGTAAATTGCACACTCCCCGCAGGAACTCAGGCCCCCCTCCGCCATGTTTTTAGTGTTACAGACATATATTTTTAATGGAACAGCTTCAGAAATATTTTTTTTTAAGCAGAATGTAGTGGCAATAACAACAAGGGCAGATTTTCTGGGGTTTAGGTAGCATCTGCCAAACCTGGAAAAAATGTGGCAGAAGCCAATCGGTGAGGCTCAAGCAGGAGGATCATCCTGAGGACTGGAAATAAAAATTTTTAAGTGTCCTTAGTCATGAAATAGTGTTTCCATGTAGGTATTAGACCCTGCCTTCTATGTCCAAAAAAACAGCCCAACAGCAAGTGAAATTAGGCATTTTCCTCTGAGGCGTGCAATGCAAAAAAATGCCTAATGTGTAAAATAGAGAGGAGTGAGTTTGTATAAGCCAACAGTGGCATTTACAGAGTCCTGTAGCCCCTGCTGTGACAGCCACATTATAACAAAGGCTCCAAGGCCAATTAGTAAACTAGAACCCAACAGGGAGGTTGAGGTGAAGGCAAGGACTTAGAAGAGCTTCTAGAGAAAATGGGCAGTGCAGAAGAGAAGGCGCAAGAAATAATTGGCGTTGTCTTCTGAGATCTGCAAAAATTGAAAAGCAGAAAGAAGAAAGGATTCATGCTCTGTAACGAGACAGTCTTTATTCTGACAATAAATAAATAATTTTGCTTAGAATAAAATCCACCACTTAGTCCCTAATGTAAAATAAAAACTCATTGAAGTTGGAATAAAACTGTTATATTTTCCTTCTCATTTCATTGTATGTACAGACCCCTGAATTTTTTTGTAGAAAGCAAGGTTATTACACCAAAAGTGAAAGGACAGCAGGCTGTTCATATTGGAAAAACATTTTGTCTTGGGTTTTCTGTTTTTGTTTTATTGTTCATCTTCTGAGAACGAGCTCTAGAATAGTGGTACATTAAGACAAATCTGTACCAAAGAAATTCAAAAGTTTGTCTGGAAACATAAAGGAGTGAGGAGTAGAGACCTTTATGGAAAAACACTAAGCAAATTAATTATGCCTGATAAGCCCGAAGGCTGAGTGGGAGGGAGCACATTGCTTTTAACAGGCTCACAGGTAGTAAGCGCTCACAGTCCTAATCCTGCTGCTTTGGAGAAAGCCGTCCCCGGACACAGTCTCTGACTCTGCTCAGAGCTCTGCAATGACAATACCTAGACCAGACGGGCAGGCAGCGAGTCACAGCCAGGGTCCATTGTAGCCGGACTTGTGTATCAAGCTGTTCTGCTCCAATGCCCTTGCTTCTCCACCCCTCTTCTCAAGACGTGCATCACTTCTGCTGCTCTGTAGGGATGCACGGCACTGATCGCCCTACATCCAACCTGACTAAGGCTCCCAATCATTTTCTGCTTTCTTCTTCCTAACCTGCCTGTGGATGTCTTAGAATGCTTTGCTCCAACGGATAATTATGTTTTGGTTGATTCAGTTAAAAAACAAGGACAGTTAATCTGTTTCATCTTTAAGACAAGATAATGCCCATGACCAGGTAAATTATCCATATCTCCACAAAGGATCTTTGGGAGTAAGGCAAATAATGGGATGTCTGGTCTGTAAAGAAGTGTGTGTAGGAGAAATGTCTGATGGGTAGACCCAAAATACTCCTTAGATTATCAGTCATTTGACAGCAAGTGCGAGCTGCAGCTTCAGTCGCCACACTGGGCCAGCCTTCTTTTCACCCATTTCTAAGTTACTATTGGCTACATCACTCCCAGATAACAGAGAAATGACATTTACTGGGGTTTGCAATGCTGTGGAGCCTAGACAGTGAATTTGTTTTCAAAGGAAGATACTTAGGGCAGTTTCTATTTAGTAGGGACCTGTATAAATGGCAAAGTACGTTGTTTCCTCAGCTTTGGCTATTCTGATTAAACTCCCATCCTTCAGAAAGAAGCAGGGGTTATTAAACTCAAATAAACTAGAAGCTAAAATTTAGCTTCTAAATCCTATCTACCAGTCACTCATTAAGAAATGTTGATAGAAGTCCTAGAGCTAAAAATTATTAATATTGATGTTATCAAATTTATTTTTTTAAACACATATTTAACAAGAATGTGATATTTTTTAGTAAAACACACTTAGCAAGAATGCGATTAGGGTAATTTTTTATTTTTTAAAGATTTTATTTTTTCCTTTTTCTCCCCAAAGCCCCCGGGTACATAGCTGTGTATTCTTCGTTGTGGGTTCTTCTAGTTGTGGCATGTCGGACGCCGCCCCAGCGTGGTCCGACGAGCAGTGCCATGTCCGCGCCCAGGATTCGAACTAACGAAACACTGGGCCGCCTGCAACAGAGTGCGCGAACTCAACCACTCGGCCACGGGGCCAGCCCCGTGATTAGGGTAATTTTCAATCGGAAGAGCCCATGAGGAAGCAAGCTCTTAACATGTAAACATTCAGATGAGAAGCTGGAATATTATTACGTAATGAAAATTCCAGCAATAAGGGAATGGGATTTGGGGCATTATGGATAATTAAAATGGTAATTTATGTGAATTATGATCTGAGTTAACAAAAGTGAAGTACTTTCTAATTTATCTAAGCAGTGAAATTAACTACTAATTAAAGAAAATATTTCAGAGGGTACTTGTAGCCATTAAAGCCCTCAGTGGAAACTTTTGGGACTTTTTCCCAGCAGCTATTGAAAATTCAGGTGATTATACAACTTAAGATAGTTTCAATATGGGTTAGATTATTTGATAAAGATAGAGAATGAAATATAACTTTGGAAGTGTCTTAATGCATAGAATGATACAGCTGTGGTAGAGTAGAAAAATCATTAGCCTGAAAATCAGAGTTGGCTGGTCAAACTCTATGTCCTGACAGGCCTCATAGTTACATGACTCAATTTCTCTACATTTCAATTTCCACACCTGTAAAATTATATATATATGCATATACACATACACACATATACACGTATATATACATACATATGCACATATACACATTCACACAAAGATATGTAAACACATACATATCAATCAAGATTATGATGAAGATTAAAAGATACAATGCATGCAAAGATGGTCTTTAAATTTTAAAGTGACAAACATGTATATGATGATTATTATTAGACAAACCACTTGGAAAAACTGTGTTTCTCTGTTCTCTGTGAGAGAATGACACTGAGCATCTTCTTGCCTCTGCAGATCTGCTATAGCCCTTTGGCTGTTGGTTCTTAAGAATAAAACACTGCAGGATTGAATCATGTCACTCTTGCTAGTGGAATGTTATCTTAGACATTTGCACAAATTAATTGACCTTGGTTTTTGTTTTTGTTTTTTTGTTCCAAACCACTTCATATTTATTTGGTATATGGATTCAGACTTGAATTTAAATGTCCCACCTCTACTGAATAACTAGAACTTAGAGCAAATCACTTCACCTATCTGAACGTCAATTTCACATAACTGTAAAATGGCAACAAAAATAAATCAAACCTTGTGGTGTTTTTGTAATAATTTCGATAAAGTAATATAATTAGCATTTAGCATACAGATAAGCACATAGTAAGATCCCAATTATTGTTAATTCCTGTCTCTTCCTTCCCCCACAAAAAGTGTACTTATTTTGTGAATTCTCTGGGCCCAGTATTCTTCCTGATTTACAGGCAATGCTCAATAACTGTGGGTTGAATGGATGAATGATCACCCAAACTAGGTTCTTGGAAGAACAGATGCCCTTCCAGGTCAAGTCCAGCCTCTTCAATCTGATTCTCCATGTCCACCAGAATCTAGTCAGACCTCGTTTCCCTTGCTCTGTTCCTCCAGCTCTTGAATCACAGGTCCCCATGTCCTCACTTCTCAAATACTTTTAAAATCTTTGATTTGCCTTGCAGAGTCTTCACTAAAATTTCTCTTTTCATTTTGTTTATTTAAAGGTCAATGTTTACTTTAAAATACTTCAACACATAAATAATGTGCTTGCAGGACATTTGGTCCTGTCCAAGACGTCCATAAGACATTTGGTCCATCAGACATCTGGTCCATGCCAAATGGTTTTGGATAGGACTAAATATCAAGGACCTTTTGGCATGGAGCCAATGTCTCCCTGGACATTTTGGGTAGGACCAAATATGACCAGATATCAAGGACTTTTCATCTTGGGCCAAATGTCTGATAGACTTTTTGGACAGGACCAAATGTCAAGGACCTTTTGGCGTAGACCAATGTGTTATGGACATTTTGGACAGTACCAAATGTCTGCTAATCAATAATGCTGTGTGTGTGTTTGTGTCAGAGAAAGAAAGAGAGAGAAGTGGTTTTAATCCATACTCTGGTAATAGTTATTGTCTTAATTGGGAAAACACACTCTGGGGAGGGTTATCTAGAATTTAATTAAAAATTTCCATGGCTCGGCTCTCTTGATTTCTAACCAAGAAGAGAGGGGGATTTTTATTAGCCTAATATATGTTAGCTAAGGTTTTTCAGTAGTGAAATATCTGAATTGGCTAGAATTATTTTAGCAACATTCTTGTTTTTTCATAAACAGGATGTAGGAATGTAATAAGCACAGAAATCTTATTCTTTTCAGAATGGCATTTGAGGCTTGATTCCAAAAGCATGCTGGATCCATCTCCAGTTCAAAGAGTTCTGATGTCTGATGCTACAAAGTTAGCAGAATCCAAGCTTTCTTCCCTTTTTTGAGTAAACCTTTTATGCAAGCTCTGGCTGGCTCATCTAGAAGTAAAGAGTGCTCGCAGTGGTTTATATGACTGTTTTTGTACCTAGAGGATAAGAAATGCTTGCATAGGAGGCAAAATTCTGTTTGAATTCTGACTTCATTGTCACCTGGGTCGAGGGTGGGGAGTCATAAGAGGAGCCTTATAGCTCTCTCTTACTTCTGTGAGAGGCCAAAAGAAGACCCAAATAACTATAGACAACCAAATTGGCTCAGATCAGTTGTAAAATCTGGTCCAGGTAGCAAGGTGGAATTTACATGGAGTTTTAAGCAAAAGTAGGAAATAAACATCTTTTCTAGGAAGCAGAATCTCAAGATGAGAAAACAGTATGGACTTGTCCCCACATTTGTCTAAATGCATGTTGTGCCCAAGAAGACAGAAGGAACCCTGGGGGCTATTTCAAAATAGACCATGGTGCTCCACTGAACTGAGGCAGTGTTGATTACCTCTGCTGCTTAATATTGGACTCAGCATACATATTGTAGGAAATAAAATAGAGAAAAATGTTGTTGCCATGGCTGGTGATAGGATGCTTTTCAATATTTGAAAAAATACAAAAATTGCATGAAGCAAAATTAGCCCAAGTAATTAAAGGATGAAGGAGATCTGTGTCCTTTAACCCCAAGAAGGTGACCTATTTCCAGGAGGACTGAGACAAGTGAGAGCGGATCACTGGCAATCTAGAAATTAGTAATCACAGGGATTTGACAGGAACGTGAAGCTACTGAGTGAAGAAGTTAGAGCTTAGACCCACCAGTCAAAATCCATCAGAAAAGAATTTGTCCAGAGAGAAGAGAGAGGCGTTTGGTTTTGTTCAATGGCCTCACTAAGAAACAGAAACTTATCAGATGATTTGGTGTGTTGCAAATTAGCTCACTTCTGCTATCAGCTTTGGCACCAAAATAAATAAATAAATAAATAAGAGGTGGGCAGTGTCAATTTATTGCAGAGATACAGGCCAGGAGAAGATAATTTCTGGCCTCATGACGTAACGGTCATGGTACTGAAGCAAAGCTGCCAGCTGTGATTCATATTCAGGAAGTTTGTGTTAATTGTCAGACAATACTGTACTTGAGAAGGAGAAAAAATACGTTTTAACTGTGGTATGAGTTTTTTATACACGTCAGATTGAATACATTTGCAAAAAGGACCAAGTATAATTAAAAGCTCCGTAAAGCAATTTTTAAAAATTGCTAGACTTACAAATAGAATAAAAAGATTTGTAAGCTGCACTTAAAAGTGTAATGACAAAACAGAGATTTGACTGATAAATCAATAAATTAAAATAAATAATCTTAAAAGCAAAGGTGATCTTCTCTACAGCCTTTTCAGAAATAGTAGCATTTGGTTTCTCTATTATAGAGAGTGCATTTGAGTGGCTAGAAATTAATTAGAATGAATAGCTCTTTGCTTTAAATCCAGAGGAACGCTTGTCCATAGGACAGAAATGTGTGGCTTCATTTGAAATAAAGGACCCTAATCTAGAAAAAGGCATTAAATAGAAAATGAAAACTATGTCTAGTTATTCAAATATTCTGGTTAACGTGAGATAATCTTTGCTTTACAAACATCTTTGTTTACCTATAGTAAAGTGTCATAAATCATATATAAATATGTTTCTAGATTTTTAAAATGGTGTTCACGTATTTCCAGGTCTCACAATAGATTATATATTTGGAAAGATGCCAAACCAATTGAGTGATATTATGAAGTTTTAACTTATTAAAAAAGTAAACTATGATGAAATAACTTAAAATTATTGATTAAAAAATTAAAGCTTTTACTGGTAAGAATATAAAGGACAATTACTTGAGTCTTATTTACCTGTTTGTATGGATGTTTAGCCAAAAAGACTTGGTAATCTATGAGCATGTTTGCATGCTGAAAGTGTCTTGTATGTAACTGTGTTTTTAAACATTCTCTTTTTCATCACAGTCTTAAGCTCAACAAACAAGCAAAACATGCTGTCACTTTAGAAAATAGAAATAGAAAAGCCCTTTTTATAAATCAACCAAAGAGGTGGAATTAGAACCAATCATCCCCTCTCTCAGTAAAACCAAATATAAATATTTATTTTTTCCTCAAAATATGTTTTAAGTTTGGGGATTTGTAGATAAAATGTCTTTTAAAAATTTTAAACGTGATTTTAAAATAGTGTATCATGAGAGGAGATTTACATTTAACATTAATTCTAAAGAGCAATAGTTTAGTGTTTCTGTGGTAATGATTACAGTTACTAGAGAATGCAAAATTGAGACTTCGAGGCCCTGATACATCTAAATTTACAAAAAAGTTTAATTTCTACATTAAAACTAAATTATAAGTTAGGTTTTTTTGGTCTTTTTTTTTTTTGCAGGGAAGCATTTGCCCTAACACCTGTTGCCAATCTTCCTCTTTTCTTTTTCTCTCTCAAGCCCCAGTACACGGTTGTATATCCTACTTGTAAGCCCTTCTAGTTCTTCCACGTGAGCCATCACCACAGCATGGCTATGGACAGACCGGTGGTGTGGCTCCACGGCCGGGAAGCAAACCCAGGCTGCTGAAGCAGTGAGAGCACCAAACTTTAACCATTAGGCCATCAGGGCTGGTTCATCATAAGTTTTATTTAAATGTGATCTAAATATGAGATTACAACTAAAATTAGTATTATAATTATAGTATTTAAAAGTTATTAAAAACTAGAGTCTTTTATGAATTGGTTTTAGTGAAAGCCAGATAGTAATCTAGAAATACGGATCTATATAACATTTTGTACTAGAACTTTCTGGGTAAAGTTTAACGTAAAATATCTGACACATTTTTTTAAGTGGTAGTTTAATAATTTAATGGAATATTATCTTAATTTAGGTCATATTTCTTAACATCCTTAGGTGCCTTTTAGACATTTTGGTTTTTATAAGATTGGATTAATGCGTGTTTGTGTTTACCCAAAAGACTCTGAGATTCTGCAGTTTCCTTGCAGGATGTTAGTAATACACATCCGAAGTGAGGTTTCCATTTTAATCCATGACCTAAAAGACTTCAGATAAATCCCCAAGAGTTCATTGCAAAGCACATGCAATTTCAAGATAATAGGTTTCTCTTCGATGCCTCTAGAGGAATATTAAAGACCTTATAACTGAAAATGGGTCAAAATAATGCAAACTGGGAGAATGCTACCATGGTACATTAAGCTGGTAAGAGAATCTTGTACATAATAAGGAAGAAAGAGATATTACTCAGAAAAGGGAGCAAGATAAGGTAAGGAATTTCATCAGCAGATAAAACAGCAGGGTTAAAAATTGAATTGACCAGGCCTTCGGCTTCCAGGAAGACAGACTAGATAAACCTATCTCATATTCCTCCCATTGAGCACAGCTAAAAAGCCTGGATATTATATGTAGAACAAATATAAGAATGTCAAAATGTGGACAGAAGTAGGCAGACTGTCCGGGGACCTCAGGACCTGAAGAACAACATGATGGTGAGCTCCCTGGGTCCCTGGGTTTTCTTTGACCTCATGTATCATAGAGGTGGAGCTGAAGAAGCCAGAAAACCAGAAATGCCAAAGGGCACAGACAGAAAAAATCAAAAATAAACAAAAATGTTAAAAGTCTGCTCTCCCTAGCCTAAGAACTAGGAAAAGAGCAACCTAGAAAAACAGAAATATTTTTAGGCAATAATTGTTTTTTTTTCCAACCAAACACCACAGAAAGAAACTGTAGCCCTACCCGCATCCACGCCAGCAAAGGTGGAGGGGGAAGCCTTGACTTCCATCCTGGCAAGGCTGTGAAGAGATGTCTGACTCTCCCCTGCTGGAGAGGTGTCAGAGAGGCGAGGTTGGGAGTCAGGTGGTAACAAGGACCCTACCTGCCATGCTTATCAGTGGAGATCACAAGGGGAGCCTCTCTTCCCCTCTCCCACCCTGCCTAGAGGAGAATCAGGACTTTCACCACTGTCCAGCAGTAACAAAGCTACTCTTCCACCATGGCAGGGTCAATGGAGGCCACAGGGAAGCTGGAATTCCCACTCCTTCTAAGCGGTGATAAGGGGCTTCCCCACCATTTGAAGTGTCAGTGGAGGCACAGAGGGAACCTGGACTTCTGCCTCTACCTGACAGTAACAAGACAATCAGTGCATCCTGTTCCCCCATCAAAGTTGGGTAAGAAGAAGGCATGTAAAACAGACGTTTTAAGTAAGATCCAGTATCTCATAACATAAACCCCAAATGTCCGAGTTGCAACCAAAAAAGATTCATCATACAAAGAAACAGGAATATTTCAAATTTAACGAAAAAAGATCATCAACAGATTCTGCAAGGGTTCTACCAACTGCAAAGTTCAAGGGGAGAGTCCACACAAGACTATCCTTACTTCTGACACCAATTGCAGGTTCAGGAGTTACCAAAATTACCCTCAGTTTTGATAATTCATTAGAAGGACTCACACAACTCTTGGAAATTGTTATACTCATGGTTATGGTTTGTTACAGGGAAAGAAGACAGATTAAAATCAGCCAATGGGAGAAGCATATAGGGCAGAGTCCAGGAAAAGTACGAAATGCAGAATTTCCATTGCCCTCTCCCTGTGGAGTCAAGGCAGCATTACTCCCCTGGCATTGATGTATGACAACATGCATAGAGTATTGACAGCCAGGGAAGCTTATCTGAGTCTTTGGTGTAGAGAATTTTTATTGGTGTTCAATCACATATTGCCTCTATGGCTGACCTTTAGTCTCTGGCCCTTTCAGAATTAGAGCTCATACCATGTGGTCCACAGTCCCTATCACAAATCACATTGTTGGACTGTCCTGTGGTTGAAACCCCTAGGCAAAGACATACTTGCCAGACAGGCCTATTCCAAAGGCCTAGAGTTCACTTCCCAGTAGCCAAGGGAAAGGTCAGCCCTCTCTTTGGGTCAGGTTAGTTCTTCAGTACAAGGATGCCAACACAGATATAATACCTACAGGAACTACTGAAAAAGGTATACAAAGAGATACATTCAAACATACTGCAGAAGAACCAAAGCAGAATTCTAGAAATATTCAAGAATCCCACAGAAGGCAGACAATACAACAGAATAGAGAACTCAGAAACAGACCCACATCAATGTGCCCAACTGATTTTTGACAAAAGTGTAAAAGCAATTCAATGGAGGAAAGATAGCCTTTTCAACAAATGGTGCTGGAGCAATCAGACATCCATAGGCAAAAAAAAAAAAAAAAAGAAAGAAACAGACCTTAAAATCTCACACCGTACACAAAAATTAACTCAAATGGATCACGGACTAAAATGTAAATGTAAAGCCACACAAATTTTATTTTAAAATGTAGGAGAAAATCTTCAAGATCTAGGGCTATCCAAAGAGTTCTTAGACAGCAAAAGCATGATGCATAAAAGGAAGAATGGATAAATTAGACTTCATCAAAATTAAAGAATTTCACTCTGGTAATGAAACTAAGAAGAGCACGAAAAAGACATGTTAGAGAGAGAAAATGTTTGCAAGCACATATCCGACAAAGGACTAGTATCTGGAATACACTAAGAATCCTCTAAACTCAGTGGGAAAAAAATAAACAACCCAATTAGACAACAGGCAAAAGACGTGGAGAGGCATTTGACTGAAGAAGACATATGGATGGCAAATAGGCACACGAAAAGATATTCAGCATTATTAGTCATTAGGGGAATGCTAATTAAAACCACAGTCAGAATCACTACACATCTGTCAGAATTGCTGAAATTAAAAAATAGTGACAACACCAAATGCTAATAAGGATATATAGAAACTGGATCATTCATACATTGTTGATGGGAATGTAAATGGTACAGACATTCTAGAAAACAATTTGGCAGTTCCTTAAAAGCTAAACGTGTTGAGGCTGGCCTGGTGGTGTAGTGGTTAAGTTCATGTGCTCTGCTTTGGCTACTCAGGGTTAGCAGGTTCCGATCCCAGTGACAGACCTACACGCCACTCATCGAGCCATCCTTTGGCGGCATCCCACATATAAAATAGAGGAAGATTGGCACAGCTCTTAGCTCAGGGACAATCTTCCTCAAGCAAAAAGAGGAAGGTTGGCAACAGATGTTAGCTCAGGGCCAATCTTCCTCATAAAAGAAAAAAAGCTAAACATGTAACTACCTTATGACCCAGCCATTGCACTTCTATGCATTTATCATAGAGAAATGAATGCTTATGTTCACAAGAAAGCCTGTACGTGATTGTGTATAGCAGCTCTATTTGTAATGGCCCCAAACTGGAAACAACCCAGACGTCTTTCAACAGGTGAACAAGTAAACAAACGGTGGTCCCCCAGGCAGTGGAATACTCCTCAGCAATAAAGAGAGCCAAACAGTTGACAAACAAAACCTTGATGAATCTTCAGAGAATTATGCTAAGTGAAAAAGAAAATCTCAAAGGTTTCCATTTATATGGCATTCATGAAATGACAAGACTGTAGAAATGAAGAACAGATTAGTAGTCGCCACGGGTTAAGGAGGTGGTTGGATGGGAGGGAAGGGGGTATGGCTATAAAGTAGCAGCCTGAGGGATCCTTGTGTTCATAGAAATGGTCTGTAGTTCAACTGTTTCGATGTCAGTATCCTAGTAGTGATACTATAGTTTTGCAAGGTGTTATCACTGGGGCAAAGTGATAAGGGATACAGAGGATCTCTCTGTATTATTTCTTACAACTGCATGTGAATCTATAATATTGTCAAAATAAAAAGGATAAAATTGAATCACAATAATACACCATGTCTGATGTGACTGATATCGGATAGTAAAAGGTAGAAGTGGTTTGCTTAGCAAAATTTGTATTTATGAAATCTTCACTTACAACTAAGCATTGAGTAATTTTTGGTGAGCCAGATTATGGTGAAACAAAACTCTCATAAAGAGCTTTAGAAATCACAATTCAACTTTCTCAATATAGACTGGCAAAACTGATCCCAGCCAAAATGTTCCTATATTGACTCTCTTTACCAAAGAAAGGTTCATAGCAGCTAATAGCTGTTCTCTTCCATGACCTCAGAAGTGTCATGCCACACCCTCAAATTTAAAACAAAATGAAATAATTGAATAAACCTGAACATTATATAACTACTTACGCAACATCACTCAGTAGCCAATTATTTCAAGTAGCTCTAGAATGTAGAACTTTGCTCATACTTAGTAGAATAATGCATTCTAATAATGAAAATACGTTTGAACTGCATTGAATATTTGTGCTACTAGAAATATTGATATTGTTATTTTAAAACTTTTGTATTCTTAGATAAAAAAATATATTACATTAATAATTTATTTAGGGGCCGGCCTGGTGGCACAGCAGTTAAGTTTGCACGTTCCACTTCGGCGGCCTGGGATTCACTAGTTTGGATCCCGGGTGCGGATATGGCACTGCTTGGCAAAAGCCATGCTGTGGCAGGTGTCCCATGTATAAAGTAGAGGAAGATGGGCATGAATTTTAGCTCAGGGCCAGTCTTCCTTAGCAAAAAGAGGAGGATTGGCAGTAGTTAGCTTAGGGCTAATCTTCCTCAAAAACCTGAAAATAAAAATAAAAAAGTAATTTACTTATATAATATAATAAGAGTGATTATATTAATGTTAGCATATGCAAGTCTTTGGCATAAGAAAGAAGGAAGTATAATGATAGGTAGAAAGAAGTTAAGTCAAAATACTGAAATGCTAGTAATTAATTATATATTTCCACATGAACCCAAGTTTTTTAGAGAATACTATATGTCTTTATCAGCTGTGCTAGGGACTGAATATTTTTGGCCTCCCAAAATTCATATGTTGAAGCCTAAATCTCCAATGTGATGGCATTTGGAGATGGGGACTTTGGGAGGTAATTAGCTCGCGGGGATGGGGCCTTCATAAATGAGATTAGTTCCCCTATAAGAGACACAAGAAAGATGATCTCTCTTTCTCTCTCAGTAAGAAGGCAGCTGTCAACAAACCAGGCAGTTGGCTCTCATCAGACATCCTATTTGTAAATGCCTTGATCTGTATTTGCCCAGCCTCCAGAACTCTAAGAAATAAATGTTTGTTGTTTAAGCCACCTAATCTACTGTACTTTTGCTATAGCAGCCTAAACTAAGACAAGCTGTACCACTGCAGTAGTCTAGAAGCAGTGTTATCTCTGGTGCTCAAACATGCTAGGCACCCATAGTGCTTTCACTTTGATCTCTAATACTGTTTCCACTAAAAGGAACCAGGGCTCCCAAGAGAAGCGACGGATACCCTGTCTGAAGGAGAGGTGGTACAAAGTGAGTTTGAAATAACTTTTTGTTCTAGAAAGCAAAGAACCTTTCAGAAATTAATGTCAAAATGATATTTCAAAAGGTCTTAGAAATAAGCTCCCACTGGCCAAAGATGTAACAGTTTGGGTACCATATTAGAGAGAGTAAAACACAATGGATCCATTTTAGAATCTGAGTCCATATGACACTGAAAAGTAAAAAAAAGTGCAAATTACCTAAAAATCTTTTTTTTTAATGTTTAACTTATGCCTAAACAAGTCTTTAGATTTGACTTCCAAGAGTGGAACTATTGGACACCACAAATAAAGCAATTGTGCAAATCCAAAAGTTAAGATATTCTACAAGATAAATGACATGAAACTTCAACAGCCAGAGTGACACCACAAAGAATGCTATTAAACAGGAAAGACACTTAAGACACATAAAAACCAGATGCAAAATGTGATCCTTGAGCTAGTCCTGATGGCCTAGTGGTTAAAGTTCGGCGCACTCCACTTTGGCAGCACAGGTTCTGTTCCTGGGTGTGGAACCACACCACTCATCTGTCAATAGCCATGCTGTGGCAGTGGCTCACATAGAAGAACCAGAAGAACTTACAACTATACACACCTATGTAGTGGGGCTTTGGAGGAGGTGGGAGACAAATGGAGGAAGATTGGCAACAGATGTTACCTTGGGACAAATCTTCTGCAAAAGAAAATGTGATCCTGGATTCAGTTTGACAAATCACCTTCGAGGGAATTTTGGGAAGAACAATTGGGGAAAATATGAATATGGAATGGATATCAGATGTTATTAAGAATATATTGTTAATTTTATTAAATGCAATGCTATAATTTTGTCCATGTAAGATGACAATCCTATTTTTTAGAAAAGCACACAGAAATGTCTAGGGGTAGAAGTTTATATCATTTGTAATTTGCCTTAAAAAACTTTAGCTCCGAGAGTGTGATTTGTACGTGTCTATCAGTTGGTTTTAATCTATACCATAGGAGTGTCCAGTTGCCTTAATGGGGCATATACTTCCCAGGGGTGGACAGCCAACATTTAATGAAAAGGTCACACACCAGAAGTAGCTACTATAAATGTTTTACCTATTTTTCAAATCTCCAATGAACAACATAGATTTTGTCGATTAGTATGATAGATGTTAGAAACTAATTTTTGTTTGTAAAATTAGTAGTGTTAAGGAAATGTTGGCTTGGCTAAAATTATTGTAGAGAAACTCTCTGCCCTTATATGAACATGATATGAATAGCAAGTTCAAGAATCTGAACCCTTAGCAATGGTGCCTTATGCTTGCCTCCAAAATGATACCGCTCTGGAAAGACGGTAATTGTTCTACTTTAATGCTCCATTAACCCACTCTTGAAGGACCCTTCTCTGAAATTCACAGATTTGACACATTGTGATCTTATATTGATGCAGAATTACCTTTCAAGCCAATTTTCGTTTCTTAACCATAGGTATAGTCATATTTCTCGAAATGAATTTTGACACTTTAAAACCTTTTTGTCCTCTGTTATGCTCAAGTTTGTTTCAAACAACAGAGATTTTCATCATATGAGGCATGGTATCTTATGGGAAGTAAAGAGCAGAGTGGTTTGTTAATTATTTTGTAATCACTTCTTTTCTTTAGACTTATGTTCCTTTGTTCTTTAAATCTCAGGTGACTTGAATTCATATGCTTAAAAATCATTTTATGAAATGTAACATTTTTTCCAAAGAAAACGCTTTCATTAAGTTCTTTTCATTTCTCACTAATCAAAAACAAGTATAATATACACTTACATGAAATCACTGTTTCTACTTGACTGCTTTCTTTATATACACTTTTTATGAAATGAAAAATTAGCTTGATAATAGCTTGATAGTTATTAATGATAATATAATTATAACAGAGTTATCATGACAATTGTTTTTTCCCATGCCGAGGTGGGAAGATGATTCACTTAGGCATATAATTGCTCCCTCTTAATTGGAGTCATTTGTGTATGGAAATTTAGAAATTAATGGGAATGCCAAGTTGACAAGATCCAATCCAGGGAACTAGTTCCTGTCACACCTTTAAGAGGCTTTGTATATACAGGGGTTATAAACCGTTGAGGCCTGACAAAAAACTGCTAGCACTCTCTAGAGCGAACATGTGCACATACACTCAAAACTTTGCTCCAAAATCAAGAGACTCACAGACCATCTTAAATTCATCCAAACAATTGAGGCTCAGGATCCCTAGAGCAGAGGAGTATGGAAATACAAACTTTAAAGATACAATGCAATTATCCTTCATACTCAGAACCGTGTCAATGCCAGTAACAATCCCCAAGGAACATAAACACATACACTTCCTTTTTCTTTCCTCTTGTTGATGGGTTTAATGGAGATTAATAAGAACTAACAGATATAAAGACCTTATAAGACCATCTACTCCCACCTCTTTATTTCATAAGTGAGGAAAACGAGACTTAGGGGGTAAGGAATTTCCCCAAGATGATGCCATTAGTTAATAGCAGAGCCAGATCTCAAGATTCAGAAACTGGCATCATTGGCCATGCTTCTTCCCCAGGAAAAGGAAGACCAGATTCTCAGCAGCCTGAATCCTGTGGTACCTCCTCCTCAACGCTAGTGCTTGTGTGTTTGCAATCACAAAGTTGTAAGAGTTAGAAACATTTGAGGTATGTATTTACTATTTCATATACTTCTTGGAAATGTCCCACTGGAGAGTTGCGTATTTGGGGGTTAAGATTAGCAGCATCAAAATCCAGCTGTCCAATGTAGAAACTAGCACCGGAATGAAGTGGCTGGACCCTCTGGCAATACAGAGAGGTTGTCTGCTTGCTGGGTGGATCTAACATGCTGGTTCTAGGAGGCTGCACTAGTTGGCATTCATAACCTCCATGAATTTACTATGATTCGGGCATGGAGCTTGAGACTTGCAGGCTTGTAAGCTGAATCTGTCAGCATTCTTAATGTAATACTGTCTCTCAGGGGCTGCCACACATTAACCGAGTTCTCCGAGACTAAAGCGTAGAACCAGAAAGCCAATTTGTTAAATTACAATGAGAAATACACTGCCACAGGATCTGCCCCAAGGGCAGATCTACAAAGGAAGCCAAATCCTAATCAGAATGTTGTTTCTGAACTTCAGGTCCAAATAGAGGGAGTTAGATGAACTCAAGGCAGCAGCCTTCGGTTCAAAATATCGATCTCACAGTAGGGATGGCGTTGCCTATGGAAACTAGAATATCTAAATTTTATTCTTTCTAGGCACTTTGTAATTTAAGCCTTAGGGCTTTGTTCTCTACTGTAGGAAAATTCCAAGTAAGCTGGGGTCCTTCCCTTTGACTCTGCACTTAAAATTCAGCACAAAGGAGGATGTATAATCTGCCAACGGCAAGTTCTGCCTGTGTATAACTTCATCTGTGGAGGGAAGGAATCTCTCGAAGCCAGCTCCTGGAGTGTTCATTCCTCAGATTCAAGACAACCTTGTTCTCACTTCCGCTCAGCACAGGGGTGAGGGGTGGAAGACCAGAACTGACTAATTGGAAGCAAGACTCAATTTGATACTAAGTGCCAAGAAGGTTGGGACATTTAAAGTTAATTTACAATTTTTCTTTCTGAAAATGTCTCCATGCCTAGACTTTTACGTCTACTTTTTTATATCTACTTCGCCATAAACTTACAGGACTATAGAGACTTTGGGCTACATGAGTGATTGTTGAGTCAATCACTTCACCTTTCTGATGATGAGAAGGAGACCTACTGATATTCAGTGACATGTCCAAAGACACAGCCAGTCAAGAGTAAAGCAGGACTGAAATCAGGGATCAGTTCTGCCCTTAGATGCAGGAAGGCACCTCAGGGGATCCCTGTTCTTTAGAGTGCCTTCTTCAAAATGTTCTAAGTCCCCTCTAGTGCCTGGGACTGAGGGTGTCCTGAGTCTGGACTGGGAACCACAGGGGTCCCGTCACCCTGTCTCATCTCTGAGGCTCTCTCTATCCCTCTACCCTACACAGAGGGTAAAGCAGATGTTCTGTGGAGCTCTGGGACTTGAGCCTGTGGGGTTGTTCCAGGTCCATGTGGTTGGGATACAGTTCCTGGAGGAAGTCTGACAAGCAGATTGCTCTTACTGTCCAGCATGGTTCTTTTGCAGGATTATTCAAAAATAGCTATCAGAATGGTCCTGGCATGATGATTTGGATAACACTCATAGTAGACACAGGATAAGTTCAGAGTTCTGGTCCATAAATAGCCCACTGCTGACCCTTTGGATTGAGCCATGTGTGTGGACCCATATTTTGACTGTTGCTTGTTCATGTTCCAACCACGGTGCTACCCCTTTCTCTAGTACCTGAGCGTTGCAGAGGTCGCAACAGGCATTCTTTACACTGTGCACCTGCTGCACCGACAGGATGCAATCACCTCATCCCCTCCACAGGTTCCAACCACGGGTCAGCCAGTCATTGGGGGTGACTGCTTCTATCTTGAGGGCTTTCAAAACCCTTGCTCTGCAAAGCCTATAGACTTTTCCAATTGATGTCCTTTTTTGCCACTAATCAATATGGTGACGGCATGCTCAGATCAGCATTTCTTGTGCAAATGAAATTGCTCTTCTCACTCTGGAGAAGAGCACGGGAGGTGGAGGAGCCCACAGGATCCTACCCTGTCTTCCTCACTGTTAGTGTGTGGAAGGCAACAGTATGACCAACACTTAAATAGATCACATTCTAAACATTTATTGATTACACTCTAAATAGTTCAAGAGAAGACAGAGTTGGAAGATGTGTTCTGTTTGCACAATAAAATTCCAAGTGGAAAAATTTATCATGAACAGAAACAAATTACTGATCACTTTTTCTTGAGGTGGGAACATAAGAAATTAGTCAGGAATGGAGAATTTGATAATAAAGAACATGAGATGTTTCCTGGACCTGAACTGGAAAACACAGGACCTGGACACATAAAGACTATGTATGTGCACTGATTGGACAATAAAGAAGTATCTAAGTACCTCTTCTCTACAAATTTTTCTAAATCTTTTCTGATAAATCACTATATATTACAAGTACCAATGAATTTTATAATATGTTTTATATCAAATGTCTTGTATAAACAAAGGTTCCACAAGAAGTATTTCCCCAGGGCCTCACACAACCTGAGGACAGCTCTGCCTGCGATTCCTCTATTTTAGCCAAAGGCTGTCAATTTTATGAAATATTACCTTTGATCTTACATCTTACAGTCTTCTGTTACGGATTGACTCTAATTTGTCATGAATAACACCTAGGTGGTTATAAGGCAGACTCCAAACAAGACAGCAAAATCTTTGTCCACGGGAACCGTCTTTTATTTCATTTCTGTAAGTCCTAAGCACCAATGATTTTCACAGAATCAAAATTTAATGGAGACTTCTGCTCCCAGGAAGAGGGAGTAGACATTTCTTCCCTACTCTTCTCAGTTACTACAAGCAGAAACCTTGGACATATATACAAAACAAACGTAAAAACACTCTGAAAGGTGGAGAGAAGAAGGTAGACCAGCTAGGGACCTGAGGATCTTAGGAGCAACGTGGTAGTGAGTTCTCTGAGGTTTTCTTTTTGCCTTATATAACCCAGATATGGAGCCAGAGAAGCTGGAAACCCAGAAATGCAGATCAAAAATCCCTAACAAAAGGCTGCTCTCTCTAGTCCAGAGGGATGGGGCAGCTTAGCTACAAAGAAGTATTTTAAATAATTGCCTACTCTAGCTAAACACCACAGAATAAACGGTGGCTCCATCACCACTCACACCAGCAAAAGCCCAGACACCCACTTTTGCCAGGCTATAACAAGACACCCCAACATCACCACCAGGGTAGTATCAGAGAAGGCCAAGAGAGAGCCAGGACTTCCACACATACCCTTTCAGCAGTAACAAGACACCCCCTTCCTGCTGGGGAGGTGTCAGGAGGCCTAGTGGAGTCAGGGCTTTCAAATTGGTCATGGTAATGAAACCACCCCCTACTGTGCTGTCAGTGAAGACACATGGGGATCTGGAACTCCCAATCCCATTCAGCAGTAAGGATGTACTTCTACTTCCACCTGACAGTAACAAAATAACACCCCATAGTCCCCTGCCAGAATAGTATCAAAAACACCCAGCTAAAACAGAAGGTTTAATTAAGATCCAGCCTGTCATAACACGATAGCCCAACAGTCCAGGTTTTAAGAAAAAATCAATGATTATACCAAGAATAAGGAAAATTTCAGACTGAATGAAAAAGGCAATCAATAGATGCCAACACCAAAATGACACAGGTACTTGAATTATCTGACAAAGATTTTATAGTAGCCATTATAAAAATGCTTCAATGAGCAATTACAAACACATTTGAAACAAATGAAAAAATGGGAAGCTTCAGCAGGGATATAGAAAATCTCAGTAAAGAAAAATAAGATAGTTATAAGTCAACTGTACTTCAGTAAAGCAGGGGATTGGGGAGACAGAGAAGATATGAATAAGAATCAAATGGAAATTTTAGAACTCAAAAATAAAACAACCGAAATGGAAAGTTCAGTGGAAGGGCTCAACAGCAGCTGTGCGCTGGAGAGTACAGAGGAAAGTCAACAAACCAGACATTAGAACCATAGAAATTACCCAATCAGAACAACAGAGAAAAATAGGCTAAAAAAATGAATAGAGCCTCAGGCACCTATGGGACTATAAGAGAAGATCTAATATTTGTAGCACTAGAGATCCAGAAAGAGAGGAGAAAGAAGGGAAACTGAGAAAGCAATCAAAGAAATAATTGCTGAAAACTTCTAAAATTTGGCAACAGATACAAATATATGGATTCAAGAAGCTGAGAAAATCCTGAACAGGATAAACTCAAAGTAGTCAGTTCCCAGAACACATCAGAATTAAAATTCTGAAAACTAAAGGCAAAGAAAAGAATCTTAAAAACCAAAGGAAAACAATACTTTATCTATAGGGGAAAAACAATTTGAATGTTAGCAGATTTCTTATCAGAGACCATGAAGGCCATAGGAAGTGGCACAATATTATTCAAGTGCTGAAAGAAAAGAACAGTCAATCCAGAATCCCATAACTGGCTAAATATCCTATAACAATGAAAGAGAAATCAAGGCATTCTCAAATGAAGGCAAAATATTAGAATGTGTCATAAGCTTCAACAAAAAAAGAACAGTAAGAGGAAGTTCTATAAACAGAAAGGAAACAATAAAATAAGGAAACTTGGAACATCAGGAAGAAAGCAAAAATGCAGTAGCAAAATATAGGTAACTACAAAAGGCTTTTTTTTTTTCCTGAGTTTTTAAAATTATGTTTGACAGTCAAAGCGAAAATGTAACGCTGTCTGATGTGGCTATCAGCAGGTGAGTCTTCTACAGGTTTTGTTAGATTTGTACCTAAATGTTTCTTTTCTTTTCTTTTGAGCAAATGTAAATAGTATTGTATTTTTAATTTCAGTGTCTATATTTTCATTACTAGTATATAGAAATACTATTAATATTTGCATATTAATCTGTATCATATGACATTGTTGAACTCATTTACTAGTTCTAGGAGATTTTTTATAAATTCCTTGGAATTTTCTATCTAGACATCATGTCATCTGTAAAGAGGGACAGTTTTACTTCTTCCTTTCTAATCTATATGCCTTTTATTTCCTTCTCTTGCCTTATTGCGATGTATAGGGTTGACAGAGGATACAAATTACCAGTATCAGAAATAAAAGAGAGGTCATCACTACTGATCTAACAAAAAAGGCATTAAAAGGATAACAAAGGAATACTGTGAACAACTCTATGCCCACAAACTTGATAACTCAGATGAAATGGGCTAATTCCTTAAAAGATACAGACTATCAAAACTTACAAAGGAGAAAGAGATAATCTGAACAGGCCTATATCTAACAAAGAAATTGAATCAATAATTGATCACTTTTCAAAAAATAAAACACCAGACTCTTTGATTTCACTGGTAAATTATACAAAACATTTAAAGAATATGTGATATAAATTCTCCATAATCTCTTCCAGAAAATAGAAATAGAAGGAACACTTCTTAACTCATTTTATGAAGCCAGTATTACCCTAATACTAAAACTGGTTAAACATATTACAGGAAAGGAAAACTACAGACAAATATCTCTCATGAACAAAGATGTGAAATCCTCATCAAAATTGTAGCTAATGAAATCCAACAATTTAAAAAAAAAAAGAATTATACAGCACAACCAAGTTGTATTTATTCAAAATATGCAAGGCTGGTTCAAAATTCAAAAATCAATTCATGTAATCCACCAAATCAAGAGGGTAAAGAAGTGAGAGTGGCTTCAGCATCATGGTGAAGTAAGCCCTTCCCTTAGTCTCTCCCTCCTAAGATACAATGAAAAAAGACATTCATAAGCCAAAAGAGGACATCCACACAACACCATAGACACCTGAGAGATCCACACAGCCATATGTCTGAAGATGGGAGTGCTGGACCCCCGCAGAGGCAGTGGGAGGAGGTAAGTGGATTGCCTCTCCCTTCCCACTTGCAGCAATCTAGGGCATGGGACCTCAAGAGGTGGCCAGCACATGACTGAGAGGAGATGGAGGAAAAGGCAGCCCTCCATGGGAAGGCTTTCACTCTCAAAGTTGCCTCTCAGTCCATGGGGATGCTTCACACCAAGGTGGCTAAACAACCGTGGGGGTGCCCTCACCAAGCCGAACAGCCCAAGTGGGCAGCCAGTGAGTGCAGAGAGGAAGTACTGGTGGGAAAGAAGGTGCCCCTTTCACCCCATCCCACCTGGTGCATTAGCTCAGCTGGTTGGCCAGGGCAGGGGATCCCTGCCAGAGCGCCTGTGCCTATGTGTGTAAAGCAGTGGCAACCAGATGCACAAAGTCTTATCAGCACAGCTTCCAACAGACGGTGCAACTGCCAGGGGTTGTGGCGGACTCAGAAAACACAGCTACTGCCCTCCCCACAGTGGTGGCAAGTGGAATCTGTGCCCAGATACTACCACTATGTGATGACAAAAGTCCACCCCATCAAACAGCATGAAGAAATGTATTAACACTCCAGACCAGAAGGAAAATGACAAGTACCCATAAATTAATCCTGAAGTCACAGAAATTTATAATCTAACTGACAGAGAATTCCAAATCCTTATCATGAAGAAACTGAACTAGTTATAAGAATATTCATAAAGACAGTTTAATAATCTCAAGAATAAAATTAATAAACAGAGGGAATTCTTCACAAAGGAGATCAAAATTATACAAAAAAATCAGAAATGTTGGAGATAAATAACACAATGAATGAGATTTTAAAAAATCTAGAATCCTTAAAGAAACAGAGCTGATATTATGGAGGACAGAATTAGTAATTTAGCACACAGAAATAGAGACCTGCTTCAGGTGGAGGAGGAAAGAGGACTAAGACTAAAAAGAAATGAAGAAATTCTCCAAGAAATATCCGACTCAATTAAGAAATTCAACATAAGGATTATAGGTGTTCCACAGGGAGAAGAGAGGGAGAAAGGAGCAGAGAGCTTGTTCAAAGAAATAATGGTTGAGAACTTCCAAAACCTGGAGACGAAGCTGGAATTACATGTAAATGAAGCTAATAGAACTCCTCATTACATCAATATAAAAAGACCTTCTCCAAGGCACATATTACTAGTAAAACTGGTGAAAGTCAATGATGAAGGTAAAATATTAAAGGCAGCAAGGAAGAAGAAAATAACCTACACAGGAACCCTTATCAGGCATTCAGTGGATTTCTCAGCAGAAACCTTACAGGCTAGGAGAGATTGGAATGATATTTTCAAAATACTGAAAGACAAAAACTTCCAGCCAAGAATACTCTATCCAGCAAAACTATCCTTCAGATGTGATGGAGAAATAAAAACTTTCCCAGATAAATGAAAGTTGAGGGAGTTCATCACCACAAGAAACCCCCTACAAGAAATGATCAAGGGGGCCCTCATACTTGGGGAAAAAAAGAAAGGGTTTACAAAGCCTTGAGCAAAGAGATAAATGACAGATACAATCAGAAAATTGCAGTTTTATTTACAATAGCCAAAAACTGAAATAATCTAGATGCCCTTCAATGGTTGAATGGTTAAACAAATGCTTGTAGATGGAATTCTACTTGGCAATAAAAAGGATTGAACTATTGATACATGCAACAAAAGACTCCAAAAAGCAAAAGCAATACTGAGACAAAAGAACAAAGCTGGAGGCATCATAATCCCTGACTTCAAAATATACTACAAAGCTACAGTAATCAAAACAGCATTGTACCAATACAAAAACAGACACACAGACCAATGAAACGTCATTGAAAGTCCAGAAACAAAACCACTCATCTACAGACAGCTCGTCTTCAACAGAGGAGCCAAGAACATACAATAGAGAAAGGCAAGTCGCTTCATAAATGATTTTGGGATAACCAGACAGCCACATGCAAAAGAATGAAAGTAGACTATTATCTTACACCATACACAAAAATTAACTCAAAATGGATTAAAGACTTAAAAGTAAGATGTGAAACCATAAAACTCCTAGAAGAAAATATAGGCAGCACACTCTTTGACATCAGTCCTAGAAGCATCTTTTTGAACACCATGTCTACTCAGGCAAGGGAAACAAAAGAAAAAATAAACAAATGGGACTACCTCAGAGTAAAAAGCTCTGCTTGGCAAAGAAAACCAGGAACAAAATGAAAAGACAACTCACCAAACTGGGAGAAAATATTTGCTAATCGTATATCCAACAAGCAGTTAATCTCCAAAATATACAAAGAACTCATACAACTTAACAACAAAAAATAACCCAATTAAAAAATGGGCAGAGGATCTCAACAGACATTTTTCCAAAGAAGATATACAGATGGCCATCAGGCACATGAAAAGATACTCAATGTTACTAATAATTAAGGAAATGTAAATCAAAATTGCAATGAGATATCACCTTATACCTGTTAGAATGGCTATAATTGCCAAGACAAAAAATAACAAATATTGGAGAGGTTGTGGAGAAAACAGAACCTTCATACACTGCTGCTGGGAATGCAAACTGGTGCAGTCACCATGGAAAACAGTATGGAGATTTCTCACAAAATTAAAAATAGAAATACCTTATGACCCAGCTATCCCAGTACTGGGTATTTATCCAAAGAACTTGAAATCAACAATTCAGAGATTTATGCACCCCTGTGTTCATTGCAGCATTTTTCACAATAGCTAACGTGTGGAAGCAACATAAGTGTCAATCAACTGATGAATGGATAAAGAAGATGTGGTATATATACACAATGGAATACTACTCAGTCATAAAAAGAAAACATCGTCCCATTTGCAACAACATGGATAGGCCTTGATGGTATTATGTTAAGCGAAATAAGCCAGACAGAGAAAGACAAACACGATGTGATTTCACTCATATTTTGAAGATAAACCCTCGGACAAAGAGAACAGATTAGTGGTTACCAGAGGGGAAGGGGGTTAGGAAATGGGCATAAGGTGTAAAGGGTCACATATATATGGTGACTGACAAATAATAATGTACAACTGAAATTTCACAATTTTATAAACTGTTATGACCTCAATAAAATAATTTTTAAAAAGGGGGCTAAAGAAGCAAAATTGTATGATCATATCAGTTGATGCAGAAAAGCATATGGTAAAATCCAACCCATTAATGCTTTCACAAAAAACCTTTTAGAAAAATAACCAAAACAAAAAGTGACAAATGTCACTCATACACTCTTGGTGGGAATCCAAACTGGTGCAGCCACTATGGAAAACAGTATGGAGATTTATCAAAAAATTAAAAATAGAAATTCCATATGACCCAGCCATCCCACTACTGGGTATCTATCCAAAGAACTTGAAATCAGCAATTCCAAAAGTCCCATGCACCCCTATGTTCATCACAACATTATTCACAATAGCCAAGACGTGGACGCAACCTAAGTGCCCATCGACTGATGACTGGTTAAAGAAGATATGATATATATATATATATATATATATATATATATATATATATATATATATATAATGGAATACTACTCAGCCACAGAAAAGGATAAAATCGTCCCATTCACAACAACATGGATGGACCTTGAGGGTATTATGTTAAGTGAAATAAGCCAGATAGAGAAAGACGAACTCTGTATGACTCCACTCATAGGTGAAAGTTAAACATATAGACAAAGAGGACTGATTGGTGGTTACCAGGGGAAAGGGGAGTTGAGGGGGGGGGCACAAAGGGTTAAGTGGTGCACCTACAACATGACTGACAATAATGTACAACTGAAATTCCACAGGTTGTAAACTATCATAATCTTAATAAAAAGTTTAAAAAAGAAAAAAGCCTTTTAGACAACTAGCAATGGGGAGAATGGAATTCCTCAGCTTGATAAAGAGCATCCACAAAACTCTACACTGTCATACTCAATGGTGAGAAACTGGACTCTTCCTCCCTGAGGTCATTAACAAGGCAAGAATAGTCCCTCTCAACATTTCTATTCTACATCATACTGAAAGTCCTAACCTAGCATAATAAGACAAGAATAAGTAAATAAAATATATATATAGTGAGAAGGAAGAAACAAAATTGTTTTCTTGCACATGACATGTTTGTCTATATAGAAAATGACATAGACCCTCCCGCCAACAAATGAAACAAAACTCCTGAATCTAATAAGCAACTATTGCAAAGTCACAGGATACAAGGTTAAGACACAAAACTCAATTAATTGCCAGTACATCATTTTAAAAAAGCAGAATTTGAAATGAACAAACTTGCAAAACTCAAAAAGTGGGAGAAAAGGAAACAATTCAATTAGATAGGGACAAAAGATATGAAAAGACATGTCATTGAAGAAGACACAAAGATAACAAGCCCATGAAAAGGTGTTGAAGATCATTAGCTACCAAGGAATTGCAAATTAAAACCACGATGAAATACTACTACTCACCTTGGCTAAAATAAGAAAGAGTGACATCAGTGCTAGTGAGGATATAGAGAAATTGGATCATTCATACATTTCTGGTGGAAACGTAAAATCGTACAGCTTCTCTGGAAAATGATTTGGCAATTTCTTTAAAAACTAAACATGTAACTATTGTATGACCCAGCAATTGCACTCCTGGGCATTTATCCCAGAGAAATGAAGACTGAACTTTCATACAAAAACCTGTATACAAATTTTTATTTTTGTATACAAATTTTTATTGCAGTTTTATTTACAATAGCCAAAAACTGAAATAATCTAGATGCTCTTCAATGGTTGAATGGTTAAACAAATGGTTGTGGATAGAATTCTACTCGGCAGTAAGAAGGGATGAACTATTGATACACGCAACCACTCAGCTGAACCTCTAGAGAATTATGCTGAGTGAAAAAAGTCAGTTCCAAAGGTCACAGATTTTATGATTTCATTCATATAACATTCCTGAAATGATAATACTATAGAAATGGAGAACAGATTAGTGGTTGCTAGGGGTAAAGTGCGGGTGGGAGTAGAAGGGAAGTGGATGAGGCTGTGAAAGAGCGACACGAGGCATCTTGGTGGTGATGTAAAGGTCCTGCATCTTGACAGTATCCGTGTCAATATCCTGGTTGGGATACTGTACTATGGTTTTTCAAGATGCTACTATTGAGGGAAACTTGATAAACGTACACAGGATCTGTTATTTCTTACAACCGCATAGGAATCTACAATTATCTCAAAATGAAAAGTTCAATTCTAAAAATTCAGTGAAAGTTTATTCACTCAGTTGAACCAAATCTAAAAAACAAAACCCCATTTAGTCATTTTCCAAAGGTCACAACACACACACATGCACACATTATGAAATGAACATTACACTGCACTTCCAATCAATTCGTATCACCTGAGGAAAATCATTATATCTCATATGAACATATCTGTCTACAACTCTAACTTTGTACACCCAGAGCCTAGAAGGTATGAAGAAATTAGGCAATGGCTAAAGATAAATTGAATAGACCCTATCTCCTCTTTCTTTCCTGTCCCTGATTTTTACCTTTATACCTTTGGAAACTTTGAGTATGTTTACTATAAGCTAAGACTTTTGATATTTTCCCGGATAGAAATATGTGTAAAAGTTAAAGAAGATGGCATACCTAAGAAGATAAATACATGTGGATTAAAAATTCATCTGGCCTAGAGAGATTGCATGGACAATAATAAATGAATAAAATTTTAATTTCAAAAAATCATCAATATTCAGGGGCCGGCCAGGTGGCGCAGCGGTTAGGTGCACACATTCCACTTCAATGGCCCGGGGTTCACCAGTTAGGATCCCAGGTGCAGACAGGGCACTGCTCATCAAGCCATGCTGTGGTAGGCGTCCCACATATAAAGCAGAGGAAGTTGGGCACAGATGTTAGCTCAGGGCCAGTCTTCCTCAGCAAAAAGAGGAGGATTGGCAGCAGATGTTAGCTCAGGGCTAACCTGCTTCAAAAAAAAAAATCAACAATATTCAAAAAGTTCATCAGTCATGAAAAGTTTTAACCTAGGAATATTAAAATTAAAAATTCTCATCACTGGCCCTCTCATAAAAAAATAAAATAAAATACATGTAAAATAGAGTGCATGGTTCTCATCATACATTCAATTCTAAGCACTCTTCCTTTTATATTTTTTCTTTTAAAGTTATAAAATAAAATGCACTGATTTTACTTTGAGACAGAATATAATTTTTTTTTTTGGTAAGAAGATTAGCCCTGAGCTAACATCTACTGCCAGTCCTCCTCTTTTTGCTGAGGAAGACTGGCCCTGAGCTAACATCCGTGCCCATCTTCCTCTACTTTATATGCAGGATGCCTACCACAGCATGGCTTGCCAAGCGGTGCCACGTCCGCACTGGGATCCGAACTGGCGAACCCCGGGGCCGCTGAAGCGGAACGTGAGCACTTAACCCCTGCGCCACCAGGGGGGCCCCAGAATATAAATTTGAGACAAGAAAGCAAATTCGAAATTCTTCCAAGTAATTTCATTAATTCATTCAACGTCTAATGAGCACCTACTCTGTTACAGGCAGTTAATGTACGTCAGTGAACAGAACAGCCTGCACTCCTTCCCGACACTTCTATTCTAGTAGTCATCATCCTAGAGTAATATCCGTACTTTAAAAGAAAATATATTAAGAACCATTTTTGTATCATGGATAGTTCTGTAAGCATAGGAAGGTTGAATTACCGTTGCTTTGGAAACCATAGTTTTTTTACGTCCTTTCTATTCTTGTTCATAATAGCTCAAAACTGCAAATGTTCATCAACAGGTGAACAGATAAACAAACTGCACTATATTTATCTGATGCGCTATCATCCAGCAACAAAAAGACAATGAATTGCTGATACAGCCAACAAAAAGGATGAATCTCAAAAACGTTATGCTGAGCAAAAGATACCAGACACAAGAGTACATATCACGTAATTCAATCATATGAAACTCTAGAAAAGACAAGTCTACTCTATAGTGACAGGAAACAGATCAATGGTTGCCTGGGGCTCAGGTTGGGGGAAGTTGACAGGGAAAAGGAGTAAAAGAAATGTTATATATCTTGATTGTGGTGTTGGTAACATGGGGGTATAAATTTTTCAGAATTCATGGAAATGTACACTTAAAATGAATATATTTTATAATATGTAAATTGTTACTCAATAACATAGATATAAAAAGTCAATCAATCTAATTCCCATTATAGAATAAAAGAGACATAAACAGACTATTATTAGAATTAACAGAATAACTGAGAAAGGCATATAATCATGAAATTAGAGTCAGAGAAAGCATTTGACAAAATCAGAACCAACTCATGATTTAAAAAGTCTCTTAGCGAATAGAAATAGAAGCCTATTTAGAAAACAAACAACCAAAATCTCCTTCAATAAATGTTGAAAGTTTCCCTCTTGAGAATGAGTATGAGATAATGTCTGTTATCACCACTTCTTTTTAATATTGTACTAGAAGTTCTGGCCAATAAAATAAGACTAGAAAAGAAAAGTATAAGGATTAAAAAATAAACAAATAAAATATTATTCACACCTTACATTATTGCTTATACTGAAAATTCAAAGGAATCTATAGAGAAATGAAATGTAGTAGCATCTTTGGGTCAATATATAAAAATTACTTGTATGCCTGTATGTTTAGACCAAATATTTGGAATGAAATTTTAAAAGGTCTGTCATTTACAAGTGTTTTGCCAGTCTCAGCCTATCAATAACCAATGTCATGGCTAGACCAGCCCTTGTGGTTCTTATTAAGACTGCAAGATGCCCTTCAGCAATAACCATGAGCAAACTTTGAAAAAAAATGGTTTATTACTCACAGGTCCTAGAAAGAATGTGGCACACCTAGGGCCACACAGAGAGGTCACAGGTAGAATGAGAGAGAGAGAGAGCATGCGCAGGCCTGGGGTTCTGCTTTTATTGGGGTGAAGGGTGGGGACCTAGGATTTTGCCAGTTCGCTCTTTATTGGTGAACTTAAAATGCAAGAGTAGGATTTAAACAGATATCTCAAGAGTCCGTTGCACCCCTATGTTCATCGCAGCATTATTTACAATAGCCAAGACGTGGAACCAGCCTACATGCCCAGAAACTGATGATTGGATAAAGAAGATGTGGTATATATACACAATGGAATACTACTCAGCCATAAAAAAAGACGAAATTGGCCCATTCACAACAATGTGGATGGACCTCGAGGGCATTATGTTAAGCGAAATAAGTCAGTCAGAGAAAGACGAACTCTATATGACTCCACTCATAGGTGGAAATTAGTATATTGAGAAGGAGATCTGATCGGTGGTTACCAGGGAAAAGGGGGGGTGGGGGGAGGGTACGGAGGGGGAAGTGGTGTACCCACAACATGACTAACAAAAATGTACAACTGAAATCTCACAAGGTTGTAATCTATCATAACATTAATAAAAAAAATAAATAAATAAATAAATAAATAAATAAAAAAAAAAGGAGTAGGATTTAAAGCACAAGAAAAGGAAAAACAAGTGGCTCAAATGGTCAGTTATCTCAAAATCAACCAATATCTCTAAAACAAAGCAGCCTGAGGGGGGCCAGGGGGAGTAGGGAGTGTGGCTTGGCTCTGTATCTAGTTGTGTGGTTGGCAATGTGTTTACTCAAGATAGCCCGCTTTAAGTCAGGCAATTACATTGCAAAAAAAGAAAAACCAACTGTCAGGGCTTACGTTATAACAAGCATCAAAAATTAAATACCTTGGCTTAAACCTGATGAAAGATGTGCGAGATAGCTACACAGAAAATTTTAAAATGTCGCTAAACAAAATTGAAGACCTAAATAAAAGAAGCGATATATCATGTTCAGATATTGCAAGACTAACTGTTGTAAAAATACCAGTCCCCCCAATTTGATCACTAGAGATAACACAATCAAAATAAAAGTACAGAGCTGGCCCTGACAGCCTGGGGATTAAAGGTCAGCCCTCTCACCACTTTGGCAGTCAGCGTGAGGTTCCCAGGTGCAGAACCACACCACCCGTCTGTCAGTAGCCATGCTGTGGTTGTGGCTGACATAGAAGAAGTAAAAGGACTTACAACTAGAATATGCACTGGGGCTTTGGGGAGTGAAAAAAAAAAGAGGAAGATTTGGCAACAGATGTTGTGTGGGGCTAATCTTTCCCAGCAAAAAAAATTAAAAATTAAAAAATTTTTAAAAGCCCAAGCAGTGTTTTTTTTAGGAATTTGACAAGTGAATTCTAAAATTAGAATTTTAATAGGTCAAAATTAGCTAAAGCATCCTGAAAAACATTGGAAGACTTATACTATCCAGATGCCAAGGCTTGTAATAAAATTAAAGTAATTAAAACCATGTGATATTTGTGTAAGAATAGAGGCATATTACAAAATAGGGAATCAAGTAACAAATCCATGTATGTACAGTTTACAATACAGGTGCCAGAGCATTGC
This sequence comes from Equus przewalskii, assembly GCF_037783145.1. Lineage (NCBI taxonomy): Eukaryota > Metazoa > Chordata > Mammalia > Perissodactyla > Equidae > Equus > Equus przewalskii. Next base: position 39,250,211 of record NC_091839.1, read on the forward strand.
AGTTGAAAAGGATGGCCTGATAAGTAGTACTGGGTGAATGAATAAGCATACAGAAAAAATGAATATCCAAGGATTCCTCACACCATACACAAAAATCAACTACAGATGGATTATAGATTTAAACGTAAAGTATAAAGCAATGAAGTTTCTAAATGTTAGTATAGGATAATAACTTTATGAATTTGAGTTGACAAAGATTTCTTAAACAGGACACAACAAGCACTAACTTCATTTTCATTTTGTTTTTTCCAGTTTTATTGAGGTGTAATTTACATACAACATTGTGTAAGTTTAACCTTAATAATCTGATTATTTGATACCCTTATATATTGAGAAACGATTACCACAATAAGGTTAATTAACACATCTATCACCTCACATAATTACAATTTTTTGTGTGTGGTGAAAACATTCAAGATTTACTCGTTTAGCAACTTTCAAGTATATACTACAGTACTGTGAAATATAGACATCATTCTATATATTAGATCTCCAGAACTTATTCATCTTGTAACTAGAAGTTCATTACTTTTGACCAATATCTCCCCATTTTCCCCACTCCCAGCCCCTGGAAACTACCATTCTATTCTCTGTTTCTATGAGTTTGGCTTTTTAAGATTTCACATACAAGTGAGATCATATAGAACTTGTCTTTTTTCCGTCTGACTTATTTCACTTAACATAATGCCCACAAGTTCCACCCATGCTCTCGCAAATGACAGAATTTCCTTCTTTTCTATAGTTAGACAATATTCCATTTTACATACATATATATATATAAACATTCTTTTAATCCATTCATCCATCAATGAACACTTAGGTTGTTTCCATGTCTTAACTGTTGTGAATAATGCTGCAATGAACAGGGGGACAGATATCTTTGAGATAGTGATTTTATTTCCTTCAGATATATACCCAGAAGTGGGATTGCTGTGATACATCATGCGGTAGCTGTATTTTTAGAGGAACTCCCATACCATTTTCCACAGTGGCTATACCAATTTACATTCCCGCCAACAGTGTACAAGCGTTCCCTTTTCTCAGCCTCCTCACCAACACTAGTTATCTCTTGCCTTTTTGATAATAGCCATTCTAACAGGCATGAGATGATACCCTATTGGGGTTTTGATTTGAGTTTCCCTGATGATTAGTGATGTTGAGCATTTTTTCATGTACCTGTTGAGCATTTGTATGTCTTCTTCAGAAAAAAAATCCTCTGCCCATTTTTTAATCAGATTAATTTGTTGTTTTGTTTTGGCCATTTTTGTCTATTGAATTGTTTGAGTTCCTTACATATTTGGGATAACAACTCTTTATCAGATATACGGCTTGTGAATATTTTCTCCTGTTTCAAAGTTTTCCTCTTCATTTTGTTGAGTGTTTCTTTTACTGTGCAGAGCTTTTTAGTTTTACGTAGTCCCACTTGTTGACTTTTACTCTTGTTGCTTGTGCTTTTGATGTCAGATCCCCAAAATTACTGCCAAAACCAGTGTTAAAGAGCTGTTTCCCTATGTTTTCTCCTAGGAGTTTTATGGTTTCAGGTCTTACATTTAAATCTTTAATCAATTTTGAGTTAATTTTTGTGAGTAGTGGAAGATAAGGGCCCAATTTCATTCTTTTGCATGTGAACATCCAGTTTTCCCAACATCCTTTATTGAAAAGGTTATATTTTCCTCCTCAAGTATTCTTGATTCCCTTGTCAAATGTTTGTTGATAATATACGCATGTATTTATTGCCAGGCTCTTGATTCTATTCCATTGGTCCATGTGTCTTTTTTATAGTGCCAATATAACACTGTTTTGGTTACTAGAGCTTTGTGGTATAGTTTGAAATCAAGAAGTATGATGCTTTCAGCTTTGTTCTTTCCCAGGATTTTGGCTATTCAGGGTCTTTTGTAGTTTCATATAAATTTTAGAATTGTTTTTTCTATATGTGAAAAATGCCGTTAGAATTTTGATAGGAATTTCCTTGAATCTATAGATGGCTTTGGGGAGAATGGAAACTTTAACAATATTAATTCTTCCAATCCATAAACATGACTATCTTTCCATTTATGTGTGTCTTCTTCAGTTTCTTTCATCAATGTCTTATAGTTTCAGTATACAGATCTTTTTCTTCCTTGGTTAAAGTTGTTCCTAAGTATTATATTGTTTTTGATGCTATTATAAATGGTATTGTTTTCCTTATTTCACTTTCAGATATTTCATTGTTAGTGTACAGAAACACAACTTTTGTATGTCGATTTGGTATCCTATAACTTTACTGAATTTATTGATTAGTTCTAAGAGATTTTTGGTGGAGTCTTTAAAGTTTTCTATATATAAGATCATGTCATCTGCCAACAGAGACAATTTTACTTCTTCCTTTCCATTTGGATGCATTTTGTTTCTTTTTCTGGCCTAATTTCTCTGGCTAGGACTTCCGGTACTATGTTGAATAGGAGTGGTGAGAGTGGGCATTGTTGTCTTGTTTTTGATTTTAGGGTAAAAGCTTTTCACCATTGACTATAGTGTTAGCAGTGGGTTCGTCGTACACGGCCTTTAGTGTGTTGAGGTATGTTTCTTCTATAACCAAATTTTTGAGAGCTTTTATCATGAAAGGTGTTGAATTTTATCAAACCTTTTTTCTGCATCTATTGAGAGAATCATATAATTTTTTCCTTCATTCTATTAATGTGGTGTATCACCTTTATTGATTTGCATATATTGAACCACCTTTGTATCCCAGGGATAAATTCCACTCAATCATGGTATATGATTCTTTTCAATATGCTTTTGAATTTGGTTTGCTAGTATTTTGTTGAGAATTTTTGCATCTATATTCATCAGGGATATTGATCTATAGTTTTCTTTTTTCACAGTGCCCCTGTCTTGCTTTGGTATCAGGATAGTTTTAGCCTCATACAATGAGTTTGGAAGTATTCCCTCCTCTTAAATATTTTGGAAGAGTTTGAAAAGGTTTGGCATTAATTCTTCTTTAAATGTTTGGTAGAATTCATCAGTGAAGCCGTCTAGTCCTGTACTTCTCTTTGCTGTGAGTTTTTAAATTATTAATTCAATCTCCTTGGTCTTTATTGATCTGTTGAAGTTTCTGTTTCTTCATAATTCAATCTTGGTAAGTTATAAGTTTCTGCTAATTTATACATTTCTTCCAGGTTATCCAATTTGTTGGTGTATAATTGTTCATAGTAGCCTCTTATGATCCTTTGTATTTCTATGATATCAGTTGTAATGTCTCCTTTTTCATTGATAATTTTATTTATTTGAGTCCTCTCTCTTTTTTCTTGGTTAGCCTAGCTAAAGTTTTGTCAATTTGGTTTATCTTTTCAAAAAACCAACTCTTAGTTTCATTGATTTTTTTCTATTGTCTTTCTAGTCTCTACTTCATTTATTTATGCTCTGATCTTTGTTATTGCCTTCCTTCTGCTAACCTTGGGCTTAGTTTATTCTTTTTATAATTCCTTAAGGTGTGAAGCTAGGTTGTATGAGATCTTTCTTTCTTCTTAATGTGGGAATTTGTTGCTATAAACTTACCTCTTGGAGCTGTTTTTTCTGTACTCCAGAAGTTTTGGTATGATGTGACTTCATTTTTGTTTGTCTCAAGATACTTTCTGATTTCACTCTTGATTTCTTCTTTGACCTACTGGCTGTCCAGGAGTGTGTTGCTTAAATTCCACATATTTGTGAATTTTCCAGTTTTCTTGCTGTTAATGATTTCTAGTTTCATACCATTGTGGTCAGAAAAGATACTTGATATGATTTGAGTCTTCTTATATTTGTTAAGTCTTGCTTTGTGGCCCTACATATGATCTATCCTGGAGAATATTCTCTATGCACTTTGAGAAGAAAGTGTATTCTGTTGCTGTTGGATGGAATGTTCTGTATATGTCTGTTAGGTCCATTTAGTCAATAGTGTTAATTCAGGTCCATTATTTCCTTAATTTTCTTCCTAAGTGATCTACCCATTGTTGAAAGTGGGGTACTGTAGTCCCCTACCATTATTATATTGCTGTCTATTTCTCCCTTCACTTCTGTTAGTATTTGCTTTAAATATTTATGTGCCCCTATGTTGGGTACACATGTATTTACTTCAAAAAGATAAATGTTTTGTGTTAGTGTAGGATGGGTGTGGCTCCTGCCAGGTCCCTGGGAGGGCTCCTGTCTGGTCACTGGATGGGCCCCTGGGTTGGCAGGACTGGCCTTGGATCATGGCTGAGAGGGGCTGGAACTGAGCCCTAGGGCTGTTGCAGGTTTCACAGCCAACACTGCAGTCTGTGGACCTGGCTCTGGAGACACAAGTGGACATGTTTTCTGACAGTTCCTTGGGTGGGCTGGACTGCTCCCTTACCATGGCTGGTGAGGCTGGAGCTGAGTATAAGGATGTTTTAGGATATCCTAAGAAACAGATGTGTCTCTCATGGGCTCCCTGTGCCAGCAGGACTACTTGCAGACTGAGGCCGGGATGCTCTAGAGTCCAGTTACAGGGCCCTTTCAGAACTACAAGGTGAGTTTGGCAAGCTCACCTGCAGAGGGTCCCCAACCATGGCCAAGCGGGGCTGGAGCCAGTTCAGGGGCCACTTCAGGGTCCACAGCCAGGATTGAGGTCTATATGCTCATTGCCTGGCACATGGGTGGGCATGACTCCTCCCAGGTCCCTTAGTGTATAGTGCTGGTGACATTACCAAAGGCAAATGGGGCTGTAGCTGAGTCCTCAGAGGTACAGAGCAGTTTCCAGGTCTGTAGCCTGGACCACATTCACCAAGTCAGCCACCTGAGCACAGGCCTGCCTTCTCAAAAGGCTCTCCTGAGTCTTGGACTGTACCAGGGTTTCACATTCAAAAGCATCAAAAGATCATTGGGGGAAGCTGAGTGAAGGGCATAAAAGAACTCACTGTACTATTTTTGCAACTTCTTGTGAGTCTAAAATTATTTGAAAACAGAATATTTACTTAAAAAATCAACAAAAACCTCATATAAGAATCAATTGGTTATTTGAAATTTACAATAAAAACATTGTATAACGTATTATTATTTGTAAATTGTGTGCTACACATTCTTTATACCAATTAAATCTTTAATAAACTTTCATAAACATATATGCACATCAAGGCCAGGAGTAGGCACAAGATTTGAGGAGGGACTCACGCTCAGGGCCACACAAGTGTCTCACACTAGTGCCTGCACTGATATGCTTATGGATCTCTCACTCCACCCTCACCTCATTGGAGGGCCAGTTGTTGGAGGATTGGCAAAAGATGTTAGCTCAGGGCCAATCTTCCTCACCAAAAAAAAAAAAAAAAAAAGCCCCCCAAGAAACAAAAGATGTTGTGAGGAATAAAATAAAGAAAATTTTCTCTTAATCTTCACATTCATTAAAGAGAAAAACAACTTTGAAAGCAATGAGGGGTATGAGAAAGTCCAGCAGATTCTGGAACAAATTCTCCAGAGAGAAGAAGAATTAGAAACTAGAGAAATTGAATCAGGCTGGGCAAAAGATAAACGGTATATAATAGGAGAATAAGGCAAAACTATGAAGCCAGTTCAAAAAGAAAAAAGGACTTCAAGGAGAAAAGTAGAAATGCAACCCTTGGTTCGCTGGGAGAACAGAATCAAGGAGCATCTCCTGAGCTCTAAATAACTGAAAAGAAAAAAAAAGAAACCTCATTAGGAATAATGATCTTTCTCATTGAAGAAAGGTAAAATCCAGCTTCCCATCCTTTATTTGTGACTAAGAAATTTGTCTAACCTTTACCTTCCTGAAATCATTATTTATGTTATATTGATCACTGTTCTTAATCAAATCCTCTTCTATGTAAATATTCACATGCAGTGTGCTTCTTGGCACTAGCTATCTTGTGATAAGCAAAAAAACAGTTTGGGATCTCAATACTAATTATGAATGTAACTGAACTTAATCTCAGTTTCATTCAACTCCTCTCTTGCAATTAGCCTCTCTCAGCCCTGACTCTCCACACCCCAGCCAAGAGAAAAACCACCCTGTGATTGAACAAGCTTTCCTGGGTGTTCTTTTAATCATAAAAATCCAAATTTAAAGGATAGGTCATTCATTGAATTTCCTTTTTTTTGTTGTTACAAAGTAATGACAAATGCATATTTATGAAAATCATGTTTGAAAAGAATCTGGGTGCTTTTTCTTTTTCTATTTTATGCCAGGAGTAAAGGTCAGTGCTTCAGAGACTGGCATAAGTTGCAGTTTCTGCCATTTCCTCCACTCTTTGCATCATCGAGATTGAGCGTCTAAAACGTCTTTTAACAAATGGGATGTTGTTTGGTTAGTTACATTTAACTTTTCCCTGGTGGCTACTTAGGTCCTCCCAATGGTGCTGGCAAGGCCCATCCTTCTCAGAGTGACTGGAAAGGTACAACCTGTTACTCAGTGACTGCCAGCAAATAAAGAACTTCTCTTGTTTCCCATTCTGCTTCCATTGCCAAATGGATGTGTTTCTCTAAAACCTAATAGCCTTTACCAGCTGCTGGATTGTGTTCTTTCCAGTCATTACTTGGACTTCCCACTTTCCATATTGTCCTGCCATTTTCACAGTGGGGGCCCCAGAGACAATGCAAAATAATCTCAAAACTATTGCGTCTGATGCCTCGTTAAAGCAAAGCAGTCACATCTTCCCTGTTCCCAAACTGCAACATCTTGGCAAACCAGCCTCTCATCCAAAGGTTTTCTCCCCAGTACATTTTGGAGCACTCTCCAATGCCTTTGTTGTCGTTACTTCCCAATTCAGGTCTTTGGACAAATGTATACCTCACTTTGTACAAATAATTAATTCCTTAATAGTGGTGTGGAAATCAGATGTTAAAAATTAAAATGCATTTTAAATCTACTAGGAATAATTGTTGCATAAAAGAATTCCATTAGAATTATTTGATGCCTCAACTCTTCTTTGTCTCAAATGACCATCCCTAGCTTATGTATGTGAAAAATGAAATGTTCATATGTCACATGTCCTTAACTATCAAATGCTCATGTGGGATATGTTCCAATTACCATCTCTCATTTCAGGGCATTAATTTGAATGCTGACCAATCAGAGTCACTGTTGATTTCCATTGTTTGGAAATCCTTTCTCCTTTTTTCTTTTTCTTTGTTTTTGAAGTGAAAGATAAATAAACCCCAGCCCTAGGATCATTTTCCTAGAAGCATCAGGGATGGGCAGCAGGGTTGATATGAGGAGAACACACTAGAAGACCAGTGTCTGTCCTGATTGGCCAGTGCCTTGCTCTATTGGTCATTGAAGTTTTTGCTATCATCCCTTTTCATAGCAATGTTTTTGTGTCCTTTCAATAAGAAATATAAGGCATTAGAGTCTTGGATCAATCATCTAATAAATTGTTTCCCAAACTGTAGTCCAAGATATGCTAGTCACTTGAAATTTTCCCTCAATGTGTATGTGTTACTGACCAATAGTTTACCCATACATTTTGGGCATACTATTTCTTCTTACTAACCACCACACACAAAGCACAATCATTATCTATATTAATATGGAGATTATTGAATCTTACTTAAAAATATAGGTTTCCCGGGGCTGGCCCCGTGGCCGAGTGGTTAAGTTCGCGCGCTCCGCTGCAGGCGGCCCAGTGTTTCGTCAGTTCGAATCCTGGGCGCGGACATGGCACTGCTCATCAAACCACGCTGAGGCAGCGTCCCACATGCCACAACTACAAGGACCCACAACGAAGAATATACAACTGTGTACTGGGGGGCTTTGGGGAGAAAAAATAAAATAAAATCTTAAAAAAAATATAATATATAGGTTTCCCTCAGAATATTAAAAGTACTCTTTAAAAACAGGTTATCTTATGAAATATTTGTGAATAGTAAACATCTTAAGATCATAAAATTATTTGTTTTTCCTGGAACTGTGTTTGTCCTTTTTTTTCATAAGGAGGTAGCATTCATAGTAAAAACCAAATGTCTACTTTTAATGCATTGCCAATTTCTTTTTAAAGGATGATTCTCCAGTCAAACAAGTGTAAGGAGTTTTGCCATCTATATTCTGCCTTTTGAAGATTAACTGGGCCCTGAAGAGTCTATGAAATTTTTTTCCTCTTCTCCTCCGCAAAGCCCCCCAGTACATAGTTGCATATTCTAGTTATGGGTGCATCTGGTTGTGGCATGTGGGACGCCACCTCATTATGGCTTGATGAGCGGCGCCATTTCCGTGCCCAGGATCCAAACTGGTGTAACTCTGGGCCACAGAAGTGGATCACTCGAACTTAACCACTCGGCCACGGGCCTGGCTTGTCTATGAAATTTTATAACAAATCAATGGAATTAAATTTAGCTGAGTAATTTCCAAATATATATATTTGTGGGATATTTTATCTGGGGTATGCCTAATAACAAAGCTTTGGGAAATGCAGAACAAATACTTGCTCTCCACCTTGGGGTCATTTGCTAACTCAGAAGACGGGTTGATTAAAATCCAACACATAAAATATCAAATATCCTATAAAGTACCCCAACATTTGCAATATTATTAAGTAGTAGAATTCCAACAGAGAGGGAGCCCTTTTATTTGTTAGATGTTATAGAACCATGGCATGAGATGGAAGAAATGATGCTGGCATTTTAATGTTCTAATGTGATATTCATGACCTGGGGACTCAGGAACATACAAAGTCTGCTCCATTCTACCTCTAAGTAGAATGAATGGGTCACCACAGACCTTGACTTTCTTGGTAACACACCTATGTATCAAGGGCTGCCAATATGAAATAGCAAAACTAAAAATGAGCAGAGACAAATTGTCTTTGTTTTGAGATTAAGTTTACTTTGACATGCTGAAACAAGTGCCATTTCCTTAAATTAAGATTTTCCTAACGGGACATTCAATACACATCTGACTGACAAATTTTCCTGCCTTTCTTGACCCTTGCAGAGAAATTAGGGTACAGATTCCACATATGGCAGTAAACTGGGGGCTACAGTTAATGCACGCAAGGTATTCCATAATCTGTTCCTATTAGCAGAATCTAAAGCTAAGGAAAGATCAATAAAAACAATTCTGTGTTATTCCTGGAAGGTTATTCCATAAAGCGATGATGAGTAAAAACAATGGCAAATCGTAGACAGACATACCTGTCCGCTCTGCATGGAGATGATTGTCCCAAAAGGCCCAGGTTTATGACACACCAAGAGGAAATTGGGATAAAGAGACCCCATGGCATGGTAGATCTGGACCTCTGGAATACCCGAAATATCTGGCAAAACCGTGAGCTTTCTCAAGCAGAGCACAAGTCACTAACTTTGCCTGACTACCTTTTGCTTGCTCTTACCATGTCCTGGCATTATATTTATTACATTTATTCTGTAGTTTGGAACACTGGTTAGATCGAACCTAACTGATTTAGCTACAATATTTTGTGCTAGCCTCAAAAAATATGGGCAAACACTGATATTTTATACTCTGTATTTTTTTCTAAGATAGTGTTCTCAATTCATTCTTTCAACAAATATTTGTTACGCACCCACTATGTGTCACACACTATTCTGGGACTCTTGGGTATATCCATTAATAAAACAAAGATCCCTGATCTGTTGTTCTTATATTCTGGTAGAGAAACATAGACAATATATGATAAATGTAAATGAAGGCTAAGAAAAAAAAAAAGAGCAGAACAGGACAAGGATGTTGAGAGTGTGGTGACTCTTGAAACAGCTAAGGAAATCAGCCAAGCAGACATCTGGGGAAAGGAATGTTCTGGGCAGAGGAAATAACTGAAGCACAGACCCCAGGGTAGTGGATGCCTGGCATGTTGGAGGAAAGCGAAGAGGCCAGTCTGGAGCAGAGAGACTGGACTGAGCAATAGGAAAGGAGGGCAGAGGGAGTGCTGGAGCAGGTGAGACCATGAAGGGCCTGTGGGCCATGGAGAAGACTTTGGCTCCTACTTGAGTGAGATGGGAGCCTTTGCATGGTTTTGAGCAGAGGAGTGTTCTGATATGACACATATTTTAAAAGGATCTTACTGTCTGCAGTAAAGAGAGTAAACTCTAGCGGGCTAGAGGAGACAAGCAGGAAGACCTTCTTGGAAGGCAAAACCCATAATCCAGGCAAGATATTACCACAGCTTGGATGTGGGCCATCACATGGGTGCAGGGGAAGTGAGAAGAGAGTGAGAGTGAGATAAAAAGACGACTCCAGGGGCTGGCCCTGTGGCATAGTGGTTAAATCTAGCATGCTCTGCTGTGGCAACCCGGGCTCATGGGTTTGGATCTCAAGTGTGGACCTACACCACTCATCAGCCATGCTATGGAAGTGACTCACATACAAGATGGAAGAAGACTGGCACAGATGTTAGCTCAGGGCTAATCTTCCTCACCCAAAAAAACAAATAAATCAAAATAAAACAAAATTTAAAACAGAGGACTCCAAGTGTAGTGGCCTGAGAAACTAGAACAATGACGTTATTATCAATTAAGACAGGAAAATTGTGGGTAGAACAGGTTTGAGGGGAAAAGATTAGGAGTTCAGTTTTGAGCACAGAAAATTTGAGGTATTAGATGGACGTCCAAGTGGATATGTAAGTAGGAAGTTGGATATGTATGTCTAGAGTTTGGGAGAGAGGAGGCTAGAGATTCCTTTTCATTTCTGATCTAATTATCCATTCAAAAGTAATAAAACATTCACCAAGGAAATTAGCACATTTCCCATACAGACACTGTGTAAGAGGGTGAGTTTTGCTGGAAGCCTTGAAAACAGATTCTCTGATTCTGGATCCTAACTGAAAAGCATATCCCAAAACATAATTTGACTTGATTTTGATTTGATTCTCTCACCTTAGTATTCTGTGCAGTCAGTGAAATTTCTCTAGATAGGAATGGCTTTCTGCCCATAAAATCCATTTATTCATTCATTCATGACAAACGTTTATGCAGCTCCTGCAACATGTAAGGCTCCTATTCTTCCCCGTAGTCCATTATCTTGTTTGAACAGCAAGACTAACCAAGGGGTCAGGCAAAAAATGAAATTAAAAGAAACGCCTTGTAGAACAAAAGTTGGAAGGACACCCTGGCAAACGCCTGATTTTGAGAAGAAATGACCAAGGGCATCATGATGTGAGAGCAACATTTCCCAGAATACAACAGCAGCACACTAAGGCTCTGTCTGTGCATCTTCGCTGCCCACAGAGGATTGTCAATGAAATATTTTACATGTAAAACCTGTGTCTTATGCCTTATGGTTCCTTGAAAACTGAAAAATTGTCCTCACATACTCCGGTTTTTTTAAAAATTGGAGAAAGCAGAAGGTGAGATCAAGAAACTAATCTAAGAAAAACTAGGTCCCGGCATTTTAAAATTTGTTTTTTACTTTAAATGTCATGAGGCACAGTATTAGAAGGGTGTGGGACCCTTGTGGGTAGGGTGCAGTAGATAGACACTGTAAGATGTCCATTAGAAGTAGAAATTCAGTTCCATAAATGTGTGTTTAGTGTCCCCCATGAGCAAGGACTGGTTGGAAATATGAAGAGTACTGAGAACAGTCCTTCTCTCCAGTATTCATAGTGTAATAGGATACAGAACTTTATATAGACACACAAATGACACTTACACTAGGCAGACTGTGCTAGGTAGGGAAAGAAGAGATTAATTATGAAAGTGGTATGATTATGCTCCTTAGAGGAGTAAGGATTTCCACTAGGTCTTTAATAAAAAACTACTTATAAGGACCAGAAACCAAGATGGAGAAGAATTTTGATGCAGAGAGAACTTGAGCATAGATCTGGGAGCAGGAATGAAAAGCATGAAAGCGACAGTTAGTGGTTCAGTGTTATCTGAGCGTTAAAAATGTAGGAGCTCAGTTAAAGGCAGACATTCACACATGTGTAAATAATATGGTGTAAATGAAAACACCCAAGCATGGTGCTTGGTATAGCACAAAGTCTCAATAAGTTAATCAAATGTTAGCTTGCATTTGATATAATTCAGAAAGTGTGTTAATGACTAAGAATGAATAATAAAAATAAGAGCAGAAATAAATGAAATAGAGACTGAAAAAACAACAGAAAGGGGGCCAGGCACATAGCATAGTGGGTAAATTTGTGCACTCCACTTCAGCAACCCAGGTTTTCAGGTTTGGTCCCTGTCACAGACCTACACTGATTGTCAGCCACACTGAGGTGGGAAGCCACATACAAAAACAGAGGAATATTGGCACGGAGGTAAGCTCAGGGTAGTCTTCCTCAAGCAGAAAAAAGAGGAAGATTGGCAACAGATGTTAGCTCAGGACACATCTTCCTCACCAAAAAGAAAACAAAAACAGTGGAAAGGATCAATGAAACCGAGAGATGATTCTTTGAAAAGATAAGCAAAATTGAGAAACCCTTAGACAGACTCACTAAGAAAAAAAGAGAGAAGATTCAAATAAATAATATCAGAAATAAAAGAGGAGAAATTACAATGGATACCACAGAAATACAAAACATTATAAGAGAATACTATGAAAAGCTATATGACAACAAACTGAATAGCCTAGAAGAAATGGATAAATTCTTAGAATCATACAAGCCCCCAAAACTGAATCAAGAAGAAACAGAGAATCTGAATAGACCAATCACAAGCAAAGAGATTGAAATGGTGATCAAAAACCTCCCCCAAACCAAAAATCCAATCAAAAGCCTCCCAAAAAACAAAAGACGGCTTCCCTGGTGAATTCTACCAAACATTCAAAGAAGATTTAATACCTACCCTTCTCAAACTCTTCCAAAAAAGCTGAAGAGGAGGGGAACTTCCTAATTCATTCTGCAAGACCAACATTACCCTGATACCAAAAGCAGACAAGGACAACACTCACAAAAAACTTACAAGCCAATATCACTGATGAACATAGATACAAAAATCCTCAACAAAATATTAGCAAATCAAATACAACAACACCTTAAAAGGATCAGACACCATGAACAAGTGGGATTTATTTCAGGGATGCAGGGACAGTTTAACATCCACAAACCAACCAACCTGATACACCACATCAACAAAACAAAGAAGAAAAACCACTTGATCATCTCAACAGATGCAGAGAAAGCATTTGATAAGAGCCAACATCCATTAAGACAAAAACTCTCAATAAAATGGATATAGAAGGAAAGTACCTCAACATAATAAAGGCCATAGATGACAAACCCACAGCCTACATCATAGTCAATGGGGAAAAACTGAAACCCATCCCTCTGAGAACAGGAACAAGATGAGGATGCTCATTCTCGCCATTCTCATTCTCTTCCATAGCACTGGAAGTTTTAGTCAGATCAATTAAGCAAGATAAAGAAATAAAAGAGATTCAAATTGAAAAAGAAGAAGTGAAAACCTCTCTATTTGCAGATGGCATGATACTATATGCAGAAAACCCTAAAGAATCCAAAAAGAAAAACTACTAGAAATAATCAACAAATATGGTAAAGTTGCAGGGTATAAAATCAACTACAAAAATCAGTTACATTTCTATACACTAATAACAAATTAGCAGAAAGAGAAGTCAAGAATACAGTGCCATTTATAATAGCAACAAAAACATAAAATACCTAGGAATGAATCCAACCAAGGAGGTGAAAGACCTATACACTGAAAAGTATAAGAAGCCAAAGAAGGCATAAAGAAACGAAAGATATTCCATGCTCATGAATTACAAGAATCAACAGTTAAAATGTCCATACTACCTAAATCAATCTACAGATTAAATACAATCCCAATCAGAATCCCAATGACATTCTTCACGGAAATAGAACAAATAACCCTAAAACTGATACAAAACAACAAAAGACCCCGAATAGCCAAAACAACCCCGAGAAAAGAGAACAAAGTTGTAGTATCACATTACCTGAATTCAAATTATAGTATAAAGTTATCATAATCAAAACAGCGTGGTACTTGCACAAAAACAGACACACAGATCAATGGAAGAGAACTGAGAGCCCAGAAATAAAACCACACAACTATGGACAGCTAATTTTTGACAAAGTAGCCAAGAACATACAATAGTGAATGGGAAGTGTCTTCAATAAGTACTATTGGGAAAACTGGACAGCCACATGCAAAAGAATGAAAGTAGACCGCTATCTTACACCATACACAAAAATTAACTCAAAATGGATTAAAGACTTGAAGCTAAGACCTGAAACCATGTAACTTCTAGAAGAAAACATAGGCAGCACACTTTTTGACATCAGTCTCAGAATATTTTCAAGTGCCATGTCTGATTGGGCAAGGGAAACAATAAAAAAAATAAACAAATGGGACTACACCAAAATAAAAAGCTTCTGCACAGCAAAGGAAACCATCAACAAAACTAAAAGACAACCTAACAATTGGTAGAAGATATCTGTGAACCATGTATCAGATAAGGGGTTAATATCCAAAATATAAAGAACTCATACATCGCAACAACAAAAGACTAAAAAACCAATTAAAAAATGGGCAAAATATCTGAACAGACATTTCTCCAAAGATATACAGATGGCCAATGGGCACATGAAAAGATGTTCAACACCACTAATTATCAGGGAAATGCAAATCAAAACTACACTGAGATATCACCTCATGCCCATCAGAATGGCTATAATTAACAAGACAGAAAATAACAAGTTTTGGAGAGGATGTGGAGAGAAGGGAGCTATCACACACTGCCGGTGAGTGTGAAAACTGGTGCAGCCACTATGGAAAACAGTATGGAGATTCCTCAGAAAACTAGGAATAGAACTATCACATAATGCAGCTATTCCACTGCTGGATATTTATCCAAAGAACATGGAAACATGAATGCGCAAAGATATATGCACCCGTATGTTCATTGCAGCATTATACACAATAGCCAAAACTTGGAAGCAATCTAGGTGCCCATCAAGGGATAATGAATAAAGAAGATGTGGTATATATACACAATGGAACGCTACTCCGCCATAAAAAAGGATGAAATTTTGCCATTTGTGACAACATGGATGGACCTTGAGGGTATTACGCTGAGTGAAATAAGTCAGAGGGAGAAAATCAAATACCGTATAATCTCCCTCATAAATAGAAGATAAAACAACAAGAAGCAAACACATAGAGACAGAGATTGAATTGGTGGTTACCAGAGGGGACGAGAGGAGGGCGAAAGGGATGATTAAGCACACGTGTGTGGTGACAGATTGTAATTAGTCCTTGGGTGGTGAACATGATGTAATCAACACAGAAGTTGAAATATAATGGTGTACACTTGAAATTTATATAATGTTATAAACCAATGTTACCACAATAAAAAAATAAAATAAAAATAAATTTTTAAAAATCTTACTGAGATATAATATCGTTTATACCCTTTAATTAACATTTCAGCTTTTGTTAATATATTTCCCATCTTCATCACAGCTTCCTATGCTCTCATTACAACAGATGAATTCTGCCTTAGTGCATATTTTCTTTTATATTAAAAATCTTGCAGAGAGTCGAATGTGAATATTTTATGATAAACATTTCCCCCTTCCACCTTGAATTTTTTACAGTTAAAAAAAATCCTTACCTAATTATACAAACAATATTTGTAAGTTATAGCAAAATATACTTTCTGTGCCAACTATTAGGACTTAACAAAATGCATATCCCTCTGGTTATCTGAAAAATATCTGTTTTTATGCCAATTTACAATACTGTAAACTCTTACTAAAACTTGGCTGATTGTTATAGAGTAATAACTTATTCTTTGACTATCTAAGTCTGTAAAAGCAGAAAAGCTCTTCAACAACCTGGCCTTATTTAAGAGTGAATCAGTCCCATGAGTGCTTCACAAGTTACTATACTGCCGTAAGATGGCCTCCTCTTTAACAACGCCAAGCGGAACAAACGAAATACAGACAAAAGGCAGTTTCACCAAGATCTGTTCATAAAAAGCACCTTTCTAGAAGCAACCACACCATCTCTGAACTTTGACTTCCCGCTACTCTCTGACTCCATCAGGCCCACCCCTAGAAGCAGCTGTGTAAGGAAGCATGCCGATCGTTTTATGACCAGCCTAGACACCAGAGCGTCACACTGTTCAGCCCATAGCTGGGAGTTATACGAAGCACATTCTGGCCCAGAACCTTCCAGGGCAACTCCTTAAATCCTCTAAATTCTCTAGTTCTCATTTAAAAGCTCACATCTTTTCCCATTGAAATGGTTATACATTATACACCCATTACATAAATAATCCAGCTATATAAATTACAATGATTTTTTTTTAAGTTTCTTAGTCTCTCCTGCATCTAATTCTTCTAAGGATTCGCCTTCCATCCTCTTGTTCTCAGCAAAACAAGCCACCAAGCTGTAGTTCTTTGGATGTGAACCTATGCCTGATACATCATTTATAACTAGGAAAACTGTTTTTAAAAGAAAGTAAATGTGTCAATGACTGAGGTAATTATTTTTTATGCAGTTGACTTTTCAATCAACTGTGGTGCCTTTGTTTTGTCAGGATGTAATCATCTACTATCCACACAGGAATGCAAAATCTTATTAAGCGCAAAGTGTAGATGTCTTAAGGGGGTTCTGAGAATGGCAACATGTGGTAATTGTTGAAGCTGGATGCCTAGTCCATGGTGGTTCATTATCACATTCTCTCTAACTGTATGTCTGAAAATTCCCACATTAGAAATTAAATTTAAAAACTAGAGGGAGGGTTCTTTGAGTACAGCAAGTCATTCTAGACTCTACCATTTCAACAGGACCTATGAACAAATAACCCTTTATAGTGCACATATTTGAAATTGCTGAACTGTGCATTCATGTTGACCTCCTATTTCCAGATATCTGTGGTCTTGAATTCTGTGGAAACTGTGGAAAATCAAGAAATTAGTGGAACCAGAGTCCCTTTCCAACTGTACTAATTGGCGAGATCAGAGCCCTCATCATCCTCATCATCCTTACATCTGTGCCACTTGCCCTTTGCTCGACCTTCACCTGCTGCAGCGGTGACATGCACATCGCTCCTTCTAGTGCTGATGGTTTGCCTTCGACCTTGATCTTCCCAGACTTATTATGAAAAATGTAACTGCTTCTCAACAAGACTTGAAGGCCACCCTAATCCTGATCCCTAATTCTCTAATCTGGACTCCTCTTCACCTAAGGATTCCAGATTTATGAGGAAAACCTGCTAAAATTTTCAGAATTAAAATTTATGTTGCAGTGCTTTCTGAACAGTAAGTCATAAAACTTTAAAGACAATCATTCATCCTTTTAAAGACTTGTAGAGATTCCTTCATATTTCTTAGCACATTTCAATTTATTGAATGCATTTCATTAACAGGAAATTTTCTTCCTTATTCCTTGCTAAGTTTCTCCTACTAGTATTTAGTTTTATGTGTCCCTAACTCAATCATTTTCATGGGGAATTATTTCCTCCATTATTTAGTTGAGTACTGAAAACATGCCAGGCATTCTTTTAAGTGCTGAGGATGTAACAGTAAACAAAACAAACAAAGAGTTCTAAAGGAGCTTATATTTAATAGGGAAACAGACAACAAACAATAAATAAGGAGTATGCCAGTTGCAGATAAATGCTGTGGAAATAAATAAAGTCAAAAAAGAGGGCTGGAGACTCCAGGGAGTGGTGCTTGACGTTTTGTGAAGGGTGGCCAAGAAATACTCCACTGATAAGCTGATATTGGAATCCACAGAGCCTGGATATGAGAAGTATATGATAAAAATATCTGGAGGAAGAATGTTACAGACAAAGAAATGCAAAGGCTTTAAAGCAGCAACATATTTAGTGAGTTTAAGGAACAGCAGGGAGGGAACTAAGTAATAGCGTGGAGCCAGAACCTGGAGGCCCTTGTCAGCCACTAGAAGAAAATTATCTCAAATACTGAGCCAGACGCAAGCCATTGCAGGGCTTCAAGCAGAGGAGAGACAGGATGTGATTGGTCCTTTTACTGGGATCCCTCTGGCTACTGTCTTAAGAATAGACTGTAAGCAGCAGGTTAGAAGCAAGGATAACAGGAAGGAGGCTAATGTGTAATCCAGGCAGGAGATCAAGGCTGCTGGTCCTGGGTACCAGTGGTGGAACTGGTGAGTGGTGATTAAACTCCAGACACATTTTTAAGACAAGACCGACAGGATTTGCTGATCAATTTTATACAGGATATAAGAAATGTCAAGAACGACTCTAAAGTTTTTGGTCTAAGCATCTGGAAGAAAATAATTGCCATCTGCTGAGAAAGGGAAGACCATGGGAGGTCAAAGCATTATGTAGACCATTTCCTGAGGCCTGGGTTTGTTGCTCGCTTACTCCTTTTTTCCCCAAATTACATAAAGTTCACAGGTAGGTTATGAGAGCTGCAAGATGATGGGTGAGTCTGGGGCAGGTTCCCCCTGAGTTCCGGGCAGAAGAAGGATTTGAGTGGCTCAGGATCCTGTGTAACAGAGAGGAGGGGCATTACCACTGAGGCAGGTCAGTAAGAATGAGGTTTCAGAGGAGCCATGCGTAGGTGGCTGAGGAAAAGAGTATGCATCACATCCCAGATGTGGTGGCAGGAGGGAGAGCAGGAAGGGGCCACAGGGCAGATGCAGGTCAAGAAGAGAAACTGGGCTGAGCCCCCCGACAGAGAGGGGTACAGCAGGAAGGCAGAACTCGTCCCTGGCAGGTAACCACCTTCCTCTGGATTTCTTCCTGGATTCCCCCTCCCTCAGCCTTCTAGCCCCCAAGCAGAATGGATGTCCCCCTTGGCGCCACCACAGACTTTGTACAATTAGTGGAAGTACCCACATTGTATGAATGTTGATGAGCCCAACATCGGGGCAGTTTCTCACACATGGTGAAAGTTCAATCAGCACTTGTGGAAGTGAGCTGAAGGGTAGGGCACAGTAAGAAAATTAAGACCACACTCAGAGTCTCATCTCAATGCAAAGATAACTAGAAGTTTCCTGTGGCTGCTGTAACAAATCACCACAAACTTGGTCGTTTAAAACAATACACATTCATTCTCTGAAAAGTTCTGGGGGCCAGAAATCCAAACTCAGTTTCACTGAGCCAACATCCAGGTTCCAGCAGATCCAACCCTCCCTCCAGAGGTTCTTGGGGAGAACCCACTCCTTACCTCTTCCAGCTTCTGCTGGCTGCTAGTACTCCTTGGCTCACAGCTGCATCACTCCAGTCTCTGTCTCTGTGGTCCTATTGCCATCTCCTATTCTGTATGTGTGTAAAATCTTCTGCTTCTCTCTTATGAAAACACTTGTGATTGCGTTTGAGGCTTACCTGGATGATCCAGAATAATCTTCTCATCTGCAAATACTTAACTTAATTACATCTGAGAAGACCTCTTTTTTCGCCACATGAGAGAACATTGAGAGTTTCCAGGGATTCAGACGTGGATATCTTTTGGGAGGCCATTATTCAGTCCATTACCACAGTGACCTTGGTTACATAAAGGCAGAAGGAATGGAGTGGAAGGAATACAGGAGGGAGAGACATTTCTCTGAGAATACCCTGCACAGTTTTGACTTTGGGGAACATGGTAAAATTCTTTATGTTTAAAAATAGAATTACACCAACAAGAATGGGAAAGAGAAAAAACCCAAAGCTGAAATCAAACTGAAAGAAAAGACCAATATTTCAAATGAATAACATGACCACACCTCAGGGGGTGGCAGAGAAAATGCTAATCCACACAATGTACGATTACAGTATTTGACCATAAACCCTCAGTCCTAGGATGGATGGGATGGGGAAGGGAATAACCAAAAGAAAATCCTGAACTATTTTTATAAGTTTGATTTTTGTAATAGTGTGGACAAAGCAATTCAGAAACTATTTGAGATGCTTTGTAGGAAGGAACAAGTGAGTGAATACAGCGATGTTTTTGAGAACCAGGATTCTCACGGTGGAAGAAGGGGCATACAAATATGGAATGAGGAAGAGCAAAATGAACCCTGTAGAAAGGAATGGGGATTGGCAGCATTGGTGTGAATTATGATTTCTAAAATATGTATATGTATGTTTATATGCCTATGTATATATTTGCGTGTGTGTGTACTTAGGTATGTATAGTTCTATGTGTGTACACAAGCATATATGTCCTAGATCTGCCCACTAAGGTCTAGAAGCAGACACGCCAGCAGCAATGAACCCACCCAGTGCAGACCTTGATCTCTAATACCATTCCCCACTAAGAAAAACGCCAGGGCCCCTCAGAGAATTGACTGATTCCAGAGCTTGGACAACGTGGATTACAAGAGGAACCTGGAATATCTTACGCC
The DNA here is from genome assembly GCF_037783145.1 of Equus przewalskii. Taxonomy (NCBI): domain Eukaryota; kingdom Metazoa; phylum Chordata; class Mammalia; order Perissodactyla; family Equidae; genus Equus; species Equus przewalskii. The sequence goes on from NC_091839.1 coordinate 39,270,449, forward strand.
AAAAAGTAAAGAAGTACTCAGCAAATGATGGGACATGTTGAAGACACAGACGCAAACCCTCTGGGGCTCCCACCGATCGTATCCGTGATAATTTAAGCACTAAAATCATTAGGACAGTAATGAGTTACAAACCATTGAAAAAAATCGGAATCTATGATGCACTTATCTGATAAATTAGATAAGGATAAATCAATCAATGTGGGAAAATGGCAGGTTCTTGCTTAGAGTAAAATACAAAATGCAGACAGGCAAATGTGGAGGGAGTGCTGGAGCTGGCAAGTAACCATTTTGCAACCATCGTATTAAAAGTTAGTTCAGGTGAGCACCATCAATAGACACAATCTAGAGGGAAATTTTTGTTAAATTTGGATTGTCTTAAAGTGTTTTCCCAAAATTGCTTATTAATTACAAGGAAAATGTGACTATACAGTAGAGAATTGGACAACATCTTGACTGGGTTCAAAATTAACATCACCATTAAGGGGCAGACGGGCATCAAGTGCTTCAAGATGCAAGCCCTGACAAGGACACAACCTCACTTACATGGTATTCCAGACAAGAACGCACAACCGAATACACGCACAAGAAAACATCAAGCAAACCCAAAGTGAGCAACATTCTATTAAAAAAATATTGTACTTTTCAAAAATGTCAATACCACTAGAGACAAAGATAGGCTATGGAAATATCCCATCTTAAAAGAGCCAGAGAGACATGATAATTAATGCAACACAAGATCCTAAGCTGGATTCTGTACTGGGGGAAATACTGTAGAGACATTACCGGCTCAAATGACAAAGTTGCAATGTGGAAGATAGATTATGTAAAAGTATTGTATGAATGTTGAACGTCCTGAAGTTGGAAACTATATTGTCTTTATGTGAAAGGATATCCTTATTCTTAGGAAATAATACAGACTTATTTAGAGGAAAAGGACTATAAAGCATGCAACTTATTCCTAAATGCTTCAGAAAAAATTATGGGCATACATGTGTATGTGCGTGTGTGTGTGTGTGTGTGTGTGCGTAAGGAGGGGCGCACGCAAGCCAGTGATAAAGCAAATGGAGTAAAACGTTAGCAAAAGGTATACAAGTGTTCTTTGTACTATTCTTACTCTTGGAACTTTTCTGTGAGTGTGAAATTATTTCTAAATAAAAGTAAAGAAAAATAACATCGTACACTGTAATACTGAGACTGTTAGAAGATGTAGCAAAAATTGTGTCAACAATAGAGCTCTTTACAATGAAATGACACTGTGAAGAACTTTAAAAAGAGGCTTCATTTCAGATTTTTGTTGACTCTAAATCCTGACTTTCCAATTACCTCATCACAAAAGTCTGCATTCTCCGCAACAATGCCTCAGGATCACCACATTACTCCTGAATTCAAGCCTGAATGCCTATTAAGTAAAGCCACCCCTCACAGAAATCCTCCAAAACAAAGGATAAGGTTAACAAAAGAAAAATATTCTAGCAAACACTTGGTCTAAAGAACCACAACTCCAAATTACGGGTTGATATTTCATTCCATCACAACACGGCATTAACGAACAAAGAATCGTGATGAATAAAATCCTAGAATAAGACTGAGGTGGGCTCTAAAAGGATTGCTAATTACTTGGGCCAGAAAATACACAAACTACATAGAATTGGACATTTTATCTATTTGAGATCTTCTATATTGACCTGAAACAGGAACTTTCTCATCACAGGTTGGGTTCTCAAAGCAGATGCTTAAATGGAATTAGGGGTGAGATGCGTACTAGGGATGGGATGGGTACCACATCACCTGTGAAAGGAAGGGGAGGAAGCAGATTGGGCAGAGGGAGATGCAAGCCTGACAAAGCCTTAACCAGTCTGTGGAGGAGCTCTGGACCTCAACAATTGCCCACCAGATTTGTCCTGCATCGTGCAGGCCAAAGTGGACTTGCCTTCGTACTCCTGCCCTGCTCTGTCACTGGTTGTAAGATACCCTGTGAAAGACTTGACCTGAGACAGACCCCGAAAGAGCTGCCAGCTGGAGGCTGCCTGCTGACCACATTCCCTGGATCTGGGCAGCAAGTCTCTCCTTGAAGGGTGAACTTGGTGGCACACACCCTTGTCTACCACAGCTTTGCCCCATCAACTCCACTTCTCCATATGTTCGGGGAGCAGCTCCTCCAGAATTTTGATGGACCTCTCTTTTTGAAGGAATCTTAGAAGAGGAACTAACCACAAGCCCCACTGCTGCAGCTGATCTCAGGGCCACAATTCACCCCCTATCTCCCTCCTTCACTACCCATTCTAGGGTCTTTTTACCTTCAAGAGCCACCCCTCTGCTGGCCTCGATGGCTTACTAGGCAGTGTGACCCAGAGCTTGAGAGGTCTCCATGATTACTTATTCCAGGTTTGCTGCAATTTATAGTGACAGTTGGTTAAAGGGTGCCAAGAGGCACCCAAATGGATCACTTGAATTCTACACATTTTCCTCCATTTCCCTTTTATTTCTCCCTAATGATCAGCATCACTTACCCCTATCAAGACAATGACTTTTCTTGCCTGCTGGTCTCAGGATACAGGGAACACAAAGTGCCCTGGCAATAACCACAGCTTAGAATCCAATGAGACTCTTGCTGGGTTCCCTGGTTTAAGTGTCCCGCTGTTGGAAACCAGGCTTTTATCCCTACAAAGCCCAGAGGTGTAGGATAGGAAGCATAGAGTCCTCCAATGAATCATGGGGAGTAACAGTAAATGCACCTACTGCTTCTCCTTCTACTACTGCTTCTCCTTCTGGTCCTGAAACCCAGTATCACATGAAAGAATGGTGTCAGATAAAGGTGTCGGCATTGTTTTCTGTTTCTGGTTGGACATTTAGAGGCAGAAGTACCAAGATCAGTAAGTATGAGTCCAGGCTCTTGGGCCTGCACGTAATCTCTGTCTCTCTTGCCATGGCCACTCCGTTCGTCTGCCCACTGAGACAACACTGGTGGTAAATGATGGAGGTTGGCTGACAACCACTGTCCAAATCATTTTGTCTACCTCTCAGTCTTGCATCTCTTCTGTGGTGGATGCTCTATGGTGGATAATATGTGATACAAAGATCTTTATACTTCATGTCCACTCCATATGTCCATCCACATTTCTCTAATCCAGAATCCTTGTCATCAGTCTTCTAATCTTTTTGCTCGCAGTCAGGCCATTTACCACTGCCCATGAGTCCATATGTTTTCTAATTCAGACTGTTTCTCTTTCCACAAATAGTAGGTGACCAGGACCAGGAGAAATTTCCCTTCACCACTACCTTCCAAGCCTACCTCTCAGTGGGCTTCAGTGTAGCTGTTCTCCATTTTCAGCTTGATCCTATATACCAGGCTGACTCATCCATAAACAAGCTCAAGCTTTTCCCTCCTCCTTCAGGTGTTTGATTGGAATCCCCAATACAGCCATAGGTGTGAACTGAAAAAAGGGTGATGTGCAATAGTGGTGGATGCTTGGGGGCCTATGCTATCTGCTCATGCAGCTTGCTAATGCTTTTTGGTCCCAGTTGCACCACTTCCATCTTTCAGATGATTGCTTCTGTGCTTACATGGTCTTATGACTTGTGTGTCATCTCACAGTTCCTGATTCTTTAGTCAGAGGATCCTGGACCCGAAAACTGGCTCAGATCTGGAAACTAGAAATGAGATTGTGACTTTTTATAATCAATTTAGGGCAATCATCCATGATTTCTCCTCCTCACACAGACTGAGTGATAGGCTTGCTGGCTGCTCATCTAGAGACTCAGTGTACTATTAAGCATCTCCACAATTCTCTGCAGGTCAGGCCTCCTTGGCTGCCATTCCATTCTCGACAATTGCTGTGATAACTGGCAGTTAAGTGCCACCACCTGGCGTTTTTTGTTTCAGAGTTCTGTCACCTCTGTTTTTAGCAGCATGCCATATTCAGGAACAACTGTCAGCCCTGGCCCATTAAGGACAACTGCCACTGGAAGTTTTAGCCATGCTGGTGCCCCTCTCACCAGTGCACGTTTATGGCCTTGGTAAACAGAGTGTCTGCTGGACCTTCTTGTGGAATCTATTCATCCACTCCAGCATATCCAAATCCTGAAGCCTTCTCATCCCTTCCTCCACGCTGTCCTATAGCAACTCTGCATTTCAACTTTGTTTACTTGTAAGCTGTGATTTTTCCATGCTTCTAGGACCCATCCTAATAATGAATTTGCATCGTCTCCAGAGCTCCTTACCAAAATCTCAAATTCTGTATCTTGGGAGAATGTTAGCTTATAAGATCGTATCTTTTTGACTCCTTGATCAAGCACCCTCAAAATCCACTCTCACACACATACACCTGGCTCCTGCCAGAACATGCAGGCTAGATCTTGCAGCTCCTTTGGGGTATGGTCTCTTTATTCTGTCTTCAGGATCAGCATACCCCTCACTGGATTATGCTGTGAATTAATCCCAGTTATAAGAGTAGTGGACAGAATGGGAGGAGAGAGCAAATCCTGAGATGGGCACCTCTTGCCTTTTAAGGAAGAGGCCTCTTCATTGTCCTCCAGCATGACACTGTGTTGGCTTTTAACGGGGAGGTTTGGGCCACTTCTGCAGGCTCAGACAGTTCAAGGAGTCTGGGAAATCAAAATATTTTGCAACATCCATTCCATTTTCTCTACCCTCCATGTCAAGGTCCCTGGTTTCCCAACCAAGGCTCTACCCTTGCATTAAACAATCTGCTTTGGGAGGAAGGTTAGTCATTTTTGAAGTTCAGTCACTCTATTAAGTTCTGATGTTGGTCCTCAGCTTTCTTCACTTTCTTGTTCAGAAGATAAAAGTATCTTTTTATAAAAGCAAAGAGTGCCTCTGGATTTCACAGCTGGCTCATAGTTGTACGCTGCTCACCCTCCTGTATTCCTATAGTAAAGATAATAAAAACACCTACTGTATTTTTATTCTATACTTATTTTTTATTCCATACTTACTGTATTTATTCTATAATTATTATTATTATACTTATTCTAAAGCAGCCAAAGTGAGGAAAATTAATTAGTAGAAAACTTTATGATCTTGAAGAATTTCTCTTTGCGTCTCAAAGTAGTTAAAAGTTTCTGAGAAGGGAAAGTATAGAATAAAAACAAAATGTGCGAAAGATGATTCTTGCACTTCTGTGTCTGTCAGGGCCAAAGAAGAGGAACCAGAAACGGGAAGGTCAGGAAGAGTTTATTGCAATTGTTCCAACACAAGGTAATCAGAACCTGAATGCAACATGGCTGACCACCTCCTTCTTCCAGGCCCTCTGTTCCCTTGGCTGCCACACTACACGCTCTTGGTTTTGCTTTTCCTTCGCTGCTTCTCAACCTCTCAAACTCACTCCTTCTCAACAGAACCTTTAAAACCTCTCATTTCTGAGGGCTCTATTCTTATGTCCTAAGTCAACATTCTGTTTCTGGGTAATCTCATTCACACTCTTGACTGTGATTTTCATCTATGTGCCAATGACTCTCAAATCAGCCTCTCTAGCCCAGACAGAACTCTCTGAGGTCCAGAGTCACATATCCAATTTGCTACTGGATATCTCCACTCATGAGTGACACAAACTCATCTTCAACTCCCAGAGCTGCTTCTCCATGTTCTCTATTTCAGTAAATGGCATTATCACGCATACAGCTTCTCAACCAAAAACCTGGGAGTCATCTTGGACCACTCCTCATCAAACACCCTCCATTCCGACTTAATCCCCAAGTCCTGATGATCTTCCCACTTAGTATCTCAACTGTGTCCACTTATTTTTATCCCTTAATCACCTCCATTTCTTGCTTACAGTTTCCTAGCTGATCTCCCTACATCTGCTCTTGGTCCCCCCAAACCATTCTCCTCATAGGAGCCAGAATAATCATTTAAGACATAAAATTGATTCAAGTCATTTTCTACTCAAACCTTTTGTGGCTTCTCATTATCCTGAAGATGAAATCCTTCTGTAAGCCACATTGGCACCTCCCAGTCTACAGAAAGTCAAGTTTAGAAGGGTGGGATCTAATACTTCAAGAGAAAGTGGACTTCAAATCCTTTTATTTTTTCGGCAAGTTACCAGACTTCTGAGAAAAATGAAGAAAGACTATGAGGATCATGAGAATTAGAAATGTTAATATACAATAAATGCTCCTTTACGAGGGGCGGGCGGTGGGGGATCCTCCAGCTGTACTCATTTTGCCAGATCTTTCCTGAGCTAGACAAGAAGGAACAGCAGACTGGCCAGAAGCATGCAGGCACACCAATCTCCCATCACTCTGGCGGTCAGCTCGCTCGCCTCTTTCTTTTTTCATACACTGCTAAGCTTCACCTGCTCTTATTGGTCCTACATACCTCCAGCCATCCTCCAGGAAACTCACACCATTCATCTCATGTGCACTGTCACTGTGTTTGCTCAAACTAGAGTCCCACTCTATCTAGGACAGTTTGGATGCTCAAGCATCCTCAAACCACACACCATCTCTATGAGACTTTGGTGAATGTTGCTGTTACAAGAATTATAGTGTCACATGACTGAACTGCAAGAAATCTGTTAGATCAAGCTCCAGCCTTCTGTTTCACAGATAGGAAAGTTAGACCCACAGGAGCAAAATGGCTTGCTTGTCCCTCAGAGTTGGAGTACGATATGCAGAAATTGTTAGTTCTCCAGCTTTCCGCCAAGTCACTGAGTTTCCGAGAAGCTCAGTAGTTCCACAACCAGTAACCTCCAATGTGGAAAGATCCTATGACTTTGCAAAATTTCTTTTTTTTTTTTTTTTTTTTTGGTGAGGAAGATTCACCCTGAGCTAACATCCATTGCCAATCCTCCTCTTTTTTTTTTTTCTCTTGAGGAAGATTCACCCTGAGCTAACATCTTGCCAATCTTCTCTGCCTTGTATGTGGGATGCCTCCACAGCATGATAAGTGGAATAGGTCTGCACCCGGGATCTGAACCTACAAACCTGGGCTGCCAAAGCGGAGCACGCAGGACTTTAACCACTCAGCCACAGGGCCAAGCCCCCTGCCACATTTTTAACATAATTCATAAAATCATTTCCTTGATCCAATAGGTAAAGCTTACTTCCTGCCTTTTTTCTCAGTGTCTCTCTCTCTCTTTCTCCCTTCTTCCCCACAACTCCCTTCCTCCCTCTCTCTTTCTCTTTCTTTCTCCTCTTTCTGTATCCAGTTTTTCTTTAAAAGCATGACAGGGTCATTGAAAACAGTTTGGAAAATACGAAAAAGTACCAAAAATTTATCCATAATCTCACCACCTGGAGAAAACAGTTGGTATATTTGCTGCTAGTCCCTTTTCTCTGTGAATCTGCACTTACACATGCATCATCCCAGCCTGACTCTAAACTGACCACCCTGGGATCTGCGGGCTTGGATTCAACAAAGGCCCTGAAGTAAAGGAAACTGATAGAACTCTTTGTAGGTTCGTGGAAGACAGCTTCAGGGCCTCCTAGGCACAGCTGGTAAGACAGAATTATGCAAATAGAGGCAATAGACGGTAAAATCTGTGACACAGACATTCAGGAGACCTCATTACACTCATAGGCTAGACTAGTGAAGCCCAGAGAAACACAGCCCACAAACATATTACAAAATAGATACCATACAGTTCATGCAGCTTTGTATCCTGCACTTTTAACTTTCACTATTAAGTGATATTTCACATCATCAAAACACTTTGAGGTGCCGGCCCTGTGGCCAAGTGGTTAAGTTAGCGCGCTTGGCTTTGGTGGCCCAGCTTTTCATCAGTTGGAATCCTGGGAGAGGCCATGGCACCGCTCATCAGGCCATGCTGAGGCGGCATCCCACATGCCACAACTAGAAGGACCCACAACTAAAAATACACAACTATGTACCCGGGGGACTTTGGGGAGTAAAATTAAAAATTTTTTTTAAATCTTTAAAAAAAACACTTTGAAATCATATGTGGCTTTTCAACAATGCCCTTGGCTATGAGCAATCACACAAAGACTAGAATGACCAGGGAACAGGGTCCCAGGCTTCGACCCTCCAATCTAAGCCTCTGAGTAAGGGCTCCAGAGTAACAGGCAGATTCTTTCTCTTCCCAGATGAAACTGGACCAGAATCATTAGACAGTGTGTTTCCGTTCATAAGCGGAGATTGATTTCTAAAGGAGCTTAGGAGGATCACACGGTTAATCTTAGTGTTGTCCAGTGCTTTCACGAGGCTTGCGTCAATGTTCCCTGACCGTCTTCTAGGATGCATTTTAACATTTGTTTCACTGTTGTTCTAAATTTTATGCCCCATATTCCCACAGAATGGGCCTGTTCTTGTTAAATAAAATTTCATCTTAGCACTTGAAAAAGAATAAAATGTCTGGTCTTTTAAGATGCTTGTCTAAACTATTCTCACTGTTTCCTCACTCAAGCTTCTTATTACCAACTATTTGTATGGTGTGATCCTAAATTGTTTCTGTCTTAAATCCTATTCAGGAGAAGCTGGAAGGAAAAGTCAAATAAAAATAAAAAATGAAAACAGAAAAGTGTGAATGCTAGGGTCATTATTGTGCTTTTTTTGCTGCTCTGTGATGGTGCCACTCCAAGCTCACAAATTACGTTTATGCTTCATTGCGACTTGCTCTCAGGGCTCCAACTCCACTGCAACTTCTCCTAGTTTTTGTTTTGTTTTAATAGACTTTCTTTTTTAGAACAGTTTTAGATTCACGCAAAATGGAGTGGAAGGTAGAGAGATTTCCCATATACCCCTTGCCCCCACGCATGCACAGCCTCCCCCATTATCAACATCCCCCACCAGACTGGTACATTCAGTACAATTGATGAGCCTACACTGGTACATTACAATCATTCAGAGTCCATAGTTTACATTAGGGTTCTCTCTTGCTCTTGTACATTCTGTGCGTTTGGACAAATGTATAGTGACACGTATCCTCCATTATAGTACCATTCAGAGTAGTTTTACTGCCCTAAAAATCCTCTGTGTTCTGCCTATTTATCCTTCCTTCTCCCCAACCCCCGGCAACCATGATCTTTTTTACTATCTTCACAGATTTGCCTTTTCCAGAATGTCTTATAGTTGGACTCATATAGTATTAGCCTTTCCAGACTGACTTCTTTCACTTATCAATATGCACTTAAGTTTCCTCCATGTCTTTTCAGGGCTTGATAGCTCATTTCTTTTTAGTGCTGAATAATACTTCATTGTTTGGATGAACCATAGTTTATCCATTTGCCCACTGAAGGGCATCTTGGTTCCTTCCAGCTCTTGGCAATTATGAATAAAGCTGTTTATAAACATCTTTGTGCAGGTTTTTGTGTAGACATGAATTTTCAGCTCCTTTGGGTAAATATCAAAGAATTTGGGTCAGATGGTGGATCATATGGTGAAAGTAAGTTTAGTTTTCTAAGAAACTGCCAAACTGTCTTCCAAAGTGGCTGTGCCCTTTTCCTTCCCACCAGCAATGTACGAGACTTCCTGTTGCTCCACGTCCTGGCAGCATTTGATGTTGTCAGGGTTCTGGATTTTGGTCATTCCAATAGGCATGTGGTGCTCCTAGTTTTTCTTTAAACTAACTCTGTTACTGCCTATCTCAGGGACTCCACACATGCTTGGCCTCCAGCTGGAGTCTCCTCCTGTCTGCCTCAACTTCCCGAGATAACTTCTCTCAGGATCCTTCAGGCCCAGCACAAAGGTTTGTCCCTGAAGGACGGCTCGCTAGAGAGTCAGCAGGGGTTAAGTCCACCAATTACACACTCTCAGGACTCAGTGGATTTCTCCTTCAAAGCACGTATCACAAATGGATTAGATAATTACTTGTGTAATTAGTCACCTGACACCTATTTCCCTTACCAGATTATAAATTCCTTGAGAGCAGGGACTATGCTTTCTCACTCAGCAATGGATCACTGGCCCCTGGAGCAGTGCCTTTCACACAGGAGTATTCAATAACTATTTCTTGAATGAACTAATGGATAAATAAATATATGTCCACAAATGAGCATTAGTGTCTAGGGTTCCTTTGCCAACCATGTAAATTAGCCACACAAGTGAACATTGCTGTACAGGACCCCATTAAACAGCTCTATTGGGAATCTTCTCTGCTACTCTGATGTCAAAAGTTGACGTGAAAGTAAATTTATGAGAGGTGTCAGAAACTGAACCTTAGAAAGAAACCATAAAATTGTCTTTAAAATATTATGAGAAAAAAATGTAACATTGTGAAATAAAAACTTTTACATAATTTTGGAAGAATGAATGGATTGGTAAAATCCCTCTGATATCAACACACTTAACAAATGCTTAGAGGTGTCGGAAAAACCCTCAGAATGCAAGGACAGGACCAATAAGAAAAGGAATCCCAGCACCACTGGCTCTCCTGTACCCAAGCCCAAAGATCACCAGAATCCCAAGCCAGGCCGTGTTGTCCAGCACACACACACCGAGACTGCTTGGCTTTTTCTGCCCCAGCTGTCCTCGGTGAGGTCTCTTGTCTGCCTCTTCCTGCCCTGAACTCAGCTTTCCCATTTAGGTCCTATCTTAGGTGCATTCTGTGCTAGAGTCTATTGTGCACACACTGTCTCCAAAAGCACAAGTCCCTCATATAAGCTAATACAGTACACGAGGAAGAGAACATGGGCATGGGAAGTCATCCAAGTTGATCGAAGAACACCCTGAGATCAGACAAAGTCTTTGGGAAAATAGTGTCATTGAAAGAACAGGAGGAGGCTGAGGACAAAGGGGACTTGGGAAAAATCCCATGTGTCAGAGGAGAAGAAGCTAATGAAGGAGATTCTGGAGGTGCCAACAGCTCAGATGGGAATGCACCAATGTTTGGCAGTGACATGACACCCAGACAGAAAACAAACGGTAACTGATGACAAGACCAAACTGTGGTACAGGGGTCAGAGGGGAGGGTGACGGCAGCAGAGTAAGTTGTGATCTTTGAAAGACAGTTTCAATTCAGATAAATGTAAAAATATTGGAGAATGTTTAATTTGAAACAAATTCTTCTCTTCAATCAAGAAGTCTTGCCTAGCAAACTGAAGGAGTAAAACTCTCTTTGTGCCTTCTGGATAGTTACCTGAAAGCACCACTTTGCGATTACTATTCAGGCTAAGTACCAGTGGAAAATTCAAACAGGATCAGAATTCTTCAGATTCTAGCAAGAAGGAAGTGCTGGTACCCTGGTGTAACTGGCAGACTTCTAAAGATGTCCCTCAAGATTCTCTCCCCCACCCCCACCAGCTATTCAATCAACACTAATCTAGTACTGCTGTGGAGAGATTTTGCAGATGGATTAAGATACTAATCAGCTCACCTTAAAATAAAGGGATTACCTTGGATTATCTAGGTGGGCCTAATGTAATACATGAGCCCTTAAAAGCCAAAGATGAAGGCAGAAGGGTCAACAGAGAGATGAGGCAGAAGGGGACATAAGGGAGACTCAGAGCCTGAGAAGGACTCAACCCAGTGTTACTGGCTTTGAAGATGGAGGCGGAGGCCACAAACCAAGCAATGTAGGTGGCCTCTAGAATCTGAGATCAACCTCTGGCCAACAGCTAGAAAGGAAACAGGGACCTCAGTCATACAACCACAAGGAACTGAATTCTGTCAACAACCTGAATGAGCTTGGGAACGAATTCTTCTCCAGAGCCTCCAAAAATGAATGCAGCCCTGCCCCCACCATGATTTCAGCCTTGTGAAACCAGGAGCAGAGAAACTTTCTGAGCTAACTCAGACTTCTGACCTACAGAACTGTGAGATAATAAGTTTCTATTGTTTTCAAGCCACTGTTTGCACTAATTCGTCAGGGTAGCAATAGAAAACTAATACGTCTGGCCTGCCTACACTACACAAAATTAAGTTTTATGGTTTTTTCTGATGATAAAAGAAATATACGTTATAGAAAATTTAGAAAATACAAAAAAGTGAACACCAGATTCTTCACAGCAATGATAAGTTGAGCTCCACACCGTTTTGGAGTCAACATTGAAATCAATCACCATTGGTCTACACCACATCCCCAAGTTCTAGCTGGTAGAGAACAGACAAAGGAGCTAAATAAGAAACAAATCAGTAGTTTTATTTCATAACTATCAAAGCATAGAGGTCCTTGGTAAATTTAGGTTCTAAAGTTCAGTCCCCAAAACAAGGTCAAATGAAAGGCTCTTAGCTCCCTACTGGAATCTGAGCCTTGAGAACTTCATAGCCCTGAAGTGGTCACCCAAGCATGGGAGGATACATGAAGAATGAGAAGACCCCTCTCCTTGGAGACATTCTTTCCAGGGTGGTTGGCTGAATGGACACTAGGAGGGTAGGAGTCACTGTGTCTGAGCACAAGGAGACCCAAGAGAGAGACGGAGACAGAGACAGAGAGAGAGAGAGATTCCCATCATAACAAAAGTGCTGAGTAAACAGAGGGTCTGCCTCCCCAGGGGTCTTCCTTCTCTTCTCCCATAGAATGAGTATAACGAACCTCCACTGACCCTGCGGGTCCCAAACCCTCCCACATGCTTTCTATATTAGTCAGGATTCTCCAGAGAAACACAATATGAACATATACATATATATGAAGAAATTTAAGGAATTCGCTCATGCAGTTGTGAGGCTGGCAAGTCCAGCAGACTAGAAACTGAGGGAGTATGTTATATTCTTAAGGCAGAATTCTTTCTTAGAGAAACCTCAGTTTTTGCTCTTAAGGCTTTCAACTGATTGGATGAGGCCCACCCACTTTATCAAGGGTCATCTCCAACTGGTCTACAACTGATTGTAGGCATTAACCACATCTACAAATACCTTCACAGAAACATCTAGACCAGGATTTGACCAAACAACTGGGCACCATAACCTAGCCAAGTTAACACACAAAATTTAACCATCACGCTTACCAACTAGAGAGCCAACCACAGATCAAAGAATCTCTTCTGATTGCATTCAATACTGAAAAATTCAGTTTTATTTCATATCTTCACTTAAGTTTCTTTAGAGTATTTCATCCAAGGTGTCAGTGCATTTGGCTATTTTTTCAGAAGTGAGGAACTAAATAAAAAACCTTCTCAGTGATTTTGCCTATACATATCTGATAGTAACAGGCTGAAAACTGATTCTAGCATCTGATTTTGCCTTCATGGCACTTGGATGGTCCCATTAAAAATATTCATTTTCCTGGGGCCAGCCCCAGTGGTCAGGTGGTTAAGTTTAGTTGGCTCCACTTTGGCAGCCCAGGTTCAGTTCCTGGGCGAAGAGCTACACTCCTTGTCTGTCAGTGGCCATGCTGCGGCAGTGACCCACATGCAAAATAGAGGAGGATTGGCAACAGATGTTAGCTCAGGGTGAATCTTCCTCAGAAAAAAGAGGAATATTGGCAACAGATTTTAGTTCAGGGCGAATCTTCCTCAGCAAAAAAAATATATATATATTCATTTTCCTGTTCATGTGTCAAAGTATAGCTTAGACAGTACCTTGTACAAGAAGTTTTCCTATATCTAGCCAGCTACAATTGTTCTCCTTGTTTTATGTGCCAGCCTCTGCTATTTTATCAAGTCTTAGCTGATCTAAAGTCGTCGGGATGCATGTCTGCTCCCCCCTGGATTACAAGATAATGCATATGATGAAGGCCTAGCAGAGATTCAGCAGAGTGCCTGGCCCATGTTATGCCAGTACTTAATGAACATGTACTGTTTCCTTACTCCTGGAGGGAGGCAGCGTCTAATTTATCTTTGTAAACTTCCATGACCCCAGCAGTGTGGTGCACATGCTCAGAAAGCACTTGTTAAAGTGGATTGTGTTTAATTCCAAATTATCAAATTCTAAATGAAATAAAAGTCACACAAATCCATGCTTAGATTTCTGAACAGACGCTTGGCTTTTTGATGAATTTTTTTTTTTAGTGGGACCTAGCAATGTCATGTGTAATTGAGTACTTGACCCATTGTGATAACAGCCGTCGCACTGACAATGGTGTTAGTGGTATCATGTCTATTTTATCTAAATTCATAGATGCATCACATATCTGTTTATCATACTCTTTTAACCCTCCCAAAATATGATTACTTGATCCATAAAAATTATAGCTATTCTTTGTCTCTTCAGAGACGTAAATCAGCATACGTAATTTCCTCTTAACATCACATATATCGGATCCCAGATTGACTATATTCGCAACCAAAAAAAATATTCCTACTCTTACTTACAGACTGAGATGCAAGAAAAATCCTTCTGCTAATGACTAAAGTGTAATTTGTTTCTACGCTTAAATTTTACATTTCCTAGCCTGTTTCCTTAGATTTCCTATTTTGCCTTCAACTTCTACGAGGACCCTTCACTTTGTCTTTCTAGCTTCAGCTGCTCTCCATCCTACGTTTTCAACTGCCCACAGCACACTCCTCCTTGAACTTCTAGCCAGCCATCTGTGAAACTCTTCATCCTCTCAGAGAGAAAGTGTGTCCTCTCCTTACTCTCTGAGTCCCTAATGTCGTCGCTAATCACTGATGTCCTCATTCTCCTCCAGGCCACCAGGGTCCTCCAGGTTCAACAACAGACATCACTTTTTGTTCTCTCCTCTTCCTCAAGTCATCATAGTGCTCACCAAGTTCATTCTGTTCTTGATTCCCAGTCTCTCTCCATTCCACCCTCCTTCTTTTTCTATGCCACCTTGCATATTTCAGATTCTTTGTCCCTCCACACATAAGCTATTATAACAATGTTTAAGCTTGCCCTAAAACAGCAGTTTCATCACATTGTATTCTTGACCCCAAACTCCGATGACTTCTCAATGGCAAGATAAAATCCTAATATAACCTAACATGTTTACATCTACTTGAATTCTACTAGAACTTGGCATGAACCTCCGTTTTTCTCTTAACAACCTCCTTCAAAACTCAATTTTTCCTTTTTCCAAACATTTCTCTTTTTTTCTCCTTGTACATTCAGCTCAAATTTCTTCTCCCTCCCAAAGCCCTCTTTCACCCACCCAGCTGGAAATGACCTTTTCTTCCACAAAATTTTTCTGCTTTAGTGTTTATTCCACTCATTCAGCAGTAATTATTATCTTATCTGCTGTGGTTCAGCTGTTAGTGTTATTTAAATATCCTTATATATGTCTTGTTTCTCCAGCTGGAATGTAAATGCTGAGTCTGAGGAATAGTGAGAAACCAGAGCATGGTATTTGGTACATAAGTAGACACTAAATAAATAATTATTCATTCAATTTTCTTTATCATCCCTTTTATTGCCATTAAACATGCTGGTTTCAGGATCTAAAATATCCTCACTGTTTGGCCAGGTTTGAATAACAAAGTGACATAGGAAAAAAACAAGGAGCTAATCCATTTTCCCCCTTAACTGTTGTCTGTTGTTTTTCAGCCGAAGAACTTTGCTTATATTGTTAATGCCGCTGTGAAAGCAGACCCCGGCATGCATCACACCCTTCTCATCACCCCTGCCCAAGAAGCACAGCGTGATGGCGCAGTCTTATTCATCAGAGCTGTTTCCTGGACTCATCAGAGGTGTTTCTCTTCCTGGAAAAGAAAATAATCTCCATCATTTATGTGCCTCTGTCTTTTATTTTGAAACATTTGGAATGTCGGCCTTTGGACATTTGCAGGAACTTCCCATAATAGGTGATGCCCAAGTGAAAAGTTTTATTAATGTCATAAACCAGATGGGATAGCTGCTCACAAACAAAGCAGAGAACAAATGACCAAAACTGTCCCATCCTCCCCTGTTCATTACAGCGCCTTTTGAAAAGTTTACCATCACAATTATCCATTTGTGTCTCATTCCTCTAGGTGATGAGAATAGTGTGGACTTCGGCTTTGCTCATCACCTCCAGCTGATGTTAGTTTCCCAGAGTTGTCATATACCACCATTGGCAGTAGGAAAGGTGATAAGAGCAGTAGGAAGGAATAGTTCACAAAATTTGAGTTGGAAAGACAATCTAAGCCTGAGTTGCAATCTGTTAAGGACTGAATTGTGTCCCCTGAAATCCATATGTTGAAGTCCTTTTTTTTTTTTTTTTTGGAGGAAGATTAGCCCTGAGCTAACTACTGCCAGTCCTCCCCTTTTTTGCTGAGGAAGCCTGGCCCTGAGCTAACATCCGTACCCATCTTTCTCTACTTTATATTTGGGATGCCTACCACAGCATGGCATGCCAAGCGGTGCCATGTCCGCACCCAGGATCCTAACTAGTGAACCCCGGGCCGCCGGGAAGCAGAACGTGCGAACTTAACCGCTGCGCCACCGGCCGGCCCCCATATGTTGAAGTTCTAACTCCCAGCATCCCCAAATGCGACTGTTGTTGGAGATGGGGTCTTTAGAAAGGTAATTAAATTAAAACGAGGTCATTCAGGTGGGCTCTAATTCAATATAACTGGTGTCTTCGTAAGAAAAGATTAGGAACACAGATACAGAGCAAGAAGGCTATCTGAAGACACAGAAAGACAGCTGTACTACAGCCCAAGGAGGGAGGGTTCAGAGGAAACCAACGCTGCCGATCCTTTGATCTCAGACTCCCGGCCTCCAGAACTACGAGACACTAAGTTTCTGTTGTTTAAGCCGTTCAATCTGCGTTATTTTGTTACGGGAGCCCCGCAAACTAATACATGGTCCAAAAGACAAAAATGAAAAAGAAGCAACTAAAGCTTTGTATTGGTTTGTCTGCTAGAATTTATAGAAAGGCATTATGAAGCTCTTCTTAACCACACAAATCTTCTTGATGTGTGAAACTGCAGTAAGTCCCGGACTCCTTCCGGGACAGACAGAAGACCAGACCGTGCAGGGGGAGCAGCAATCACATCTAGTGCTCCAGCTTCCTCAGCCCTTCAGGGGTCTCACACTTCTATCATCCCAAACGCCCACCTAAAAGAGGTTTGTTTCCCACCGCGCGACACATAAGGATGGCATCAATGATTTTTCCTTTCCTAACTGCTGAGCACACAGCCCCGTCATAACTAGAAAGAAAGATACCTTGTTACATTAGGCATTGTTCTGTTAGTGAAGGCTGCTTCCCTGAGCTTGCCCATTGTAAACGATAGAAGCTTATCTCTAGTCACCCGTAGGCCCCGATGTCTACATGCAGTGATTCCCAAGCATTCCTAATTTATGGGTTTTTTGACAATGATAAAAGAATTTATTGAAACTGATTTTATAAATTTGGAATGGTGAGAATACATGTGTTTATAATATGTACCTTTCTGGCTTATTTCCTTATTTTTTTCTCAAAACACTTTTAGATGTCTTAGCCTACACTCCTTAGTTGAATTGTACACAGGTTGCCATACATATATCATGAAACCAGGTCAACAGGATGAACCCGGATTCTGATACCTTCTTTGCTTCATCCTCACTAAGGATTTGGAGATAAGTTGTAAACAGTGTCCAGGACACGAGGTCTACCCCAGAGTGAATCCTCTTCCCTGGGTCTCTCACTGTCTGCGCTGGGAGGTCTGCGTGACATTCCTGAAGAGTGAGGACAATCCTTACTCTTTTTTTACTAACCCCAGCAGTGGTTTTGTAAGGTGGTAGCTGTGTCTCTCTAACTGTACATTGTGCTTCTGAGTCTCTCTGATAGCTGCATCTCTTTGTAGCATCCGTTTTTTTATTGCACTATGATGATAGAAGAGAAACTCTAAAGCCTATTTGGTGAGTAAAGTCTTCTCTAGCTTCAGACCAAACTGAAAACCGATTCCCACTTGCACAGTGCTTTAGACTTCCTGCATATGCCATTCAACATCCTCAGGCAGCAGTAGCTTAGAGCTTTGCTTCATGCCCGACATCCTCTAGGTTATACAGAAGACATTACAGGATATAAAAGAGACTTTTTTATTTAAAAATAAGAAAACCAGTTTATATTATTGGCTAATATATATTCAGCACTTGACCTCTGAAATTAATAGTAATTTTATTAATGACATATTAATATAAAATTATTAGTACCATTTAAAATAACACTAACTTGATTATAAGAATGTGATAAATGGCTCTATTTAATTTTGACGGATATTGTAATAGAAAACTAGAAAATTAAGTTTAAGTTAAGAGATAAATGAAGAAAAGTATTGAGAACAGCCTGTAATTACGTGGACATTTAAATGTGTGGAGAGTTGTCAAAGGATGGGGCCATTAGAAAAAGGACTTCAACAAGGCCACATATTGAAGGACGTTCTTCCACAGAGAAGTGTGCTGAATTCTACCAAGGCGAATGCATTGGTGGACAGGTTGTGCCCTGCAATGTCACTGTACTAATATATAAATGATAAAATACTGGGTCATTTATCAAGACCAAAGGTGTTGGCACTCAAGATCATCAAAACTTTTATACAAAACAAAAAAGTGTGAATGTTGAACCCAAAGGTGTTTCTTTGACACTATAGTCAAAACCGTGTCCCATATCTCTGACTCACCACAAGTGACCTCTCCAGTAAACTCACCTATGGTTGTGAAAAGCCAACTCTACAAAAGCATAAAGGTGCCTGTGAGCATGTGTTTGTCTAGGGGTAAAATTTTGATAAAACTGTTAAAGGGTCTGGGGGAAGTGGGAAATGGGGAGTTACTAATCAATGGGAATGAAGTTTCACAAAACCTTATACTCCCTGCTCCACAAAAGTGGAGAGTGGCTAAAAGAGAAATATCAGGAAATAAAACATTAGAAGGGCCAGCTGATGCAGGTCTATATGCCATGCTAACAAACTTGGGCAGTGCACTATGGGCAACAGGAATGCATTTGAGAAGTTTTAGGCAGGAGATTAGTTTTTAAGTTTGGGTAGACATTGCTAGTTGGCCAACTCGACATCTGTTCCCACCCTCTTTACTTTTTGCCCGCCTCCCACAGTGGATGTTGAAAACAAATGAGGCATTGACTTGCTAACCCCTCTTATAGCTAAGAGGGCTATGTGACTCAACCCTAACCAATGAACTGTAAGGGGAACTTTGTCAGGGACATTCCGTGAAAGTTTTGTTTTCCCAGAAAAAAGAACAGAAGTTCACAAGGCTTTGAAATATGAAGGCTTTGAAGTAAGATATACTGCATAATGTTGTAGCCGCCATTTTGCAATCCGGAGGCCTCAAGCATGAGGGCAAAAAGCCAACAGTGAATAAAAGCAAAGGAGAAATAAAGAACCAGGGTCCTTGGGTATCACAGAACTGCTGAACCAGCCCTGGACTGACACCTCCAGACAAACACTCAGATGTGAGAAAACTGATGCTGTATTATTTAAATCATCACTAGTTGTGTTTTCTTATATTTACAGCTGAGCAAAACATTCAAAATTAATACAGTGTTACAGAGATCACTCTAACCAGAGCGAGGATTTGAAAAGGGACAAGACTGAAGTCAGGGATACTATTTCTAGAGCTGTTGCTATAATACAAGTGAACGATGAGAATGGGACCTGAACAGAGAGGACACGTACCTAGATATGCAGAAGGTAAAATGAATTTGACTTTGTTGTAAGAAGAGTATAGGACAGGCAATTTAGGTTTTGGCTAAGGTGGCTGGGCCACAGGATATAGAAGTGGCAGATTTGAGTATGAAGAGGAATTTCAGTTTCAGAAATGTCAGATCTGAGGTATCTGTGCAACGTCATGTGGAAATATTCAGTGATCAGATGAACTTATGAGTAACAACATTTCTATCTATTGACGTGGGTTTGGAATTCATTAAAGTCACAGCTAAACTGCTAGAGTGGAAGGGATGACCCAGAGAGTGTGGGAGACTGGAGGGGCCAAGGACAAGGGGGAATTCCAAGAATAAAAGGCAGAGGTAGCATAAGGGGCAAGCACAGACTGAGCAAAGCGCCAGGGCTAAGCAGCTAGAAGGTCTGACTCAGTTTATCCTGGCTGAGCCCTAGCCTTGTGTATAAAATTATCAAAAGAGAAAACCATTGGAGAAAATCTGAAACAAAAAGCAAAGCTGAATGTATTGCTTTCTTGAGTACGGGAGAGCAACACTGCCAGGCAGAGTCTCACTGAGGAAAGCACATTGCTGATCTTATATAGATTGTTGCGGGGCTACGTTTGTTTGGGTTTGAGTTGGTCACAGAGATAAGAGTGGTTGACATCAGCCTTAGAAAACATTCCCTGGAGGAAGTCCACTGCGGACTGTCTGACTCTCTCAGTGTCAGCCTGTCACTGGCTTTCAGAGGCATGTTCAGTGAGGCGCCTTGTCACTGACCAATTAGAGATGTTTAAAACCAGTTCTGGCGTTTGCTTGTTAACACAGTCATAGAACTGCCATTGGCTAATTAAAAAGTTTAAGACCTGTTCTGGTGGTGGTTGCCATGGCTATAGATGACCAGACTTTTCCTAGGAGTATGAGGGTTTTTTATTCTCAAAGTTAAATGCTACAAAGATCAAGTAAGATAAGGACTGCCACGCGTCCATTAGGTTTAGCAATTTGACCTAAGGAGCGATTGAAATGGCGTAGATAAGGAACTAAAATACTACAATTCTGCACTACCTAGTCTTGCTCACAATTTTCTCTCAGAGCATGAAGCTGAAAGGAAAAAGCTGGGTGATGGAAAATACAAAGGGGAGTGGGGAAGTAAAACTAGCATTTATTGAGGGCCTGCCACATGCTAGAGGTTGTGCTAGGCACTTGACACGTGTTATCTCATTTAATTTTCACAACAATCTATTAGGAACAGTGGTAGTATTCTCATTTTACAGAAGGTAAAACTGAGGCTCAGGACATTAAATAACATTTCCAAGGTCACACAGCCAGTGATTGGCAGGGAAATAGCTGGAGACCAGGCTTATGTGACTTAAAACTCTAGGCTTGTGTTGTTGCACCATGTGGCTGTTAAAGAAGAGATGGGTGAGCAACAAGATGCACCTGCTCCACCTCTTCCAATTTTCCCCTTCTCCTCTTAAGCTAGTCCTCCAACCCCCTGCAAGGCAGTGAGCAGGAATATAGATGCAACTAGAGACCCTAAGAGTATGGACCCTAAGAAATAGAGTCCAAAGAAGCCATGGCATGGCTCACACATGAAGAATGACTCAAGAGCAGATATTTCTGTTCACTCATCATAAATTTTGAAAATATTCAATTCTCTGAGTGTTTTATGTAGGTGGCTGTTAACACTGTGCAGTACTTGGCCAAGTATCAAGGAAATTGTTTTCTTGACTGACAGCTACTCGTGCATTCATTTCCTTATAATTACAAAATAATACTTTCTATAGGAGAAATCCATAGCTCATGATACAATGTTAACAACTGAGATTGTTACTCAGTAAACAAATGAATATTAGTAATTTGGTAATAGTTTATTATTATTATTTGTGCTTCTTAACCCCTCCTGGGATGGTACCACTTTCTTTCTGTGTGTTTATTTATTACAAATCAGAGAAATGCAACATAAAAAGTTCTTGAGCTCTCAGAACCTTCACTCATTGGGGACATTTGGGTTGACACTACCTTTAAAAAGACTGACATTCCAGCCTTAAATACAAGTTATTTTAGACGACTGTCCAGTGTAACCAGTCACAGAAGACAAGCACCACATAATACCGGCTCAACACAAAGTTGACATAAGGGAAGCCAGACTGTAGAAAAGAAACCATATTGTAACTTTGAATGACCTCTAATTAACTAACCCGACATGCTCTGTAGATTTTATAGCCCCTCCCAGCTGCTGTAAGTTGATTAATTTTGTTCTTTTGAGTTCCTTAGGAATGTGATGATCCATGGGCAGAGCGTCTATGCTGATATGCGTCATCAATGACAACTGAAAGATCAGAGTAGAGGGCATTGCTCCAGTCTCTGGTGCATATCCAGTAAAACAAAGGACTATCAGGAACTAAGACCAGATGTCTGCCCCGACCCAGAGAGCAGCCCCCTATATAACTGGCCTGTAGTCTTCGTTCATTAGTCAGCCATCTTCCCGCTTGCTAGCAAATTGTAATAAAGTCCTTTCTCTCCTACCCCCTTGCCTCTTGATTATTGACGTGTCTTGCGGTGAGCAGATGACCCGCCATGGACTGAGCTGGCTATCCCACTGAAGTACCTCCATGGGGGTTTCTCATAGTCCCTCAGGAAGCACCTCCACCAGTGATCTCACTTATTGAACCACTTACCTCCAGACAGTGTCTTAGGGTGATGGTAAGGCCTTCAGCTACATCCTGGAACAATCTGTGTTCTCATCAATAATGAAGCTTCAAATACAAAAGACAACTTAAGTTTTATCACAGCATGTGAGAAATGCTTCCTTTGTGTTCCTTATGAAGTTCTTAAGTTCTCCTGTCCACCAAATGGTGTGGAACACACAAGCTGTTTTGTTATACTAAGAAATTCACAATAACAGTTTTCAATTACCATTGCATTTCACTTTTATGCGTTTACAGCATGCTAGAAAGATACTGGAGGAAACCCAAATATGAACATCTGTAATGAGTTCGATAGGAATTATTCACTGAAATGTTCCATCTTTATAATTAAAAACTACCACTCAATCCCACCAAGTTTTGTTTAGGAATTAGCTGAGAATTTTCCCATTTACGTGAGTCCCTCTATCTTTCAACGCATGTCCTATGAGGAAGTAATCCTTCTATGGCTTGGTAGCTCCAGACGGGTTCCTATCAGGCTCCCCCAAAATAACTAATTCCACCACAGGGTATGGAGAATAAAGTGTTTAAAAAATCATTACGAGCAAAGCCCTGCATCCAAAGGCACTGCCCGTCTTTGTGAGGAGAACAAACGGCTTGCTCTGCACCTTGACAACAACCAAAGGCATCTCCCTCGTGCTTCTGACATAAAATAGAATCATTTAATGCGTGCTTAAAAATTGCTCTCAGATTCTCCTGAAAAACCACTATCAACATAAATAGAAAGACCATAAGGCAATAGTTAACAAATTGCACAGCAGAGGTTTCCCACTCATTAGTGTCACACATTGTGGTGCCTTGGCCAGTCAACACTGCCGGGAATGATTCTGTAGTCTTCTTTCATTTCCTCTTTAGTTAAACCTGTTCTTAGACATCCCCGATGAACACTAGAATAATTTGTTATTGTTTCTGTGTGCATTTGTCATCTATGTACAATTCACTTTATATG
This sequence comes from Equus przewalskii, assembly GCF_037783145.1. Taxonomy (NCBI): domain Eukaryota; kingdom Metazoa; phylum Chordata; class Mammalia; order Perissodactyla; family Equidae; genus Equus; species Equus przewalskii. The sequence continues at coordinate 39,293,470 of NC_091839.1, forward strand.
TACCGAGAAGGGTTAATTAACATCCCTTTTATTGGTGTTGTATTATTTTTCACAAGTACATATACTAAGACATTTCTGGTAGGCCTTGAACTGGGAATTCTATATAGTTTCTCCATTAAACTAAAACACAGAAGAGTGGATTATGAGTAGAAATGACTCCTACACCCATCATGCTTTTCTCAGCCCTCCCCAAGCCATCAACTCTCTGACAACCTGCTGTAAGGCCCAGCTCACATCACCACCCTACCTCCCCCAATTCCAGACTCAGGCTCTCTCTTCTTCTGTGTCCCAGAGCTTTTCTCCTCTCTTAAGCCCTCTCTTTCCATGTGTTCCTTTTGGCCCCCTTGAAGTGGGTGACCCTGTTACTCAGTTGGTGTTGAGGGTCACCACAGGCCTATAATGTGGATAGGAAAATGGTTTTTAGAATTGCTTAGATTTTGCTGGGACTTTGGATTTTGCTTAGATTGCTCTTACCGCTTAACGTAATTACCCAGTGTTTTGTTAAACTTCAAACAAAGAGGTTGTCTGCTTCAGGTCAGTACAAAATATCCCCAGTGACTACAAATGTAAATGGCATAATCAGAGCTAGCAACTCACTGTTTGAAGACAGGACCATTAATGATAAAACATGGACTTCCAACCCACGGACTTGCAACACGGGGAAACGTGTGTCTATAAATTGAAGCTTTAGAATCTTTTCTTTAAAATAAGAGCTTGTCTTACTGAAATTAAGATACTCTGTTGTTACTAACTTTGAAACCCCCCCTTAGCTGAAGGGACCAAATCATTGGAGTTCATCAAAGTCCTTGGCATTTTTAGCATTAAGTTCTTAATGGCCATAATTGACTCTGCATGGTGACCCTAATCATCACATAAAACTAAGAAAGTGAGAATTTCACCCTATCTTAAACTGGACTGTCATGATTTTGTATAGCTTCTTTAAGACAGTATGTATGAAACCTAGATTTACAGAAAAGAGTCCTTCTAGGAAGAAAATTTTAGACTGTATCTATCGGTCGTATTGCAAAGTGGCCCAGAAACATGAGCTGCTCTGGCCACACCACTGCCTAAAGTATATGATGAAGATGATCCACGATGGTCAAGTTTATTTATTGTTTTAATAGTAAATCCTGGTTTATTCGTCCTTTTTCTTTTTGCACATTCCAGGGCTGTTGTCAATCTGCCTTCATTGTCATTTTGACTATGAACATACAGTTTGATAAGTTCTCCTCGGGGCAGAATTCTATAAATATGGATGGCAGTATTGCCAGGATAGAGACACGACCAACAACTTTGCCAACATGGAAATCATTTGTGACCTTGACAAGAGTAGTTGTAATGGAGTAAGGGAGAAGAAGCTCAATTAGAGTAGATAAAGGAGAAAACAGAAAGTAGGAATAGCAAATATTGACTTTATGGGAAATTATGCCGTGAATGAAGAGCAAAGAAATGGGACCTTAGTGGGAGGGGGATATATGAGAGGATTTTTTTAAGATAGGATATCCTGGAGTATATTTACAAGACAATATGTGTGTGTATGAATATCCATAAAAATATTTATTGCATCATTTTTCACAAGAAGAAGCAGGAAGAGGAGAAGAGGAGGAGGAGGTTCCAAAACAAATGGGACAACAGCCCTTAAACATGAATTCATGGCTATCTCTAAAGAAACAGAAAACAAAACAAACAAAAACAACTTCAGAAACTTAAATATTAGGTTGTTACCACTTCCATCAAAACAAAATAAAACAAATATTTGGGGTCTAATCTCAGCAAGGCGACCCTTCCCCACGCTTGCAAGTTGACCTCACTAGCATCAAATCTTATTCTCAGATTTAAAACTAACCACTCATGGAGTATTAATTCAAAAATGTGTATTGAATTTCTATAGCTCTAGGCCTTCAAATAATTACAGTTGAACTAATAAGAGCCCCTGAGAATATCTGAATTTAATTGGGGAAATAAGACTGAGACACAAAAAATTAAATGCCAACAGAGACAAGAATGGAAGGGATCTTGCAAGACGGTTTTGCGAAGCTGGTGCAGTAGCATTGGAGGGCAATCGCTCTGTTTGCTGGAGGGTCAGGAAAGGCTTCTTGGAGGTGGGAGGGGGATTCGACCTGCATATTGAGGGAGGATAGAATTTGACTAAGTGGAAGCAATTTAAAGACAGGCATTTTGAGTAAAGAGACTAACTTGAACAAGCACATTACACAGAGATAGATGTACCGCATGTTGGGGATAATAAATAAGCAAACTGGCCAGAGTAGGAAGGGCATTTGGCACATAATGACAGGCTGAGTTCAATAAAGCAACTGTAAAGTGCTTTCCAGAATGCTACCATGGGTAATTCATTTTATGTAATAGTTATAGGGTTAGATTCTAGGATTATAAAAGGAAGATTTTGTCCCTAATAGTTTTGAGTGTTTGAATTTAACACAAAGTCTGTATATTTACCACATTTGAAGGCTGCATCCCTAAATAGTTTATTTTTGTTGTCTTGAGAAGGTGGTTATCTGACTGGCTAAGCTTCAGTTTCCCTTTATTTGAGATGGTTCTTATGGTTTGTGGCTTTATATTCTTTGATTATTAGCACTTTGAAAAATATTTCATCTGTTTCACAGTCACAATCAGTAAACTCATACAAATTTATTCGGAATGCTGTCAGGTTTGGGAAAACTTCCATTAAGGTTTTTGCTGTTGGCTGTGGTGATGGTAGTGGTCTGTGTGTGTATGTGCATGTGATCTTCACATGTAAGTTCTAATACTCAGAAGAATCTCTCATACGTTAGCTTCTGATTCTATACATTTCAAACCTTATTTCTCTTCTACTGTCAACATACATCCAGAGCTGGGCACTATAGGACATCACGATACAACCTCCAGCCCTGCCCTTTTGGGATTCAGCACAAAGAGTGGTGGCCATATTCCTGGAGGATCTTTCTACACCAGGACAGCTAACGATAGATAATCTAGAGTCAGAAATGACTACAACCATATAAAAACATCCCACCAACCCCAAACTAAATCAAATTCCCCTTACCTGAATCCCAAAATGCCTACAGCCACCCCAATACCACTCAATACTAGAGGAAGCGTGACAAGGGTAAGTACATTAATTATATTTATTTATATTTATTATAAATTATCATAAATTACAAGTATTATAATTATACTTATTAATTATACTTATAATTAGTGTAATTATAACTGTGAACTAATTAACGTTAAAGTGATGACTATTGCAAATGTTACAAAATCATATGACTATGTGAACGCATGCTGAGGCCACCCCCATGCCTTAAAGGGGTCCCTGCAAAGAAGGGGCCCCTAAAGTTTGGGGTTTTTTTTAAATGATTTTCTTTTGTTTTTAAAAGATTGGCACCTGAGCTAACAACTGTTGCCAGCCTTCTTTTTTCTCTTTTTATCCTTCTTTTTCTCCCCAAAGCCCCCCAGTACACAGTTGTATATTCTAGTTGTAGGTCATTCCGGTTGTACTATGTGGGACACCGCCTCAGCACAGCCTGATGAGCAATGCCATGTCCACACCCAGGATCCGAACCAGCAAAACCCCAGGCTGCCAAAGCCGAGCATGCCATCTTAACCACTAGGCCATGGGGCCAGCCCCGAGCTTAAGTTTAATTAGCTTCATGATAAATCCATCTCTGAATATCTGCATTTAAGCAATAAGATGGAAAAAAAAAATCTATAGGCCATGCAGCCTCTAGCTTTCCTTATTCTGCATTCTGTGAGTGATTTCTATGTGGTCAATAGAATATTTGACATTTAAAGAATATAAATTACCAAAACACATGGTCCTTGACAAGGTGGTCATACATACAAACATATGAAACAACTAAAGAGTAATTCCTGATGAATTACCGCTTACAGTGGCCACGTTAAGACATAGAAGTGATAAAAAGGTGGGATCTCCCCAAGTTAGCTGGCCGAGGTGGGATGGATGGTCAGGGAAACCACCCTTAAGGAGATACAATCTGAGCCTGCCCTGGGAAATAGAAAGGCAATCAACCACAGTAGGACTGGGTCTGTGGACTGAGCTCTTTCTTAGAGATCAGCCTTTGGAGCACTGGAATAGAGGGGGGTGGGGAAACTACCAAACACGGCCAAAATGCATTAAGAATATCTCCCATTGTATTCCAAGAGGTACTGTACCCAACTTCTTTTTAAAAGGACAATGTCTTCATTTTATAGTGGTCTACTGACTGGGTAACAGAGATTTGCAATCAACATCCATTTCTATTATATAAGATTTCTTTGCATCGCCGTAAGAAAAGCAACTCTGGCATGGGCTGTAGGCCAGACTATGGAACAAATCCCATTATGTCGAAGTGGATGTTGCAACGGGTATTTGATAAATTGGTGATTCTATCTGCAGGGCTCATCACACTTGGAAACCAGCACTTTTCCATAACATTTTTCATCCTTCCACTTTGGAACACTCATCCCTTTCATCACTTGGCTGGTGTCAGGCAGACTGTCAAAATTATTGTTTACAATACTCATATCCTCAGAGCTGTCTTTATAGGCTTTTTCCTAAGAGGATTTTGAAATAATACCAGTGCACAGAGTTAAAATCGAAAAACCATCTCCCAAACTTCTAACGACCAAGTTTTCTTTTGATCTTCATTTCACTCCCTACCTACGATCCCCTATGACTTATTTAAAGATGCAATGAAGGAAACAAAAGAGAATAATGGGAAAGGATTCATGTTCACCATTTGAATGTTTATCCCTGAAAACAGCAGAGCTGGCACCATCTCCAGTGTATTGTTTTAGTCTTATCTTGACAAATGTTTGTTGCCTGTGACAAGGACAAAGATACTTTATAGAATCCACTCCCTTTTTTCCATCCTTTTTAGTATTACTAAACTTAAAGCTAACATAAATTTAAAGTAATCCTAAAAAACAAAAAACATTTTTAATGTCAGGACTGCCTGGGATCCATTAAGAGATGTTAAAAGAAAAGCATGCCAGAGAAAGAAAGTTTAAAAAGGAAAAGAAAGAGAAAGCATTCTTTGGTTAAATGTGTTAAAAGCCAATTATTTACACGTTAATTACCTTTCTGGTAAAACAATTGAATTTATATGATAGACATACTGTCATTAAATGTCTGGTTTGCTCAAATAGTGGAGGGATGCAAAAAATAAGAGCAATTTAATTATCAGGTAAATTGGACCAACAAGACATTCACTTTGATGTTCATTTGCATTTAACTAAAGTAAATTAATGAAAGAAGGGAGTCAACTTCAGAATATTTCTGAACTGTTTCATGTTTTCTTTTTTTTTAAGAACTAATATTCATTTAGTCTGAAACAAAATGTGATGGAACTCCTGTAGACTATAACTTGGGGCCTGGTTTGTTTTCCTTTTTTTTTCTTATTCTATGCAGTTTACTTCCCCCCAAACATACGGAGAAGTCTCTAGGAGAGAGGATGTTTAGAATTCCTCCCTACCACGTCCCTGGTAACCACAGATAATCCCAGTCAAACCTTTAAGTAGATTGTACTTAGGGTCCACATAATTTATCAACCAAGGGAGGATAGTTTGAAACGAAAAGGGAATACTATTGTTAATAATCAGACCAGAGAACCTGGTAACTGAGATTGGCAGTCTCTAAAGGTATAGATCTAGCCAGCACAGCCTCCTAGCTTAAACTCCCTGATTTTAAATTAGCCCTCCCCCACACCCCCGGCCTCTCCTGAAGGACAGATCTAAGGACTTCGGTCTTGTCCCTTGTCCCCAGCTGATTAGACACCAAAACTGGAGGAAACCAATCAATCCCACAGGTTGTTTGAGCCCCAGACTCTTCCTTTCCTGAATTTGAACAGAGACCAGCAGAGGATGATGTACACTGAACAGGAAGGTAATGTGTTGAGTCATTGCTGGATCAGCAGCACATACCAGCCAAAATAACAAAAGAGCAACAGAACAGAAAAAGTCAAGCTGGAAGGGGAAGTCAAAAGAAAGAGAGATGAGGCACCATGTGTCCTCAAGAAACCCGTCTTTGCAATTCAAACCTCTGTATGGCTCAGTTCTACTTATAATGCATTCCTGGATTACAAAACCAAATATACTCTTACCATACAATCCAGCAATTGTGCTCCTCTGTATTCACCTAAATTAATTGAAAACTTATGTCCACACAAAAACCCACACGCAGATGTTTATAACATCTCTGTTCATGATTGCCAAAACTTGGAAGCAACGAAGATGTCCTTCAGTAGCTGAATGGATAAATAAACTGTGGTATATTCAGACAACGGAACGTTATTAGGTGCTAAAAAGGGATGAACTGACAAACCACGAAAAGACAAGAAGGAAACTTAGACGCATACTACTAAGTGAAAGAAGGCAATCTGGAAAGACTACAGACTGTATGATTCCAACTCTATGACATTCTGGAAAAGACAAAACTATGAAGACAGTAGAAAGATCAATGGTTGCCAGGAGTTTGGGGAGGGAGAGACAAACAGGCAGAGCACAGAGGATTTTTAGGGCAGTGAAACTACTCTGTATGACACTATAATGGAGGATACATGTCACTATACGTTTGCCCAAACCCACAGAATATACAAGACCAAGAGAGAACCCTATGAAACTATGGACTTCAGATGAGTCAATGTAGGTTCATCTATTGTAACAAATGTACTAGTCTGATGGGTACAACCTCCCCAACCATGAGGATTTATCTTCTCCCACCAGTCAAAGCCAGTCTCATTCATATCGACAAATAAATGACTCAAACGGGCTCTGAATGTATTTACATCATATTAAAGGCAAATCCCTTAAAATAAAGAAACTCTAATGTTCCCTACATAGATTAATTTCTTTCTTTTTTCTTTCTTTTTTTTTCTTTTGGTGAGGAAAATTGGCCCTGAGCTAACATCTGTTGCCAATCTTCTTCCTTCTGCCTGAGGAAGATCATCCCTGAGCTAACTTCCGTGCCGGTCATCCTCTATATTTTGTATGTGGGATGCCGCTGTAGCATGCCTTGATGAGCAGCATGTAGGTCTGTGACCAGGATCCGAACGCATGAACCCCAGCAGCTGCAGTGGAGCATGTAAACTTGACCACTGTGCCACCTGGTCAGCCCTCTTTTCTTTTTTTTAATTGAGGCAAAATACTAAAAAACCAGAGAAATAACTTAAATATTTTAAAAATAGATTTTAGGCTATTATTGGACAAAATACTTGGTGGCATCCTTGAGAACAGGATGAAAAATGTTGGATGACAATATAATTAAATGGCTCAAATAGAATACTATTTTGTGGCTGAGCATGAGCTCTGTCTCAGGTTGTCCAGGTTAAAATCTTAGCTCCATAGCTCTTTAGCAGGTGACCTGAGAGGTTACGGTGTTTTTAGCTTCAATTTTTGTCAGCTATAAAAATGAAATAATAATGTAATACCATCTTTATAGGATTGTTATATCATATTAAATAATGTATGCAATGCAATTATTGAAACACTGCATTTGATACACAATTAATTATATTTAGTGTGTAAATTAATGGATTGATATCAAACTACTGAAAAGTCACGAGTTACATCCTAGAACTACGTTCTTTCCTATGACTTTCTCTCATTTTTCCAGTGAATGGATAAAGACAAAGACGGCATGCTAATGGTCACTAAATGTCTTTGGAACACAACCTAGAACACACTTAATACAATGGCTGGCTGAATAAATATTCAAAGTTTTTTCAAAATACTTGGATGATATCTAAAAGTGCAAGAATAAAATTTAAACAAAGATAATTGCAAAATCCTAAACTTTTGCTCAAAAAAGTTCAAGACCCAAATGCAGGCTAGAAGAAAATTTCCTTGAATCAAATGAAAATTAAGAGTTTTAATTATTTATCGTTCCACATGAACTACAATGCAAGTCCAGTTACTCTTCACTACTTGGTTATGTTTTGGAGGTCAGAGGACCACTAAGTAACAGAGTAGAAGAGGCTGGCCAGATTAATGACCGAAAAAATCTGACAAAGATTTTTTTATTAAAAAAAATATTTGAGGGAATAGAACATGTTTGACTTTAAAAAGGAAATACTTGTGAAGGCAAGCAGGAACTCGATCCATCATTATGAAATATTTTACAGGAACACGACGTTGCTGTCTTCTCTGTTTATTCAGAAGGTAAACGTGGAACCAATGTGTGGAATTCAAAGAAAGCAGGTATCATGTGAATCTAAGATTCAAATTAAGGAAGAAGAATTAGTACCGCCTAGTCATGGGTCAGGCTGGGGATGGGGGCGGTGGACCAGCCCAGAGATGGGCTGTTGCTCGCAGAGTAGGGGGCTTTTTAGAAAGATTTGGACCCCGAGGTAGAAATTTGAAGATGACATGCAGCTGTCCTTACACTTCGAGGATTCTAGGCTTCTAAGTTTCAGTTATCTGTTAACTTTACTGAATATGCATGTTGAAAATGGTTTCTCAAATGTATAATAATAAAAGAAATATTTTAAGAGCAGAAGAAACAAACTAAAATTAGCTGAAATCTCAGAAAGGCATTTTGTAAATTAGGTACAAACGAAAATATCTACCATTTTCTCCTAAATAAAAAGAACAGAAAAATCTATTGTTACATGTATAAAAGAAGATATTAACTATTGCTTTTAACATCAAAGGGCCTTTAGCGTGTTGGTCAAACGGAAGAGAGATGTCCTCAGAAGCCGGTCTACCACATTAGGAAGCACAGTTCCATACGCCTGGGCTTCTCCATCTAAGATTGTCAAATTTACCCCAATGCCTTCCTTTGAGTGACAGAGTGTTTTGTTTATAACTTTTTCACAACTTGTCCTCATTTGTTCATTATTTCATTTAACAAGCACCTCGGTCTCTTCTCCAACATCACAACATCACCACGAAGTGTAAGTCTTCCTCATCCTCCTACTTTAAACTCTGCAATTCCTCTCCATTAAAGGTAAAGTCAGACCCAAACTCCAGGTCAAGACTGGGGAGACTCCGCACAACTGGGCTCCTGCATGCCTCTCCCACTGCCATTCACCCATCTCTCCCACCATTCACAAGCCTCTCCCACTGCCATTCACCCATCTCTCCCACCATTCACAAGCCTCTCCCACTGCCATTCACCCATCTCTCCCACCATTCACAAGCCTCTCCCACTGCCATTCACACAGCTTCTCTGCTTCTCCCCGGGCTCCAGCCATGGTGGCTCTATCCTGTGGGTGCCATTCCAGTGCCTGGACCTGGCTTCCCCTGGACAGCTTCCTCTCATTCTTTAGTTTTCAGCTTCAAAGCCACCTTGCAGCGGCCTCTCCTAAAAGAAGCCCCACCCCCACCCCTGACTTGTTAGTTTCTTAGCCCCTTGTTTGCTTGTTTGTTGTTCCCTTCGTAAATCTTATTCCAGTTGGTAGGTCTTTCACCTAATAGTTTGCCTGTGTTTATCTATCCTCGCTACTGCCATCTGAGCTCTCGATGGAAAAGAACCTTGCCTCTGTGCTCACCATCATTCCCCTGCACCGAGACAGCGCCTGGCACACGGTAAGAGCTCAATAATTATTAGTTTGATAATTGGAAGAAGTAGCCAGTCAAGTACTACAGACACCAATCCAATGCATCCTGCTGGCTAATCCAGGTCCCCACCCCTCTCTCAACCGGATTACTGCAACTTCCTCCTCGTTTCACTAGTGCGTCTATCCTTTCCTCTGCCACCAGTCTGTTTACCATACTACAGCCAGGGAAAGTTTTTTAAAATGCAAACTGGATAATTTGTATCTTTTGTTTATATTTTTAAGGGTCTGCAGTTGCTCATAAGGCAATAATGCTAGCATTTATAATAGAAAACATTTACTGAGCAATTACTGTGGGCCAGGCACTGGTAGTAATTCATTTAGTCCTCACAAAACCCTTTTGAGATATATATTATTAGTCCCACTTTATAGATGAGGAAACTGAGGCTCAGGAAAGCTCAAGGCCATAACATGGATCACAAACACCTCAGTGGTCTAGCTCACACCTATATCTCCAGCTCATAGTTAGCATGCAAAAATGCCAGGTGTTTTAACCAGAAACTAGGAAGGGGCTTTACGTCACCTTTCACACTGTTTGGGCTACTCCTTTGGCCTCAAAGCCTCTACACCTGTGTGTGTGGCTTCCTGCCGCCTTACTATGCTGCCCCGTGATGGATGCTCCCTGTGTAGGTCTACATGCTGTCCACCTTTTGGAATTCTGCTATCACTCCTCTATGGTTTTATCACACATCATCGTAATCCAAATCCTTCCACTGAACACCTATTAATCCCATGGTTGATTGTAGTCGTTTGACAAATGCATAGTCTCTTACTAGTTATTCGTTTGGCTCCTCCGTTGGCTACCTTTTCGTGTGCATTGACTCATCTCTCAGCAATACTGTAAGCACCTCCAGAGCAGGCATCACCTTTCCTCTTCTTCCTTCTCTTGCATAGTCCCCAGCAGGCTGTCTTGTAGCATGTCTTATAGATGCCTAATAGGTATCCTTTGCCCGGGCACCTGTTAGGCATCCTTTGCTCGGTTTGTCAATTGGTCTTCTTTCCACTTTATGTGATCATGGTCAGGAGAGAGTTTGGAACTATCTGGTATTCAGCTCCCAATATTTAGCTATCCAGCGTGACTCATGGTATTTCCAGCTCATCCCTAAAAGAACCAGTATTCTACTAATTATAGAGTACAGCTGAGAAAATCTTTTGCACATTTTTTAGCTTGGAATTATCTCCATACGAGTTCTGTCATCAGGGAAGGTAGAAAAAGACTCAGCACGGCTCCCAAAAGCTGTATTTGACACATCCGCACACACACACCTGCTATGGCTCCGAGAGCATAGCTTTGCACAGTCTGTTTCTATGGTGATTTTAAGCTTATATAACATCAGCTTCTCGTAGGCTTTATGAACATTTCTTAAGTTTGTGAAAATTACATACACTTCAACTTCAAAATGGTCCAATTCATTGTGTAGACATTAAGACAATAATTATGAAATAAAACTATGTAACCGTATGAAAATACTTTATAACATTAAGGGGGAAAAGAGTTATGAGTTCGAGTCTGTGCTGACATTGTAACTATGGAACATGTGAGGAAGGTGCTCTATGTGGCCTTCCCAACATTCTTCCTTTATGACCGTGATCCTGTGCAGACACCTGCCTTCTCCACAGGCCATGTGTTCAGGGAAGTCTGGGCCCAGGCCATCCCCAGCCCAGGGGGTGGCTTACAGTTAGGCGAAGCCAGAGGTTCTTAGCCCTGCGAGCCTCTGAAGTACCAATGCTCAGCTCCTCCCTAGCTCCCCTCTCTCCTCTTTCCACATCCCTTTCCCTCCGACTTTGACAGTTCTGGGCTGGAGCTCTGGCATCTGCTGTCTTTAAAGCTCCACGGGTGATTCTAATGTACAGCCAGGATTTAGAATCACTGGTCTGAGCCGGTGGTTTCAAATTTTAGGGAGCCAAGAATCACCAGGAGGTCTTGGAATCCTGGAGTGGGGCCTGTGAATTTCATTCCTAACACATTCCCGGGTGATTCCAATCAAACCAGTCTGGACCCACACTTGGAGAACTCTTAGCTGTTGAGAATAAGCGCTTCTGCAGAAACTTTTGTGATGACTAGAACTGTGGTAATTTTGCTACCAGCCTGCAGATGGCACGAACACACAGAAGAGGGAGGAGCCTGGAGGAGGGCAGAGGTAACCTGAATGAGTCCTGCAGCCCACCCTACCTAGGCACTAATTATGGGAGTTAAGTAAATCTCCTTATTTTTCAAGTCATTAGAGATGACACATTTGTTGTTTGCTGCTGAAAACATTCTACCTGATGTCTTTCTAAGATAAAAACAGTTGTGTTTCAAATGATGAAAATATAACTATTTTTCTCTTTCCCAGTATGCTTTTTATGCAATAAATATCATAAAAAATAATTTATTTGATTAAATCTCTAACATAAAATGGAAAAGATGTGAATATTTTCCCTATTTATCCATTTTACATAATAATTTTGCCACTTTTTCTTTATGGTATATTTTTATTTTCCAAAGTATTTTTTATTGAATACTTCATTAAGAGACAGGATACCAAATTTGAGGGCTTTCTTCCCAATTTTTGAACAAAACAGCCATAGAAATGCCTCCAGATGAAAGGGTTCTTCAAAAAGCTATATTAGCCTGATATGAAGAAATGCACAGCAACTTGCAACATTAAAAGACAAATAGAATTAGAACTTTCTAGGTTATGACTATTGTCTTGAACTTCCTCCTGTCTTTGCTTTAACTCTGTCAGATGAGTTCCTCTGTGCCTCCCCACCCCCTCATCCATCTGCTAATACAAACACCTAAATTCAGGTGTGAGGGACTACGTAAATCCCACTTCCACCACCACCTTCCTTCTTATAGAGTAGACAGCTGCTGTAGAAAACCTTGTCAGCTGGGAACCAAGCAACCATTCCCAATCTTCTTGGTGTGCCTCCACTCTAGAGACTGGAAAAGCTAAATGCTCACTTTCCCAGTCGCCATTGCAGCTATGAGTGGTCATGTGACACAGCTCTGGCTACTGTAACATCAGCCAAAGTCTTCCATGGAGCCTCTAGGAAAGTGTTACTTTCCTGACAAAAAAGATTCACAAAGTATCTCAAGGTGAATAACTCATATGGGAAAGGTAGGGACATGGGAAGACAGAACTTGCATAATATTTTGAATTATGTAGGAGGAACAATGGTGTTAAATAGAGACAAGTTTGATTAGAAGAACTCAGTAAAAGCACAGAATTAGTGCAATCAATTAGAAGATGAAAGTAAAATGGTGAGAAAGCGTGCCATGATCTAATTACTGCCAGGAAGACTGGCGACCTGCCAATTTTTCAAAAGCCAATTTCTTCACTTTTGAGTGGACATCACCCAAAGTTTACCTGGTTTATATCTCACAGCCGTACAGGAGCAGATCAGATTTCACAAAATTTGGGGATTTTTAGGGTACATTTTGCAATCTGTTTTCTTTGGAAAGTTCACCAAGAAATTATTGTTTAAAGCTAGATATTTTTGTAAATGTTTATTGAATTATTTTTTTAGGGTTGAGTTGACTTTTTTCCAACACCCACTTCAGAAAATGTCCAGGCTAAAATGATTGCAGTTAAGCTCTAAGGAATAGAAATTTGTTGCTGGCATCATTAATTTCTCACTGTGCTCGAGCAAAGCAGAAATACTGTCTCGAGCTTGTGAATGGCCTGGGCTCATTTCTATTCAGAAATGGGATCCTTATTAGGATCCTCAAATCTAAAAAGAGAACATCAGTCCTGCTTTCCAGCCTACCTGACTGTTAAGGAATAAGATTCTGAGTTTAACCAATAAAAGAACTGTCTGCAACCTAGACACGTATAAAGTAACCATGACTTCATGCCCACTGCCTCCCAGTAACTATCAAAATTCCAGTGAAAGAAGCCCTCTTTGAGAATTGCCTAGACTTTGGGTACGTGGTCCATAAGTCGTAAACTTCAGTTTGTCCTGAATTGAGTTGAAACTCTGAGAGCTGTTAGCTTGACCTCGTTGTCTGGTCCCTGTAGAATTGCTCTCTCTGAATGGACTGTGCTTAATAATTATGTCAGCCATGTCCATTGAGGATGCTAACAGAAACAACCCTGGGACAGTCACTGCTGTCTCACCATGAGAACGTTACTGATGACTTAGTTCATTAAATTTTACAGAATGGTCTTTACAAAAACACAGAAAGTATCTCCACAAGAATAAACATCAAGTATAGTTGTCCTTCTTTTGAGCAAATGTGTTTTTATTATATCACAGAAAATTGTACCTTTTTATGTTTCTCTCTCTGCATTGGCTGCTAGAAAACTCAAAGGCAAATCTATGGCCCAAGTGTAGCGAGTGCAGCAGGCAGACCTCAGCACGCATTTTGTGTGCCGACCTCATCCCTGGTTTCATCTTATTTTTCCAATCCTATTTTTCTTCTTTACTCTATTTTTTCTTCTGTTTTTGTCTCTTTGGGGTTTTTGTCTGGGTTCTTGTTTTGTTTTGTCTTGTGCATATTTGTAAGTTGTTACATAACCCTTTGGAATAAAGGCAGTGCAAAACTGGGAACATCCAGGCTTTGGAGTATTCAGAGCCTCGACCATAAGAAATCCACGTGCCTGTAAACATACACCAAAACCATCCTGATTTTGAGGACAGAAATGTGGACCACTGACCCACCCAAACTTATTAACTTAGTACCTAAAGGCGCTCACACACACACACACACACACTCCAGCACAAAATTCAAAGCAGACATTAGGTCATAGATCCCGGTTATCAGACTAAGCTAAGGGACAGAACAGTCAGTACATGAAGATCAGCACCCAACACTGCAAGAACTCAGCGCAGCTGCCCACACAGAGGGATGCAGGCTCAGGCAAAAGAGAAAACCTTGGCAAGAACCCTGTGCATCAGCGTGAGAATTGAAGCAATGAGTCTAGGTAGCAGATAGGGTCAAAGGACACATTGAGTTAATGTATTTTCCCCAGTCAATATGTCATGATTTATTTGAGTAGCAAAAACCAGTTTCTAAGAGTTGAGGTAAGAGTTACCCTCTGAAAAGAATAAATGTAAAAGGCCAGAAAGAAGGACAGCAATAAATTCCTGTGAATGGACCCCAAGTAGGACAAAAGCGAGATGGATGAATGAGCACAGACCTAAAGCAAGTGGAGTTTTTTGCTTTCAAGGGATGTTTATATCAAATTCTTACATTTCCTCAGAACTTCTCTTTCGTATTTTTGTGTCAATAATGTAACCAGTCACGTAGAATCAGACCATCCCCTTTCCTGGAGAAATGCTAACAACGTTATAGTTCCCAATTGTTCTTTTGACATTCTTCCTGCACATCGCCATCCCATATGTTTTGTGTCATTCTGCCTCCAAGAAGAACAAGGGGCTGTGGGTTGGGATGACCAAGAGATGGGCACAAGTCTGCATCCGTGACCAGGAGGCTGTGTTTAAAGCTCCAGCCTTCGACGAGGGTCGGGAGAATGAGGGTTTCTGAGAGTGATAATCACACCCTTACAGGTTCAGGACAAAACGAGAAATAAACAGAGTAACAAATGGACATCAAAATGTCATATTTTGCTGGCAAAATTATGTTGAAGAACATGGCTTTGATCAGGAGCCTAAATCAAACTTGTCTTCTTCCCCCTAAAATGAATCTAATCCCTCTAAGGCTGGGTGGCTGAGAAACAGCAGCCCTCCTTGCCCTGGGGCAGAGCCTGGATCTGGCACCCCTCACAGAGCAGAGAGGAAGGAGGGGCTGAAATGGCTGCAAAAGGGGACAGAAGCTAAGCCTCAATATTTCCTACAGCGCAAAAGTCCCTATTTTATGGTCTCTATCTTACATTTTCTAACTGTGTGTTCTCTTGAGTCATCTGGCTTACCAACCCAGCTGTGGTCAGCCAGGGGCGTGGCAGACTCCTAGCAGGAGAAGAAGAGCAGTTTATCAGAACAGTCCTGCCTCCTCCTTCATGTGGCTGCTTCCCGCTCGTATGGCTCCTTTGTTTATTCTTCTTGGAGTGATGGTGGCATTTTCAGTTTCTGTCCTCAGAGAGCTCCATAATGGGTTGGGACTTTTAAATTAACTCCACGACCATGTTTTACCTGAAGCTAAAACTTTACCGTCCATTCTATTTCCCATCTCAAATTACATCCAGCCATACTGTCCAAATAGCATGTGGAGGTTCAGTAAACCTAAAAAACAAGGAAAATAATCAATAGTGTGGAAATAGTGCCTCAGATTGAACAACATAAACTCTCCCATTAATAAATTTCTAGATGAAAATTAAAGTCTAAAATTACAATCTCTTGTGAGTTAAAAACCAAAGAAATAAAAGTCCAAAATTCTTCCCTCTAGAATGTCTTATTCAGCTCACCTTCAGCCACGAGCTTGTCTTGGTAAAGTTGCCTCAGCAGAGTTGGAGTTCCCTCAACAGCGGAAGCCGGGCTTTCTCCTAGAAGGAATGGAGTTCCTGCAGCAGCATCTAGAGGTGGTTACCACGAGGCAGAGACCAGATGGAATCTGGGAGAAGGAGGGTCATCAGAGGAAACACTAGAAGGGAGTTTCCAGGCTCAGGGGATGTGATGCATCTTTCCAAGCATCCAAAGTCCAGGACCTGTGACCCAAAGCGTGTGAGGAGAAGTCTCACCTCACAGGCTTGGCCGGCTGTGGGCATGGGCCATGGCTGGGAGGAGAGGTGGTGGAATTCCACCAGCGCCTTCTCTTTCAGATGGTGGCATTTAAGACATTCTGATGTTCCTGCAAAATTTATAAAATTGCCCTGCGATGACACCCCCAGCCATCACATCTTAGTCAAGTCTATCTTATTTCCCATCTCATATGTTTAAAAACTCTTAATTTTCATTTCCCTTGGAAGCCCTTCCTTCCTGATACGCAAATGCCGAGCTGAATGTATGCTGTCTGGGAACCTGGGCACTAGAGACACTGCTCCCCTTACTTCAAAATCAGGGCATCCTGCACTGTAGCCCATGCATCCTCACAGTCCTGTCTGCATTTTCTCATCTATGGAAGGTCTCAAGACATGTTTTCCCGGAGTCACAGTGGCTGTCGCCAGTGCCTGTTGCTCTTGAGTGTCTTAGGCCTAGGAAACCTGCTTCTTAGAGCAGGTTCTGTCTCGTCACCACAGCTGTCTCAGCAGGATAATGAGCCTCGGCAGTCTCCTGTGCTGAAGCTCCTCCTGAGGCTTTTCAAAGACTGTGCTTTTGAGGGTTGAGTGTGAACCAGTAGGTTTTCTGATAAGCATTGCTCAAAAATCTTGAAATCTTCAGCTCTTGAATTTTCCATGATTCCAGGACATCGATGCCATTGCGTCTTTCTCAGTAGTAGTAAAAGCTGTATCTAGTGTTTAGTTTTCCTCTGATGGGCCCCCACCCCTTTGAGGTAGGCTCAGCTGATTTTTAACATTCCACCCTGCTTCTTAAATTGGTTTCTTTCCTTTTCCTCATGTAAGTCCAATATTACTTGCTGAAGTTTAGCATCTTCTTATCTTTATTTTCCCTTTGTTTGGGGATCTAAACATTTATTTTTCTTACACATTTTTGAGGTTCTTTCTGTTGGTTCTCCTACCCCCACTCCTGCCCATAGTGGGAGAAATAAAGACATGGGATTTTGGCCTCCCTCAAATGCAAATATAACAGGATGTTAAATTTGGCTTCTCTGTTGTTGAGGAATTTTGGCAGAGACCCAAAAGGTCCATAAAAACAGTGTCTGTCAAGGACTCCCTAAAGGGAGGTCCTAGACTACTTTGCTGGGCAAGCTAAGAGAGTGGGAACCCAGTTCTGCCAGCATTAATGCTTGCCCACTTCCTGCCTAACGGGAGTCATGTTGGAGATGCCAGGGAGGGAGGACTGTTCTGGAAGGTTGTCAGTGGACTGGGCAGAAGTTCATACCCCATGGAGCACGCAAGAGAGACCTTTCCCTCTTATTTCAGACCAAGTGAAAGTACTTCGAGAGAACCACTGGGAGAATTTATCACATGTTCACTGTCATTTGAGGGGACAGAGACTGACTCTTGCCAGCAGGAAACAAAGAGAGAGGCTGTAGCTTGAACCCCCTGCCTCGCACCAAGGAGAAAGAGAGCTTCTATGGGAGTGAAGTTCACTTCCTCTGATGATGAGAAAAGGGCGCCTGAGATTTCTCATGGCCTAATGGATCTATGATGGAGAGTCAGCATTTATTTATTTTAAAAGGTATCTCCCTCTGCCTGAAAGAGTGAAGGGACCCAACAGAGATCATTTGTTTGGGATGGTCCACAGGAAATCCGGTGGTTGAGCTGGGAGAAGTTTCTATATCTGTATGAAAAATAGGCATTGACCACAGCAATGTCCCTATAATCAGTGATCCCTAAGAACCAGATCACACACACACACACACACACACACATTTGAAGGTCCTAGGACAAGAATGTTATTGGAGCTCCACTTACCATTATCTAAATACTTAAAAGTTTAAATGAAACTAATAAATTGCTGAATAAAATATGTTTCATCTTCCTACCTTAAAAATATAATTTCAGGATGATCTGGAAGACCAGATTCATGTTCATAATTTTTAGAGTCCCCTGAGTTTCGTGGCAGAACAAGGCAGCCTTGTGGGGGATTGCAGCCCCCAGTCTCCAGCCTAGATCCCTCATCCTGAATCCTCTCTCCAGGTCAAGGAGATCTGTGCGCATGCATATGAACGCCCAAACCCAGACCACCAAGCTCTGCCCACTTACCATTCCCAGCAGAAATCACCCTTGGCCATCCCTCAGGCTTAGGGGTATGTGAGGCAGATGTGGCTGCTCTTGGGAAGTTAGACTTGTGGAAGAGACCTGAGTAGGGACTGAAAAGCAGGGTCGGAGTCACTCGGAAAAGGAATCCGAGGGTCCCAGGAACTGAGAAGGGATCTGAAAGGGTTGGCTTCTAGTCTCGTTGAGTTTGTGGAGTCTTCACTCTTTGGGAAGGTGCATAGCTGGAGGAGGGCACTCTATAGAGTAGAGGCCAGGGCAGGGGCCCCTCATGCCTGGACTTAAAGGTGATGTCATGCACCCACTCTGGAGACACACACACACAACACTACACTGGAGAAAGAGCTAGCCAAAGAGCCTCTACCACATCAGAAGAAATCAGGGCAACATTAGAACCTTATAACCTCACCTAAAATGGAAAAACCATGCCTCTTGCTAATTGCTTCTTCCCCTTGGCTCAAGCCCAAAGAGGTCAGAAACCCCATCTAAAAACTGAGGAAGGGAGGCGGCGGAGCAAAGAGAGAAGTCAGTCACATGGCCTCCACCGTTACAGGCTACCAGCCTGAATCAGGCCCAAACTCGGAAAAAAGGAGACATCAATCAAAGGAATTTTTGACTATTACACTCAACTGGACATTTCAATTTCTGAAATGAGCCTGTTCTTTGTTTCAGAGTCCCCAAAACTCTAGGACTTGCCGTTGGGTTTTTTTAATCCAGGAGTGTGGAAGAAGAAAATCAGAAACTAAGTTTAAATGGAGTTATTAGAAGGAAAAAAATTTGCTTTAGCATCTCAGTTTCCTGCCTCCAGCTCATTCGGTATACCAGTTACACGTGCATTGCTGAAAAAGCTAATGATGTGGTAGGAGCGGAGAGGTTTAGTAAGAGTAGATGACTTGGTTCTGATTGTCAACCAAGGCTGAGGCAAGGCTATGGCCCAGGTGCACAGCTGCTCAGTGTTAAAGATGCTACATAATAAAAGCTCCAGAGCACCTTCTCCGAGCTGACTCACTGCCTTAGACGTGATTATATAAACTTAACTTCATAGGTGCTAGTGCACTTTGCCTGCTGCTAATATAACCTGCAGGCGTCCCTCTTAAGGTGTCCTCAGAGCAGCCCCTTGTTTAGGACAGGAAGCAGGAAGCGGGAAGCAGAACTCAGGAGAACTCCTAGACATGCCTCAATGTTATTGGGGGTTTTTTTCTGTCAAAAAATCCATGTTCTGCTAAGATCTGTGGAATTATGTTTTTATCTTACACTTTTAGCACAGCAAGCAAGTTCCAAATTGATCTTACAAGGTTGCCTATTAAGTGGAAGAAACTTTTATGTATAGCATTTTGTAAATATCAGTGAAGGAAACTTTGATGTATGCTTTACAATCTTTGCATAATCTTACAACCAATGTATCTGAAAATGAGTGTAATTTAAATTACTGCTACTCAGCATTTGCTAGTAAACACCATGCCAATTCATCTAAATCCTTTCTGTTTGAATTATCACCTCTCAGTGTATCAAGTAGAAGTGGCCAAAAATGGTCTACTAAAACCAGTGGGATTCTTTATTGTTTTTAGATGTTTTGCCTGTAACTATTGACCAAATGGCAAAGGATGGTGTCCTTCTGCTAAAGTTATCTGGGGAGCACGATTTATACTGTTGAACATTACCATATAAAATGAGAAGCCTACACTATCAGTATTACTTTACCTAAAGACTCTGTGTCTTTTCCTCTTGTGGGAATTACTCCTATACCTACACCCAGGATACTAGGGTTTGTTTGTTTGTTTTAGCATAGTATGTAGTATACTCTGTGTTCATTTTCTGTATCACTGAATTATATTCCTAAGCTTTTGCCTTGCTAATTAGGAATTGAAACTTACCAGAGATAGAATGACTATGGAGTATATTTTAGTTAAGACTGAGTCACATATATTAATACTTCCAACACATATGCTATCTAAATCTGACTGACAAATTCCAAACAGAAGAACTAGAAGTCTCAATATTGAATGAGCTATAAAAGCACAAAATAACATCTACAAGTCTATGGGGAAATAAATGTTTAGATTGGCAATTCAACTCGGCTTAATAACTGGTGTTGGCGTATTGAACTTTGCACTTGTTCATATGGATTTTTATTTGCTGTGTCACTCGACAGGCTTGATCTAACATCACACAAGGGTATTTGAAGAGAGCGTTGTGAAGACCAGAACTATGGGGTGGTGCATGTTCTCATTCTCATTCTGTTTCTATAATAATATTAAATCTAAAACATGTTTTAAACTACTCCAATTCCTTCTTTAAACTTTAAACTTCAAATTTAATTCCTACAAAGTATTTTAAGCACAAGCATTATGTTCTTATTCCTTTTCAGTCTTTGTATTTATAATAGCTTCATTGAGTTTATTCTCTACCACAACCCAAGAACATAGCATATCTTTATAATAAGGATCAGCCATTGACCACCACCACTGCCACCTCCACCCCACCTTGCTCCTCTTTATCTGTTTGTTGGCAAAGCCCACAAGCCTTCCATGGTTGAGTGGAACTCCTAGCCTCAGTTTCTAAAATCCAAAACTATGATCAAGATCAAGACATGTATAGTTAACAATTCAGACCTAACTTGAGATCATATGGTGGATGGTAACTATAGATGCCTGTGAACAAGCTACGTGATTATAAGATATCAGGCTCTCCAGTCTTATCCTTGCCCCTAGATTCAGTTTAAAATAGCACAGAGAACAGAACTGACAGCAGTACATGCAAAGTATAGCTCCCTTCGCAGTTACCTTCCAGTCTTCTGCCTCTGTTGGAAAACACAGAAAAAGAACAAAAGCATTTCACTATCTAGTTAGGGGGCTAAATTCTGGAAGATAAAGACTGTGCCCAAGGCATCAAGGGTGCCAGGTGAAGACCATGATAAGGGACTGTGAACCAGAAGCTCAGTTCAGAGGTGAGTGAGATCACGGAAAGTCTGAGCAGGACAGATGAGAGATCCATGACCAGGAGGTGAGAACAAAAATGAGAAAATATGAGCTGTCAGCTATCAAAACAAGTTACCAGTTTAAAGAAGTGAATGCAACATTAAGAAGGTAAACTGGGTTTGTGAGACTAAGGCAAGCGAACATCTGCACTTCAGGAATTCAGAGAAAGACAACAGTTATAGTAGCTGTTGAAGGAATACGCCAGATCCAGAAGCAAGGAGAGAGCCTCCAGATCATCCTTCACACTTTCCCTACAGACTGTTGAGAAGAAAAGAGCTGAGAGGTGGATGCAGCAACCACAGTTAAAGGGAGCACAGGGTTCTGTGGCTTTAGGTCTGCCCACATTGCAGCTGTGTGAGGGAGGAGAGCTGAAATTACAGGGGCCATCTGATGCTTCATTTATCACAACGTTCATTTGGCAGAAGCCTCTTATCCAGTATAGCAGGACTGGACCAACCAGTTGGTTGGTTAATTGAGGAAGATAGATACTTAAAGAAAAAGATCATAAAAAATGGCACATGAGGGGCCGGCCTGGTGGCATAGTGGTTAAGTTCACACATTCCACTTCAGCTGCCTGGGATTCATGGGTTCAGAACCCAGGCACAGACCCACTCACTGTTTATCACGCCATGCTGTGGTGGCGTCCCACATACAAAATGAAGGATGATTGGCACAGATGTTAGTTCGGGGGCAATCTTCCTCAAGCAAAAAGAGGAAGATTGGCAACAGATGTTAGCTCAGGATCAATCTTCTCACACACACAAAAAATGAGATATGACATATACCAAACAAAATTCATTTTAACTAAGAACACATTAATTCACCAAGATTTTGGTTTGGAACCAAAAAATGCAGTGAGAGAGGCTAGAGCAGCCCCATTCTCTATAAGAAGCTGGGAAAGATGGTGGGAGACAAGCAGGCTGATTCACTTCCAGGGTGGGAGAAAGTGTTTTAACCACCTGGATTCTTCTTTTCTTCTCATCCTCTCTCCCTTTCCTGGAAAGCCACCACAAAACAAAGAAAGCAGTAAGTGGTTTTTGTAACACTACCGTCCTGCACTGGGTAAAATCATTTTGGGGAAGACAAATATGGTCAGCAATTCATTGCACATTCAAATGGAACTGTTTACACAACCCTAGTCATTGGTGAGTGTTTCTTATTTAGAGACATTAGATGGTGAGAAAAAAATATATGGACAGGCTTACAAGTGTTTCCCAAACTTCTCATAATAAGAATTACCTGAAGTATTAAAAAAAAAAAAAAAAAAAAAAAACTACCTTTCCTCAGGTCACTTCCCAGAGCATTCTAATTCAGTGTTTCCAGTAATGTGCCTGGAATTTTGTCTTTTTAATAGGCTGTCTGGGCGGTTCTTAAAACCAGAGAAGTTTGGGCACCTCTGCTCTAATCCTGATTGTTCTAAGTGTGGTCCAGCAGCCCTCAGCACTGGTGTCATCTGGGAGCTTGTTAGAAATGCAGAAGCTCAGGTTCCACCCCATGCCTACTAAATCAGAATCTGCGTGTTAATAAGATGTTCAACGTGCGATTCTTATGCACCTTCAAGTAGGGAGGCACTGTGTTCTCCAACTTTAATGTGCAAATTAATCACTTGGGATCTTGGTAAAATGCAGATTCTGATTTAGCAGTTCTGCCTTCTGAGGTACAGTCAAGACTCAGCCTTTCTAACAAGCTCTCAAGTGACTCAGGTTGCTGGTCTGTGGACCACACTTTGTGGAACAGGGGTCTAGACTAATGATCAGTGTGAAGACTGCTAGTCTTAAACAGACAATAAATGATGACTTGGTTTGCACATAGATTAAGAAGGAACTGGTCTCAAGGTTAAATGTGCTGGATCAGTCACTTCAGTGTTCTAGAGAGTGCTAACACTTGCTGGTAACTTTAGTCCTGCCCTACCCCCACCACCATCACTTCTCTATCATGAATGCATGGTTAATCTTCCTGCTTTATTTGTCCTGGTAACAAAGTTTCTGACCACGAAGTATATCACTGGAAAGTGCCTTCTTTGTTCACAGCAGTATTACTACACTGAATAATTTGTCCAAGGCATCTATTCATCTATTACCATCATACTATTTGTTCACAACAATGGTAATAAAAGATGGTGTCATTAGTCCTAAACCAGTGGCTACATCAGTTTCTGAACTTTCAGATCACTCAATTTCTTTGTTAAGGATATGTTTGTTTGGCCAAATCTTCAAAATAAGCCTCCACTTGAGGCAGTATCAGATGGCAGAAAAATATATCCTTTCTACAACCTATCTTATAATGTTAGCCAGTTTTAAAAGATGGCCTTAAAGCTTTTATTTTAAAAAGAAGAAGTATCTACATAAAATGATGCTGTACAGTTATCAGAGAATAAGAACTGAGTTGTATGTATTCCAAAATCTACATTTTAGTACCAAGGGATTCATTCTGAAAACTATTTGTCATTTTAGCAATGAATTAATAATCCCTGTTTAATTAAAAAGTAAAGCACCCTAAATAAAATCACAGTGTTATAAGATACATGAAAAACAAAAATAAAACAAATAGTATTTCTCACTGTACATATTTGGAGATTTGAAGAATGTAGGGGCATATACGTTGTCAACGAAAAACCTTCCCCAATGAATGAAAATAAGGTATCAAAGCATATATGAACACAACCTCTAATGGGTAAGAAAACGAACCCAGTGAAGAATTACAGACTCCTGGCATTTCGTTTCTTCAATGGACATTAAATAAAGATCTGACACTTCTACTTAGATAAATACTTTTTACAAATAACATATCTGTGCATCCTAACAAGAAATATACATTACTTGGCATAAAATTTTCTGAGTTTAATCCAAAAACTTAGAGGTGAAATTTCAACAAGAAACAATTGAATCAGGGAGCGTGACATCAGCAACATGACAGAGTAAGCTGTTCCCTTTGTCTCTCCCCCTCTAAATTACAACTAAATGGACATTCATCGACTGACAGAGGATACCCACACAGCACAACAGTAAGCCTGAGAGACGCATGCAGCTATATATCTGGAGAGGGATGGACTGGATCCTCAGGAAGCAGTGGAGATAGGTAAGCAGTCCCCTACCCATCCCCAGCAGCAGTGAGCCAGGTTGTGGGTCCTACACAGTGGCCTGTGCTGCTCTAAGAGGAGGTGGGGGCAGCTCATCCTCCATATGAATGCTATCCCAGCCTGCAGGAGCACACATTGTGCTGCAGTGGCCCTACCAGTGGGAATGAACCCCAGCATGATTGTAAGAGGAGGCGGTGGCAGCCCTGCACATGCACGTGAGTGCTACTCCAAATTGCAGGAGCTCCCATCATACCCATACAACTTCCAGGAGATGAGATGGGATCAGAAACACAGCTCCTGTTTCCTCCCTCGAGAGGTAGCAGGTGGAATCTGTGACCTGATACTAACACAAGTGCACCAGCAAAGGATCAGCTCCTCAAATACCATGAAAATCTACAGTAACACTTCAGAGAAGAAGGAAAATGACAAGTCCCCAGAAACCAAGCCTGAGGTCACAGAAATTTACAACCTAAATGACAGAGAATACAAAATACCTGTCATAAGAAAACTCAACAAGTTACAAGAAAACTCAGAAAAAGAGTTCAATGAGCTCAGGAGTAAAATTAATGAGTAAAAGAATACTTCACCAAAGAGACTGAAACTGTAAAAAAAAAAAAACATAAATTCTGACTATGAAGAACATAATTGAGATAAAATCTAAGATCTTTAAAAAATAGAGCTGACATTATGGAGGACAGAATTAGTAATTTAGAGGATAGAAATATAGAAATACCTCAGGTGGAGGAGGAGAGAGAACTAAGATTTTTAAAAACTGAAGGAATTCTTTGAGAAATATACTGCTCAACTAGGGAAAGCAGCATAAGTCTTATAGGTACTCCAGAGAGAGAAAGGAGCAGAGAGCTTGTTCAAAGAAATAACTGAGAACTTCCCAAATCTGGGGAAGGAGCTGGACTTACAAGTGCTTGAAGCCAATAGATCTCCTAATTACATCAATGCAAAAAGACTTTCTCCAAGGTATCTATTAATAAAACTGGCAAAAGTCAATGACAAAGAAAAAATATTAAGAGCAGCAAAGCAGAAGAAAATGATCTATAAGACCTCTATCAGGCTTTCAGTGGATTTCTTAGCAGAAATCTTATGGATAGGAGAGAATGGAATGATATATTCAAAATACTGAAAGACAAAAACTTCCAGCCAAGGATACTCTATCCAGCAAAACTATCCTTCAGGTACAATGGAGAAATAAAAGTTTTCCCAGATAAACAAAAGCTGAGGGAGTTCATCACCACTAGACCTCTCTTACAAGAAAGGATGAAGGAAGTGCTCATACCTGAAACCAAAAGGCAAAGGTCTACAAATCTTTGAGCAAGGAGATAAATAGACAGAGAAAATCAGAAAACTATAGCTCTCTATGAGAACAGGTTAGCAAACACTTAAATAAAATAAAAGATGAAGGGAAGGAAAGTATCAAAAATAACTATAAACACTTCAATTTAGTCACAAACTCAAAACACAAAATAGAGTAATTTGTAAAGACAATAACTCAGAAGGGGAAGGGAAAAAGGATAGAACCTGCTTAGGCTAATGGAGATAAGAGGCTATCAGAAAATGGACTATCTCATTTACAAGATCTTTTATGCAAACCTCATGATAACCACTAAAGAAAAATTCAGAGCAGAGCCACAGTTCATAAATAAAGAGAAAACCACCAAACTTAAATGACAGTCAGAAATACAAGGGAAGAGAAACAATGGAAATATAGAACAACCAGAAAATAAGAGATA
Source organism: Equus przewalskii (assembly GCF_037783145.1). NCBI lineage: Eukaryota > Metazoa > Chordata > Mammalia > Perissodactyla > Equidae > Equus > Equus przewalskii. Next base: position 39,319,549 of record NC_091839.1, read on the forward strand.
AAATGGCAGTATTAAGCCCTTATATATTTTTTTTTCAAAGATTTTATTTTTCCTTTTTCTCCCCAAAGCCCCCCAGTACATAGTTGCATATTTTTAATTGTGGGTCCTTCTAGTTGTGGCGTGTGGGATGCCTCCTCAGTATCGCTTGATGAGCAGTGCCATGTCCGTGCCCAGGATCCGAGCTGGCAAAACCCTGGGCCACCAAAGCAGAGCATGTGAACTTAACCACTTGGCCACAGGGCCAGCCCCAAGCCCTCATATATTAATAATCACTCTAAATGTAAATGGATTCTCCAATCAAATATGCAGAGTAGCTGGATAGACTAGAAAACAAGACCCTGACAATATCCTGCCTCCAGGAAATACTCCACAGCTCTAAAGCCAAACACAGGCACAGAGTGAAGGGATGGAGGATGATACTCCAAGCAAATGGAAGGCAAAAGAAAGCAGGTGTTGCCATACTTACATCAGACAAAGCAGACTTCAAGACAAAACAGACAATGAGAGACAAAGGGGGACAGTATATAATGATAAAAGGGACAGTCCACCAAGAGGACATAACACTTATGAATATTTTTGCACCTAACACAGGAGCACCGAAATATATAAAGCAACTATTAACATACCTAAAGGGAGAAATTAATGGCAACACAATAATAGTAGGGGACCTCAATGCACCACTCACATCAATGGGTAGATCATCCAGACAGAAAGTAAACAAGCAAGTAGTGGATTTAAAGAAAACACTAGGTCAGATGGACTTAACAGATATATATAGAACACTCCATCCAAAAACAGCAGAATGCACATTCTTCTCACATGCACCTGGAACATTCTCAAAGATAGAATGTATGTTGGGAAACAAGGCAAGCCTCAATAAATTTAAGAAGATTGACAGCATATCAAGCCTCTTTTCCATCTTTTTGGGACTAGATCAGATAAAAAAGCTTCCCAAGGCAAAGGAAACCATGAACAAAACAAAAAGACAACCCACCAACTGGGAGAAAATATTTGCAAATCATGTATCTGACAAAGGGTTAATTTCCAAAATATATAAAGAACTCATACAATTCAACAACAACAACAAAAACAAGCTGATCAAAAGATGGGCAGAGGATATGAACAGACATTTCTCCAAAGAATGTATACAGATGGCCAACAGGCACATGAAAAGATGTTCAACATCACTAATTATTAAGGAAATGGACATCAAAACTCTGAGATATCACCTTATATCTGCCAGAATGGCTATAATTAACAAGACAAAAAATAACAAATGTTGGAGAGGGTGTGGAGAAAAGGGAACCCACATACACTGCTGGTGGGAACCCAAACTGGTGCAGCGACTATAGAAAACAGCATGGAGATTTCTCAAAAATTTAAAAATAGAAATACCATACAATCCAGCTATCCTTCTACTGGGTATTTATCCAAAGAACTTGAAATCAACTATACAAAGAGATTTATGCAACACTATGTTCATTGCCGTGTTATTCACAATAGCCAACATGTGGAAGCAACCCAAGTGCCTATTAACTGATGAATGTATAAAGAAAATGGAATATTATTGAGCCATTAGAAAAAAACAAAATCACGGCATTTGCAACAAGATGGATGGTCCTTGATGATATTATGTTAAGCAAAATAAGCCAGACAGAGAAAGACAAATGCCGCATGATTTCATTTATATGGGGAAGGTAAACAAACACATGGATAAAGAGAATGGATTCGTGGTTACCAGAGGGGAAGGGAATTGGGGGGCTGGTAAAAGGAGTAAAGGGCACATATATATGGTGACAGATAAAAATTAGCCTATTGGTGGTGAGCACAATGCAGTCTATACAGAAACTGATAAATAATAATGTAAACCTGAAATTACACAAGGTTATAAACCATTATGACCTCAATAAAATAATTGAAGAAAATAAATAAATAAAATGAAAAAGGGATATCTACTTCCCTATGCAGAAAGGAGTGCTTTAAGTAAAAAATTTTTTAAAAGAAGAAGCAATTGAATCAGGTAGACTATCGTAACTCCTTTATTAAACTTCTGGCAATGAGACATCTGGTAATCGTCTGAATCTGTTGTTATTGCTTTTGAGTGTCTCCATTCTAGAACTCTAGGTGAGACTCAATCCACAGTTTGTCTATTTTAACAATCATTTTAGTTGTGGCATGCATAAACTATTAAAAAGTACAAAATGACTGAGGTTATATTAGGATCCTAGATTAGTTTCTAGGGCTTCCATACCACAGACTGGGGGGCTTAAACACCAGAAATTTATTTTTCCAAAGTTCTGGAGGCTGGAAGCCCAAGATCAAGGTTGTGGCAGGGTCAGTTTTTCCTGCGGCCTCTCTCTGTGGCTTTTGATGGCTGCCTGCTCACGGTGTCCTCACATGGCCTTTCCTCTGTGTGTAAACACTCCTGGTGTCTCCTCTTCTTAGAATGACACCAGTCATGTTGGATTAGTGCCCCATCCTTGTGACCTCATTTAACCTTAATTATCTCTTTAAAGGCCCTATCTCCACATTGAGCGTTAGGGATTCAGCTCATAAATTTGGGAAGAACACAGTTCATCTCATAGTAGACTCATTTCCTACACTATTTGTGGGGTGTATTGATAGTACTCAGCATCGACCAGCAATAACCGTTAACTGCAGAGTCATCATCAAGTATTTTGCAAAGGCCTAGTGTCTGCTGTGCTAAGCTAGTTGCTAATCAATAAAACATTCATTTTCCTATGGTTTCACAGCTTTTGAGGGGATTTCAGGTACTCTTTCTCATTCAATCCTCCCAATCACCCACTCTAATATTAAAAAGTGGATTATGATCCTCATCTTAAAGGTGCAGAACAGACAGGGAGAGATAGACTGACTCAAGATGGAGAGGATAGTAAGTGATGAGTCCAGGACTAGAACTCAAGTTTTTGTCTCCTAGTCCACTCTTTTTTTCCAAACTATCACATTAATTAAATTTAAAATGGCTCCTGCCTTGGAAAAACTATAGTCATGAGTAATAAGGTGAACAGTGTTGGGTTGGTTGTGAATTATTGAGAGAATGAGAAAGTTTGAATTGGACTCCACGGACATAAGCAGTTTCCCATGGCTGACATCTTCAGAATCTGCCAAGATTACAGTCCTGGGGAGAGAAAATGATCAGGAGTCTAGAAAGTGACCGGCATGTGGTCAGTGCTCGAATAATATATTTTAAATGAATAACTATTGAATAAATCCAGGAAGGCCAGTAACTGGCCCATAGTGAATCCTCACTATTGTTGAATGAATAAATAAATGATTAAATGGTAGAGTTAATTTATTTCTAAGGATGTGTGATACTTAATGGAAATGCAAAGCATTTCAGAAACTGCTTTGCCAGCTGCATCTTTCCAGGCTCAGCTCAAGAAACATCCCAAGTTTTCCCAGTCCCTCCCCATGCACCCAAAGCCCCTCCAGTATATCTCTAACACATCACTTCTCATGGTCTCCCCAATCTAGGACATGTGTGTAAATCTCATCTCCCTCATTAGACTGTGAAATCCCAGAAAACCAGGTCTTTGCCTTATTTATGCTTATCTCCCACAATGCCGTGCACATAGTAGGTACATATTAAATATTATGGCATTGAATCAAAGTGTGCTTATAGCTCATACTCAAAAGTGGGCGCTCCCTCCAGGGTCTCTGGGAGGTTAAATGCTTCTCTCACACTTGTACACTCTGATATTAACCTCACTAGTAGCTATGTATTGAAAATTTTCTTTAAAGTTCAGAAAAGCCATCTGGAATGCAGGAGTAATTCCCTCATGCTTATGTGTTTTGGAGCTAAAAGGCAATTGACTTTATTCTCCTAAGCACAAAGTGAAACACAAACCTTTCTTGGCATCAGAACTTTCCAGGATACACTAGGTACACAAGTTCTCTTCTGAAGTGTTCTCACAAAGCCTGCCTCAAGCAAACTGCCTGAGCTTTCACAGCACTGAGGAATGGACAACCTGTCTGGTTTTTCCATTCAAAGTTTCACAGAAACTATTTTTTTCTATTTCAAATGTTCAGTGATATCAGCGACACTGGGAGGTTTTTAAGAGAATGTTGAGATAATGAGGCGATTAGAGCTTTGGTTACATCTTCAACGGCAAATGTAAACAAGAATTTAGAAAAAGATTCCCAATCTAGAAAGAAGTTTTCCCATCTGAATGCCTTGCAAAACAGGAGGTGGCTTTAGCAGATATGAATGAGAAACAATCTGGAAAGCTTTTTTTGGACAACAGCTGGTTGAAATAGAAATTTCAAACGACAAACTTGATTATATCTGAAAAATTTAAGACTGTAAGAAGAGAAACGAAATACAAGTAAGACTAGCTTTGAGAGTTTTCTATTGAATGTTTCTCTTCACACTGGTTTTTGAAGAGCAGTCTTCCTCAAGCTGTGGAAAATTCCCTCGCTGCAACTGTGGAGGGCAAGGGCCTCAGAAGATACCTATGCAAGGCAGACAAAGTGCCATGGAGTGAACTGGCCAGTAGCCACCACCCAAGACAATAAGTCCCTGAAGCTAAAATCTACCTCAGACTTTCCAGGCACCAAAGCTTGGTGGCTACTAAGGTCAAGCGTCCCACATCTGACCCAACTCCCACACCCCCTGTTGTTTATGAATCTACCTCCCCCTTTCCTCCATTTGGTTTGAAGGTGAGTGAAAAAAGTTGAATCAGACAAGAAGCAGAATAAAACATTCATTCAAAATTTTACAAGTGAAACCTAGATTTATTGTGATTTTTCACTGGGGTTTGGTTGCAATGTCTTTCAAAGATATAACGCCTTTTAAAGTCTAAATAGGATTTCACTGAAACAGAATACGAGGAAATTCAAGTGACTAAAATCCTTTCACATCTTTTTTATAGTGTAAATTTTTAGAGAGATTTGTGATAATAAAATGCCACTTGATACAAAAGTTCAAAGGACTGGAGAGATATAGTTGCACAGAGCTGTGAACAGAACCATTTTCGGAATAGCAACATTCCTAACAATTCTGATTGGGGAGAATAAATGGTCCCTGGTCGTAGTTGTCATGTTGTCCGAAGAAGAAAACTTGTTGTGTTTGGTTCATACACATGTAGGGATGCTAAGCATCTCTTCTCTGAGAATATCTGTTAAAGCAACGGTTCCCAATAGGACAGGAAGCAGATGGTGCTCAGTGCGGGATGCCAGAAGGAGAGTTGATTTAGCTGGGGTGGTTTTTAAACCACAACACTCCCTCCCGACATGTGCCAGAATCAGAGGCAAAGGAAGAGGGAAAGCATCTGTAAACTGAAAAAGCTTCCTAGATGATTCCACTGCCCCCCAACTCTTAATAAAACAAACAAGCAAACAAAAAACACCTCACTATTTTAAGTAACCGGGGATGACTGCTTTTACAAGTCAAAGGAGGAAAACAAACCTATTCTATGGTCACAGAATTGAGGCTTTTAGAACCAGAAAAAACCACAGTGACCACAATACCCAGCTTCCTCATCTTACAGCTGAAGAAACTGAACATTAGAGAGGTTTGATTACTTAACGTTACTGGCAATATGGTTGTACAACTGAAAGAGCTTTTTCTATAACAAATCTATACACAATAGAAAGTTGACTCAATGAACGCTTATTTACAGCATCCTTTAGCAAACGACTATTGAGCACTTACTCTGTGGTAGGTATTCCAATCACACATACTATTTCTAGTCCTCACATCTACTCTATGAGAAATATACCATTTTCTCTATTTTACAAATAGGGTAGGAGGGAACAACGGCACAGAGAGGTGAAGTAATCTTCCCAAGACCACATGATTAGCATGGGTAGAGCTGGGATTTGAACTCAGGCTACCCAACCCCAGAGCCTGTACACCTAACCACCAGGCTGTACTCCCCTGCCGAGCTGCTGCCATGAACCCGACACTCTGCCAACTTCTCCCCTCAGGGGAGAAACTCCTACTGTCATGGAGCTAACATAAATAATAAAAAAGCAAACCAACTGTTGAATATATACTTTCAAATATTGATAAGATCACAAAGAAAAGGAACAAAGCATTATAAGAGAGAACACCTTAATTTGTGAGGTCAGGGAAGACGAATGATATCTAAGCTGAGGCTGAAAAGGGGCCATTCATGTGAAAAGAGTTTAAGGCACAGGAAATAGCATATGCTAAGGCCCTGAGATAAAAGAGCTCAGCCTCCTGAAGGAACAGAAAGAAGGCCATTGTGACGGGAATGTGGGTAATCTTCAGAAATATACTAGAAAAGATTGGAGAGGTGATGAAGGGGGAAGATCACGCAGAGCCTGTAGGCCATCACCAGAGCTAAGGAGCTGGAATTTGTGTCTCAGTGGGTGGTGCAGATGTCCTTTTTTGGGGAGAGAAAGAGAGAAGATGAACAGGGAGCACACATCCTGCTCCCTTGATGTGTGGGCCACCTGCATATTCCACCTCGTTTTTCTCCTATTTGCTGCCATCTACTAGAGTCTTTTGTCACCCTCCTTTCTTTATGTGTGGTCTTCCTTTCCATGAAACTACTGTCATCATTCATAATGACTTCAACAGTCATGAGATTACCCACCTGGGACTCTAGTTTTCCTAAGAACACCATCTCTAACGTGCCTGGAATTTATCTGGCCAAAATATACCTCTCCCTCCTTTCCCAAAATGTGATCCTCCCCCAGTTTGTAACCATGGGCCCACCAGGACCAGTTCAACTGATCCCATCGCATATCAACAGAGGAATTAAGAATTGCCCTTCAGAAAATGTGCAGTCACATAGCCAGAGCTTGCATAGAAGAAGAAATCTTGACCTGAAATGACTAAGGAACCAAAGATCCTCCTCCCAACAGAAGCAAAGAACCGGGACACTACCAGAACTTAAAAGTCAGACTCTCATCAAAAAGCGAGGGGTCTCTCCTTCAGGAAGATCCAGTGTTAGAATTTCTTCCCCACCTCATCATAAATGTTTAAAACCTTACTGTAAATGCTTGAAGCCCACCAGTCAAAATTTGTCCCACCAGCACTTCCATGTGCCAGCCTGTTCTCCCTAACTTCTTAAATTTCACCCCAAATCCTGAGTCTGGGAGACAGGTCTGAGGGCACATACCCCCGGTCTCCCTGAAGATCCATCTCACGGAATAAAGCTGATTTCTCCCCCAAAAGCTGATGCTGTAATTAATTGGCTGTTTACGTACATTGGGCAAAAGAATGCCAACTTTGTGCAGTAACAAGTGTGCCCTACATTGCCTCGTCTTTGGGATCCGCTGCCTCATCTTTACTTCCTGCCTTTTCCTCCCCCCATCCCCCAACCCACAGCCCAGTGATCGATTAGCAAATCTGGCCTTTATTCAACCTAGCGGTTCTCCTCCTCTCTGCTGTTATCACTCTGGTCCAAGACACTATCATTTCTCCCTGGGGAGCTCCAGTCCTGAATAAGCTAAGTGTTAATCAATAGGTTAAGTGCTAATTAAGGAGGTTTTGAGTCAGCAAGCACAATGATTATTTTTCCAGGGTAAAAGCTGGTTCATTTGGGTTCTAGAGCATGAACTGTGTTTTCCCAGTCTATGGCATTTCCCTTTCCTCCTACAGTTTCCCTGGGTCCTATCTAGTAATACCTATTCTTTTGCCCTTCTTTCATACTATAGTGTAAAAGACAAACATAAGAGATAATATTGCTCCTCACGCTTTAACAGGAATAAAAACCTCAGTCAAACATATAGAAATACGAAAAAGTAAAATTCAGGCATTGGCCAGCCAGGAGAACTACAAGAGGCAGTGTCAGGGTTTACATTCCAATGGACTCTGTGTACCCATTGAACCTACAAATGGCCCTACTGTGTAGAAGACTCAGAGGGAGAAAGATGTCTGTATAGCTAAATTAGGCCTTAACGATCCACGTGCTGGCTGTCTAAGCACCGTTCGGCAACTCCATGTGTGATAATTTAGTATTGTCTTCCAAGTATGACCTGACTTCCTCTTCCATGACCCTGGAGTCTATCTTGCAAACACCAGTGGCCATGAATAAGTGCATGGCCTACAGTGCATGTTTAATGCATGATTTGAAAAGTATATCATTTCAAAAAGTTAACGAAAAAAAGGGAGAGCTTTCCATGTGAGTAAATCCCCACAACACATTGATTGTCAAATGATAATAAAGCTAGCTATCATTCACATTTATGAATTCTAATTCCTACAGTGAACAACAACACTTCTTGAAACTGGCTTCTGAAAATTGACTCAGTGAGAAGAATTCATCTAAACGTGAAAGACATGAAACGGCTTTTCACTGAAATGATGGAGTTTTGAGCCTTAGTTTAATTGAGATCTTACAGATAATAAAATCACAAGGAAAGACACATTGGAAATTCAGACAGAAAGTCTTTGATTAAAATGTGAATTTCTTGTTGCAGCTGGTTTCTTATTTATGGCAATAGAGTGAAACACTTGAAGATCAGGCAGCATTTCAGTCTGATAGAATTTGTTGACATGTCTCTGTTCAAGTGGCTAAAACAGCACAATAAATACAAGATTGGTTTTTTAGTTCACATTTTCAAAAGAAATAATCTAGGTCACCTTTGTGTTACTTGAATGCAAATTCAACTCCTTTAACTTACAGTCAGAATCTTTAAAAATACCACTCATTTTCTAGCTCAAAATATGAGGATAATAAAAGCAAGCACTCTACATGCTTTTATGCTGTAAGCATAACGAATCCTAACTTCTCTGGACACTTACATTCTGATTTATGGATTTAGCACTCTTTTAGTTGCTTCTTTAACTTGTTTTCTCCTACCTTTCAGCCATTTATTCTTTATTAGCAGCTAATTCAGAGTAAACTAGGGTAACTAAGAAGGTAGAAGGCAAATTCAGTCCATTTTCCTATGTTTTCTGGTAATAATTTTATTGGTGATTGGTGGTTTTTCATTTCCATGTGCCCAATTCTTCCATATCAGTAATGATCCTTGGCCAAAAACAATTGATGAGTGACTGTAGCCAAGAAGAGCTTGCTGTTATGAAGTTAAATATACATTCACCGCATGACCCGGGCATTTGCCCAAGAAAAATGAAGACACATGTCAATGCGATCACCTGTGCATAAATATCTAGAGTAGCTTCAGTTACTATGACTAAAAATTGGAAAAAACACAAATGTCCATCAAATGGTGAATGAATAAATAAGTTGTATATGAAATACAACTCAACAATAAAAACGAAGGAACTGCTGATACACACAACAACATGGATGAACCTCAAAGAATCATGCTAAGTAAAAGAAGACAGACTCAAAGCACCACATTCTGAACAATTCCGTTTAAATAACATTTTGAAAGAGGCAAAACTATAATGTGGACCATTACAGATGAGTGCTTGCCAAGGCCTGGGAGCGACGAACAAGGAATGACTAGAAAGGGACAGGAGGAACCTTTCCGTGGCGGTGGGGAGGTTCTGTCCCTCAGTTTCCATGGTGGTTACACAACACAGTATACATTTGTCAAAATTCATTAGAACTGTGCGCACAAAAAGAGTGAATTCTATTGTACATAAATTATATGTTAGTAGACTCACTCTCTTTTTCAAAGTGTATAACCTTGTCACTGACCTCAGGGAGCCTATGGATGGTGGAGAAGGCAAGGCCAGCAAAAAGACAATTCACAATAACCGAGTCTACCTTTTCGAAAAAGTAGAAGACCTCATAAGACAAGCACTGTTATAACCTTCCCTTCTGTGATTCCTTTGGGGTTTACTTATGGGGCAAATGGAATGTAGCCATTAGCATGGATGAAGTCACATTTTCTGAGACATTTCTAATTGTGGCTTTTGAAGCTTGTGAGGGTGAAACGGGTTGAATTTCCTAAGGTGTAGTCAATGAAATCTAATGAAATTTTAAATAGTTGAAATAGTTTTTAGCATCAGGGAGACTTACCTTGTAGAAACCAAGGGTACTTTTTTATAGGTTATTCTCTTGTTGTAAATGATGTGATTTTATCACAATTACTCAGTCAACTTATTACATATCATTCGACCTGGAGAAAAAAGACCAAAAAAAAGACCTGCAAAAATGACCAAAATTATTATTTTGGGTGGGTGACTTTCAATTTTTAACTGGGTTTTAGCTGAGGCTCCACTCTAACTTCTGCATTTAGTTACACAGACTTTCCTTTTGCTTCCAGAGATTCTCTTGGCCCCCTGGTGTGTGCTGTCTTGGTTCTCCATCATGTAGCAGTGTGGAGGACCTGGCGGCGACCTCCATTTTTCCAATTGTATTACAATGCTTCTCTCTCCACCCCCTACCTCTGCACCCCTTCTCCCAGCTCCCAGCTGCAATGACTGAACTCAGAACTGCAGCTCTCAAGGTGCTTGCCAAGGGATATAGTCTTAGAGTTACTGCCAAGCAATACCTTCCACAAAATTAGAGGAAGATAGTCTATGAAAATTGCCTCAATGCGGAGTTTTTCAAACCTTCTAACTAGACTCACAGTATGAAATACGTTTTACATCATGACCCAGTGCATGCATTTGGAAGAAACCATGAAATCTTTCTCAAGACACTCTGATTTTTCTATTTCTCACTCTTCTACTCTATTTTTTTTTTTCCTTTTAAAAAGTTGGTTGTAACCTAGTGAATTAATTTTACCACCCACTAACAGATGCAAACTCTAGTTTGAAAATCAATGCCCTAAAGGATACGAAACTTACCATTCATCTAAATAATATATAATCCAAATGAGAGTAGATTATTAGGGAGTGTTTCAGCTTGACCACATTATATGATATGCATCCCTCCCACACCCCCATGGACCTGAATGGCTCTTACGGAGTTGCACGTTGGCTTAATACCATAACCCCATATGAGAATGAGCCCTATGTTAATTGCTGAGAATCTTGTCTACGATTGTTCGTTGCACAACATAGTGTGCCTTCTGTGAGGGCCAAGGGAAGAAAAAGAATTTTCTAGTCTCACTGCCAGGAAAAATGGTGATTATTCTAGGTAACTGGTTTGTTTTTCCTCTTGGAAACACATACTGCTTCCCCTCCTCAGACTGCCACTTAGAAGTCTTCATTTCACACTCACAGCCTGCCTCTCACAAGTACAAGGGAATTTGGGGCTAGAACTTGGGCACTTAATCTCATTCCTGACTCCCTTTCACTTTTCTTTTTTTTCTTTTTTTTTTTTGTCTCATTTCTTACAGGTCTTATATTTATTTCAACTTATTCTTTGTATCTTCATTTGCCACTTTAGATCTTTGTGAAACAGAAGAGAAAGAGAAAAAGGAGAGAGAGTAAAGTAGGGAGGGAAGGAGGAGAGAGAAAGAGAGGTTAGTTTCCAGCTATGATGATAAGACCCAGGCCTTAATTTCTTACAGTTTCAAACTGAAATTAACATGAAGGGACAAATTCAGAACACTTTGTCCTGCCAGTATCAGAAGCAATAATTATAAGAGAAACTTTTTGCTCTATCTTTTTTTGCTATATCTTAAAGGTAATAAAAAATTGGTATTAGGGTTTGATCTAAAACTAAAATATTCCATATGCAATGCTAAACACTACCTGGACCAGTAAGAAATAACTTCAAGCAAAAGCTGTCTTCTGTAATTGTGCTTGATTTGTCATAACAGCAGAGAGTGCAGTATTTTCTTGGTGGTCTAAGAAATACTACGTGGCATCTAAAGTTGAAAGAACAGCTTCTTCTGAGAAGCAGATAACGTGCATTTTACTAGTGGCCAAGGTGCCTGTGGCTTCAAATACATTTCTAAATAATGAAACAAGTCAGGATATTAGAGGACAGATAAAATCAACTATGAAAATGCATGTTTGGCTCTATTTATTCAAGACCTCCCCGAAGTAGTTCAAAACCAAGGAAATTATTTGGCAGCATCAACAATGAAGGAAAATTAATTTTCTGACAATGTTTTCGAAAATCAAATCAAACTTAGCCTTGTTTAAGTAGCACCCCGCCTGAAAAGTTGATTTATTAAATCTATATTAGTTGAATAGATCAAATAGTGATATCCATCTCATTATTTTTCAAGCAACTTTTATAATCTCTTTGTACTGTATTTGTAACTTTTAGGAGACTGGTATATAAGTGATCAATGGTAAATAATACTATTTCCTTTGGCGGCCCAACTATTCCGAGGCTACCTTGATTTTACTCATCCACCCACCCCACCTCCAGCCCAGCTGTGATCACAATTGTATGGCAAAACCTGCAGAAAGACAAAAGACCAGGCAATGGGAACAAAAACAATCTTAGGGAGCAACTTAAGAATGAAGGTACTTCTAAGTATTTGGTAAATAGGTATCTCAATAAACAGTAATGGGAAAAGAGATTGATGAAAGGATTGTAATTATGATACACAATAGCAGATTAATTATTTGAGCACTCTCTCTCAATTTATAATGAATAGTCTCAGTGTGGCTAAATGTTAGCTTTCTAGAGAAATTAACTTTGAGCGATAATGTGATGGCTGAAAAATAACTTTGCAGGAGAAAAGATCAAACAAGAAGAGACTGCTTTTGCCTTCCAATAGCACTCACTTTTTGGAATCACGTCTCTACGATCCTCTGACTTCCTTCCAGTCTTCTCTGACTATCTCCCCTCCATTTCCATTGGCTTTGACTCTCTCCCAGCCTCCTCAATCCAACCTCTAAATGTTGGGAGCATCTTAGCACTAAGTCTTGGCCCTCTTCTTTGCACACTCTATGCTCTCCCCTGGATCATCTCAGTCACTCCTGGAGCTTTATACGCCACCTATTTGCTAATGGCTCCCCCAACTGTATATTCCAGTTTCAACAACTCCTTTGCACTTTGGCTCACATAGTCATTCACTCAATGAATACTAATTGAGTTATTGAGTGCCCATGATGTAACAGGCATTAACATGGGTCCAGGAATACAATAGTGAGCTTAACAAAGTCCCTGCTTTCATGAAGCTTATCTTCTAGTGGGGAAACATGTTATAAACACAATAAACAAGTAAAATATTTATGTGTTAGATGCAATAACTGCTAGGAAGGAAAATTAATCAGGACACAGGGAGAGACTATTGACGTTGAAGGTGGAAACCATTCTAGGGTGGTCAGGGAAGAATCTCTGAGGACATGAAATTTGATCAGAGACCTGAATGGAGTAGAGGTAAAAGACAAAGATCTATGGAAAGAGAGATTTTCCAGGCAGAAAGTAGGGTGAGTGCAAAGGTCCTGTGGTATGAATGACATGGGGAGTTTCTGCAAAGAGTAAGACAAGCATGCCTGGAACAGTGAGTAATGGGAAGAATGGAGGAAGATGGGATCAGAGAAGTAAGCAGAAGCTGAAACAAAAGCCTTTCAGTCATTATAAGAACTTTAGACTTTATTGTAACCAAGATGGGAAGCCAATGGAGAGTTTTGAGCAAATGAATGACATGGTCTGATCTAGTTGTCTACTTCATATCTCTACTTGAATGTCTCACAAATATCTCAAACTTAACGTGTTCAAAATTCTAAACCTCCTTCCCACCAAAAAAAAACATCCTTCTACTGCTCCATTTTTGTAAATGGTACCACAAACTCCAATTATTCAAGCCAGAATCTTGCAAATTATCTTAGATTCATCTGTCTTCTTTCTCTCTCCATCCATTCCATGCAAAAACACACAAATAAAAAACTCTATACTTTCCATCTTCAGAACAAGTGGCTAATCGATTTGCTTCTCTGTTCCTCTCATGCCACCAACCTAGCCCATAACCATCTCTAACCTAAATTACAACACCAGGGCCAGATCTTTTACAACTTCAACTTTCCATCAATGGCTTCCCCATACTCTAAAAGTAAAATCCACATACCTTGCCATGAGCTACAAGGTCTTGCATGTCTGGGTCCATGGCCAGCCCTTTAATATTTCACACCACTCTTCCCAAATTCCCCGTGCTCCAACCACACTGACCTTTATCATCTCCTGGTACATACCTTTCCAGCCACAGGGCATTTGGCTTACTGTTTGTTCTTCACCTCCCTCACTGCTGGCTCTCTCTCATCCTTCCCTCTTAACTGACATGTCCCTTCCTCAGGGAGGACTTCCCTGCCCACCCAGTGTAGCATTGTTCTGCCCTGTATTCTCTATCACAGCATCCTCTCTTTGTATTTTACGGCCCTTATCACTCTGTGAGCTTCATGGGAGCAGGGACCATGTCTGTCTTACTCACTACTGTGTACACAGTCCCAGAATCGTGCCTGGAGCATAGTGGGTACCCAAGAAATATTTGCTGAGTGAAGGATCAGTTGATACTGCTGTCTCCCCGTGTCGTGTGGAAATGTTTGCAAACATGCAAGACTCTCTCTCTTTAAAAAAAAGACATTTTCCTAAAATGCTAGCTGAAAAGAGTAAATTTAAAGAATTAAATCATAGTTCCCACTTGACTTTTATATAAACTTGTTTACTTATTTCTACAAGAAAAAAAAAAATTGATTCTGAGTGGGCCGGCCCCGTGGCGCAGCGCTGAAGTTCACACGTTCCGCTTCTCGGTAGCCCAGGGTTCACGGGTTCAGATCCCAGGTGCGGACATGGCACCACTTGGCAAAAGCTGTGCTGTGGTAGGCATCCCACGTATAATGTAAAGGAAGATGGGCATGGATGTTCGCTCAGGGCCAGTCTTCCTCAGCAAAAAGAGGAGGAGTGGCAGCAGTTAGCTCAGGACTAATCTTCCTCAAAAAATAAAATAAAAAATAATTGATTCTAAGAAACTATTAAAAATGGAATTAAAGTCACAGTAAATCTTTGGAAATCACACATTCCATTCATCAAATATTTTTTTAATGAAAGGGATAACATTTTTAAATCTCTTCTGTGTGCTGGATACAGTCCTAGGCACATTCCTCATCTTGTTCATTTAATCTTCACAACCATCCTTTGTCTTAGAAACTATTGTGTCTAATTAATAGATGAGAAAACTGAAGCTCAGAATTGTGCAGTGACCTGCCTAAGATTATACAACTAATTAGGGCAGAAACAAGATTCACACTCAGTTGCCTGTTATGTTGCAGGCACCATCTGAAAATATATATTTTTTTCTAATTACAATATTAAAAATAAATCAATAAATACCAATGGCAATTAACTAAACTGCAAAACAGTGAACCAGAAAATGTCTTTACTTTGACCTGCATCATTTAAGAAGGAGAAATACATGCTTTGGGCCTTTGCCAAGCACAATGCAGAACTCAGAGCAATAGCTATTGATCGTTTAAAGGATTCCTTAAATTTCAGTTATAAGTTTCTCTATCCCAAGGTAAACATTCTTTTCAAAAAAATGTATAGTCTTAATTTAGTCTTCCTTTTTTCAGTTCTCTTGATTATTAGTTTCTTTAATAATTGCCTAGGGTTTTTCAGGACGTTTAATATCTATTCTTAGCATCTTTTGTAAGATTTTCAATGGCAAATATACTACTTATCTCTATAAATTAGTCTACCTTTGCCACTGATAAGCATAATCTATTATTTTCCTGGTCCATTCTACTGACTCACATACTCAGAGTTTCCACATCTGTCTGAGACAGGGGTCTTCTTGCTATCTCCACATTCTGATAAAAAGATACATCACAAGAACCAGCTATGAGTTAAGAATTCCATCCTTTTATCTCCTCACATTTCACGGAACATAGTGGGCCCTTAAGTGTCTGTTAAATGAATGAATAAATATATAAATGAGAAAATGAGTGCAAGTGAGCAGAAGGAAGAGGTAGATGGATTTTTGCTTTAAACAGCAAACACTTCTGTTCACGAAAAGGCTCTTTCCTTTTTCATATTCTTGATATTTTATCATTTAGTGCTTAAATCAGTTTTTATTTTATAACTTCCTAAGCACTATAAAAGCACAATATGTTTATTATAGAAAATAAGAAAACACATATGCAAATGAAAAAGTAAAATAATCAATGATACTCCTTTCCTCCCCACCCCACACACACCCAGATAATCTATGAATTAAAAGATAACACACCAGTACTAAAAAAAGAATGATTGGCACCAGCCCGGTGGCACAGCGGTTAACTTCGCTCGTTCAGCTTCGGCGGCCGGGGCTCTGCTGGTTCAGATCCCGGGTGAGGACATGGCACCGCTTGGCAAGCCATGCTGTGGTAGGCATCCCACATACAAAGTGAAGGAAGATGGGCATGGATGTTAGCTCAGGGCCAGTCTTCCTCAGCAAAAAGAGGAGGATTGGCAGCAGTTAGCTCAGAGCTAATCTTCCTCAAAAAAATAAATAAATAAAATAAAAAAGAATGATTAATTATCTTTATCTCAAAGCACAGGGCTAAACATACACTAAACAGTTAAAATGCTCATTTTATTTTCCCATGTAGTATTTGTTAGCCCTTATTGACAGTAATATTTGCCATGACCTATTTAGAACTTAGAATGTACCACATGCTGAGACAGGTTTTTGCACACATTGGACTATGTGATCTTCGGAGGGACCTCTAGTGTAGGTGGCACTGTCAATATTTTTTAAAGATGAGGAAATGAAGGCTTAGGGAGGTTAAATAATGTTATAGAGGTAACACTTCTGGCCTGGGGCAGAACTGGGCTTCTAGCCTATGCGACTCTGACTCCAGAGTCTACACTATTTCCACACAGGACTTGGCTTCCTATATTGGGTAGAACCACAGGACATTGCCAATACCCAACGTTTTTAGACATAGAAAAATGGAAATTGTCTATGATTCCATCTAATGTAAATACAATTAGTTTCCAGTATTACTCTTGAATCAAATCCCATGATAAATAGGTATTAAAATATCAGGTTAGGGGCTGGCCCAGTGACACAGCAGTTAAGTTTGCATGCTCGGCTTCAGCAGCCCAGGGTTCAGTGGTTCACTGGTTCGGATCCCCGGTATGGACATATGCATCACTTGTCAGGCCATGCTGTGGTGGGCGTCCCACACATAAAGTAGAGGAAGTTGGGCACGAATGTTAGCTCAGGGTCAGTCTTCCACAACAAAAAAAGGAGGATTGGAGGCAGATGTTAACTCAGGGCTAAACTTCCTCAAAAAAAAAAAAAATTTAAATAAATTTTAAAAATAATAATTTTTTTTAAATCAGGTTAAAAGGCTAAAACAGATGTCAGAAGATGTGGGTTCAAATCCTGGCTTCCACGCCAACTGGCAGTGAGATCTTGGACAAATCGTCTTCACTGCAGGTTTATTTTCATGTTGAAAAAATACCATTGCCTTGCCCTGCACACTCCACAGGGCTTTGTGAGGAGCAAATGGAGTGTATAAAACTGTAAAGGATATAAAACATAAAGTGATTATCATAAACAACACTTTTACACATGGAAATCCAACAAGCCACATTGCCAAGTCTGCAGTGTGGAAGAGTAGCCTTAGAAACTGGTGCCGAAGGCCCTAACCAGCCCTCCACGGGGATATTTACTCAGTTTTTGATAATCATGTCAAGGCCCAAGCCAAACCTTCAGAACCCTAGGAGTGACTAGTGATTCTGACTTGTCCTCTGGACCAAGAGCCTAGGCTATATGTCAAACAGATGTTTCAAAATGCTTGCACAGAAATTTGGCCTAATTTTTAATAAACTCATCATCATTCCTGGAAAACAGCGCACCGCTGTTTAAGAAATAATTGTTGCTGTACTGTCTGAAAGCCCTAATGGAAATTTCAAGAAGCTCAGAGACTTCTGGGCAGCCTATATAAATTTAAGGAGAAGGAAATATTCTACCCAGTGGCAAAGTCCCAAACCCCAAGAACGTGTGTCTAACCTGGAGAAGGCTTCTTTAGCAAGATCTTAGAGGAAGTCTGGGCTGCCCTTGAGCATTAATGCTCTTTTCTACACACCTTTTCTGGAAATGGCAGTTACTCAGCATGAAGAGACTCTTCCCTTTCCAGTGTGATTTACATTCAAGATTTTTAGCCCTTCCAGTCCTTTCAGCCTGTGACATAATTTGCAAGAATATATTTCTTAAACTGAAAAGCAGTGGACAAATAGAAGAACTCATTATGATCACTTCCTGAGATAGACATAAAAGCTACTCTTCCTTCTGTACGCCTCATCCAAGCAAGAATTTTAAGAACTTAATTAACACATAGCTTTAATGAAGATTTCTATTTTCCCTTGCTGCTGCAATGAAAGAAGATGTCTTCAACTATTAGTAGATTCATATAACTAAAGCATTTGTATAGCATGGATCTAATTTTAAGTCTGGTTTAAACTGGCATATGTGCTCCCCTAATTAAATAAGATAAGCCTCAAAGCTCTTGCACATCTTTTTTTTTTTTAATTCTTAATCTCAACCCATCTTTTCCCTACGATTATTCGGAATCTTTTCCATTCTGTGAAAATCTCCAGTCCCACACTTGCCTCCACCCTTAGCCAATGACCTGATCTCCTCCAGTTCCTCCCACGGCTCTCTCTCTCCAAACCACCAGCCCCAAATTCTCTTCATCTCTCCTCTCAGAAGGGCATGGGAACCCCTTCCTTTCCAAGGTGGACTCTTCTTCCTGAGGTTCTGCTCCTTTCCATACTCCCTATGTTCTCTCTCTCCTTCATCTTCGCGTGTTCTCTTCCCATGGGATGGAAGTGTTCCTTATCCCTGAGAAAGAAAAAACAATAATGATAAACCAGAAGCAAACAAACAAAACAAAAGACCTATCTCCATTTTACCCCTCCTTCACATTACCATTCCAAGTTGCATCTTCTTTGACATCAAGCCCTTAAGAGAGTTGTTTATACTCATTTCCTGAACATCTTAGCCATGAGCTGTTAACTCTGTAATCTGGTTTCTATTTACCGTCCTTCATTAATCTTCTGAAAGTCTTCTCTCAAAGGTCTGAATAGTACAACACCCTCCTAGTCATACATTCTAGAACTCTCAGAGCCATCCTTATCTCTTCCCTCTTTTTCCCAACAGCCCCTTATCCAGTCAGTACATTTGTTCAATTCTTTCTTTCTCTGTGCTGCCTCTCATGTCCGTGGCTTTCTATTTATTCCAGTAGGAATAGTTCAGGCCAAATTTGAGTCCTTCACCCCTTCTCCCTGGATTATTACAAGTGACTCCTAACTAGTCTCCCTAAACTTGCCTCCACCCCAGCCCTCCATGAGTGCCTAAAGAGTAAGCACCCTTGTTCCTCCGTAATCAGACCCAAGCTCTCCTTCAGCCGCCCCACTTCCTGAGCCCTCCTGCCCATACTGGTCTCCTCACTGCTTCCTGGGCTTCCTGCCTTGCACTTTAGTTTATAGTGTAACCCTAGACTGGAAACTCCTTTCAAATCTGACTGGAAATGCATTTACTGGCCACCTCCTCTGTGAAGCCCTCCCCAAAGTGCTCATAAGCTAATATTACCTGAAAAAGAATCAGCGCACTAAGACATAATTAAACGTAATCCCAATTTCTTTGTGTATTTGTATACGGTGTATACACATGCTGAATAGAAATAGGCCACAATGTTAACAGTGCCCATTTAAGGTATGATGGTTTGGGGATATGCTATAGAACTTTGGACAAATCATTTTCTTTTGTATTTTCTAACTTATTCAAAATAGCTAATATTTGTTGAGTGCTTCCTATATAGTAAACTCTTTACATGCATTAATTCATTTAATCGAACAACAAACCCCTCTGATGTAAGTATTAGTATTATCCTCTTATCACTGAGGTAATTGAGAGTGAAGCCACTTGCCCAGTCACGGGTCTGGCAAGACCGATCTGTTTCCAGAGCCTGCACTCAAGCACTTCCCTGAATCGCATGAAGGATGATCCTAATTGGAAAAACATGTTTTTAATTTACCTTTTCTCCTCCTGTCTCCACCGTCTGCCACCTCCATCCCTCAACACCACCAAATTCCACATTCTCCCTCCATTTCTTTCAAAGACACTAATCTCAGCTAGGTGTTGAGCAGAAAAGCCATCTGATTAAGAAAATTTTCATGAATTTGTGAATTAGCCATCCTGAGGTAATTGTATCTTAAAAAAAGATTCTTGTTAACATAAGTGAATGCCCAATTAGTGGAATTTCCCTTTCTGTGACAAGCAAGTATATCTACTGTTGGCAGTGTGGGAGGGGGAGAGGAGTATCTTTGGAAAGAGGATTTTCTCCACACACATTAAAGCGTAAAGGCTGTTTAACACACAAGGTCTCCGTCTGCTGTCTGTCAAATCCGTCCTCCTTCCCACTCAGTTTGGTTTAGAGCACCAATAATCGCTCCCACCCCACCCCTGTGCCCAAGGCCCACGTAAAATCCCGTTACACCAACTTGATGCCGCCAAAGGTGTGCCCAAGGTTTATCCGGTTGAAATGCTGATTGTAGCCTGACAAGAGCAGCACAGTGTTAACAAATCCACAACTGAAGCATTAGATATGTTTATATCACAGCATTTGTTCTAGCTGTTTGTAACTTTCACAGAAAAAACTTTCCAGTGTAAGTGTGTAGTCTAACCTCTTTTGTACCTCTCACATCTCAGAAGGTGAGTTTTGTGGCTGTGATTTTTACCTGTCCGAATTTGGTTGCATAACAATGAGAATTTGAATCAAGACTTCTGCCTTGTGTTTGCTACCTCAAAAGAACACTGGGGATTCATATGACATTTTCTCCTCTCTGCATTTCTAGGCACTGAATGTCTATCAAGTATTTACCACGGTCAAGTTCCGATGGAGTGGGTACATTGGTGTCAACCACAGGGCAAGTTGTTGGATCCCTCAGGAAGTGGCTGGAGCTGAAACAATGCTGTAAGCTCATTTCCAGAAGAAAAGTCTTTATGAAATTAAGAATCAAAAAGTGATGTCAAGGACACTCATTCGACAGGATACCCAGTAAGAACTTTATAAATATTTTTTGGATGGATGGATCAATAGGTGGATAAAAGCACCCTTGAAAGAACCAATCAGTGGTCATAGAACATAACAGGAGGAAGTAGGGATTGCAATCAGGGGGATAAAAATGAAATGAATAGCATTCCTTATTCCCTCTACCAGTTTTGGAGATGGTTTTGTGTTGTATGTATTCAGAGAATTGGGCAAAAAGGCGAGCACTTACCATGACAGTCTGTGTCCTGCAAGGCAGGACCAAATCTCAGTGGGAAGAGAAGACCCCCGGGGGAGGCGAGGCTGAGAGAGAATCTCTGTCATTCTAAGATTCCACATATCCAACAGAGTCCAGAAAGTGCCAGAAAACTGAATCAAGAAATCAGTATAACCCACAGTCTTACATACCCACCCAGAGAAAGGAACATCACCCCAGGGGGAGCAGGTGAGGTGAAGACGTTGGGTGGGCCGAGGTTGCCTGGAAATTCTGAATATCTAATATGGGTTCTCTCCTGGCTTAATGTTTGAAATTCATATTATCCCACTTTTTTGTTATTTAAAACTTTTACGGAAGTTTGTAGTGAGAGCAGCTGTGGCAGAGACATTTGCTACTCGTCAAGTACTCCTTGCTACCTTGCATTTCCCACCTTCTTGTAGTTAGGCAGAGCCACATGACTGGCTCTGGACAACAGGCTGCAAGCAGAAGTGGTTTTTGTCACTGCCAAGAGGGAGCCCTTCAGAGCCAGCGTGGGCTCCTCTGGCTCCCCTCCCCCGATGCGTGGACTGAGGAGTCCATGTGTCCCAGATGGGGCAGCTATAAGATGGCAGAGCCTCCATTAGCTTCTGCCTCGGGACAATCTGGGCTCAAATTTCAACTCTTTCACACACTAGCTGAGTGATATTGAGCATGCGGCTTAACATCTCTGGGCCTCAGTTTCCTCAACTGTAAAAAGAGTATAATAATAGTAGCTACAGTGAATTGTCTAGGCTGGCACAGAGTAACTGCTCGGTAAATGCTATTTATTATGAATAATCTTAGAGATAATAAGAAAGGCCACATAGTAAATACATTCAATTTTACTTTTTTTAAGAAATGAAAGTCAGGCTGAATATTTTTAAAATAACTAAGCATTATAACGTATACTATCACTTATATCTTTTTCCTTGCTATGGCTTACATTTCCAAACTCAGAACCAACCCTCTGTTTTGAAAAGTCTGTTACAATCACATTTTCAGATTATAAAAATTTTAGCAGGTCTTAGTGTTTTCTTTGAAGAAAGTATATTTTTCCAGAAGAAAAATAAGACTAAGTGATAGTGATTTACTGCCACATAATATTTCCAGAAAAGATTGCAATGTATAAAAGACTGCAATGAGAAGGGAAAAGTACAGTTTCTGATGAAGGTTTGCCTCTGAAATGAGACTTCTGAACATTCGTAAAATTTGGTTCTCTAACTTAAGGTCACAGCTCATATATCATCTTTATTAAAAACTTCAGCACTGATAAAGCAATCAGAAATGAAAAAGCAATGGTGGTGCCCAAAGTTCTGTATTAGCTACGTGTCACCAAAAACATTATTTCAGTTCTGATTTTCACAGTCATTCAATGCCTATGGAACTCCATTTTCAAGCTGGCACAAGAGTAAAGTAATTTTGCTTCCACAATTGTAGAAAATTGAGTAATCAAATTGTTATGGAAACCAAAGTGGGTTCGCCTCCTGGCAAGTTACTCTCCACCAGAAGTAGTTGTCTCACAAAGTAAGGTATGTTTTCAGAAAATAGGAGACCACGTGGAATCATTTCCAAAGTCTTGGTGTCCGAAACAAAGGGAAGCAGGGACCTTTTATTTTGGATGCGGAATGAATATTCAAAAGGGAGAGGTGGGTATTTGCTTGCGCAGGCTCAGCTGGAAACAGGCTTCCATGTACACTGCAGGTTATGGTAATCAGGCCTAAGCTCCTCCTGGAGAGATCTTAGCATTAAAAATAAAGCAAAGGTCATAGGCATGGCTCTCTGGTGAGGCTCGGTCTAGTTCAGGGTGGTGGGTGATTGCATCTCCTTAACATAACAAAGGTAGGAAAACAATTTGGAAAAATAGTTAAATGCTTCCAAACCCACCATTGGGTTCCTGGGGGCAATCAGTCCCCAAAGTGACAAAATCTCTCCTCTAGTTTTATCCTGCTCCTCAGTCTTGAGGGGCACAGGTTGAAGGTCCATCTTCCGTAACTGCTTCCTGCTAAGCATGGGCATTGTCAGAGGGACCAGTAGAGAAGCAGAATTTCCAGCTAATCTCAAATAGGTTTGTGGGTCACCACAGGCATAGCCCCGAGTTGTACATAATAACCATCCGTAATTTTACAGCATTTAGTATATGTTTATGACGTGGGCATACTTGCCCCCTCCCTCCAGATTCTACCAGCTCTTTTATAGTCTAGATACTGGGTTGCCCATCCTTCTCTGATGGACCTAGTCTTGCTGCCCAGGAACACGCAACCTCCTTGGAAGCATATTGTGCCTAAATGTATGGGGTTGGTTAGGATCCAGGGCAAAGCCTGGGATGAGTAGCCAGTCATTACGTATGTGTATAGTGTTGCCAAAACAAGAGTTTCACATCAGAGAGTGGTTTGCAGGAAAACTCAGAGTCATCAACTGTCCGTGACAATTGCTCTTGATATTCAGGTGTGGGTGCCTTTTTACCTTTGTGTGGTGCCTTTACCATTAGGGATGACTCCTAATTTTAGGGAAGAGTGAGTGGTTAGTAACACCAAATGAGACCCTACCCAAGTAGGAGTTAGCTGATCTTGGGACGACCTACTTTTCCAAGTTTTAAGATAGACCCAATCTCCTAGCTCATATGGGTGGAGTTTGACCTCTGTAGGCAAGGGAAGACAGAAGTTTCCATATTTATTGAGTGCATCTACCGCCTGCTTCAGACTAATTATGTGTTTGATTGCCATGGAAACCGCTGGGTCTGGGTTTGTGAGGGAATCTGAGTCTTTAGGGAAGAGCCTCTCATAGGTCATTTCAAAGGGACTAAGCTTCAGTTAGCTCTTATCCGAGTAAGGGCTATCGGCAGTAATTTTAGCCAATTTTCCTGCATCTCTTGGCACACTTTGGCCAAGGTTTTTTTTAATAGTTGGATTGGCCCACTCAGTTTTTCCAGATGATTGTGGTCTCCATGTAGCATGTAGCTGCTATCTAATTTTTAAAACTCTGACTACTTCAGAGGTTATTTTTGATATAAAACCTGGCCCATTGTCACTCTGAATTGATCTAGTAACCCAAAATGGGGAATTATTTCTTTTAACAACAATTTGTTACCTCATTCACTCATTCTGACCTACAAGGATAGGCTTCAATCCATCCAGTAAATGTACTCACAAACACCAAGAAGTATCTGTACCCTCCAGGGGCCGAGGGCATAACAGTAAAATCAACTTCCCCTAGTAAAGTTCCCCGAATTTGAGTTCCTTTGGCCAGAGGAGGTACAGGAGGTGTGGTTTGTACATTTTTCTTCTGGCAGTAAATGCATCGTCCAGTTATTTTTTCAATAAGTTCTTTTATACCTGGGGTGCTTATGACCTTCATTAACCATAGGTATAAGGTCTCTTTTCCATAATGGGCAGATTCATGAGCACCCTTAAGGAGCTCCCAGACTGTTTGTTTGGGAACCCAAGTCTTCCCTCATTGGTTTATTACCCAGCCGTTGACTATTGGGGACCACTGGTAATCACATGTAGTGGCTCCCCTCACTTCATCAGGGGAATACACTGGTGTAAATTGATATTATAGTATTCTATTCTGGGATAGCCATAGATGTCCTTTAGTCTCTAGTAGGCTAGAGACTTGATGGGGGGTCCACACCATCATAGATGGGCCCATAGTCAGTTTTTCTGCTTTCTTGGTTAATAGACAGGTGGCAGCTACAGCTCTCAAGCATGGGGGCCATCTTTTCACCATGCTGTCTAGCTGCTTTGAGAAATAGGCTAGCACTCCTTTTAGGGGGCCCAACATTTGGGTTAGCATGCCTATAGCCATTTCCTGTCTTTCATGAACATGTAGATCAAATGTTTTGCTCAGGTCTGGTAAAGCAAATTTAGATACTTCCATTAGTAAGTTTTTAAGCTTATTGAAAGCTTGGTCACATAGCTTATCCCAGTCAAAAGGGTCTGTTTCTGGCCCCTGCAGTTTTTGCTAGAGAGGCTTAGCAATTAATCCAAAATTAGGGATCCAAACGTGGCAAAAGCCAGTGTAGGAGAGAAAGACATTTCCTCTACCCGCTCTGGTTCCTTCTGGCTGGACAACAAATTAAATTCACATGAGACAGAATAACAGGAGAAAATTAAACAAAGTTTTATAATATGTATACATGGGAGAGGCTCAGGCAAACTGAGCAACTCGCCAAAATAATGGAAGCTGTCCTCTTAAATACCACCCTCAGCTAAAGACAAAGGAGGATGTTGGGGGTGGGGGGAGTCAGTTATGGGAGATTACCACACAAGTACAGTAAACAAGAGTCAGGTTATTATGCAGACTTGAGTCTTTGCCTTCCACATTGATGAGAGTTTCTAGAGATAAGGTCATCCCCCCCTTCTTCCTGGTACAGAGAGGGAGACACCTTTACGGATGGAGATTTCCTTTACAAATGTAAATGTCTCTTAACAAAAGGTAACTTCTGCTTCTCAGAGTTTCTCTCATGTCTGCAGTTTAAGTAACTAGCCCAAAATAATCCTCATGCCAAAGAGAGGTATCTTGGGGTGGCGAATTCCAGTCCCCTACACCAGCCATCCCCCAGAATCCTTGTAGTTGCCTACAAGTTTTTGGTGAAGCAAGTTGACATATTACCATTTTCCTCTCTTGGGGAGTTTTAGGAGCTATGTTCCAGAATAAACAAAATGAAGACATTTGCTATTATAAATCCAGTACTGTATAGCGTTGACAGCACTAAGGTCTTGAACAAATCTATATTCCCCCCTTTCTCGGCCTTTTAACAGCTGACATTGGAGTGTTCCACGGGAATCTCCATGGCCTGATCAATCTCTATTCTAAAAGCCTATTGATTACAGGAAATGTTCCTCTTTAGGGCTTCTGGCTTCAAGGGGTATTGTTTTACCCTGGACCAGTGATCTTTCTACTTCAGATTTTTCCTTTACTGGCATGGCACCAGCTGCTCACCTCACCTGTTCTCGTCCCCATAATTCCAAGTTAGCTCAGCTTAAAACATGTAGGGGAATCTCTTCCTTCTTGGGTGCTGGTATATCATGTAAGAGGGCCATCAACTGAACTCCCCAACATTTAGGACTTGGATCTCTATTTTTTCTTGTTCCCAGCTTATTGAGTCCCCTAACTTAGATAGCATGTTGCTCTCTAAAGGGGAGCAGGGTATTCTGGTACATACAGTAAAGAATACTTCAGCATTTTTCATCCTATTTCACAGGTCAAGGGCTCCAGAAAACTTTTGGTCTTTCCTTTTCCTGATACTCCTTTTACGCTACACTTTTTGGCAGGAGGAAAGGTTTCCCTTTTTGGGTGTTTAACACGGAGAATGTGGCTCCAATATGGAACAAGAATTCAACACGCTCTCCTTCTACTGCCAAGGTCATCCAGGTCTCCTAGAGCCGACAGGGACGCTTCCTCCAATCACAGGCACAACACAAAGACAGACCCGGTGACTGGGTGGGCCCTCGAACCCCCACCTCATCACTCCAGAGGAGACTCAATCTCCAGAGGGGGCTCGAACCCCTGACTAGTCAACATGGATTGCTCCCATTTGCCAGAAGCAAGCATCAGTCCTTCTGGAGTGGCTAGCATGTGCAATCCTTCCAACCACAGGGGAATTCTTGATGAGGATTTTTAGGCTGCTTAATTTTAAAACGGTTTATGATGAGGACTTTTAGGCTGGTTACTTTTAAAACTACAGATGAGAAGCAGGCTCCAAGGAGTGGAATTTGCTTGCTTGTCCCTTTGTTGGGAAAGATTTACATTTCTAAGGGAAACCTCTATCTGTAAAGATGCCTCCCTCTCTGTGCCAGGAAGAAGGGGGATGGCCTTATCTCTAGAAACTCTTAATGCCAGAGGCAAGAACTTAAGTTGGTTGCTGTCTGGCAATCTCATGTAACTGATTTAGGGTGGTGGCTTCTAACCTTTCTAACCTTTACTTAATCCGATTTGATTCTTGTCTAAAAGTCATGGGATCACCCAACGACCAGACCCCACCTGCACTGATACCATTTTAACTTTTTTTCATGTTCTTTCCTTTGTCTTGTAAAGAAATGATTCACATACCCACGCCTTATAAAATTAGCCCTAACCCTCAACTCGGGGCAGCAGCAGGAGCTCTGACTGCCCGTGGGTCCTGTCCCCACGCACCAGCTCTGCCTGCCCATGGGCCCTGTCCCCATGCCAGCGGGGGCAGCAGAAGCGGCGGCAGCAGGAGCTCTGACTGCCCGTGGGTCCTGTCCCCACGCACCAGCTCTGCCTGCCCATGGGTCCTGTCCCCATGCCAGCAGGGGCAACAGCAGCAGCAGCAGGAGCTCTGACTGCCCATGGGTCCTGTCCCCACGCACCAGCTCTGCCTGCCCATGGTCCTGTCCCCATGCCAGCGGGGGCAGCAGCAGCTGCTCTGCCTGCCCATGGGCCCTGTCCCCATGCCAGCAGGGGCAGCAGAAGTGGCGGCAGCAGAAGCTCTGACTGCCCATGGGTCCTGTCCCTATGCTACACTGTTCTCTAAATAAAAGAGCACTACTGCCAGATCTTAAGAGTCTAAGAAATCTTTCTTTCGACTCCTCGGCTCACCGACCCCACATCATTCTCACTCTGCTGAGCCAGGCTACCTCTGCATGGGGACTTGAACCTCAAAGCCAGGCTCCAACAGGTAAACTTTGTGAGACAACTTAAAGAAATAACTCTTATAGCTGTGCTGTGGGGCTGGCACCACTCACCTCCATTGACAGATCCTCTGAGCAAAGAGCTCAGTGCAGCCTCTGGGTCTATTTGTTTGCACACGCTCAGCTGGAAAGCATGTTTCCACATACACTGCAGGTTATGTTACTCAGGCCTAAGCTCCTCCTGGAGAGATCTTAGCATTAAAAATAAAGCAGAGGCCGTAGGCGTTGCTCTGGTGGTGAGGCTTGTTCTGGTTCAGGGTAGTTGGTGATTGCATCTCCTTAACATAGCAAAAGTTGAAAAAGAACAATCTGGAAAAACAGTTAAACGGTTCCAAACCCACCCTTGAGTTCCTCGGGGCAATCAGTCAGTGACAGAGTCAAGACTGTTTTTGGAGGAAATTCTAAATGTAAAATGACATTGATTAAACTTCAAGCTCCAAATTAAAGTAGATATAATGTATACGGCAGCACCATTCCCTCCACCCAGAATTCTATCTGCTTCTTGCCTACTGGGGAGCTCCTCTGACACCAAGCGAAGCCCTTCTTCTCCTCCTTACTCCTCCCTCAGGCCCAGGAGTAGCTGCTCACTCCTTCCACTGTGTCCCCTCTACAGCTGCACAGACTCCATTATGCTCTTCCCACCTGCATCTCTTTGCATCTCTTTCTCCCTACCATGAGAGCAGGGTATGTGTCTTATACACCCAGGTGGCCCCAAAATCTAGGAAGGCTCTTAAATTCCAAATGAACACTGCAGAAACTGTTGTCCAAAGAGTTGAATATGTAGACAATGGATTAGACTGTATAAACACTTGATCTGGGTTCATTTTGCTTATGTAGCTATTTTGAGACAACACTCAGGGCCCTCTATTTTAATGAATTTTGTACGAGTCCTGTTCCTCCACTAAATAATGAGGTGCTAAAAGATAGCAGTTTTGTGTCACTCACATTTGTAAGCCCTTGCATCATCTCAAAAGGAGCTCTAAAAGCAAGAAGTGCTGTTTGCTGAAATTAATTTAAATCATTACGGCAGGCGCAAGTTCTAGGGGACTTATTCAGTAACAAGTGAAGTTAGGTCCTTATTGCCTCACGTGACTCTAATATTTATAACTGATACAGCTCATACACTTATGATTAATTGCCCAGTCCTTCATTACACTGAGTCTGAGGCTAAACACAGAAGGTGTTCAGTTAAGCCCGAGGGATCATCAAAGTGTCAGCAAAACTGCCACAGCCTTTCTGGAAAGCCAGTTGGCTGTAACACTCCAGGTTGTGTTGAAACTACGTAAATTTCCTTTTTAAATTCCCATTACAATCACAGTCTTCCTCATTCAAGCGTCAGCATCAATTTCTTACCATCAATATTTACCCAAAACCCAATAACTTGATATCTATCTCTTCAGAAACCTAAAATATTAAACTTCTCTACAAGTTTCATATGATTTATGCCCCTCCGTCATGTGCAATAATTCCCCCCAACACACACAGAGATTTTCAAAATACTGAGAAGTTGCCTAGAGATTCGTTCCCAGTGTAATATGAGACAGAAGCACAACGAAAAGGCAGAAATCAAGTTCTGTTTCCAGAGATTCTAAAATAATATCTAGACACTATTCGCTCACAGAAATGTAGCACGTTCACTGAGAGTTTTCTGTTTTTCTTTTTTTAGTCCTCTTAGTATCAAATGAGAAAAGACAAACCCACAAAGTCTAGTCCAACCTCTCATAATACAGGTGAGTAGAGCTGGCCACTAGACTCAAAAACAGAATATCGTTGCCACTTATCAGCCACATGACCTTGGGTAGCTCACTTCATCTCGTTGAGACTCATTTTCTCCATCTGTAAAATGGGGTAAATACTCTCCCTCTTTATTGCACAAAGGGATTTTTTGAGGATTTACTAAGGTAATAAGTGTGAAATATGCCTTAAAATCACTAAGGAAAATACAAAAATAAATTATATAAAATGTGCAGAGAGGCAAAGAATATGCCAAACATTTTCCCCATCCATAAGAAGTTTATAATTTCTAAGTGTATTTTTAAAATGCGTATTGATGAATGAAGGGTGAATTGCTCTCAGTGGGAAGAATCATACCACAAACGTGAAGCTGTGGAGTGTCTTCAATAACTGCTGAAGGGCCAGGGTGGGAAGGTTATTGACGACTAAATTGCAAAGCGGAAAGGAGATCTCGAGCTATATAAACAGAGGAATATCGATGAGTGATGAACGAAAAGATTGTTTCATGGTCTGAGAAGATACTGGCTTATATATGAAGGCCAGGAACAGTGTGGGTGGGTCTTAGCGGTACAAGTACAACAGCTAAATATCATTTCAAAAATATCTTGAGTTCTTTACATGTATTTATTGAACACGGCGAGGGGTACATGTAGACCAAAGCAAAACTTTGTTAAAATTTCTCCTTTCTTTGTTTTTTTAAATTTTATTTTACTTATTTATTTTTTAATTGCAGTAACATTGGATTATAACATTATATAGCTTTCGGATGTACGTTGTAATATATTTCGAATTCTGTGTAGATTACATCATGTTCACCACCCGAAAACTAATTATAGTCCATCCCCTCACATGTGAGCCTAATCACTCCTTTTGCCCTCCCCCATTCCCCTATGGTAACCACCAATCCAATCTCCATTGCTATGTGTTTTGTTGTTGTTTTTATCTTCTACTTATGAGTGAGGGTATTATGCTGAACGAAATTAGTCAGAGGGAGAAAGTCACATTTCTCCTTTCTAATCACCCCCCTTCCCCCGCTACTCTTCCCTCACATACCACTGCAGTCCTGGAGAATATTTCCTCTTCATCCAGGAATCACCTACTCGGGCTAGAAATAGTCCATAAGTAGTCACCCCTCTCTCCCACCACAAAGTTGGAGGTCTAAGCAACTGGGAGAAAACTCCCCACTTCACTACCACCACCACCACCAACCACCGCCTCAGGCACCCAGACCTCTGGGAAGCACCATCTGTCTTCTGCTCTCAGCGTTTTCTCTTGTGATAACTGTGACAAACACCTGCCCTGTCTTCTTCATTTGTAGAGGAGTGGGAGAAGATTGTAGACTCCATTTTAATAACTTTTATTCCATCACTTTTATTTAAGGTCAGATTTAGTAGAGTGAGTTGGAAGTTCCAAATACAGGGAGGGCAGAGAAGGCCGGCTGGGGGAAGACATTCTCTGGGGGAATATGAGCAGGCAGCCAGGGCGAGGTTGACGCAGACCTGTGATCCGTAATGAACACAGTGACCGCGACTCAGTAGTTTATTTGATCACAAATGTTCTTATGGGGAAGTTGTTAAAAAGTAGCCAGACCCAATACTGGAACTTCAAAATTTGAAAGAAAAGTAAACGTGTATGTGAGTTATTCTCCCTGCGTCTCTTAAGCGTGGATGTTGAGACCTTGTTCTGGAGTTCCAGCAGGGCACTACAGACAATATCCTCAACCAAACATCCTTCACCAAGGACTGATCTCTCTCTCTTTTGTAAGTCTCATAAAGATGTATAAAACATTTACCATTGGCCAGACACTATTTTAGCACTTTATGTATATTAAATAATTTAACTTTCATGACAAAAATATGAGATAGTACGAGTAATAGCCCCATTTTTCAGATTACAAAACTGAGGCACCAAGAAGTTAAATAACTGATCCAAGTGGCACAGCTAGGGTTTGAGCCCAGGCAACCTGGCTCCAGAAACCAAGCTTTTAGGCACCATATTATCCTGCACGTGGAGCAAGAACACAAACATTTAAGGAGAAGGAAGAAGAGGAAAAAAAGTCAATCTTGTTACAGAAGCCAAAGGAGGAACAATTTCAAGGAGGAAGTTTCAAAATATGTCAATGCATAGAAAAGTCAAGGCCGCAAAGGCCTGGAAAAGTGTCCTTTGGACTGGGTGATCAAGAAGTGACTGGTGACCTATTCTAGGCTGGTTTTGTAGAGTGGAGGGACATGAGCCAGAGTGTCCACAATGCTGGCGTGTGGACAGGTTTTACTCAGATGAGAAGGGGACAAAGGAAGGAGAAATGACATGTCTTCTTGAGACAGAAAGTTGTCATTGAAAGATACTTCCTTTCCTTCCTTTTCCTTCTCTTCTCTATTCTTAACACACTTCTAAGGAAGAAAAGACAGAAATTAAACTGATGGCGCCAATGGTAATGAGGCCTCGATGGTGTGGACATCAGGCATATGGAAGGCTCAAGAGAAGAACCCTGTTTGCAAGACTTCTCATTAGGAGTGGACTAAAGACAGGTGTGCATCGATGATGAGATGGAGCAGGCCACATAGGGAGACAAACTAGACACCAGGAGAGAGAACGGGGCTTTGACTTTTTAGGTAACACGGCCAGATTTTGACCCATATGCTGCTCCAATCTTTCTTAATCACTGGGACTAAAACCACCACCAGCAGGCTGTGACATGAGCTCAATTTAACCCATTCTAAAAAGTGAGAGATTTAATCATCTCTAAGGTCTTTTACAATTTTAAATTCTATGACCCTGTAAGTAGTAACCTAAGTATAGCATAAGTATAGCTTTGGCCCCCATAGTCCCATTGTTCCATCGCCATCAATGCCCCTTCCGTAACATCAATTTCCATAGTGACAGGATATAAAATAAACTCACTACCAAAACCAAGACAGTTCCTGACACCAAATGTGTCAAGGGAGAGAAAACATCAAGTTCAACGTCTCTAGCATTCTTTCTGGCTCATCCTGACACATTTTGGCAGAAAGAAAGCTTGAACTGTCACAGTTTATTTGTTCAGAATGTCAGCCTGTAGAACTACAAGGCTGGACATTTTATTAAGACCATTATCTGCTACAAATAAATAATAGAAACTTTCTGTAAAAAAAAAAAAAAAAAAACCTTTATTTGCACCTGAATTATATTTAACGATGTGACTGAAGGAAAGAGATCTAGATTGCAGGACTTCTAACTGACTCTGCCCCTTGAAATATCTGCACATTAAACCACACCAGCGTGCCTCCGATACTGGCCGAGTAGTTCACCAAAAGTCATAAGGAAGCGGAAAGAAAAATCAGTCTAGGGAAGAGAAGTGTTTATTCTCTGTGTTTACAGGAGCACTGAAAACACTTGAATGGCAACGACCTAGAATAAAGAAAACAAAAGAGGCTTTTCCACTCACTGTTCAAACGATCCACCTAAATCTCAGGGCATTAAAATATATAATATATTTGCTAACCGCTATAGGAAAATGTTTAAAGTAAAACTTTACATTTTGTGTCTTTAAGTTACTTTGAAAGAGCTATAAATGAAGTGATGTATCCCTATTATGTTTGATTTCCCAGATTAACTAGATACTTGTACATAAGAACAATATGTGCCAGATTCAAATGCATAATAATTTCTTAGTGTCTGGACTGATACACTAACTCACTGGGTTAAAACCTGAATTTATAAACCCGACACTACATGTTCAAATCTCACACTAAAACCGGTCAGTTTCCCTTTAGTTCCCTTCAGCCATCTTGGAAACACGTGCCTCTCATCATCAGATGTAGAGAGGAAAGGAACTGGTCAGAGTAGCACAACCAATGCAATTACAGCCAACAGCAATTCTGCGAGCCCTCTTTATGAGCGATGGGCCAGACATCCACACGATCTCTGTATGTAAAAAGCAGATCATGGTAATATTTTAAATTGCATAGTCTCATAACCAATATTCAAAGCTCCTTTATTGATCATGATTATAAGTCCTAGCTCTTGGAGATCAGTTATTCAGGCTGGAAAAGTTTCTTGAGTACTGACAAACAAACGGCAAACGATAGGATATTGGAGTATATGAGGAAGCCATTTGGTATAAACCTAATTCAGCCTGGACTTGTTTTTTCCAAAAAGGACTAACGTGGCAGTTGAGGATGCATTGTATACCTGCTTTAAGCATTTGCTATGTCCCAAAGACAAGAACAAATCACCTTAAGATAAAGATGCAACTTCCCCCACATTGGTACTTCCTTAAGGATTAGCATCTCTCCCTAGACTAGGAATTGATTACTGCACTCACCCCGTGACCACCCAGCTGAATTATGGATTACGTTCGTCGACAATACCACGAAAAATATCTTGATTTTGATATTTTGTTGTATCTCCTCCACGAGCACATATAATTATTGACCTATCCCAAAACATCTTGGAGTGCCAACTTTATAATACCTTTTTGAGTTTATTCTTACAAATACTATTAATCCATTTTTTAATGTACCTGTGAAGACTGCTACTACAGTATAGTCTTGGGAATATTGATGTGTTTGTGGGTATAAGAACATGTACCTTCTTCACCAACCATCATACTTATACAAACAAGTTTCCTCATATCTGTGATATATTTTCACGCAAAATACCTCAAATCAGCTAATAATAAATAACTATGACAGACCCTTGCCTCACTAAAACCACACTACAAATTAGATCACCACAATCTTGACTAAGTTAAAATGGTATAATGTGACTCTCTTGAGTCTCTCTCTCTCTTCTGCCAATATAAATGTGGCAATGGGTCATCTTTTAGGTGTCCCATGGAGTCAGGTTCCACTTTCAGTCCCAGTATTATATAACTATAATTTATTTAAAGGATAACATTAATGTACATTTTCCATTTGTTCCAAATGTAAAATTACTTATGGCCTTATTTGAGTGATATTATTACGGCATGATTGTTATTGCAGAGTCCATACAGCATCCCTTCTTTGGTGGACCTCGTTCCATTTTTGTTGATGCTGTTCATTAAAGGTCCTCTCATACTAATTCATTAATTTATCCTGTTACAGTAAGGTTCTCCAAGAATGCTGGGGATTGGACTAATTATATAAATACGTATTGAGATTGCACAGAATGTCCACCAGCCCTATAAGAACATAATCAGTTATATAAACACATCTAATGAAAATCTCAGCTGAAAAAAAAGATATTCAAGCTAATAATACCAGATTCAGAAAAATAACCCATGTTATTGTTTATCTAGCACTGTTCACGACAGACACAGGCAATCTCATCACGAGAGAGATATTTTCCATTCAGGTCTGGTAACATGTTATCATACTTTCTCAGAGCCTAGTAGACACATCCCAGCAAGCCATTTTGTTATTCCTACCAGTTCTACACTGGGGTTACTTGAGTAATATGAGGAGAAAGAAGTTTGTCTACTCTAGCAAAGTACCTCAGACAATCCCAAAGTGTAGTGGTCTGATTAAGATCGAGGGTTCTTACTCTCTCCCAGAGCAGTCTGGATGTGAACAATCCAGGCGCGGTGGAGCCAACTCTTCCATCCCCTATATGTGGCTCTCAGGGTTGCCTCTGTTCTCACCATTCTCCAGTCAGTATTAGGAAAAAAGAGTGTCAAGGACAAGTGAATTAATCCTGAAGGAGATGACCCAGGAGTCGCACATATCTCCTTTACTCACATCCAGCTGGTGAGTAATTAGCTGCAAGGAAGATAAGGAAATGCCATTGCTAGCTGATTGGGAGGGTTTCCTTACTAGAAAGAACAGGAGAAAGGAAACTAGGAGGAAGTTATGTGTCTCTGTCACAGTCCAATCCTCTGATCATCCAAATATTCACGCAGTCTTTTTTGCACATGTTGAACACACTCACACCCTCCCCCGGTGCCCTGCGCTTCATCCAGCTCAGAGCCCTGGGTCTCGGACTGACGCAGTCCTTTCTCTCAGGTCAAATGAGGCTCCTCACATTTCAGCGACCTATAGACTAATACACAAGTGCTCTCTCTCTCATACACACACATACCCACACACTCACCACACATACACTTTCAATGGTAGAGAAGGAACAGGATAGCTGCCATACAATCTATTCACAAAAGACAAGACTTAGGCACACACACAGCAATGAATGGTCGGCTGCAATGATGAATCCTGCTGATGGGATTTCTGGAGACCCCCTGTCCTGGAATTATAGGAGTTCTCTTGGTTGGAACGTGGTGCTACTCACCAGGAGGAACCTCCTTGTCAATTATTCTGTGGCCACTGGCATTGGTCTCTGGATGATTTTCTTATTCACCATCATAGTGGCCCCATAACTGAAGAAGTGGTTGCTGACACATACTTCAACTTTCCGCTGGTACAGCTCAGGGGAAGGAAGCGTGCTTTAGAACAATCATAAGCTTTCATAGCCCAGACTTGTGGTTTCTTTGGCAAAACAACTCCCTCAAAATTGTGGTAGGCTCTTGTGGGCTTACTTCTGCCAAGTTCCAAGTACAATAACCATTCTTAGTGTTCTCCTCCAGGCATTCTTAAACTGAGTTACTCTTCCCTTTATTTACTGACCTCTGTATTTCCTCAATTTCAGGACTGCTACCCTGAGGCCTTTTGAAACAATAAGCTTGGGAGGAAAAGCAATGATCTTAATCAGATCCTTGCCAATGAGTTGCTCCCCCATCTGGATGTGGTGTCTTAAGAGGTTTGTGAGAAAAGCTCTGAATGACTATTTTATCTTGATAAGTTTGCTACAGAAGAATTGACTTTTCCAACCCTGTGATTCCCCAAATTTAACCTACAGGTCATAGGCAGAGGGACTTTCCGTTAACAACTCTGTATTCCTTTCCATGTCTGTTTCAAAACTGGCTCATCTTGTCTGCTTTCATATCTCTTTTGTAAAAACCAGTGAGAAGGAGGCAATAAACATCAAACATTTGAGTTTTTCCATTTAGTGACCCTAGACCAACAGACTCAGTAGGCATGTAGTCTGTCCTCAAAGTTATTGAAACCTAAATTTTACCAAATATTTCTCAACAACCTACAGTCAGCAGCACAAGAACCTGCAGTATTTGCTGCTTTGCAACCCACTGCCAGACTACTAAGCATAGTTTTAGTTGTTACATAGGACCTTGCTTCTGGGTACCATTTCCTGTATTAGTTAGCTGCTATAACAAAAGACTCCAAAACAGAGTGGCTTATATTAAGAATGAAGTTCATTACTTTCCCACAAGCCAGTCTAGAACTCACACAGTGGCTCAACCATTGGTGACACAGGGCCTTCAATGTTGCTCCAGTTGTCACCTTTTCCCAGCCAGCTGACAAGGAGGAAGAGAAAACCCAAGGCAAACAGGTGCTCTCTAAGGAGATGACCTAGAAATTAAACACATTTCTGCTCATATCCTTTTGTCTTAAACTTATTTACATGGCCACCTGGTAATCACCTGCTCCACTAAAACTGCTGGAGAGGGATTCTATTACTAAACATAAAGGGGAAAACGGTTAGTAAAGAGCAATCAGTAGTCTCTGCCACATGGGGATTTCAGAATCCCAGCTCATTGTTACTCCATTGTTTGGATGCCTTGTTTTAACTTGGGTTCCGCAGAGTCTGCAGAATAGAGTACACAATGTATCATCCCAAGTACAAACCAAAGACTCAACTTTTATGAGTTAACATAGACTACTACCCCCATACGTTACACAGTCCTATTTCAGCCTCCCATTCACCATAATATTTCACATCCCATAAAAAGGAGGAAAGAAAGAAGTGAATTAGCATGTAAGTCTATTGCTTCCATTTTGGAATGTTTGCACTTGAAGATTGACTGTATTGCTTTTTCTTTATGTTGAAATTCTTGGAATTCTATGTCACACAGCACCCACCTGTTAGCTACAGCACAGTCTCCAGATGGATTTGAGCATTGTTAACATTTTCAGCCCATCCATTATCCTCCTTAACTTCACAAACACCAAACTTATGACTCAGGGGAATATGATTTAATCAAAACACAGTCACATAAATGTGCTATACAACACTCTAAGATGAAATGGAAAATAAGTCGCCTACTGCTTATAGTACATTGTCCCTTCAGCCAGGTGCCCGGTGTACCACTGAGCCTTTTTAATGCTACTTCAACACATTCTACTTCCAGGACTATGATTCCATGCTCATCCTAATCAGTAATGAGCTTACTTTCCAGATACTTTGATACTAGGAACTGCATATCTTGGAGAGGGGATTCATGAAAGTTCTGTCACCAGCATAAGCTGAATATAATGTTATTATGCATGAGATGCATGTGAATTTAATAGCCGTGAGTCTGTCATCAAGAGACAATAATCTCTGGTTTAACCAAGCAAGGAAATGGGACAAACAATAGAAAATGGTGACTTATATGAGATGCTTTTTTCTGAGAGGCTCTACCTACAACTGAACTGACCCCACATTGGCCTTCCTTCTAATTCCTATAAATGCATTTCTAATTCTCATCAATAGATCTCTTATGAGCTGTAAATCTAGGGGAAGCATGAGGTGATCTTACCAGTTATTTTTAAAAACTCTTAAATGGCAACCACTCCAATACTAATTAAAGGAATATGACTACTCTTGACTTCTTACTTTCTTTTATGAACCCCTATTTAGAAAGAGGCAACACCTATACACACACCTCATGTACCAGAAGACCAAATACTGACAACATAATTCTTTTTATCATATAAGTTGATTAACATACAACATTCTTCATGTATACCCATAATAGATATTCTAAACCAGTCATAGCACCCTTTCCCACAAATGCCAGAAGTAGCCTTAGAATCATTCTTTATGCAAAACTCCAGGAAATTGTCATCAATTAGAGCAGATACTCGAGTGAAACCTATTCAACACTCTGACAAACACACACACACACACTGAAGTCTGAGGTCACACAACATATTAGTGGTAGATCTGGGACCAGAGTCCGAGACACCTATTTCCTGAGACTAGTGCTCTTTCTTCTACACGGCATTGTGATGGCAATTAGTAAATTAATGATACTTGTAACCACTTGGAATGCCTTTATTTGCCAAAGGGAAAGTTACTGAAAGGAAAATGAAAATCGATCCATAATTCTCTGGATGGCATTTTAAAAGATCAGTATTACAAAAATAACTTCTAAAAGCCCTCCTAAATGTTAGGAAGGTAAGAAAAATGGCTGTTAATTAAACACTCAATTAATGTTTATTAAACATATTATATCATTATTAGGCTAAAATTATAACACAGTAGAGCTATAGGAATGTGTCCTTCTTGCACTCTTTATTATATCCATGCTTCCTTGTATAATCAGAGTTTGTGGAATGTCAGTGCCAATTTTATAGGCCCTTTATAAGAAGTGTAATGGGCAGTATTGTGACAAATTAGAGAAATAGATGGGATCTGCTCTTATCTTAGAGAATGGGTGTGGGCTAGTTACTGACTTCTCCACCCTAGTTTTCTCATCATTAAATTGAAGGAATCTTTATGGTCTCTGAAATTGCTCAAGCTCTATTATTCGAAGCACAACTTTGTTGTTTTTAAATTATTATAGGACACTGTAGGGTACTGGAATTGGCCACCCCAAGATATGTCTCTTTGGCATGAGGATTATTTTGGGCTGGTTACTTTTAAAAACTGCAGACTTGGGAGAAACTCTGAAAAGTAGAATTTACTTGCCCTTTGTTAAGAGACATTTACATTTATAAAGGAAATCTCCATCTGTAAAAGTGTCTCCCTCTCTGAACCAGGAAGAAGAGGGGATGACCTTATCTCTAGAAACTCTTATCAATGCAGAAGGCAAGGACTTAAATCTACATAATAATTTTACCCTTGTTTACTGTGCTTTTCTGGTAACCTCCCATAACTGACTCCCCCCACCCCCAACCTCCTCCTTTGTCTTTAGCTGAGGATGGTATTTATGGTGAGAGCTTCCACCATTTTGGCGAGTTGCTCAGTTTGCCTGAGCCTCTCCCAATACATACATGTTATAAACCTTTGTTTAATTTTCTCCTGTGATTCTGTCTCATGTGAATTTAATTGGATGTCTGGCCAGAAGGACCCAGAGGAGGTAGAGGAAATGTCTTCCTCCCCTACAACACTAAACTTGAAGCTTTGCTTTACAATGTACCTAAAATATTGTCAACTTGACACCACAATTTTGAAAAATTATATACTTCCTCATATATTTTTAAGTTGAATCTAAATTTTTATCTCAAATGTAATAGCTACAAAGATGCAATTTCTAGCATATTGTATATTATGTGTGATATTTAAATTTATTTAAAAATATACTTGGAGTTGCAGATTTAGCCCATTCAATTAACGAAACATATCTGCTACATAAAACCTCACTGGCAAAGCCAGTCCTTGTGGTCAAACCAGACTTTCTTTTTGCCATAAAAAATCCAACTTCACCTTTCCATTTAAGTAAAAATGTCACTATGTGCTCCATAGCAATACTTTTATTTCTGAATCCTAATTCTAACACACAGACAGAGATAAGGTGAGCATAGAGTCCTTCCATGAGTTTGTGACCTGAATGAAATCAGGCATTGCTCTCTTCCTTTTCATTTGTTTGTTTGACCAAATCTGAGGGCTGTCATTCAGGGGCTCTACGTTTTCAAGCATCCATCTGTTTAGTGCCCTTAAGTTTTTTCTACCCTGGGAAATGCCTCATAATAAGATTCAGAAGCGTGAGGTGCACGTTTCTTTTGTAAAGTAGAAGGTGGTCAACTATGAAAAGGGAGGTAGGAAAGGAGAAAAGTTAACAACAGGAGTGGATCTCACACAGATCAGCTTTAGGAAGGGACACAATAGAAGTCGGGAATTTACCAAATGATTTCCTTACAGCTGCCCAAGGTGTGTATCCTGGAAAGTCTTCAAGTCCCTTCAGGGGTCTGCATATCCTATTTAAAGATATCTGGGCTGGGATTCCTCTAAGGTTGAAAAAATACAATGCAGCAAGTTATGATGTCCTCAGTGAAAGAATTGAGACAGAAATCAAATTCAAGACAGAATTCACATCCCTGGGCTGGCTCACTTATCCTCAAGTCCTCAATGCAAAATTGCTTGCCATACCCACTCACATAAATGGCAAAGAGGTTTCATCTTAGGAGCCATTCCTACTAGCAGTGACTTCTTGGAGGGTTATGGTGAGGTTTGTGAGTTTGAGTCTGAGCTCTTCAGAAAAGAATGCCACAGTTGATTAGCAATATCTGGCAGGATGGGAAAGTGACAGCATATATGCCATATCAGTCCTCCCACCTTAAAGTCAGAGTGACCCAATCAAACTTGTTTATTTTTATGTTATTAGGTTTCCTAAGCTTTGGTTCCTAGGACTCTGAATTTAAGTACATTCCAAAGAATACTCATTTTTAAAGGAGATATGCACAAGATTTTTACTAAGTCGTATACGTGATATCATATGTAAAGATAAGTGAATTCTCCCCACATAAGAAGAAAATGCAATGCATTTGTCAATCAATTGAGAAAAATAGGATTTATTTACTCATTTATTACTAGATAGATAAATAGACTTAGAAAAGAGTGTACATGCTTTATTTAAGCAACTGAATTAACTTTAGTATGACAGAAAAATAAAGTGCAAAAGAGGAGGCACTGAAGAGAAGCAGGGACTACTTAGCAGAGGCTACGGCATAAAGGACCTTGTAACCCATAGGACAATTCCTAAGGCAATGGAAGCCGTCAGTTTTAATCTCCTTACACGATCAGATTTACACTGTGGAAAGCTCCCTCTGGTGGCAGTGTGAGGAAAGATAGATTAAAGGGCAGTAAGACAGGAAAACAAATGAGGGGCTTGAGGTATTCTGAGTGAAAGATAATGTTGAATTGAAATAATAGTATTTGTAGTGGAAATAAAGAGAGGTGGAAAAACTCAATATTGTAATAGTTCGAATCTCCCAGACTTGATAATTTGCTGGATGTGGGCAGAGGAATGGACAGCAGAGTTACTAAACTGGAGAGTTAAAGAAAGGAGAAGAGGCTTGGAGTAAAAGACAAGCTCAGATTTGGACACACAGAGATCGAGCCAGTTTTATATGGGTCTATAGCTCAGAAGGCAGGTCAAGGCCAGAAGCAGGAGTGGGGGATCCCTGGCACAGAGATAACAGTTGAAGCCGCAGAGTGAGTATAGTAAAAGGGAGAGAGACTGTGTAGTGTAGTTACTGCCCAAGTGGGGTCATCTGCTCTCTGCAAGACATGCCAATACTCAGAAGGCAAGGTGGTAGGAGAGAAAGGACTTTATTACAGCTTGTTAGCAAGAGGGAAGATGGCTGACTCATGTCGGAAAGAACCGTCTCACAGAACAAAGACTACAGGCCAGTTATATATGGGGCTGGTCTCCAGGTAGGGGAGGCCGCTGGTCTCTGGGTGAGGGCAGACATCTGGTCCCAGTTCCCAATAGTCCTTTGTTTTACTGGACATACATCAGAGACGAGAGCAATGCCCTATATTCTGATCTTTCAGTTGTCATTAATGATGGCTGTCAGCATAGATACTCTGCCCGGGGGTCATCATTTTCCTAAAGAACTCAATAAACAAAAGTTATCATCTTAAAGCAGCTGGGAAGGGCCACAAAATCTACAGAGCCTGTCTGGGCTAGTTAATCAGAGGTCATTTAAAGTCACAATATGCTCTCTTTTCTACAATATGGCTTCCCTTATGTCAATCTTGTGTTGAGCCAGTATCATTGTGGGGGATAAAGGGTCAAGAAAGGAGCATCAGCATTACAAGGATGGTCAGAAAGAGGAGCTTGCAAAGGACACTGAGAAATGGCCTTAAAGAAAGTTAACCAAGAAATGGAGTGGGGTGGGATTCTGGAAAGCAAGAGAAGCAAGTGCTTCAAAAAGAAAGTAATCAAGGTGCAGAATGTTGCCAAGGGGAAAGTGAAAAAGGATAAGGCATGATGATGGGGGCATGTCAGAGTATTTGCGGAGGAAAGGTTTTTCCTGCCTTAATGACTTAAGGAGAGGGCAATGGCTTGAGAAGTAATGAGAGGCAAGGCAGAGGAGAAATTTGAATATGACAGGTGAAGAGAACTGCAGTAGCTGGAGAGGGGCACATGAGTTCACGGAGGATTTTTTTTTTTTAACATATGAAAGATTTGGACAGTTTTTAAATGATGAGAAAAGCCTGTACACCGAGAAATGTGTTCAGATTTAGGAGAGAGT
The DNA here is from genome assembly GCF_037783145.1 of Equus przewalskii. NCBI lineage: Eukaryota > Metazoa > Chordata > Mammalia > Perissodactyla > Equidae > Equus > Equus przewalskii. Next base: position 39,362,182 of record NC_091839.1, read on the forward strand.
TGGTATGCTGGAGTTGAGGTGGCAAGCGAGAAGAGGAGGGTTTGCAGAGCAGAGATGGAGCAAAGAGCCTTGGATAGGAGAAGGGGCATTGTCACTGGAGGGTAGGGGGAGCGGGGCATGGCAACAGAGCACTAAGTTTGTGGACTCACTGGCAATGATTCTTCATATAAAGTAGGAGGAAAGGTCATCTGCCGAGTGTACTGGGAGGAGAGGGGGGAAGGGGATGCAGGGAAGCTTTAGAAGAGCAGAGATGTGGGAAGCAGCCATGTGAAGGATGAGAGAGCTGACCATGGAACGGAGTGGAGTTGCTCTGCAGTGGACGTGCTTGTTGAGGCTGTGGCTGTTGGCATTAAACTATGGCCGCATCAGTCTATGTGTGTAATCTTTACCACCAGCCCAGATACAGGCAGCAGAGAGCAAGAAGTTGTATTCATCTGGGTTAGAGTTTTGTGGATGTGATGGAAGGAAAATAAATTAGGAGAGTTGAGGATTCCAGCATAAGAGTGGCTTAAGCAGTGGTCCTTTAAACTGAATGAGGAGGGGACTAAAAATAATGAAAAAGTAGTAATTATAGGCAGTGTTTAGAATGCTTAGAGACTGAGGAGGATGCAATGGAGATGGACAAATTTAAGATGCAATAGAGATAATTAATGGAACAAGGTCCCTGAGGAGATAGGAAAGAATGAAACCAGCACACAAGTAAATGGACTTCCCTGAGGAGGAAGGACACGTTACTCCAAGACAGTGAGGAGAGACATAAGGATTGATATAGATGCAGAGTCATAGCAAAAGGAGATTTAAGGTTGATCTATTAGAGTCACTTATTATTTTTGGTAAAATAAATGTTTACCAAAAATAACTACTTTAACTACCTACTTAGTTTTAAGAGAATCTACACAGTAACTTTTGTACTGGTTAATTAGAGACAGATTGAGAGATCATAGTCGTTTCATAATGGGTAAAACCAACGTATTATGAAAAATAAACTTTAGAAATTTATGTGAACAAGTACATTTTCTACAACAAGCATTTTAACAAATGTAGGTAGCCCTACCAAACATTTTTAGTCTCAAGGTTATAAGTCAACATCTATAAAACAAACAAGATTCCTCAGCAAACTGCTAGTTAGTGCTTACACTCTCAAACTCCCATTATGTTTTCTAACCAAGTCTGAATTAAAGAAAATGGGTTTACCTCTAAAAACAACCAGGAGTTCTTGAGAAATGGCTTATGTCAGGACTGGGGCAGGGCAAATACAAGATGTACCTGGAGTATCTCGGACCCGATAGTAGGGAAGTGCTGAAAAATGATGGGACCATATGTCCAAAGGATGCAAGAGCTGGACCGAAGAAGCTCTCCTCAGCTGAACCTGGGATAATTTGAGCATTAAAATTATTAATGGCAGAAAAGGATTAAAATCATTGAGTTAAAAAAAAATCCATGAGTCCATACTAATACTAAATAAACAAAGGAGAAGAAGGGAGGTGTTATGGGTAGAATCGTGCTTCCCCTCCAAAAAAAATATTAGTATGTCTTAATCCCCAGTATCTGAGAGTGTGATCAGATTTGGAGGTAGGGTCTTTACAGAGGTAACCAAGTTAAAGTGAAGTCATTAGAGCGGGCCCTAATCCAACATGACTGATGTCCTCTTAAAAAGAGGATATTTGCACACAGAGACACGCATAGAGGGAAGATAACGTGAAGAGACGCACAGAGAAGACAGGCATCTACAAGCCAAGGAGAGAGGCCTGAAACAGACCCTTCCCTCACAGGCCTCAGAAGGAACGGACCCTGCAGACACCTCAATCTCAGACTTCCGGCCATCACAACCGTAGGACAATAAATTTCTGTTGTTTAAGCCACTCGGTGTACGGTGCTTTGTTACAGCAGCCCTGCAAACTAACACAGGGTGACAAGCTCTTTCCTATAATAAATACAAAAGAAAGAATTAGAAAATCACCAGTATACAGTCACCATAATAATAATCGATTCAAGCAAGAACCATCAATAGATGCTAAAATGCATTGGGTGAAAGTGCGATTAGGACAAAATATTTACACAGTTTCCAGGACTTCTTCCCACAGGTTACTTAATAGCTGTAGAAGTGGCAACTAGAAAACAAGAAACGTGCTGGAAATAACCTTAACCTAGTGATAAAGTTAATATCACCAGTAAATGGGACAAACTGACATTATGTGAAAGACAAAACACGTGTATCCTGAATCTAACCAAGAAGAAACATCACAGGCACCCAAACTGACATTTTACAAAACAGCTGACCTGCGCTCTTCAAAAATGTGGGTGTCATGAAAGACCAAAAAGGCTCCTCCAAATTAAATGAGATAAAGGAGAAAGCTAAATATCATGCAATGCATGATCCTAGATTTAATCCTGGATCACAAAAATAAATAAGCTGACTCTCAAATGGTTCAGCAAAAATAAAAATAATACTAGTGATATGTATGTGTATGTGTGGAAAATATAAGGAGTTCATTATACTATTCCTGCAACTCTTCTATAAGTTCAAATATTTGGGACCGGCCTGGTGGCACAGCAGTTAAGTTCACACGTTCCACTTTGGCGCCCCAGGGTTTGCCAGTTAGGATCCCGGGTGCGGACCTACACACCACTTGTCAAGCCATGCTGTGGCAGGCATCCCACATAAAACAGAGGAAGATGGGCTCGGATGTTAGCTCAGGACCAGTCTTCCTCAGCAAAAAAGAGGAGGATTGGCAGCAGATGTTAGTTCAGGGCTAATCTTCCTCAAAAAAAGAAAGAAAGTTCAAATATTTTTCAAAGTAAAATGTTAAAAAAGAAAAAACAAGCATTAAAAACAGAAAGATTCATTCAAAGTACAGTTTAAATTCATAGTAAAAATTAAATTTATAGGAAATTATATTTATACATTGTCAATTCTTCTCTTGTGGTCAGAGAACAATATTTATTTTTCAAACAGAATTTTATAATCAGTTGAATATTTTAATTGTTTACTCGATGTTGACTTTCTCCAGTACCCAGAGCAACATTACTCTATTTGCACAGATCACAGACTTTAAAATTATAGCCCTCACAGAACTGTAAGATGATAAAGATCACTTACTTCTACTCTAAAAGGAGACAGGAAGGGGAAAGAGAAAAAAATTAACAAAACTTTTAGCTTTCTAGAAAAAAATTCATAATTTATATAGCATAATTTGTTGTTTCCTAAATTACCTTTGCAGTATTAGTTCTCAATATTTATAATTTAAATAGCCGTTATACAAACACATGTACAATAAGTAGGTGATCCAGAGGAAATGTAATCCTCCAGATTGAATCCATTTGCTCTACTCAGAAATACCAATCACACTCAAACAACAGAAGAAAATGACATAACCCTACAGAAAAGAAAGATCTGTCCTGCTCACGACGTGCTGCTTGAGCTCACTCAGTCTGGTAACATTTGCTAGGACCCAATGCAGATATAATTTTTTAAATAATCATTTATTTTACATATATTTGGACTTCCATTTTTTTCCCTTGTGGACAATTGTAAGCAACAATTGGTGCTGTAAGTAAGTTGAGACTGTCATCAATTGTAAAATAGGCCACCTACCACTCCTCTCCCAACATTCCACCGTTAACGCTAGCTCAATATTTTCTTGCAATAGCTCCTCTTTCTTCTGACATATGGTTATCAGAGTTCAGCTCTACTATGGCAGCATCTAAGACGTTGTTGGTCTCTCATTTTTGGCCCATGCTCTGACCAGTGGAAATCTCATCGATCAAATAGTATTTCACAGACAGACAGCCCATACCAAAAAGTAACAGAGCCATATTTCTCTGACTCAGTCCCCTTGCATAGAATTCAGGTGACTCGGACCATCTAAATCCTCTCTCCCAAATCAAAGCAAGGAGAAGGACCCTTGGGGGAAGACATATTTTATCGTCTTCCTCCTCATTTACGTGACTCCCCTGGTTTCTCAGTGTGCAACCTTTCCCAATGTATCTGAGATACAGGATGCTCCAATGCCCATAAAATCTCAGCTCACTGAAGACACCAAGTTGCCAAAACCACTGCTCAGGACTGCTTTAACACGTGCCTTTCTTGTCCATGGTAGATCTCAAAGCAGCATTCTTGGGTGTTCTCTTAGTTTTGAATGGAAGCTCTTATGACACAAACTTTAACTTACTCTCCTTCTCTGGTAGAGTTCCCTCTTGACACTTGTCCAAAGACAATGGAACCAGAAGCCTGAAGATTATAACATCTTGGTGCAATCATATACATACCTTACCCGACTCCCACTTAGACTAGAATTTATGGGGCATAATGCCATAAAGGATGAAGCTGAACAAAGGGAGAGCTCCAGAGATCCACAGAGGGGTCCACTGAAACCCTTGACTGAATTATTTTTCTTTCTTTCTTTCTTTCTTTTTTTAGTGAGGAAGATTGGCCCTGAGCTTACATCCATTGCCAATCTTCCTCTTTTTGCTTGAGAAAGATTGTTGCTGAGCTAACATCTGTGCCAATCTTCAACACTGCCACAGCATGGCTTGATGAGTACGGTGTTGGTCCGCACCCACGATCTGAACTGGCAAATCCCAGGCTACTGAAGTGGAGTGTGCAACTTAACCACTATGCCACCAGGCCAGCCCCTGACTGAATTCTTACCCATCTTTGAATGTAATGAAGCTCTAGGAAGCTGATAGAGAAAATCCAGAAAACAGAAGGCTAAGTAATTCCCAGAGCTCACACTAGGCTGGGAATAATTCACATTACCACCAGCCAGGGTGCAGAGACCTTTTAACATACAAGCCATTGGGTAGAATCCTCAGATGGGTATCACCTTGATAAATTAGATCCTAAAGTCTATTCTGGACCTGACTTAAGAAATTTTAAAATCAACCCTTGGAAGAATCAGACTAATCCCAAGTAACTAAACTGTGTGCCAGAACTACACTCAACATTCCTTGAAAGAATACAATGCAATTCAACACCTAACAAAGTAAAATTACAAGGTCTACCATCTAATCAAAAATTGCTAAGTATTCAAAGAAGTAGGAACATATAACCCACAACCGAAAAAAAAATCATCAAAGAAACAGATGCAGAAATAACAAAGATGATGGAATTAGCAAACAAGGACATGAAATTAGTTCTTACACTCCAGGGGCTGGCCCAGTGGCGCAGCGGTTAAGTGCACATGTTCCGCTTCAGCAGCAGTTCACCAGTTCAGATCCCGGGTGCGGACATGGCACCATTTGGCACACCATGCTGTGGTAGGCGTCCCACATATAATGTAGAGGAAGATGGGTATGGATGTTAGCTCAGGGCCAGTCTTCCTCAGTGAAAAGAGGAAGATTGGCAGCAGTTAGCTCAGGGCTAATCTTCCTAAAAAAAAAATATATGTATATACTCCATATATTCAAGAAGGTAGATAAAAAACATGAGCATAAAAAGGAAAGAAACAAAAATATAAAAAAGACACAAATGGAACTTCTAGAGATGAAATATACAATATCAAAAATAAAAAATATTCTGAATGAGTTTAACATGAGGTTAAACAATGAAAAAGAAAAGTGAACTTGAAGACATGGAAATAGAAACTATTCAAAATAAAACACACACACAAAAAGGGATTGAAAAAAATAGACCATCAGTGACCTGTGGGATAATATCAAATGATCTATCACATATCTAATTGTAGAGCCAGAGATGAGAAAAGAATTTTTAAAGAAATAATAGTTGAACATTTTTCAAATCTGATCAAAACTATAAACCCACAGGTCGACGAATGACTAGCCATGCACTGTGAGCAGAATCAACACAAATAAAACCACACCAAGGCACATGACAATCCAATCACTAAAACCTAGTAATAAAGAGAAACGTTTAAAAGCAGCCACAGAAAAACAAAAATACTCAGAAAGGGACAAAAATAAGAATGATAGCAGAATTCTCTTATGCAGCTATGCAAACTGAAAGATAATAAAGTAACATCTTTAAAATGCTGAAAAGACTTAGTCAACAGTTTAAATGAAATATTGGACACAAATGAAGAGAAAATAAATGAATCAGAAAATAGAGCTAAGAAAATGCCCCAGAATGTAGCACAGTGATTCATTCAATGACTTTTTGAATGCTGACGTATGCCCAGCACTGAGCATTGTGAGATCTCACAGAGCTCAACAGAAAAGTCCTTTTCCTGACCTGGTAGAGCTTATGATCTAGAAAATGTGTGAATCAAATAAACAAAGATAAATGCATGGTATCATGTAAGGTAATAGTAAGTCTTTGGAAAAAATAAATAAAAAGAAATGAACTAGAGACTTAAAGTAGTTGCTAATTTAGATAGGATTTAGGGAAATCATTTCTAAGGAGGTGACTTCGAGCAAATACCTAAAGAAAGTGATGATCCATGAGACTATCTGGAAGAATATCATTCTAGACAGAGGAAACACCAGTGCAAAGGCCCTGGAACAGGCCCGGCCCAGTGGTGCAGTGGTTAAGTTCGCAAGTTCCGCTTCTTGGTGGCCCGGGGTTCGCCAGTTTGGGTGCCGGGTGCGGACATGGCACCGCTTGGCACGCCATGCTGTGGTAGGCGTCCCACATATAAAGTAGAGGAAGATGGGCACGATGTTAGCTCAGGGCCAGGCTTCCTCAGCCAAAAAGAGGAGGACTGGCAGTAGTTAGCTCAGGGCTAATCTTCCTCAAAAAAAAAAAAAAAAGAAAGAAAGAAAGAAAAAGAAAACAAAGGCCCTGGAACAGGAGCATGATTGACTAGAATAGCAAGAAGATGGTTCAGAGAGATGAAAAATTAAAAATAGAGGTTCAAAGACATGGAGGACAGACAGGAGATCTTAAAGAACAGAGTATGAAGATAGGCATGTCCACATTCAAAGAAACAATGGCTGACAATGTTCTAGAAATAAAAAAATACATGAATCATTAGATTAAACAAATGAATCCCAAGTAAGAAAAGAAATTCACACGCAAACAAGTTGTAGTGAAACCTTGGAACATCAAAGACAAGAAAAAAATCTTGAGAACAACTCTTCCTGGCAAACTACTTTTTTCTCACTCCTCATGTTTCTTGGGTTCTCCGCACAACACATGTGCCTCATTCTAAGGGGAAGAGCAGTGACTAATCTAACGGAAGACAAAGAAAGCATGCTGGCTCCTATCTCTCTTTTCGAGAGCCTTCCTACACGCTGAAAGTGCATATTCTGCTTGTGGAGGAGAAGCTTGCGTCTACAGAGGAGGCGTCGGGCAGCTGGCCTTGCCCAGGACTGCGCAACTTACACTGCAGCTTATTCAGCAGGACCGCAAGCTCTGCCCACAGCGTTCAGCATCTTCTAGCCTTCAACACCCACAATAAAGTGAGACTGCTAACGTGCTACCGTCCTGGAGAAAACTGTGTGTTTTTATTAGTCAAAAGTCAACTAATACAATCTTAGGACAAGTAAAAAACAAAAATGGAAATGATTGAGCTACAAAAATAGCATACCAAATTTAAAATGTCGCTTAGATTTCTTCTCAAAGTACATTTATGTCCTTTAATTATGTTCCCACTAACACTTTTGAGCTGCTTAGGAAATGCTTTTTTTTTTGAGTGAGATTCACATAAAATAAAATTAACTGTTTTAAAGTGAACAAATCAGTGGCATTTAGTGCATTCACAGTGTTGCACAACCACCACCTCCATCTAGTTTCAAAAACATTTTTATTATCCCAAAAGAAAACTCCAGATCCATTAAGCAGCTGTTTCCCCTCCCACCCCCACCCCCAGCCCCTGACAACTACTAGTCAGCATTCTGTCTCTACGAATTTACCTATTTTGGACATTTTATATAAATGAAATCATGCGATATGTGACCTTTTACATTTGCCTTCTCTCACTTAGCCTAGTGTTTTCCAGATTCATCCACATTTTAGCATATATCATATTTCTTTTTAAAGCTGAATAATATTCAATTGTATGTATATATCACAATTTGTTTCTCCATCCGTTCGTCTGTGGACATTGGGGCTGTTTCCACCTTGTGGCGGCTATGAATAGTGCTGCAATGAACGTGCATGTACATCCATTTGTTTGAGTACCTGTTTTCAGTTCTTTTGGGATATATACCTAAAAGAGGAAATGTTGGGTCATGTGATAATTCAACACTTAACTTTTTGAGGAAACCATTTCTTTTAAATTTTACAATGGTTACATTATATTTTTGTCATATCTAATTTTATCGTTTCTAATTCAGTCATTCAGTTAGCCCATTCCACTTTTTTCTCTCTAAAATAATATTTAAATTTTTCTCACTGTATTTCAAGTATATGTCATTTATTTTGCATGTGTTATTACCTATAAGTATAAGTGGCAAATTAAAGAATTTCTACATACTTACACACTCTTAAACAATTGAGATGTATATCTTCGAATTCCAAAGGTAATCTGTCATGCTATCTTACTGGAAAATTTAAAATACTTTTTAACAGCTATGGGCTATTTGATATATTAAAACCTTCTCTGAGGTACACCATAACTTAGTTCAAATTCTGAAATGTGTACTTATTAAATTTATACTTAAAAGCCTGTAAAATTGTCTAATGATAATTCTGGTGGTTCTTTTTCTTTGGATGGCATTAAAAATCTATTATTTTATCTCTATCCAACTTAATTAAATGCTAGTTTGCTCAAACTACCGTAACCTATAATAAATTAAATATATTCCTGGCAAATTTATTCAACAAAAATATCTCTATCATTTATATTAAATGACATCCACATTATAATTATAATTCCCAAGTTAAAACAAGTATAACATTTTCTAAATAGATCTTAATGGCTAATTTTCTTTACTATCCACCTATCTTATTGCTAGCACAAATGTCTAATTTGAAATTATACTAATTTTAATCTTTGATCACCAGTTCTCTCAGAAAATAAAAAAATGCAGCTACATTCTCGAGTCATCATGATAATTTATTGTGGTCAGGGCCTTTGTCACCAAATAATTCTGCCTTTAGCTGGAATAATGCCTCGCTTATGGACCATACCATGATTTTCCTGTTACCTAATCTGCCTGTGTGGAAATATAGACATATATCCACTATGTATGACATAAAGTTTTAAGAAAAGAACACAGAAAAGCTCTGATTATTTGGTATTCCCTTTTCCTAGGGACCACTCAAGAGTCATTACACCATGAGGAAAGCAGCATTGTATACCAGGTAAAACACAGACCTAAAACAAGCAAACGATTACATTGTGGTATTATGATTGCTGTCACAGGTATGTGGTGGGTACAGAACTTTACAAAGGAGGAAGAAAGCCGCTGAGCCTGGGTCTCATGCTTTCCCGGAGAAGTAACCCTGAACTGGAGTTTTATAAGATGTATAGGGAATTGCCAAATAAATGAGGAGGGATCAGGGGCAAGCACAAGGCTCAGAGGCCAGAAGCATCGTAATGACTTCAAAAAACCACAAGTCATCAAGTACCAGTGCTTCAGAGGGTGTGAAGGACATTAGCTGAAGAAGCGAAGGGGCCAGACCACACACGGCTGCACAGGCCATGTAAGAAGCTTGAATTTAATTCTACAGGTGATAGAAGTGTCGACACAAGCAATCCGTAACCAGTCTATAAATCCAAATTGGAGTGAGTTTATTATGAGCCAGATCTGAGGACTAGCCTGGGACCTTCCTTCCCCAAGGAAGGAAGGGCACCAAAGAAGTGGGGTATATAGAGTAGTTGTATACCATCTTACAACAAAGAGCATACATCACATGTGATAAGAACGTCCCTTTTACAATTGTCATGAGATGCTTAGCTGGCACAGCAGGTCAGCAGTCAGCAGGTCAGTGGTCACAAAGTGAGCACAGCAGGTCTGTAATTAATCCTTAGTTCCCAGGAAGAGATGCTTACCCTTTTTTGTATAGATTGGCACCTGAGCTAACAACTGTTGCCAATCTTTTTTTTTTTCCCTGCTTTTTTCTCCCCAAAGCCCCCCAGTACATAGTTGCACATTTTTAGTTCTGGTCCTTCCAGTTGTGGCATGTGGGACGCCACCTCACCATGGCCTGATGAACGGTGCCACATCCACGCCCAGGATCCAAACCGGCGAAACCCTGGGCCGCAGAAGCCGAACGCGCAAACTTAACCCCCTGGCCACGGGGCCAGCCCCGAGATGCTTCTCCTTAAAGAAATGTCAATATGGGGGAAGTTACATCCCTATCTTTAGGGGCATTATTCTTGTCTTTGGGACACAGTAAATACTCAAAGCAGATATACAGTGCATGCTCAACAGGCCATGTCGGGGCCTTTTGGAAAAACAAGGTCAGGCCAAACTAGTTTTAACCCAAATGGCTTCCTCATATACTCCAATATATCTTATTGCTTGTCATTTATTTATCAGGAGCTACTAAAGGGTTTTAATAAAGAGAGCTGGTCAGGAGCTCTTTTCCTAGTCCAGGTAAGAAATGACAGAATTTGATTGAAAATCATTAGCAACAACAAATGAAAGAATGGAATTTATGCATCGGTAGGATATAAAACAGACAGATCTTGGCGTCTGGTTGGAAACTAGAGCTGAGGGATGGCAGAGGTAGCCACGAATTGTGGACCTCAGTGTCCATACCTCTCAAAGGAGGGGTCAAAGAGACAGGAGATGGCCCCTTCCAGCACAGACGTTATGGACCTAGCCTTTCCCGAGACAGACAGGGACAGCTCCAGTGGGCAGAAGGCTGGAGAGACAAAGATCATCCACAAAAAAACCCCTCAGACTTGTTATTAGAGGCATTTAATGCTAATAGCGGACTTCCTTGACAAGTGTGAAGTTTTAGCATTCATCCATCTCACATATGAAAGGAAATCATTATGTAAGTTCTTAAAGAAAGACATCCATTCCTCCAGCACGCAATATCTACTATACTGTGCCTGCTTCACTCTGTATGAAAGTCAAATGTGATGGCTTGATTATGATATTCCAGGCATTCGAAATACTGTTCTGCATTGGAAATGAATTTCACTTCTGCCAACATCTGAAAGACCATGTAGGGATCAATACCATATACAATGTGGTGATCACACACAGTGCAAAACCCTTCATTTTCTCTTTTCCTTTATAAAAGACAAGCCAACAAGCAAACAACAAATCCCCAAGGATCTTATAAATGTCGCAGGAAGGTTTTTTTAGATTTTTGCAAAGCTAATGATTTATCAAAGTCCTTGCCAAGATTAATTTACTTGATCAAAATAGCAACATTCCTTTCCGTTATATATTCTATTTTCCTTCTCCATGGTCAATTTAAATATATCATTCCTAATATTATCAGACAATAAGCCTGGTTCTTCCTGTGTCCAAGCTATTCCAACATTATAAGTTATACACCCTTTTAGGTCAGTAGGGTCTCAAAATCTATGATTTTTTTATAAAATCATTCCTGCAATGAGCAAATAAATGCTAACGCTTCTACCAAAGATGATTAACATAAGAACTGTAAGCAGGAAGCATTGTATAATTGTAGTAAGACCAGAAATTTTCTCCAACTCAATAGCAATTAACTTAGACCTTTTTTTAATACAGGAAAATTTATTACAAGTTTTAGTATGTAGGTCATAGTGCTTCTAAAACAAAAACTATTCACAAATAGTTCTCAAAGTTTTCTGCCTCAGCTTCATTCACATGTGCCACCAACTGATTCTCCCATGATACGTATTCATGCAAAAAATATGTTGAATTCTTTCTATGAGCAAAGCACATACATCTTTGCTTAAGGACACAGAAGTAAATGCCACTCACATGGTCCCTATCCTCAGAGAGATTAAAGCCAGCTAGTGGTGGAGAGAGAGAATATTCAAGTAATATAAACAGAAATAGGAAAACAGAGGTAAAAAAAAAAAAAAGACGTTAAATGGTGTCTGCCATCTTGTTCTTCCCACCATTGACGCCCAGCCTCAGTTCCAGCTTTTTTCCATGCTAAGACAAAGATTCCTGAGTCACCTTGGCAGATATTTATCTTTTTATGATGTCAGTGGAAGTACCGGGCAAGATAACAGAAAGAAAAAGAAAAATTCAAAACTCCAGAGACGTTAGTGATATTTTGAGTGGAAATAGAGCTACTTCTGGGAGGAAAACAATGGCTATTATAAAAGAGGAAACAGGTTTAGATGAGCAGTGTTTTGACTGCCCTTGGTCATGCTGAACTAACCGGGACTGGATTTATCCTTCTGCCAAAACAACCAGAAAAATGGAGGAAACATATGAAACAACGGCTTTGTGTTTTCTCAAAAGGAGGCAGTAAAAATTTTAATTGTTTTCTTCATGGAATGCCAGATTTCTTTGAATGTGAGTCTTAACACTGGCCTTATTTGTGTTATTATTGGGTAGCTACCATTCGAGATTTGGGACCTAAAGTGCAGTACTCACCTGGACTCAGACAAACTATCACCTCCTATTTGTGCAAAGAGAGCATCTTCGACCTCTGACAGAAGGAACATTGCACTTGCAGAGCACAGAAGTACAAAGTGACCACTCTTAGAGATCAACACGGAGGCAGAGGGAAGTGATGGACACTAAGCTTGCTTGACGAGTTCACCAAATTGAGGAAGCCAAAGAAACTGGTAATCTATTAGTAACCCAGATTCCATGGACATCATATTTCTTAAGAAATTAGGGTCCCTGGAAGGAAAAGAAACTCAACGGATGACAAACAGAGACTGGTTCGAGGTCTTTGCCATGTTCCAACGGCAGAGACCATATCCTCTGAGGGTTCAGCAGCCACTGTGGGGCAACTGGTTAACACGCTTACACAAGAAGGCAACTTGAAATATGAGGTAGGTAGCCACGCATCCCAGCAGGCACTGGGACCAAGCAAAAGAAGTGAGTTATTTTTAGAGCATGACACAGAAGTGGCACCTAGATGGATGGTAAGCCTCAGAGAGAAAAACCACTCTCTAAGCAGGATCGGCTGGCTGGGCAGTGGGTGTTATGCACGTAGTCAACACGCCCAGGACGTCTGTGCTGCAGTAGACAACTTCCGAGTCCTACAAAGAGGGTACCAGGGGGTGGAGAAGACCTGGGATTCAGAGTGTGAACTCATACCCCTGAGCCTAAATGCCTAGGTCAAAGGTCACAAGCTGGTCACATCTAACCAGTAAAATATTTTACTTGGTATGCACAATGCTTTAGAAATCAGAAAATTTCTTTGAGAAATCTAGATTTCTGGCTTCTCTGAAAAGATTGGCAAATCTGGGAACACTGTATAAGGGCAGCTCCCTTCAAAAGGAGCGTGTGCCCTCCAGCCCTCTCTGTCCTCCCCCTTCCCTATATCCTTACCTACAGTGGGCAGGCATCCTCCCCTTCTTCTTCCTTGCGAATAAACCAGTTTTCTTTGAGGCAGCACTGAACCCAGCCCCCGGTGAAATACTCACCTTTGAAAACATCCTTTTGCAGCTAAGGGTGGCCATGTGACAAGGTTCTGCCTGGTGAGATATAAGGGGAAGACTTCCAGAGGTTATAGGAAGGATTTGCTTTTCCATTTCAAAGGGTGCTCCCTGTACCTCCTTCTTCTGAATTTGCACAGGATGTGATAAACGGAGCCAGAGCAGCCATCTTGTCAAAAGAGTAAAACCAGCCAGTGGAACTTTGTCCTGAGGCTCTGGAGTGGACTTGGGGAGGTTCAAGTGAGGTGATTGTGTGTCAGCTCTCTGAATCCAGCGCCTCAACCAACAAGGACCCAGGGCAGGAGAATCAGAGGCAGCCTGGGGAATGTTCCTTCTGCTAATTAGAGTGTAGCATTTTCACACAAGTGCTTTCACTGTGACCACATGGACACCATTCTTTGGCCTTTCAGAGATCCTGTCATCTTTCTTGGGCAGGATGGTGAGTGCCTGGGAGGAAAGCGTATTAACTGCTCATGCTGTCACATTTTCCCCGGGGAAGTTCCAAATTCCTCTTTATCGGGCATCATTAAGTACTCAGATATCTATTCAGAATCTATTTTCATTGTGTTTAATGTGTTCATAGTGCTCTCTCTCCTGTTATGAGGTGCAATTTTTATAAATGTCACAGTCAGTCTATCAGTAGAAATTGGATTTGTCTCCAAGTTATAGAGATGCAAATAATGGCACAAACAGGAACTTAGCTCCATCTCACATAAAAATGTGGAGTGAGAAGTGCAGGACTGGAATGGGGCTATGTTCCCCAAATTCCCAGGAGCCCAAGCTCTTTCCAGCTCACCACTCTGCCATTGTAAGAAGAAGTCACACTCTGTGAGGTCCAAAATGAAACCACTGCATCCATGTCTCAGGCAGCAGGACTGAAGAGGGATGAAGAAGTGTAGGGTAAAGGCATGCAATAGTTGTCTTTTAAAGAATGTTCTCCAAAGCTACCATAAGACACGTCTGGTTACATCTCATTGTCCAGAACTTGGTCACACGGCCACACCTTGCTACAAGAGAAGCTGGCAAATAGAGTCATTAGTTTTACAGCCATAGTACCCAGCTAAATAAATCAGTAACAACAGAAGAAGGGGGAAATGGTTGAGAGAGAACTAGCAATGTCTGCCACAGAAAGTTATGGAAAATTGCTCATTAAACTCTTTCCTATCTACAAATATACAAGAGAATTAATCCTTTCCTGATTCAAATCACTGGGTCCCTCAAAACAAAACATATTTTGTTTTCCTTTTTCTCCCCAATGCCCCCCAGTACACAGTTGCATATTTTTAGTTGTGGTCCTTCTAATTGTGGCATGTGGGATGCCGCCTCAGCATGGCTTGATGAGCAGTGCCATGTCCACGCCCAGGATCCAAACCGGCAAAACTCTGGGCCGCCGAAGTAAAACACGTGAACTTAAGCACTCGGCCATGAGGTCAGCCCCATAAGACAATTTTTTTTTCTTTTCTTTTTTTCCGAGGAAGATTAGCCCTGAGCTAACTGCTGCCAATCCTCCTCTTTTCGCTGAGGAAGACTGGCCCTGAGCTAACATCCATCCCTTCCTCAACTTTATATGTGGGATGCCTACCACAGCATGGCTTTTGCCAAGTGGTACCAAGTCTGCAACCGGGATCTGAACCGGCGAACCCTGGGCAGCTGAGAAGCCAAACGTGCAAACTTAACCACTGTGCCACCGGGCGGGCCCCAAGACATACTTTTAATGTAGGGTTGTCTTCATTCTTGTTAGACCTTTCACTGAATACCCATTTGGACTTTCTAATGTATCATGTCAAAGAATTATCTATTAAAAGTTAAGGTGAAAAAAATAGCAGTTGATTGTTCTGCTTAGCAAGAGTGGGTTATTTGTCAACCTTTCTGATCTTTGTCAAACTTAGAGGAGAAAAGTACCTCATTGTAACTTTTATTTTGTTTGTATTCTAAAAGTAGCCCGCTAAATGCCACGTATAACTAATATTTATCCACTTGGAGCTCGTTTTCTAAGACTTTAAAAGATAAGGCAAAGCCACAAGCTCGATTTTCACTTGGTCACACACTCTGCCTAGATACCTCACAAGTTCATTGTCTATTATCCCTGGCTCCAAGTGTGTTGAATCTGCTGTTTATTTGTATTTCCTGGAAAGATGTTTCTTTATTTGGCATGACTGATATAGTCTTAATAAGACAGTAATATCTAGTTTTAACAGATTTCTCTAAACAGTCCTTAGCATAGAAAACCAGTAAAGATGAAATTATTAGTAATGAGCATATGTGTGGATTCTTTCATTCTTATTTGTTACATAATAATACACACGTACACACAAACACACTATTCTCCTCTATCCTAACGTAGGAGAGAGTATGCGTATACAGTATAGACAGCAGGGCAGAGAAATATATTTAAGTATATTAGATTGTGTAAGTACACTAAATACCTCACTAAATCAGAATTAGTAAGTTAGCCTGCTTTATTATAGGTTTAAATCAGGTATTTTAAAGAAATTTCAAACTAATTAATTAGAATTACTTGGAATAATGACAAATATTGTAAATTCTTTAATGAAAGATTGAAACCAATTTTCATAAGCACTTTGTTGACACAAGTAACTGATAACATAGATCTAAAGGTGCTTAATACCGCCATAAATACTGCCTTAATAAAAGGTATATAAAATTTGGTTCCTGGGTATATTAGTTATGGTATAGGAAAGTCCATTGTTAAAAAGTGCCTCAAAGGGATTGTTGGTTTCTCTCCTTTGGAGTAGTGCTGCAAAGTCGCTCAGATTCCCCAGCTGGCGGCTCCATCTTTCCTTAGGGTGTTCTCTTGGACAGCATAGTCAAAACTGTCTCAGCAGCATCTTGTCTACATTCTAACTTCAAGAAGAAGGGGTAAAAAAGAAATGGAAAGCAAGCACTTTCTTTTTTAAGGGACGTGACCCAGAAGTTACACACGTCACTGCTGCTCTCACCTTGTCCAGAATTCAGTTGCTGACCCACCTGTCTACAAGAGAGTCTGCAAAAGATAGTCTCTGACTGGGTAGCCATGGTCCCATTGAAACCTCAGGGCTTCTATTATGAAAAGGAAGAAGGGGAGACCAGAAACAGGGGACTCTTAGCAGACTCTGCTTTATCCAGTCAATGCATTAGACAGATGTCAAATGAATAAGGTAATTAACATTTGTTATAGAAAATCAGATTGTAAGCATATCTGGCCTGTCTCATATGAATTAATAAA
This sequence comes from Equus przewalskii, assembly GCF_037783145.1. Classification (NCBI taxonomy): domain Eukaryota; kingdom Metazoa; phylum Chordata; class Mammalia; order Perissodactyla; family Equidae; genus Equus; species Equus przewalskii. Next base: position 39,378,823 of record NC_091839.1, read on the forward strand.
AGGATTAACTGAGTACTAATTAAAAGGATTTTTGGGGGCAAGCCCAGTGGCATAGTGGTTAAGTTTGCGCACCTTGCTTTGGCAGCCCATGGTTTGTGGGTTTGGATCCTGGGTGCAGACCTACATATCACTCATCAAGCCATACTGTGGCAGCATCACACATACGGAAGACTGGCACAGATGTTAGCTTAGGACAAATCCTCCTCAAGCATAAAGAGGAAGATTGTCAATAGATGTTAGCTCAGGGCCAATCTTCCTCACCAAAAAAATGTTTTCTTGTTTTTTGTCCTTAATCTACTATTAATTCAAGAAAGTTGGAGATTGAGTCCTATAACAGCTTATCAAAGCCTAGGACATATCCAAACTTGGTTGCCAAGTTACCATTTTATTTGCCACATAGTTAAAATCTAATTGAATTAAGTAATCTTAAACAATAGAGGAGAAACTGCTTAAACAAATTTAAAGTATCCTAAATTAATTCCAACTAATGATTGTAAGCAGTTCTAAACAACCAGCCAATTAAGAAGACAGTACTTAAGAAATAAAAGTCAATGAAAGAATAAATAGGAATCAGCATTTTAGTTGAATATAATTCTTTTCCTATTTCTGCCCATTCTCATAGATTTAATAGTCTTTTCTGACAAGCCCCACATGAAGATATACATGTAAGAAGTATGGATTCATCAGCACTCGCATGTCGAATCACAACTGAGAAAGACGTGGAGAACATGACAGAATCAGAAGATCAGATGTCTAGATTCCCAGTGATCGGGAACAGAGAGTATCCTTCCCAGCCTTCCCGGCCTCACATTCTCCAATTCTTCAACAAACATCCATTGAGCATCTCCCCTGTGTTAGGTGCCTTGCTATGTATGCAGTGTCACATCAGTAAAGGGGACATAGTTTATGTTTGCAAAATGTTCGCAGTCTCATGGTAAAGAAAAATAAGTCCATAGTGTCTTTCATCTTCATGTAATGAGGACGAAGTCACCATATTCTGAGATTTCTACTTCGGTTTCCTCATTCCTTGCATAAGAAAGCATTTAGAAGTTTCTTCTGATCAGCTCAAGAGAAAAACCTAAAGGTACCAGCAAATTCCCTGAGGAAATGGCCCAGCCAGGTCTCCCTTCAGTAAAGGGCTCCATCAACATGCCCTGCCTGCATGCACGCAGCCTCCGATCACCTACACGGATCCCCTTCTACACACATGAGGAGAAAGCCAGAGACCACCACACATCTGAGAAGTGTGTGTGTGTGTGCGTGTGTGTGGTGGGAGGGGGGCTGCAAGAAAGGCAGGGAGAATTGTGCCAGTACAACTAAGGGGGATAGAAATATAGAATTTATAATATTTTATAAAATTGTTGACATATTCCCCATTTGGAGATTCAATGATATATCTTCTACACCAGAGGTCAGGAAACTAGAGCCTATGGCCAAATCTGGCTGCCCACCCACAGTTTTTGTAAATAAAGTTTTATGGAAACACCACCATGTCCATCATTTACATATTGCCCATGGCTGCATTCACTTTACAACAGCAAAGCTGAGTAGTTGAGATGGAGACCGTATGTCTCACAAAGCCTAAAGCATCTACTATTTGGCCCTTTTTAGGAAAAGTTCATGAATCTCTCTTCTACAAAATAGATAATTTGAATGGTCTTTTTTTTATTAGCTCTGAGCTAACATCTGCTGCCAATCCTCCTCTTTTTGCTGAGGGAGACTGGCCCTGAGCTAACATCCTCGCCCATCTTCCTCTACTCTATGTGGGATGCCTGCCACAGCATGGCTTGACAAGCGGTGTGTAGGTCTGCAGGTGGGATCTGAACCAGCAAACCCCGGGCCGCCAAAGTGGAATGTGCTAACTTAACCACTGTGCCACTGGGCCGACCCCAAATTGTCTCTTTAACCAATCATTCAATTTTTTTTTTCTAGTGCCAGCTATATGAAGGGAGAATCAAAGGTGATTAAGATGCAGATTCCATCTTCAAGGAATTATGATTTGGTAAGAAGAGATAACATTTACAGATATAATCACATTAGGGAGTAGACTGTACAAAGCTCTGTGGGGTACCGGTAACAGCTACGGTTCTTGGAAGATGCGCAAATATTTCTATAGCACAGGGACTCAGAGAAGACTCCTAAAGTTGACGATATTTGAGTTGGAACTGAGAGATTAGATATATCCTTGAAATCATTACATTCTTTTATGCCCTTTGAAGAGCTTTAGATATTTACTTGAAACTACAAATTTTTAATTCAGACATTTAAAAAAATAGCAATTATCTTGTTCTTTCTTAATATTACCATTTACATAAGCTATTTGTGTTATAGTTTTATTTAACTTCATTCCTATTTATTTCTTATTGTCAAGGACCTTGAAAAATTCGTGTTAAGGAAACTAACAATGAATTCACATAATGTTCTCTACAATACTCTGATTTAGGTAGCAATCTTTTGTTACAAAATACTATATGGCAGGGAAAAAAGGATAGTTAGGGTAAAGTAATCACAGCCAAGCTGTCCTCTAATTATAGAGTACCTTTGACTGTTTGACAAGAATCTAATTTCATGAAACATGTCATTCATTATTGCTGGAATGAGAGAATATTTTTTAAAGAAGACTGTAGTTCTATAGCAAGAGAAGACCAAAATTTTCTTTTTAATGGTTCAAGTTTTTAAGTTGTATTAGAAATAGAGATGAATATCTCTTCTGTGTTCCATATAGATGAGTAAGCTGAGGCCGTTCACCCACGTCAATCTGGAATTACTACTTCCTGTTAACACGTAACAGCCAACTACTGCAAGCTTCCCAATAAAGGGGTAATCTCCTCGTGGGAGGGGAGTCCCAGCCTTTATCTCAAGATGCCCTTTTGAGTATTTTTGCTACCAACTTGCTGTTTTCAAGCATTGACCACCATTAAAAACCAAGAGCATACATGGAAAAAAAACCTGAAACATCCACCAAGGCTTACTAAAGACTCTGGGATAACAAGTCAACACAGAGCATCACATAAAACTAAAGAAATAACAGATCAGCTGGAGCCTGTGGCACTGGGCCGTCCTCAAGTTCTTCTGCAGAGAGGATGCAGCCACCGTTCCCACACAGAACTCCTTCAGCTTTCTCCTATACCTGTTTTCTTCCCTCCATGCTTCTAAGAGATAGACAATCATTTCACCATGATTCACAATAGTTTCCTCACTATTGTGTCCAAGATAGATACAAATCAATGATTTTTAAATTAAAACACAATTTGAAGAGTTATTTTAATATATAATATGTCAATATTTTATTATTGCTGTGATGTGATCCTGGAAAAGACATTATTAAACAAGCTCAGAAACTACATCATAATTAGGTGTTCAGTGTTTGTCAAGGAATTAGCACTAAGCCAGTCACATCCATGACCAGCTACAGGTGATTAAGGGATGGTGCTGGTACAAAGTATTGTCTGCCCCATTTTCTGGCTACTGCTCATGACTTGAGCCTCTCAGGCCAGCCTTTTCTCCTCTAATGTTTACTAATAGAATTCCAGCACTTTGCCTTGAAAGTGTAGGCCATTTGAATTTCTAATAAAAAAATTTTCAAATGATAAGAAGAAAATATTATTCTCTCTTCCTGTATAGTTGTAGAAAAGCAGATTTAGTTTTGGGACATAAAACTGAACATATAAATGTAATTTCTAACAAATAAATCTTGTGAAACAACTGGACTTCAAAGATAACTGCTGTGCCCTATAAAAATAACCTCTAACAACTAAAAAATCTATAATTGTGATTGATTGTCTAAAAAATTTATTGTCCAGGTGTTAATATTTAAACAAGCTCTTCCCTATTTGTCCAGGACTTTCCTGGTTTTAGCAATGAAATTCCCATTTCCCAGGAAAATTCTCAATCCCAGGTAAACCCAGGCAGTTGGTCACTCTGATTGACATCCTTGTCTTCTGGAAGGTATAAATGCATGCAAATTTTCTTTGTAAACCCAGAAGAGGATTATTGGCACTTAGATTGTTTCCTCTAGAGGAAGATTTTAAAAACTATGCCTGTAATATTCCTTGCTTAAACAAAAAGTTTCAGAATCTGTGTGTCACTTAAATTAGCAATGCAAGCAACTATAAGCTATAAACTTCCATGATAATTGTAAATAGGTCAACATGCCCTGAGTCCCAGAAAATGGGCATACATTTTTGTGCTCATCAAGTACTCAGAACAAAAGGAAATATATTAAATGTCTACAATGTAATAAGATATATTTATGACTAATTTTCAACTGCTAATTAGTAATAATTTTGGTGTTCTCTCAGAATTAAGAGGGGCTTTGGGTAGAATGGTTGAATAGACTTGTTACTATTAAAAACTGCCCTCAGTTAGAATGAAGCCTGCAGTACTGGGTTAGAGTCAGACACATCAGTGTGAACTCGTGTTTAGCTTAATGTAAATACAAATGGATAGACACAATAACAACTAGAGATATGTGTATATACATGGGTTAGTATACATAGCGTATTACCCAGCTCTGTCTGCAGAGAGAGCCTAGAAACAATGCTACCCCAGTAGCGGTTAGCACATCCAGTTCCTGATCTTGGACCCAGGAGCCAACATGAAAGAGCTTCCAATAATCAGAGCTGAACAATTTCAACAGCAAAATGAACAACATAGTATGGGATTATAACTTAGAATATAATATAGCTGTGAGAGTCCTCTGAAATTTTAGTAAAGGAATAAAAGACACCTGAAAAAGAAAGTGCGCATAAGCAAAAAAATGCATTTCAAAAACATTTTTTGGAAAAAGGAAAGCAGTTGGAAGCTTCTGGGAATTGATTAATCAAGACAGAAAAAACCATAGGCCAAATGGCTCACAGAGCAGATAAAGACTAGAAGAGGGGCAATTTTCCTCATCAAATACTAAGGCTGCTCTGACCTTCGAGATAACGGATACAGAATAGGGTAGAGTTGATGGACAGGCTGAAACAAGAACTTTGGTTAAAAGTCAGTATCTGAAACATCCATTTCCTCCATTGCCTCCCACACTCTAGATATAAAATCCTGGGGAAGCAGCTGTCCCTTCTCTGGAGGGAACCTTCTCTGGGAAAACTGAGAGTCTCAAGAGAAAAGATAATCTCTGAGACCATAGATTAAATCCCCAGAGATAGTCAAAAGACATGGCATCTGTACGAATCTGATGTTGGTTCTCCCAGCTAATCGGAGTTTCACAGGTGAAAAGGAAGAATCAGAAGACGCAAATTATCAGAGAAATAATACTAGAGAAATTCCCAGAAATAATAAACACACGTTTTCAGATTGAAAATTCCCGCTGAGTTAAAATTAAATTAAATTTGAATTAAAAACAAAACAAAACAAAAAGACCCAGGACACATTATTAGAAATTTTGTAACACCAAATCTGAATAACACAAAGGGGAAAATAGAGGTTATCTACCAAGGAATAAGAATGGCATGGAGTTGCTCATAACTAACCCTGTATGCTAGAGAACAGTAGACCGAAATCTTCAAAAACATCAGGGAAGATGATTTTCAGCAGTTAATTCTCTACTCGGCAAAATTATCAGCCACGTGTGAGATAAAATAAAGATATTTCTGTAAATGCACGAATTCAGACAAATTCTCCTCAGGCCCATCTTCTCTAAGGATTCTTCTTGACAATATGCTCCAACAAAATAATAAGCTAACCAAGAAAGAGAAAGGTAAGGAAAACTGAAATGGTGGATTCAACCTTAAAAAAGTGATGAAGGAGAGTCCCAAAAAGGCAGCTGAATAGCAGGTCTGGAGAGCAATCAGGCCAACAATCAAGAGCAAAAAGACAGGATGCCAAGCTGACTCCAAGGTCTTTAAGGAAAAAAGGGAGGAAGATCAATGGAATACAAAATATGGTAGAACTTTTAGAAAAATTAAAGGTATGTGGATGGAATTGGACAAAAGAGAAAAGAGCACTTAAAAACTCTAGGAAAATGTTTTACATATACAATAAATAAATATATTCATACAAATATTGATTTCTGACTACTTAAAGTAGTAATATATCCATATTGGGAAGACCGGAGGAGAGGTGGCCAGCGTCTCAAAAGAGATCAATCCTCACCCACCAATCAAAACAGGAAGTCAATAGGTACTCTCAACTCGATTAATAAGAATACAATAGTCTAAGCACATCATTGTAAGTAAGGGCATAAGCACTGAAAATAAAGCAAATAAAAGCACTAAAAATGATTACTTCTTAAGCGTTCTCATCACAAGAAAAAAAATTTTGCGACTATGTAAAGCAATGGATGTTAACTTATTATAGGAAGCATTTTGCAATATATACATATGCCAAATTATTTCATACACTTAAAACTATACAATGTTATATATCAATTATGATATCTCAATAAAAAAAGGAAAAAATGATTGCTTCTTAGCGGGGGTAGCAACAGGCAGTGGATTACTAGTTTTCATTGCAAGTGTTCTATGACTAAGCAATTTTTAAAAATATGTCCATGTTTCATGTTGTTTTTATACATAAAAAATTAAAATATTAGAGACTTCACATTTTAATCAGAGAAATAATAGAGAATTTCCCAGAGATGACGGGTGGACGTGTCCATGCTGACAGTGCTATCCATGTGTCCAGCACCAGTAATGTATATGTGCCATGTTATATCATTGTAAAATTTTGGATCTTTAAGAAATAAAGAGAAGATTCATGGATATAAAGAGCCATGTGCTAATTCCAGTTTATCTTCTAATCCATATTTTCTTTTCTTTCTTTTTCATTTCCTCTATAGAAATCTTTCTTGAGCATCTAGCAGGTGCCAGGCACCATTCTAAATGCTGGGTCTATAGTAATAACTGAAACAAAATCCTTGCTCCGTGGAGCTCATTGTAGGTGGAAGGAACAGACAATATAACAGCTGAATATAGGAACTGTCAGAGAAGGCGAGATCTTAGGATGAAAAAGCATGGGAGTTAAGCATAGTAATTCTACAGTAAATTCTGAATGAATTAAACATTTTTAATAGTGTCTTATCTTCCATCAACCTGATAATATTTCCCAAACCTGAGATTCCAGCTATCCTCAAAGCTACTTAAAAGTTGAAAGAATAATCCAGTAAATCACCTATATAGCCTTCTACTAAATTCAACAATTGTTCACAATTTTCTGTATTTCCTTCCTCTTACTCTCTCTCTCCAGATAGACAGACTGATGGATTAACTGGTTTACATTATTTAACTCTTTACTGAGCCATTTGAAAAAAAATTAACATCATGACTTACCTCTACTCCAGCAGGCATCTCCTAAGAATAAGAATGTTCTCTTGGGGCTGGCCCCGTGGCCGAGTGGTTAAGTTCGCGCGCTCCGCTGCAGGCGGCTCAGTGTTTCGTTGGTTCGAATCCTGGGCGCGGACATGGCACTGCTCATCAGACCACGCTGAGGCAGCGTCCCACATACCACAACTAGAAGAACCCACAACGAAGAATATACAACTGTGTACCGGGGGGCTTTGGGGAGAAAAAGGAAATAATAAAATCTTTAAAAAAAAAAAAAAAAAAAAAGAATGTTCTCTTACCTAACCACAATACCACTATTTCACCTAAGAAAATTAATGTGGTGTGCTTGTTGCTCCTGGGGTATAATTGCTTCTGAGACATTTCAGCGAAGAGAGCAAGGAACGAATACAGATAGATAGATAGATAGATACATAGATAGATAGATACATAGATAGATAGACAGATATTCAATTAGTTCATTCTGATATCTCCAATTCAAATCCAACATCCCAGCGTTCCTCCTTAACTTCCCCCATTCCATATTTGTAGTTGCCTTCTACCACAATGAAAATCCTCGTTTCCCCCCAAAATCTATATATTCACTCATTTGCCATGTCTCACTACACAAACACAATAGTTTGAGAGTTATAACACCAATCAATATCATTGACAACAGCAAACCTAAGAAGAAGAGTTCAGAAGTGTTTTGGGATTCTTTTTGTCCTTGGAATATTTTTCTAAGTGATTATGATCAAAGTACTGTGTTCAAAAGTTACTTGAATTAGTTCCTTTCTCAGTGTGATGATGATACCAACTTTATATACAGTGAAGACTGTTTGTGGTTGTATTCCATTTTAGTGTTTGTTTGCTTTTTATTTCATTCTTTTTATTTTTTATTTTTGAATATATAAAATATTTACATAAATATCACATTTCAAAACTCAAAACTAGTTAAGAGTATATTCAGAGAAGGCTAGCTCCCAGCCCCATCCCTTCCTCAATTCTCACCTGCCTGCTTAGGTAAACATGTCCACCAGTTTCTAGTTTGTCTTTCGTGTGTTTCGTTTTTGAAAAACCAAGCAAAATGTGTGTGTGTGTGTGTGTGTGATTTCTCTTTATTTATTACATGAAAGAGAGTTCACTACATACCGTCTTTTGTACCTTGCTTTCTTTATTTAATGATATAGCCTGGAAATCATTCCATATAGTTTCATAATGGTCTTCTTTGTCATTTTTATGGTGGTAAATTACTCCATTTTGTGGCTGTCCAACTAATCTAAGAGTGGGTATTTAGGTTGTTTTCAGCATTTTACTATTAGAAATCATTTGCCATGAGCAGTTTTGGGCATTTTTGTTTTGTATTTGTAAGGTATATCTTCAGGGGCTTACAAATTTTGCAGTATTTGGCATTACAGATGGTTAAACACTAGAGAAATGATTAAGATCATGTAATAGTTGTCTATGCATTATCCAATTTCTTCTACCTGTTTAGATAATCCTGGTTTAATTACAGGCCTCAGCACACCAGCTGGAAGACTAGATTCTCCACTTACTCTTAGGGAGGCAGACACAACAGGGAAGGGATCCCTTTGCCCTCTGTACTCTGCATTCCTTCCATGTAAAATCTGAGCAAAATGTCTGGAACCCCAGCTGCCATTTTGCACCATGAAGCAACCTCGAAAGCTGGATTCTATGTACAGAGGATGGCATAGCAGATAAATAGCAGACTAAGTTCTGGCCCCAAATGGCCTGCCTCTAGACTTCTTTCACATGAAAGAGAAATAAACTTCTATATTGCTTGAGCTATTTATTTGGATTTTTCTTGTAATGAGCTGAATAAAATCTTTGTGATATAGAAACTGGTACCTGAAATTGGAGTGCTCCTATTCAAGGAGGAGTGTCAGGGCTCAGTGGAAGCAAACCAACTGGAAAGCTGGTGATCCTTATAGTGAGGTAGCAACATACATAGTCAAATGCTTGCCTCTGTACTTTGGAAGAATGGCATGTGCTGATAGAAACTCCAGTGATAAGGGAAATGATTGGAATATTCATAGTGATCCATGTGTTTGGTCTTTCTTGTCACTTTCAGTAAAACCTATGAGAGAGAGAGAAACTCAAACCAGAGTTATCAAGTCTGCAAACTGAGATCGAAGGAAACACCGGCTTGGCAAAGGAAGTGTCCTCTGCCTGAGGTCTGCAATCAGAGTTGAACGAGAGGCCCACAGTCAAAGCCTCCAAGCTACAAGAGTGACCACTGCTTCTGCGCTTGCAACCAAAGCAGCAATAAGAGGTGTCTGTAAAACTGCAGCCTTAACAGGATTTAAGACGAAAGGTGCATCTACTGGCAATGACAAGATTGAGGATGTGCCTTCCCATTGGAGTCGTTATTTCAAACATCCTCAAGACATCTGCCTTGAAGTTGAGAGTGTTGGAGAGAACTCCAAAGTCAAAACTAAAAGATGAAACTCTTCAGGCTTTAGAATTATCTACCTATGGGAGAGCCGGGGTAGTACCATGCTTTTTAGAAAAGACATAATGCCGCCGCAGCAGCCCAGGACTATGGCCGTGAAAATTCTCCTTACCGCCCTGACTTCTATCTTCCAGAGGAAAACCAGCTGCTACAGGTGTCTGCCTTAAAGCAGTTATATCAGAAACACTGCAAGGAGGAAATCTGTCACTGGTTTTCTTCCTCCTAAGACCGAGAGGTCTAACTGCCATTGGCTGGACCAACGACAAGTTCACTAAATCAGATGGTTCTTCCAGCCGGGCCCTGCTGACCAATACAGTTACCTCATAACCACTGAGACCTTTTGAGTCAAAAGACTTGAATGCTGGTCTTTGACTCTTTTCAAAGGAGGAAAAAAAATAGGCAAAGGAAGACATCTATGCCAAGATTAAAGTCCACTTTGCCTTTTTCAATTAAATCCCCTCGATGAGATCATCACAAGACTAAATTAAAGAGATCAGCTCTTGCAGACTTCATGAAGAAGGTGAAACTTGAAAGATGGGGAGAACTTAAAGCAACTGACTTATTTCAAGCAGAATAAACAGGATGCACAAAGGGTCAGAGGGGAGAAGGTTCAGGCCCTGTCCAAAGACAACGGACTGGTTTGGCTGAAGCTTCAGAAGCACGTGAAAGAACATTTGGACACGGCCTTGAGTGCAAAGCTAAGACATTTGGACTTTGTCCTGTAGGTAATAAGCGTTCGTAGAAAACAATGGGATGCTTACAAACACTGTTTTTGTACAGTAGTATAGCAACACCCAAAGCTAAATCATAGACTCAGCTAGGACCCGTAGGAAACAGCGCAAGTTCAACAGAGGAGAATGAATAAGCAACATGGAGTAAACCAGTGGTTAAAGCAGCAAGTCCCTTTTGTACAGAATCAGGCTAACCAATTTGGGGACTTTGGTAGCATATTATGTATGTTCCTTGCCAACTGAGAACTTTTTAAATCCTGCCTTTTTCTCTCCATCGTTATTTGACAGTAGATCAGCACTGGAACGCATCTAAGAGCATCAGGAGTCAGATTTGTGACTCATCCATCTGGATCAAAATCTATTCAAATTGTGGCTAAGTGATAATTTATAAACGTGTTGAAAATGCCTAAACAAATACAAAGACAGAAGCTCTTCTAGGCTTACTAAGAAAGCTTGAATTTTTTGCATTGATTTGTATAGTATGCTTTCTATAAGCCTTAATCAAGACAGGATACAAAACGTTGTCTTTATTCAGGCTCATTTATGTCCATCATCTCTCTGGCAATGTACTGGGATTTCTCTAAATTTTAGACAATGTGATCCTGAAATGTGGTATAATCTCAGGTGACTTAGTGAACAACCATTATACCCATATCAGTGCCATCATCTCAGCCTCTGAACCGTCATCCCCAGATTCTAAATTTGATCTACCAGTTCAGGAAGCTGGGTCACAGAGAGAGAACATCAGGCCTGGCTTTAAAAGAGAATTAGAAGCAAAGATGGATTCAAGTGTAAAAAAGAATATTAAAAAATAGTGAAACAAAAAAATATTATCAATGCTTCTCTAAGCAACAGAATAAATTATTCTAACACAAATGCAACAGGAGTGTTAGTATTTGCTAGAGTTCAACTTTCTCTCTCTCTTGCTGCCTGTGTGTGCATCTCTCTCTCATTCTCTCTGTTTATCTTTTACTTCTCTCCTATTTGGAACAGTATGTCCTTTTAAGTTATGTTTTGCCAAGGGCAAAGATAGTTTTTCTTGGTGTTTTTCTACCTCTGGAGGGAAAGCAAGGGTGAGCGTCATTTGAAAGTAGACAGCATCTTATTTGTTCTGGTGGAATCCTTGCACAGTGCAGAGACTTGATAAAAGCTTAAAAAAATAAGCAAGAAACCTACTATCACTGGTACCATCAAGATCAATGTCTATGGTTAGACTGAGAACAAAAATTTTAACTCCGTAATTCCAGAGTTGTGCTCCCATAGATACATAAAAACCCTTCTGAACTCAGACACTTGGCCAGCTGGATCTAAGCTCATAAAGGAGGTGACAGTTCTGATTATCTTTTTTCTTCAACAAAATAATACTTTCTACTCCTAAAAGGAATGCATAGCCATCAAGCAGAAATTAACCAGACATTTTCTTTTTAGTTTAAAGATTTCTTAAAATTAATAATGTTCTGTAACTTATAGAACAGTCTCCTCAGTGGTTCAGCGTGCTGTATTAATGTGGAGACAAAGACGATTGCCTGGTGCAGAAATCTAGGAGCTCTTACTGGGCTAGCCAATGTTGAGTTGAACTGTGTCCCCAGAAAGATATGATAAAGTCCCAGTCCCTTGTACCTGTGAATGCCATCTCATTCGGAAATGGGATCTTTGTAGATGTAATCCAGTTAAGATGAAGTCATTAGAGTGGGCCCTGACCAATGTGACTGGTGTTCTTATGAGGAGAGTAGACTACCGTGTGAAGACAGACACACAGGGAGAACACCCGATGATGGCAGAGGCAGAGGCTGGAGTGATGCAGCTGAAGCCAAGGAATGCCGAGACTGCTGGCCACCACCAGGAGCTGGGAAGAGGCAAGGAAGGATTCTACCCAAAGTCTCAGATGGAGCGTCACTCTGCCATCACTTTGATTTTGAACTTGTAAGCTCAAAAGTGTGAGATAATAAATTTCTGTTGTTCTAAGCTATCTATTTTCTGGTACTTTATTTCAATACTCTAGGAAGCTAATACAATCATACTGTATCATAACAATGGCCAGAAACGGGAGCCAGGATGGATTGGGAAAAAACATGAAATTTGTTTCAGAAAACCTGGATTTGGATCTTGGTTCTGCCACAACCCTGTTACATGTATATTATAGTTACTATGATATGCTAACTTAAAATATTTTTACCTGAATTACAAAATGATTATTTAAATCCTTAAACAAATTGTAAAAGTATATAATTCTATGCAAGTGCTTCAGGAGTCAAAAGAGTTGGACTTCTCTGCTATTCTAGACTACCAGGACTACTCTGATATGTCCTACCAAACGACTGACTCTATCACTTTGACACTTTTTAAAGAACTTCGTTTCTTGTTTTCACTGACTTTTTTAAAATTTCCACTTTGCAAATTTTAAAACAGTAGTGAGAAAGGAGACAAAGTGTCAATAATTGTAGTGAAAACAAGCTAGAAAACATTCTGCATGTGCGCGCGCATCTTACTGTTATTGTTGTCAACAGTCTCACTTGGGACAGTGAGATTAGCTCTATAGACCACTGCTACGGACTGAACTGTGTCCCCCTAAAATTCATGTTGAAACCCTAACCCTTTATGTGACTGCATTGTAGGTAGGGCCTGTGAGGAGGTGATTAAGGTTAAATGAAGTCATAAGGATGGAGCTCTGAACCAATACCACTGGAGTCCTTATAACAGAGGGGAGACAGCAGAGCTCTCTCTCTCTCTCGCCACCAACAAACAGAAATGGCAAGCAATAAGATATATTGGAGTATATGAGGAAGCCATTTAGTGTAAACCTAATTCAGCCTGACTTTGTTTTTCCAAAGTTGAACATGCATTGTATGTCTGCTTTAAGTATTTCCAATGGCAAGAACAAATGCCCTTAGGAGAAAGGTGCAACTTCCCCCACATCAGGATTTCCTTAAGGATAAGCATCTCTCTCTAGGCTAGGAACTGATTGCTGTGCTCACCCTGTGACCATTCAGCTTGACACAATAGACCTGCCACCTGCTGTGTCCACTGAGACAGCAGACCTACTACTTGCTGTGCCCATCAGTCACTGTTCCAACAGAGCAGTCTCGTGACTATTGTAAGAGGGACGTTTCAATCACATGTGAAATATCCTCTTTGAGGGTATATAACCACTCTGTGCACCCCACTTCTTTGGTACCCTTCTTTCCTTGGGGAAGGAAGGCCCCAGGCTATGGTCCTCACATTTTGGCTCAGAATAAACTCACCTAAATTTTCATTTATAGATTGGTTATGAATTATTTGTGTCAACACCACCAAGTGAGAAAACAAAGAACCACGGCCACCTGCAATCAGGAAGAGAGTCTCACTAGAAACTGAGCTCTGCCCGAACCTTGATCTTGGACTTTCCAGCTTCTAGAACCATGAGAAAATAAATTTCTTTTGTTTAAGTCACCCAGTCTGCATTATTTTGTTATGTGATGGCAGCCGGAACAGACTAAGACAACCACTGACTAGGCAGGGTAAAAGAAAGCCTGCACCATGTGAGCAGTTGGAGAAAATCTGTCCCAGGACAAAATCCCCACCTTGAAAACATATCGTATTTGAGTCTCCAGCAATATTTTGGTTTTCTTTTTAACACATTAAAGAATCATTTGGGGACCGGCCCTGTGGCCGTGTGGTTAAGTTTGCACACTCCGCTTTGGCGGCCCAGGGTTTCGCTGGTTCAGATCCTGGGCACGGACATGGCACTGCTCATCAGGCCATGCTGAAGTGGCATCCCACATGCCACAGCTAGAAGTACCCACAACTAAAAATATACAACTATGTACTGGGGGGCTTTGAGGAGAAGGAAAAGTAAAAACTAAAATCTTTAAAAAAAAAAAAAGAATCATTTGCAGAAGCTTCAAAAGATACATATTCCTGGGCCACCGTCTCAGAGCTATTGATTCTTTAGGTCTAGGGTAGGGCCTGGGTTGCAGTGTTTTTAACATTCCCCAGATGATTTGAATGCACCGTCAGGTTTAGAAACCACTCCACCAGCAAAACACCTCCATTAGTAGAGGTAATGAATGAAATCCCTTCCTCTTGTGTTGTCTTCTCCTTCCCCCAAACCTTCTTACCCCTCGCCCACTCTTTTTTTTACCAGTAAAATAAGTTTAAATTAGTCAAAGTGTTGAATTGGAATCGGTGCATAGAAATTATCTGATGAAGAACAAGAAACTCGCCACTCTCTGGTCCAACAATTACATGGTACGCACAAGAGCAGGACAAGAACCTCAGCAAGCCACCGAATCAATTCCGTCTGCTCCACAGGTCTGTTGTACCTCTCCAGACACTTGTATTCAAAGTGCCCTTCTGGATTAGTCTATTTACTTTCTTTTCCCCTTTGCATTGTAAAACCATAGTTTTTGTCTCCAAGCCTAGAAACAAGTAAAAATTCCAACATTCCTCCTGCCTCCTGTGCCTCCTCTCCAGTTGGTCACCAAATCCTACTGATTCTTCCTTTTTAAGTCTCTCTCAAATACTTCCCTACCTCTGTTTCTATCCACAACCTCTGCCTTATTTCAGATTTTTATCCTTTCACACATAATTATTGCAGTAGCTCTGGTTTTCCTGGCTTGCAGTCTTGACCTTCTATGATCCAATCCAGATAAAAGTCCTTCAAACTCCTTACAGTGACGGGCAGGATGCTTTCTCCTTTCAGGCTTACCTTCCACAGCATTACCCCTGCCCTGACCCATAAACAATGCCCAGAGCCAGCCACACTGAGCTATTTTATTCTCCGTACACTTTATCTCACGACTCAAATGAATTCACACATTCGCTATTGGAAAATGCGCTCCTGCTTGGAATATGACTGCCTCAAAACTTGTTCAATCACACTCATCCTTCCTTCAAGACCATCCTGAATGCTCTCTCCCACATGAACTGCTCCAGACCTTTCCCTAGAGGGTTAACAGAAAAACACAAATCAGTTTTTGTGAATAACTCAAATCTCTGAACAGGCCTGTCCTTGATGAGAGAAGAGCATAGAGAAGTAAAAACCAAGCTTTGAATGTGTGCCTCTGCAGCCTGGGAGGTAAAGCAGAGTCTGATGAAGCCACAATGAAGGGAGACTCCGGTGCCTGGGAGGCAGCCCTCAGCCTTGTCTCCCCAGTAGCGTTGGAGGATGCACAGACTTTCCTCCACCATGTAACTGGCCCCAAAGGGAAGGCTTGAATCATCCTCCAAGGGAGGGACCATTTAAGCTGTAACACCAGGGCCCCTTACTCACAATGTGAGGAGGAAGGAAGGAGAGAAAACTCACTGAGAGCAAGGTAACTATTGCAGTATTCCACTACTGGCACTGCAGTTATGATATTTGAAGTTCCTAGAGCTGAAATTTTGAGAGAAGCTCTCATGGAAACTTGATCTATTTTCCTTCCAAGGACTCACTTAGTGAGTACTTGTTAGTCATAGTTTCCAAAGCCTGACGCAGCTAAATTTAAAACCCTTTTTTTAACACCAACCCTTTCTGAAAGGATTGTGGCCAGTTCTCTCCATATAGACACATGACACACATGGAATTCTCACGCTGGCCCAGTCACCTGTGAATTTAAGAATTTGCTGCATCTAAACTGGGTTTGGGGCCCTGTCAGACATGCATTCTTTGTGCTCCAAACTCAAAGAAAAGCAATTATGTCTCTTTCATGTTTTTCCTTCCCATTTCAGTATCCTTCTTGACACAAGCTCACCTTTTTTCTGTCTCCCATCACATCAGGCTTTGAATCCATCTTTAAGGAGGTAGCTCACAACAAAAGTACCAACTTTGGGGTCAAGAGAACTGGGATCTAATCCAGGCGCTGCCTCTGACCAGATGTGTGACTTTGAAAGAGGTCATATGCATCTTTCTTTTCTCAGCCCGTATCATCATCTATACAAAAAGAAGTTACTATATACTAATGTCTTAGGCGCCTAATTTCTCTAAAATTCTCTGGGATCTGAGAAATAAATTTATATCAAATATATCTATATTGAGAAGGAGAGAAACACTGTTTACTAGCAATGGGCTTAAATAAGTCATCTCACTTCTCCAGGCCTCACTACTAGTGCCAGATTGCCTGGTTTGGTTTTTGGTTTTTGGTTTTTCTGGTGAGGAAGATTGGCCCTGTGCTAACATCTGTGCCAATCTTCCTCTATTTTATATGTGGGATGCTGCCACAGCATGGCCTGACGAGCAATGTCTAGGTCCATGCCTGGGATCTGAACCCTCAAACCTCGGGCCACTGAAACAAAGTGTGCGAAATTAACCACTACGCTGCAAGGCCAGCCCCAAGATTGCCTGGTTTTAAACCTCAGTTTTGTACTTACCGGCTGCAAAGATTTGGGAATGTTACTTAACCTCCTTGAACCAGTCAACCAATCTAAGAGATGAGCCTAAGAATAGCCCTTTCCCCATAAAGTTGTTGCAAAGATTAAATGAGTTAATACACATGTTTAGTGCAGTGCTGCAAATAGTAAGTGCTCAATAAATGTCAGCTACTCTTATCATCTTTACTGTCATTATAAAAAGAGAATAACAACCTGCTTCAACTTCTTCCCACGATTCATGAAGGTCGATTAAGATAATGTATGTCAAAGTGATTTGTAAATTTAAAAGTGCTACGTAAAGTTAAGGAATTGCTCAATGTTTAGCAACTGGTGACTGGATTTTTAAAAATGTGCCATATCCATACAATGGAAAACAATTCAGCAGTTGAAAGGAAGGAACTACTGGTATGTGCTACATACGAATGATCCCAAGGACATTTTGCTGAGTAAAAGAAGCCAGACGCAAAATATTGCATATTTGTACACACTGGTCTGCAAATTTATGGAGACATAAAGCAGATCGGTGGTTGCCTAGGACTGGGGGCTGGGAACGGGGAAATTGACTGCAAATGGCATGAGGGAACTTGTTAGGGCAATGGAGATGTGGTACAACTGGATCGTGCTGATGGCTGCGCAACTGTGTAAATTTAATAAAACCATTGAATTGTACACTGACAATGGGTGAACATTATGTTATATAAATTAGACTTCAACAAAGCTATAAAAATAAATAAATATAAGGTTAAGATGTTATTGTCACCTAATATATTATGTTATAAACCATATTTATTTCTTTACAAACAATTTAAAATTGCTGGGTTTTGTGAAGACAGTGAAAGTGCTTTGAAAGTTGTAAATCTCTACAGAAAGTAATCGTATTACTAATAAAAATTAAAAATAGTGAACACATTTTAAGGTACTCTGTGATTGGTTCACCCCCATGCACACCCACCCTCACTGCCAAACACTCCCACAGGAGTCCGCTGCTTTCGTGAGCCTGAGTCCCCCAGCACACTCATTCCCATAACCAAGCTTTCCTTGGAGCTCCATCAGTCCCTCTCTGGAACACACGGCAATGGAATGGAGAAGAACAGGCTTTAGAGCCAGGCATGGGTTCCAACCGCAGCTCAGCACATCCCATCTCTATGACCATAGACAACGTGTTCACCCCTGAGCTGCTTTTCCCGGGAGCAGGAAGACAGGTACCAAAGCAGAAAGATTAGCCCTACAGCAAGAGAGCCCAGTCATACTCTACATAGCTTTCCAAATCCAGCTTTGCCCCAATTCCTCCTTACAGGCTTCTCTGCTCCTTCAGCTCTTTCACGTGGAATTCATGTTAAGTGCCTTCACCTACCCTCACATTGAGCTTCTTGAGGGCAGGGACCACGTATATGTTTTTCAAACTTCCAGGTTGGAGGTATTCAAGAAACATTTATTGAAAATGTGTGAACTATTTCTATTCATCACTGAGTGAGCTGCTTCTCATGACTACTTTCCACGAAGATGTGTGTTGATCATGAGCCAGTGTCAGTGCCATCAGAGCTTGAGGTTTAGTTCCATGTTGGGTCTGTCCTAATCCACCTAGTCTGCCTTACTTATTTCTTCATGAGAACAAATATTAACATATGCCAACATGAGAAATAGCCAGTTTGTGGCCAGAGAATGGAGTTTTTTCTTAGTGCAAGGCCAACTGTTCCTATAAAGTTTGGACCCTGATGACATGTTCTAATCAACTAAGTTAATCAACCTAGATTCATTATTTGGCTCTCTGTATCCTGAGGTTGGTGAATACCATGAACCAAAACAGTCAATAAATAAGCATTTTTAAAGAGAAAATACCTTCATTCAAAAGCATTGTTCAAGACAGTTGTCAACTGAATAATTTGTTCACAATATTTTGTCACTCTCAGGCTCATCTCTACAGAACCCCTCCCTGGGATTCCTCCCAGTGGAGGAAATATACTTTTTATTCAAAAAATTCAGGCTCAGCCATATAACTTGCTTTAGCAAATGGAATGTGAGCAGAAGTGATTTATCCTGCAATGAAGCAAAATCTTTAGGGACCATTATAATATTCCACCATTACTCTTCCCTATGCCATGAGAATGGTCTGGCTTCACCGGCCTGTGTCCCATACTGAACACATTGAGTCGACCTGCAGTTGATCCACAGCCAACATGCTTTGTTACCATAGCATAACTTATTGGAAGTTGACTAATGCAGAAAGCTACCTATAGACATTTCATCCTCTGGCCATTGTCACTCCACAGACATAAAATGCAATTTGAAGCTTATTCTGTGAAACCAACAGTGAAAAAGATAAGAACTATGTCATGGGGTTATTGCGATTGTTTGATGCAATAACATATGGAGTGCACCTAGGAAGGTGCAAGCTCAATATCTGTGAGCTCCCTCCCCATCACAACTCCTCCCCTTCCCATTTTATTTCCACTTCTACAGTGGAGGAGGAAATGACAGACAAATGTCTACTAGGGTCTTGACTTTTCTCTGCACCGGTGAGATGAACAAGTCATACATAGTCCCTACCTTAAGAAGCTTCTAGTCTAACTCCTAGCAGGAAAATGCAGCACGTGCATGCTTGCTTCCTCATATATGAAAGTAAGTTTCCAGCATCCAAGTGGAAAGCTAACAAATGTGACTGAGATGTGTCTTGGGGATGGAGGCAATCCATTGTTCATCATTTTTCCCACTCCCCACAAATATCAACCACTCCTCCTCCTATACACACACAACCACCACCCCCAACTCCAGCTATTAGTCCCTGATCCTCAGGGCTGGATGAGACTGCCCTCCTTTGTGCTCCCACAGCACCTGTACTTCTGCCTTCACCCAACTGTTACCTTGGTTTGGACTTAGCAGTTTGTGAATCAGTCTTTCCACTAGACTCTAGGGTCTGTAAGAGAAGAAACTGTATCTTCTTTATTGTATTCCTAGAAGCTGGCTCATGCCTGGAACAGGGTAGATGTTTACCAACATTTTTTGAGTGAATGAATGAATTTGATCAGTTAATTCCTTCATAAATGACTTTTGAGTTCTCACTTTGAGTTAATGAATTTGTTATGCCCTGTACCCAGGACTCCAACTCAATCCTTATAGATATTTTTAAACTGACAAGGAATTCTCCGTTATGAAATCGACATGTGATTTACATATACCTACAATCTTAAAGCACTCACAGAGCCCATGGAAATTCAAATGAGCAATACACAAATTGAATTACCAGCTCCTAACTAAGTGGATGTTGACTTTCATTAAAACTAGTAAAAATATATCCCAGGGGTTAATTAATAACTTGAGAATAACCATGAACCTCATGAAGCTGAGATCTGCCAAAGCAGGGATGTTCTGAGCTGTGTTCAGGAGGGTTTCCCAGTGAATAACATGTTTTCTAAGTTGCTGATGCTGTAATAACCAAATAGGTAAGCTAAATTCTTCAAAAAGAACAGAATGAACTCAAACTTCCTTTATCTCTTGGAAGGACTCCAGAGGTGCCAGAGTAAGACCATGTCCTCTCCTGGGGTATCTAAAACACGTTGATCCTAGGATATTCTTTTTAAATATGAGGAATGATTCTTATTCTGTTTGTTTTTTCTTATTCTTTTTATTTTTACATAACACCTCCATCATCAAACACTTTTCAAAATAGAAGCACCATCTTTCTTTGGCAGGGAAATATCCTTCCATCCCATCCTCCTGTTATGTCCACTTAAGCCTTTTCTCTAAGTGTAATAGGGATTAACAGAAGCAAATCACAGCTCAAGACTACAGCGTACCAACCGTCCTTTCTCTTGTTCAGTGAAGTTCCCCTTCCCACCCATAACCCAGCCGCTCCTGATCCTAAGAGGCGCTCCAGAAGGCAGGAAGGAGGGCACACATGCTTGCTTTCTGAATTAAAGAAAAAGGACTCCATTTGTTTTACAATTGCCAAACTACCGGGGGGGGGGAAAAAAGGAGGCCTTCTCCATTCAGCCGTGAGACTACAGACAAGAAAAGCGAGCGTGAGGCTGGTATCTGGGGGAACTTCACGAGCTGTCTACAGGGGCTCCAAGGTCCTTTCAACCTGAAGATTGTATCAGGCTGTCCACAGATCATAGTGTCTGCAGAAGATTTTCTATTTCATTTTATGGCTCCCATCTCTCCTGTCCCACCTGCCAGGGTAGTAGTTCAAATAATCTGATTTTTCCCCTGAAATATCAGGGTCTCAATCCATGTACAGCTTCAAGGTTTTAAGCCACTCAACTAGCCCTCAGGAAGCCTCCTTCAGCAGTGCCTCGATTCTGTAATGTCCCTCCAAAGGTACCTTCTCCGGCCTTGCGGCAGGTGGATGCTCCAGGAACCCCAGGAAGAAGAGCGCAAAGCCCCCTGCCGACCTGAAATATCAGCTCCAACCTACCCCCCTCCCCGTACCTCCTTCTTCTTTCTTCACTGCTTTCCCCACCTCTCTGCCCGCTTCCACTTTCTTCTACCCCTATTTTCCTCCACTTCTCCCTCACTCCCTCTTTCCCATCCCCCTCCTTAAAGCATCCTACGCATGTTGACTGTAATTTTGCCCTCCCGAGGGTTTGCCTGGAGGAGCCGCAGAGGCAACTTCCAAACCCGCCGACTACTCCCTCTTTTCCTGTCCCTCCTCAACCCAGACTGCCCACAGGAGACGGGAATGAGGTCTGCCTCTCGTTGCACCAACTGGCCCCTTCTCCACCTGGGCCGCCGCCAGCAAAGGGCTCAGGGGGCGGGACCCTTGTCCACATCTCCAACCCGTAGGCCAGGTTTATAGCGTGGACAGCGCTGCCCTCTAGCGTTTGCAACCGAGAGCCCGGAGGGCGCCTCCAGCTGCAGAATTTCTCTTTCACAGCCGAAGCAAGTCTTGAAGCACCTTGGAGCTCCGACCTCCCAGTTTTCTTCCACCACGACCCCCTGGATTGCACCCTGGCTCACCTTTTCATCCCACCCACCCTCTTCTCGGTCCAGCGGGGTCCTGGGCGCCTGCAACCTGCTGGTTGATTCCGTGGGCTGCCCCCCGCGCCCGCGCCCGCTCCTCCTCCTCCTCCCCGCGCTCGCTCTCGCCTCCTCCTCTAGTCCGGGCGCCCAGACTCGGCGGAGCGCAGCGCCCGCCGCCCGCCCCGCGCTCCTGGCTCCGTGTCGCCGCAGCCTCGGGGTCACCCGCGCGGGCACAGGACGCCGAGGGGACAGTGTCCCGGGCTCGGCGTAGCCCACAGCTGGCTGTTGCGAGAAGCTATGCTTTGATAAAGCTCGGGAGGAAGAGGAGCGGACTCGGAGTGAGACTTCTGGAGCCAGCGGGAGCCCGGTCCGCCCAGTGCGACGCGGCTGCACGCACCGTCCTCAAGGTGAGGGGCGCACGCTTTCCAGGGACCACTTCCCTGCTCACCTGCACCCCAAGTCGGGGCTCACGCTCTGGTTTAGGGATTTGCGGCTCCTCTAAGGGGCAGCGGCGGCGGGCGTTGGGGCACGGCGAGGGAGACGCCGGGGGTTGCCTGGGCACTGCGCCTGCCCCCAGACCTCTGAGTGAGGAATGCGTTCCTCGGTCCAAAGGTCTCCCAAACGTGTGCCCCTGAGTGTCGACGTGGGGTATAACTGTAGTTTAAGAATTGTATCCTGATTCCTTACAAAAGGATTTGAGGCGGCTTAAAGATTAAATAAATGTAGAAGGGGTGCTACGAGGAAAAAACTTGGGTGGAAATCACGCGGAGATGGATGTGCTCCGGGGACCACTGGAGAACGAGGTGAATTCAAAGCCAAGGCCGATTGAAAACCCTTTGATTAGGAAGGACTGCACGGTTGCTCCAGCCCTCAGAAAATAACGGTGTGCTTCGTCCTAATAAAGAAAATATCCAGGTGGGGAGGCGATAGGGCTGACTCATTTTCTTAAATTGCAAAATAAAGCTTGGAAGTGCAAGTTAAGACGGGAAGTTTAGTCTTAAGCTATTTACACCCAGTCCTGCAAGGTGAGAGACTGGCCCCCTAGGTAGTGAAAAGGAAAGGGAATTGAGGCCAAATGGAGGTGGTTCCTGCTCCTATCACAGGATCATACAAGGTTTTGCATTGTTAAAATATATGTACTTTTGTGTGTTTCTGCCTGCGTCCAATTTTGAATGGGACTTTGTATTCAACCTAACCCTGCTTGTCCTTGAGTTAGAAGGATGAGGCAGAGGGTGTCAGCATCCTAGGGTGCGTCTTCCTACCTTCCTTATTGTCCTTCCTTGCCTCCTGCGCCAAATCTCTCCGAGTCCAGAGGGAATAATAGATGGGCGAATGCGGTGGGGGAGGGGTATTTCCCCAAACAATTCAGAGTTTTCTTACCATTCTTCTTTTACGCCCAGCTCCAAGTAGTATGTGCTCTGGTCTGAACTTGCTCCAGAATGTGTATTTGCCATAGTTACACATTCAGATACGATGTGCATGACCTAAAACATCCAGGGTGGACTCATGAATCCAAGACTTTCCTGAATTAACCCTGTTCATGGGGCAGGGAGCAGGGGCCTGTGTCTGGCTCCCTGTGCAGCCTCTTCCACTGGGAGAATATTTGAAATGCCTTTGAAATACATATTTGAAATACAAATAGGAGATTATGAGGCAGCCTTTCTTCTGCTGGTGCACTGGTTATCCTGCTAAATTAGATGAAATGACCCTGTCTTCAACAAATAAATAGTGGAGGTGTTTGGGGGCTCACTTAGCAAATGCAGAAAATATGCCCACCTGCCTTTTTCCTCCCTTCAGAACTTTAGCCCGCAGACCACAGAACTGCAAAAATGAAGCAGCCCTCCTAAGTGGCACTCAGCTCATTTTTGTATCGTGTTTAAAGCAAAGGTTGTCGCTTGTTTCTAAAATTGCACAGCACCTCCACAACTAACCATTTGCCGCATGGAGGTGGGAGAAGTGCTTCTGCCCAGGTGTTTCATCTCTAGAGAGCTATACAGAGAAACTCATTCAAATACTGATTCATCATTGTTGATAGAACTTCACTGTTATGTCATCATCACCTGATGTGGGCTGTAGAAGCCCAAGGATTGCTACAGATCTCTGTATAAATTGAGACTCAGAATGAAAGAGCTGGAAAGGAGCTCAAAAAATAACGTAGCCAAGACCGTGGTCCTCAGAGTCTTGGTATAAGCATGCCTAAATATCCCTTTAGGTGGTAATTGTTCCTTTCATGAAGATTTCCAGGGATGAAGACTTCACAGATTATTTTTATATGTATTAAAAAGTATTCGGAATTAACCATTTTCATCCACCAGCCAGCAAGTTTAAAATTCCACAGAAATCGACATCACAAATATAAACTCAAGTTTTCATGCTTTTCTCCTGCCCATGGTGACTTTACTCGGGGCACATTCCCAGACCAAGTGCTCCCGGGTATCGTCCTGGACGCGCCATTCCCTTGGGCACTTGAGACATGAGCTGCAGCCTCCCTTGCAACTCACCCTGATGTCACCTTTGTTAGCCATTCTGCTGTCTATTCAAAACGTTTGCTTCCCATTTCTTCTTATTGATGCCTGGTCAGCATCAGTCGTGCAAATAAATTTCTATCCTTTTGACAAAAATAACCAAGTCAGGAATTTTCATAGATGGAGTCTAGGAAGAGACAAAATCCAGGACACATCTCTAGCCCAGGTGACACTGCAATATGTTTCCATTCCCTAATATTTGGAGAGACTGTTATTGGGGAGTGATGTGAGATGTATTGGTAGCAGTACCTGGTCCCCATCTGGCTCAAGCGCCTCTCTGTCAACATATTACCGTCCCCACCGCTACCAAGATCCCAAGGCTTCAAAATGAAAGTAGATCCTTTTACGGAAAACCTCATGCCCTGACCTGTTGGGTTATCTTCCCATTACTCAGGCATCCCATTTCCTACGCCTCACCTTTACACAGAGGTCATTTCTTATGTTTCTGTGGTCCTTCTTGGAATTTAATGTCTATGCTACCTTTTAAAAGTAAAAGATCTAAATCTAACATTTTAATATGGGGAGGCCTTCCCTCTATTTCTGTAGGTTTGTTTAGATGAGAAAGTAGGCTTGAAGCTACTCAAGAGGTGAATTTCAACCAAATAAGGACTTACTGCTCCTGCCGTATGTTATCAAGGGCAGCTCAAGGCAGAGGTGACTCTGGGCATCTCATGCTGAATGCTCCTTTCTTCTCTACCTCCCACATCATTATACGTGTGAAATTACGTGAACATTAACTGTGGGGAAACGCGGAAGATGAGTATGCTGTATGGGTGAGGAGGGCGCAGGCGGGTGGACAGGGAAGAGAAAGGCTGGAAATGGGGCAGCGGCTCCTTAGAGCGGTTGACTTTTCCCTTGTTTTCTCCTCCCTGAGTCACTTCTAGAACTAGTCTTATGGCCCCTAAAGCTGGGGGCCCAGTTCAGTCAACTTACCAAAGTCTGCCCTCCTGGGAATGAAAGGACTTTCATCATTATCCTATCTACTTTCATAATTTGTCGCTGTTTCCACATCTTGTGGATTAAGAAACTGAGCACCAGAATTTATAGAGATCGCTCAGTCAATTGGAATATTCCTGAATCACAACAAACTGGCAAAATCCTTGAGAATTCTATTCTTAATACAATTTGATTCTAATTTTATTTTTCATTTTTAGCTCTCTCTTTTTTTTTCCTCTCTCCTCCACTGTGGATTACCTGGTTCACTGCGGTCCTTGTCCTAATAGATTTCAGTGCTTTTATTTCATGATTGCATTTCCTTAAGACATGCCAAATGAAAGATACACATAGCCAGTGAAACATTTGTAATAGGTTCTTTGTTAGAGCTGTCTCCTGTTGATCAGTTCTTAACATGTGCAGTTGTAGGATTAGGAAGACAAAATCCCTTAAAGAAGCTGCAAAACCCAATCCTTCTACATCTGGATCATTTTAAACTACAAATTGTAAGAGGAATGAGCATCTCAAGATTCTAGTTATCAGTGCAGACCAGATGGAAGGTCTTTATGAAATCTGGCATGAGAAGGGAAGCATTTTTATAGCAAAAAGATAATATTTTGAAAAATAGCAACTAGTAGGAACAGCAGCGTGCAGTTCAAAAACTCTCAGATCCTTCTGATGACCTCATCTACCTAAAGTGCCCAAATAAAGTAAAAGCAGACTCCCTGAAATGTCTTTCCTTAGCTGCAGCTGTTCTTTATCCCTTTATCAGATAATGGGCATGTGCTGATATTTCCAGGGGATTTGGGAAGGAACAGCATGCCCAAGAAAGTCAAATTTGTGTCAAGATTTGTATTCTTGGGTATCGAAGACAAGCCACAGTACATTTGGGAGTAAACTCCATCAAATGTATAGTGAGATTGATAGGCAATACCTCCCAAAAAGCTACTTCAGCTGCAACCCCCTAAGAATGTTGCATTCTCATGGTCCATTTGTTGGCAGTGATGGGAGAGGAAAAGAGGAAGGCACTAACGCATGATGCGTGTCTGCCATGCTTCAGGAACTGTGCTAAGAACTGCACAGATATTCTTTTATTTAATCCTCACAAAAACATGGCAGGGTAAGTATTATCAGCCCCACAATTCATTCATTCGTTAAAAACCTGTATTTGTGCTCCAATCACCAGACCCACTGTCCTTTTCAGGGAGCTGCAAGAAACCCAGAGTGACTGACGTGAACACATCCAGGGGGCATAGCTGGAGAGAAAGTTTGCGAAGTACGCTGGTCAGAGAGGAGATCCTGTGAATTTGGACTTTACCCTGTGGGCCTGGGGGAATCACTATAGGATTTTTAAGTGTGTTTATTAAGAATAATGTACATACACAAAGTGTACTAATCGTTAAGTTTTAAGCTCAGTAACTTTTCTCAAATTGAACATACCCAGGTAACTAACCACACCAAGATGAGAAATGGGGCATCAGCACTACGCAAGTTCCCTTCATGTCCCCACCCAGTCATTACCTCACCCTCCTCCCTAAATATAACCACCACCTGCCTTCCAACATCATGGATTATTTTGAGCTTATATACACATAAATCATACAGAATGATTTCTTTGATTTGGCTCAATGTTATATTCATGAGATTCATTCTTGGGGATGGTTATACCAGTAGCTTGTTAATTTGTTGTTGTGCTACAGCACTGTATTGTATGAATGTGCCATAATTTAATTATCCATTCTACCATTGATGGGCATTTGGGTTGTTTCCAGGGTTGGGGCATAATAAATAATGCATCATTATAGTATTTTAAGCTGTTGACCAAAATAATTAGTTTGGTCTTATAGGGAGCTCACTCTGGCTTCAATAAGGAGGGAAGGGAATGGGTCTGGAGGAGACAGGTACCATAATGAGAGCCCAAACAAAAGCTGTAGCAGTAGACATGGAGACAGGGAATCAGAAAAGAGATGACTCGAGGATGTAGGGAGAGAAGGAAACGATAGCATGCAGAGATTAAATGAATGTAAGAGCAAAGGAAAGTGTGGAATGCAGGACAACACCCAGGTTTCTAAACCGTGGTGAACAATGTTTCCTTTCACCAAGACTGAGAGCACAGGAGAATGAACGAGAACATATCTGTTAGATCTCGGAAGGTTAAAAGAATCGCCCAGGGTGCCTCCAAGTCTGTGCTTCTGCTACAAAGCCCTTTGCTTCTCACCTGGCTCCCACCATGCCCCTTCCTCCTGCAAAAGCACACCTCACACCCCAAATTGCAATGGGTAGTCACTAAAAAGCAGCATGGACTCCTTCGTATTTCCTGAACTGTTGACCTACGAATCATTTGCTGTTTCCTTCAATTTTGTCTCCTCTCGGCAGCACAATTGCACAAAAAGGAGATGATGATGAATCAGCTAAAACTTTGTTTTATCTTCTAGACTACAAGACAGAATTCAGGGTAAACGAATGGAAATAAAGGAAACAGAATGTAGAGGGCCTAGCCTTGTTCTGGTTGGTTCAGGGGGACAGAGCCAGTTAAAATGTGCAGGGAGGCAGATGCCAATACTTCATGGAAGAGCTAATACGATCTGAAAATGCAATTAGACCACCTAAGAGCTGTGTACTCTGCACCATTGGAAAGTGTGACGTCTTTGGGAGCATGTCACAGGTTGGGTTCTCCTTTCCCAAGAGAGACATGCTCTAAGATGGGGCTTATTGTGCAGCATATTTATTAAGGAATGCCCTTAGGGACACACTGGGGGAAAGGAAGGAAGCAGGGCTGGGCAGAGGGAGAAGTTTAGCTCAAAGTGGGTTCAACAGCCTCAAACAACCCCGTAGAGAGTCTGAGCTAAAATGATCCATGAGATGTCCCAAGCTAGGCCAGAAGAGCCTGGCTTTCTAACCCCTTCCTCCATCAGGCACTGAATGTGGCCTGCCCCAAGAAGAGCGCAATCTTGGGGGAGGCAGCTCTCCGAAGGTGAGGACATCCCTGAAGGGGCTGACAGTTGAAGGCTGTCCTGACCCACACCCAGCAGCTAGACTACAAGCCCTTTTTTTTTTTTTTTTTTTTGAGGCAGATTAGCCCCGAGCTAACATCCACAGCCAATCCTCCTCTTTTTGCTGAGGAAGATTGGCCCTGAGCTAATATCTGTGCCCATCTTCTTCTATTTTATATGTGGGACATCTGCCACAGCATGGCTTGTTAAAGGATGAGTAGGTCTGTGCCTGGGATCCAAACTGGTGAACCCTAGGCCGCTGAAGCAGAGCATGCGAACTTAACTGCTGCACCACTGGCCAGCCTCTCCAAGCCCTTTCTTGACGGAGGGATCTGGGCAGCATGTTCCTATGTTCATCTCAGGACTTTTTTAATATGGCCTTCAACTACAGAGGATTAAACTAGATAATTTTCCAGACTCCTTCCGACTCTCAGATCTGCATTTACTTATTTCATCATATCTAGGTTTCTAAGCCACTGAAGAGCTTACAAATTGTTGTAAATTTGCCATGTTGCCTTTAATCTCTCTTCCCTCCCATTTCAGCAAGTAAACCTATCACTTGAACCACTCAAAGTGCATGGGAGGCAAGTCTCCCCATGAACATCCATGGCCCCTGGATGGAGAACTTCTCATAAGCAGGTAGAGAGGGTCTACTGCCAACTGTCTTCAGAAGGAACTTTTTAGATGGTCACAAAGTGACAGTATGTGTGTGTGTGTATGTGTTATGTAATACCTGTATTTAATTCTTGAAAAAGACTTTGCTGTAACTGCTCCTTTATGATTGGACCTGCATGACAACTGAAATATATCAGAAAAAGTGCCCATGACAAAGCTCTCCTTACTATCCCTGCCTATTCAAGTCAATAACATGGGACCCTGCGATGGGATTTTATCCTGTCCACTTCTGGCAAGGGGCTGGCTGATACCTGTCAGCTTGAAGACCCTCTCAGAGCAGATTCTGCTGCGGAAGTCCCTGCTCTCCTTCACACACAGCAGCCCCTGAGCTGGAGATGCTGCCTCTGAACTCGGGATCATTCCGTCTCTGCCTTCCATGCAGGGCCGCTACTCAGATTTTCCTACAACTATGTTTAGTGAATTTCTACCAAGAGCCACTCCACAGAGTTTGTACGGCGCAGAAAGGGCAGAATTACACTCTGTTTTCTGCCTTCATTCCGGCTCCATTCCTAGGCGTTATTTGCTTTTTCTCCCATAGTTCAGTCTCCTTTCAGAAATAGTTTTAGTGTGTGCAAAAGCATCATTATAAAAGAAACATGGTCTTCTAAGAAAATTCCCTAAATTCTTTGCTCTTCGTGTATTAATTTTCTGTAAGCTTCTTGCTGCATTTCTCCAGTTTGCTGCTCATGATTATAATCTGATGCTCCTCCTCCCTTATTACCTAAAGTAAGTTCTTTGACGGTTCTGTGCCAGGGTTGTCCCATCTCTAAAATGTGGATGACAATTCCTGCCTGTTAGGCCTATTGTGAGGAATAAAGAAAGGATATTGCAACATAGGCTGTGAAGAAATGGTAGGTATTATTACAATTGTTATCTTCACTATTATTGCTGTGTGGGGTGTTGTAGAAATAATGCTGACCTAAATTTAGATGAAGGATGTGGTGCTGGCCATTTAGAACACAAAGGCAGATGAGTCCAGGCTGAGTTCCACTGCCCTGAACCCTGTTGGCAAAAATTTTTCTCTTTAATAACTAAACATCGCCTCAGATCAAGTATGTCCTCAAGCCCCAGAGAATGCCCTTGGGTGCTACTTTTTCCAACCACTGAATCTCCCTATTCTGATGCCACTCACAAATCCCTCCTTACTAGATGCAGGAGAGGGGACCCCTCCCAGTATGTGACTCTGAAGTTCCATTTGCAGTAACTCTGCATCCAGGAAGCCACGTGATTTCTGCATGCTCCATGGTGGTGCCTCTCAAACCTTAGTGTGCTGAATAATCACCTGGAAAGCATGTTAGACCTCAAATTCCTGGTCCCCACCTGCACAACTATACTAATCAGTAGGTGGGGTGAGGCCAAGAAGTTGCGTTTCTCACAGTGCTGCTTGTCTGCAAACCACACTCTTGGGTGACACGGATCTATGGGGTCAGCACGACACAAAGCTAAATGTTTCTGTTACAGCTAAAGAAACAGAAAAATATGTAAGGGAACTTACTCTCAGAAAACTACAGCCCTGATTAAGACTTGTAATCTTTAGGCAAGAAAACATGTTGCTGTCACGTTGTAGATATTTTATTACCAGAGTCTTCTTTATGGGGAAAGCAAACTGCCTAAAAAGTGAGCAAGAATATCATATCAACAAGCCAGCAGTCATCTCAAAGGCCACCAAAAGTTTACAATATTCAATATATAGTCATAATTTTTAAAAACTAGTAAACTAGAAATAGAAAGGAACAGTTTTTCACAATAAGAACATCTTTCTCAAACAATAGCCAACATGATGCTTATTAGTAAAACACTGTAAAGATACAAGAAGGATGCTTGCTAATACCACCATTATTTAACATTCATCTGAATGTTCTAATCAATGCAATAGAACAAGAAAGAAAGAAGGAAGGAAGGAAGACAGGAATAGAGAGAGAAAAAGGGGTGTCATAAATACTGGTCAGGCAATAGCTGTATTAGTTCTTACAGATGATGTGATTGTCTACTAGGAAAACTCAAGTGAATAAATGAAAATGCCATTGAAAATAAGGGGAAATTCAATAAGATGGCTAGCTGCAAAGTATATGAAAGCTGATAGCTTGCCTGATTAGCAGCAATTTAATTGTAGGGGTTTGCACTAAA
The DNA here is from genome assembly GCF_037783145.1 of Equus przewalskii. Classification (NCBI taxonomy): domain Eukaryota; kingdom Metazoa; phylum Chordata; class Mammalia; order Perissodactyla; family Equidae; genus Equus; species Equus przewalskii. The sequence goes on from NC_091839.1 coordinate 39,409,828, forward strand.
CTTACAAATTGCTGGGGAGAAAACACACCTGAGAAATGTAAAAAGATTCTGTCCGAGTCCCGGAAGAATGAGAAGTGAAAGCCCACCTTATCCGAGGAAGATGGAGGAAGGAGAGCCTGCAGGAAAGGACTCCACATTCCAAAACTCGTCCTTATGAATTCCGTAAAATTTATCCTTCCATGATTTCTGACAGCAGTGCGGCCTTGTAATCAATCCTCGCCAGCGTTACTATAAATAAACAAGAACTGTATACCCCCTTAAGTAGCTTATATCTTAAACCTTTATTACATAGTGCAAATTTTAATGTTGAACTCTTCTCTACTCAAGGAAATTTTTGTCACCTTGCAGGAGAATTTGACATTTGGTAATCCATAAATACTCTCCTACCAACAGTCCAGCATAATTTAAGTCAACATTCAGGGAAAGAAGCAGGGTTTCCTCTTTTACTATGTTTTCATTTGATCTGTTTTAACTTTCTGATCATTCTGTCCCTCTGAACTTACTTCAGTGCCTTACACAAATGCTCTAAGAAAATCAAGTATTAAATAGGACATTTAAGTAGTAATTAACAATTTTGCAAATAAATTTACAAAATACATTCATATTGGCAGGCATATCCTATTTCATAGATTCTAAACTCGTAAAGCGATCCAATCTCACCCTTTCTGCGATATGATAAGCTGTTTCTAAGGCCACCTGAGGCCTTACTTTATGCCCAAGGCGTTGGAGGACCAAAATGTGCTGACCCCAGGGTTTGGCGACTTACATATAGATGAAGCATCTTACCACGAAGGGATGAAAAATGACTTTAGAGGAAACAAAAGTCTCAGAGCTCACAAGACTTGATTAGTTTTAGCTTGCTGGTCGAGGCACTGCTCCTGTGACACAGAAGGAGCTGTTTTCCCCAGCGCATCCGTGGCAATTTATAACCTTCTACGGAAAAGGTGGCCAGCCAGGTTCCTCTAACTGTTGGATCATCTCTCACATTGCCTGGAGTGTACTGAGTGCCTCTTTCTCAGACCTATATAGCATTAGCATGCATTTAATTAATAATTGATGGTTCCATATTATTGTTATTATGATTGCTACACATTACTGTTATTATGTTAATGTGTGGTATTTGTAGCATATAGTTTGCCTGTTTAATAAAAATGAGTATGAACCTAAGGGCGAGGAGGCATCGAGCAGAGTCTTAGCGTCAGAGGGCCTGGGTTAACGTCCCAGCCTCCTGGCTAGGTGAGCTGCATGGTTTGTCATCATTACATTAGGACAATAATACCTGCCCTGCCGACCCTAGCCTCTTCTTAGGGAAGTTTCTCAAATCAAAGCGCACTGTTGGAATTCATCCTTTCGTTATCACCTGTGTTTAGTCAAACTGCATCTTGTCTTGGGGGCAGATCTTGCCCTGAGGGCACTCCAGCGCAGGGCTCAAGCTCTGGCGTCCAGTGAGCCAGGCTCAAATCCCTGATGTGCCCCTTGTTAACTGCTTGCTTTGGGGAAAATTACTCACCTCTCTAAACCTTAACTTCCTCATGTTAGACGGGGCTGGTGTAATAGTACCACCTCATAGGGCTATTATGAGAATTCAAAATATGTATTAGTTATCTATTGCTGCATAACAAATTACCGCAAAACCTAACGGCTTAAAACAACTCACTTGTATTATCTCATGATTTGTGTGGGTCGGGAATCTGAGCGTGGCTTAGCTGGGTCCTCTGGCTCAGGTTTCTCACAAGGCTGCAGTCAAAGTGTCAGTCATGACTGCAAATATCTCAAGGCTCAACTTGGTGAAGATATGCTTCCAAATTCACTCTTGTAGCTGTTGACAAGCCTCAGATCCCGGCTGGCTGTTACCTGGAGACTTCAGTTCATTGCCCCATGGACCTCTCTGCAGGGCTGTTATCAACCCAGCTTGCTTCTCCCAAATGCTCCAGCTTGATTTACCCAGAGCAAGGGCTGAGGGTGAGAGATTCCAAAGTGGAAGCCACAGTGAGATCCCATCACGTCTGCTGTACTACATTCATCAGAGGCAAGTCACTAGTTCCAGCCCATACTCAAGGGGAGGGGGTGACAGAAGGGCGTGAATCCCAGGAGGAATGGATCATTGAGGGCCACCTTAAGGCTGCCTACCACAGTATGATAACATACAAAAAGCTACTTGATAAGGACTCAGTTCAGTATCAGCTGCTGTTGCTACCTCATAGTACTGTTCTTAGACTGAAACTAGGAAATCTATGTAAAAGAAATTTGTAAGACACAAAGATCCATGCAAAATCTAGATTTTATTAGTTTTATTAATGTTGAGAATCTAGTTCCAAAATAAAGGTAGTGATATAAGAACAGCAAACCAAGGATTAAGAGGTCTGAATTCTACATGTTGCTCTGTGAATGACCTTGGAAAAACCATTTATTTGTTTCAGACCTTAGTTCTCTTATAATGGCAATGATAATAACAGCCTTACCAGGATAAAATTAAATAGTATATTTTAAATTATGCTGAAACCTAAAGAAATGAGATGGTGATGGTGATAATGAGGAGGAGGAAGATGATGACAATGATGACCACAATGATAAAGACGATTATATATTTCAACTACTGCTTCTTGGTCCTTTCTTGGCAATTGAACTAAGCAGATGTGATTTTTATCAGTTATGTTTTAAATGTGTGTATCAAATCCAGCTGCTCCCGATTTGTACAATGAGTTTATATGGCTTAATCTTACCTTGCTTTACATATTAGATAGGCTGCCCTGAAAAGTGGATGCAAATAGAATTTTTGGAGACTGACCTATAATTCAAACGCACGTAATTCAAATCCTCAAATGAGAGGATTTCCATATATCTAATGGAATTTTACAATGCACATGTGATATTGTGATATAACTACTATTTTTCTAATAGAAATAGTCTTTATCTAATTAGCTTGAATTTTCTGACATTTTATCAAGTGCTCTAGAATTGGGCACACCTGTATACATGTTCTTCTAGTGTATAATCAAGGCTTAAAGTATTAAAGAAACAACTTGCAAAACAGCCTTTTGAAGTAGGCAAACATAACCAACCAACTCTTGGTTATCTCAGTGTGTTTTCTGTTTGATTCTTGTGCTATTTACATTTCTTCTCTCACTGTACACTGACACAAATTTAGCAGGTAAAAAACATGTAAAGTTCAAAAATCCTCTGTTCAACAACTTTAAGGGTTTTTTTTCCCCCTGCTTATAAATGTATGACATATTCATTACAGAACATCTGAAAATACAGAAAAGTATAAAGAAGAGAATTAAAACTACTCAAAACCCCACCACCAAGAGATAGCCACTATTGATACTTTGATGTATTTCTGTCCCCGGTGCTTTTCCTCTATGTAGACAGAAGACAGATGTTTCTTTTTTAATAAAATTAGAAGCATGCCATACTATGTGTTTTTTGTATCCCAATTAACTTTTTTCCAATTAACATTGTCTTTAATACTTGCACAGATAATTAACTATTCTTTTAAAACACCACTTCCAATAAGTATACAATATAATATTGTATGGATATACCATAAACTTATTTAACCATCATTACTGTTGGACATTTAGGTTGTCACCAGTTTTTTTAAACACTATGAAATTATAGTGTGAAAGGAAATTTTTTACATAAATCTTTGTCCATTATTATTCTGATTATTTTAGTAAAAGTTCTGTGGCAAAAGAGTCCTTGAAGTCCCTAGAGGGAAATTAGTAATGTAATTGTGAGTAGGATTTATATTCACACCATAGCATTCTCTTCCCCCTTCCCTTCCTTCACCCACTTTGGCAGAGATTTATGGGCTTTAGTGCTGGAAACTGCCAAAGCCACAATCTAATTGGGGTGCCCATCTGTCGGTTTTTGCCTACCCAGCATCCATGCCCCACCTCTGGTAAAAGTGCCCTAATTTTCCTTGAAGAACCACAACTCTTCACTCTCAATCCATATGGCTCAGGTCAGGCTGATTGCACCCTTTACTCCAAGAGTTACATGTGACCCAGACCATTCACATCTTGTTCTCCCAGGCGCTGTGATTGGTTCAGAGATGGCTGTGATCCAGGACAGACCAATTAGAATCAAGGAAACTCAGTTCAGAGGTTTCCAGGTGTCATCAAGGCATTCTGTCTCCACTGGCTTTGGAGATTTGAGGGTTTATGGCTGGAACTGCTGGGACCTGACATAAGGGGACCGCCTCCTAAAGCTAAAGCCTTACATGGCAGAAAGAAGAGATGGAGAAAGATTCTTGATGATGGTGTTTGAGTTTCTGGATCCAGTTGTGCCTGATCTACCCAGGACATCAAAGTGTCACAAGCAAATAAATTCCTTTTTTCACTTAAACCAGTTTAGGAGGATTTCTGTCATCTGTGTTTGAAAGGATTGTCTCTTATTCAGATATCTTACACTCTCAATTGATGAACATGAGTAGTGACTAAGTTACTGTCCGTACCTACTTTATAACTTTATGAGTTGTAGTTATATCGATTCTGGAGCTGAACCCTGGATCCATCACTCACCATGTAACTGAGGCAAAGTTGCATGACCTTGTCTGCCTCAACTTCCCCACCTCTGTGATGAGGTGGGGTTATTTTGAAGGCTGAAAGTAAAACAGGAAAGTAAAGGACCTATTTCACTCATGCAGAGGTTTATTGACCAAGCTAAATTTCAAACTTAGGTCTTCTCTCTTCTCTGCTCTGTGGGCCTTCTCAAAAGTTAACCATGTCTTCATCTTGATGACAGAGATTTAAGCATTAAGCTTTGAGAAGGTTTTGTCCACGTATTTGAATGTCTCTGTCAAAAGCATTTGAGGGAAGTCTTGAGCCCACAGAATAATGTTACTAGCAGTGACTAGACCCTGTTGTTGGGACTGCAGGTTATAACTTGTAAGTGAATATCTTTTATTATAATACATTTAATTAAATTTATTGATTTAGTTGTAATTAAAATCAAACACATTTTATTGTAATTTCTAATATAACAAGTGACTGAAAAATAAATACTTGGTGACTTTTGCACCTTTTTAGTTTTCAAATAAAATCTACCTTCCCACTAAACCAGTTGCTCTTGCAGAATGCGTGAATCACTCAGCGCTCAGTGAGCAGGCCCCGTTACCTACTCGGCACTGGGTGAACATGTTTGATGGGGAGGCAGCTGGTCTCTCCCAAATGTAAATTAGATTTCATCATGTCTGGCTCAGAGAGAATGTGGCATATGGCAAAAGAATACACAGCTGCCTGGTGAATTTCTCCACCGAGAATTAGTCTACTATCTAAATGCACTCTGAATAAAACGTTTGCTAAATAAGAATATTATGTTCAAATTCTTCGTCACGGTTAAATATTAACAGTCAGGTCATTCCCTTGAATTATAACAAAATCCCACTATCCTACTGAAAAAGTACACATGCCCTAGGATTTAATGTTATACCATTCAAGTCCAGGCTGGCTTTGAAATTCTATTACTAAACCATATGTTCAGACAGCTACCTTGCCTGTTATTAAAATACAAACTCTTCCTTGAGTGGAGAGTTTCCCATAAGGCCTTATAAAGTTCTGATAGAGACGGAGTAGGGAGGAATGATAGTGTGGCAGGAAGGTCCATGGCCTGGGGCTTTGGAACAGTCAGATGAGAGTTCAGATGCAGCCCTGCCTCTTCTTGGCTGCTCAGCATCAAGCAAGTTACTTAACTACCCTCTGCCTTCATTTCCTCATCTGTAAAATGATAGTAATAATATCACTCGATGATGATAATACAAACCTCATCAAATTGTCAGAATCAAAATGAGGAAATATATACAGTACTCTTAGCACAGTACCTGCTGCAAAGTAAGCCCTCAGAAATATTCAGAGCTGCTTTATTACTGGCTCTGAAGTTTTGCTGAATTATCTTTGTAACCATGGGAAAATTATCAAGCCTTTCTGGACCTCAGTTTTGTCATCTTTATGAGTAAATTGGATCAGATTCTGTGTGAAATGTTTTAAATGCCTCTCAGGTTTAAAATGCTACGACAGTGCCCATGGGTGTTGGGGTAAACCAAAAATCTATAACAGTGTCAAAGTTGGGAAAATTTTTTCAAACCTATTCTTCCACAGTGAAATGGAGCTGCCTCCATTCCCCAAGAGTGATCATTCCCCCGGGTGATACAGCAAGTTCATCTATTCATAACTTTTTATCCATCCAGTGCTCAGAGTTTTCAGCCCTCATTTGGGGAGGAGAGTTTATGTCTCATTCCAGAATTTTCCTCATCATGACAACTTTAATAGTATTATTGACATTGTTTCAGATTCCATAATGAATCCTAATTATAATCAAAGGATTTCATGATGTTGATAATACAGACAAAAGTAACCAATGCAAGGATTAACTTGGTTAATAAGGATCACTAAGATAGATTATTTCCTCTCCATTGTTTTTGTGGGGTGGGTGTTGGGTGCACTATCTAAGAGTTGTCTACACTGATCAAGCTAACCTGAAAATCTCCTTATCAGTTCTTAGCTTTGTACTTCACCCACACAGCCTTTGAAGTATTTATATTTTTCTTTTCATGAAGAGCTTTTAAGTTTTTTTGCCTAGACTCCAAAGTAAGAAATTAATTTTAATAGTGTTATTTTCCAACTAGACTTTTGAAAGCCTCCACACATCATCATTAAATCTAAATTGATATTTTTTCTTTAAAAGATGCAACTTTAAAAACTAGTCCCACTTTCTGTGTGAATAACCATAGCTGTATTGATTTATGAGCTCCAGGAAGAATTACCACTGGGGAAAATCACACGCTAGACAAGCATTAGTCGTTAAGCAGATACAACACTTTTAAACTGATGATAATGCTCCTCTTACAACATGTGTTTATATGTTTACTGATATTTTTACTCATTTTCTAAAAATGATTTGTAGATTGAGGAAGGATATATTCAAAACTCAATTCACTGGAAGAAAAAGCAATAGATATGTCTATTTAAATACCTGCAAGATTGAAAAATGTTTTTCTTCTAATAATATAAATGGAATAATGCAAATAAGAATGTCACCTGAGGTTTTTTTGAGGAAGATTAGCCCTACGCTAATATCTGCTGCCAATCTTCCTCTTTTTGCTGGCCCTGAGCTAACATCTGTGCTCATCTTCCTCTACTTTATATGTGGGACACCTACCACAGCATGGCTTGCCAAGTGGTGCCATGTCCGCACCCGGGATCTGGACTGGCAAACCCTGGGCCCCCGAAGTGGAATGTGTGTACTTAACTGCTGAGCCACTGGGCCGGCCCCATCACCTGAGTTTTGAGTGGCCCACAGTATTTTTGGCCCCAAGATTGACTGCTGGCATAAGTACCAGCAAATAAAATAGAAACTAGATAGAGCCAGGCATTGGCAATATCCTTTCATGCGATCAAGAGACTCATAATAACTGCCTCTTCATTGGTGTGAATTTTCCTAAGTTGAGGCCCTCTTGATCACAAGTAACAGATTCTCACTTCAAATTAGCTTCATCAGGAAGGGAATTTATTAGAAGATGCTATGTACAATGTTTGGTGGAACCCAAGAGCCAGAACTAGCTGCTAAGAAGTTATCGGGAACCTGGACCCCAGTGTGTGTATGTCTCTCTTTTCTCTCCTCCCCTCCCCCACCTCATCTCCTCTCCCCACATTGGCTTTCAGTGCTTCTGCACAGTGGCCAAATGCAGATGTTCCGCAGCTCCTTAGTTTAGACGCCCACATGCAAACAACTCAGAGAGAAAACCAATAAGCATGTCTCACTCGCAGGTCCAAATTTTTAGGAAAAAGACTGATGGCCCAGCTGTAGTTGGGTGTCTACCCCTGGCCCCATCAACAATGGCCAGGGAGTGAGATTATGGAATGCTGACATGGATGCTGGGAATCTAGTCCTAGCAGGAGGGGAATAGTATGCAGGAAAAAAAGAGGATATGGGTTGTAGAGATACTCCCCCAAAAGTTGTCTATCTTTTCTTTTGGCTGGCACACATATGCACGAGTGCCCGCATCACCTCCCACCCCTACCCCACACACACACCTCTACCTGTCTTCCTCTTTGTTAAGAGGTCTCCCTACCATATGTGATTTAGTCATCCTACATTGAACTCCACTCTCACCCACCCTCTTCCTAAAGGGAAATAATCCAATCAGTCATATCCAGCAAGAGAAACCAAAATATCATCCATAGGGCCTCTCCTCAAGATGAATGATTGCCAGATTAGTCCATTTTCCCTCCAGATCAGACTCCATTTTGTTCAGACAACACTCCTTTCCATCCTGAAACGCAATGGTTAAATGGCAAAATTAGAAAGCTATCAGAACCACAAACACTCCCACTTAGAAAAAGATACAAGAGGCAAAAATCTTCACTGCAACACTCTACGTTGGTGACCAGACCCCAGAATATACTGCATCCCACAAGACGAGGCATACAAGGTAAAGGTAAACATATTTGATGGGCATCCTTGGTGCTGGGGTGGGTTCCTTGCTTAATCAACTGCTTCGCTGTAACATCATGCAAATGGAATTCTTTCTGCCCCTGAGTGACTCAGCCAGTCAGTTCCACATTCTCTCCATAGCTCTGTTAATTGTAGCCTTCTCTATTGATACAATTTCTCTCTTAGTCAAGATTCTTTTGCAAGTAAAAACATACACAGATACAAAACCACACAGTTAAATTAGCTTAGCGAAAACGTAAGAGTTTATCACAGGGATACAGGAATGCATCAGCTAGCTTTTGCTGAACAACAAATGACCCCAACACTTCATGCCATAAAAGAGCAGCCTTTATTTAACTCACTTTTGTAGATTGGCTGTGTACTTTTTCTGGTCTGGTCCAGCTCAGCTGGTCTCTGCTAAGATTGCTTCTGCTTCAGCACACAGCTGGCAGGTCAGCCCCAAGCCTGATCTAGTGTGTTCTCACATTTCTGGGGGTTGGCAGGCTCTCAGCTAGTGCTAACAAAGCAGGTGGGCCACATGGTTCTCAACATCCAGGGTACTAGATGAGGTGTCTTCACTTGGTAGTCTCTTAGGGGCTCCTAAAAGAGCAATGGAGGAAGCTGCAAAGCTCTTTAGACTCAGACTCAAAACTCAAACAACTCCATTTCCGCCATGTTCCGTTGGTCAGAGTAATTCATAAGGTCAGCTCAGATTCAAGGAATAGGGAAACAGACCCACCTCTTGATGGGAGGAACTGCAAAACATTATGGATATTTTTGCAGTCTCCAGCAAGTGGTATTTTAAGGAAGTCAAGGATAGTATTGTATAGCCAGACACCACAGCAGCTCAAACTTGAAACTGCAAAGCTAGCAGCGGATAGATTTCAGTTTTTATTCAGGCTATCTGTCTGCCTCTCATCATATGGTCTCTTGCTCTGCTTCTCTCAATGACAACTAACTTTGTCCTGTGACTTTCTTTTCTTCTTTGGTGTGTGTATACAAGCGTAGGGAGTTTGGCCCCCAGTTCACCAGCATGCATGTCTTCAGTTCGAGTGACCTACACAGCAGCTGAATAGTGTCTTTTGACCAGTGGAAGCTGTTCGCCCAGTCCATCCACGCTGCCTGGGTGGAGAGCCACAGAATAGACACGCAGGTGCTGGGAGCCCACCCTGTGGAAGGGGATGTTATAGGATCCTTTTCAGAGGTTGAGAGACCCAGGAGGCACTTTCTATTACAGTGTTTTAAGACAAAGCCTGCGTGCCATGAAAAAGACAACTCTCCAAATGAAATAAGTACTCAATTACCCAAATCAGTAACAGGCAAGTGCAACAAAAACTGAAAACAAGCTGTCATTTTCTTTTATTCCTTCTGAATCTGAAGCTCCTGTAAATACTCTCTATTCTTTTAGAAGGTTTGTAAACAATATTTAATACAAGTCAAATTTGGTCTTGAGCATATTTTTTTCATTTGATTTTTTCCTGTTATCTTATCCTGGGAGCATCCCCTAATGAAAAAAATATTCCAGAGCACAAGCACAGGATGCATCCGGGAAAAGAGCACAGCATAACCCAGAGCAAATTGGCTATCTACTTCCTGATAGTAAGCTTGACTTCCAGGAGCTTCCCTGAGCCCTTGTTTTACGACTTCACCACACCTTCCTACACTTTCCAGAGGTCCAGCAAAGAATTAGTTTCCCTGCCAGTCTTGTTGAGGCAAACGATATCTCTTTCTGGCATCACTGCTTGGTTTGTGCAGAGCGATTGGGAGGGAACATGGACTCCATGCAGATTATCTTCCCATCTGCACTTACCAATCATGTGACCTCAATCAGAGCCTCTTCTCTGTCAACTTGTCACCTGCAAAACCTAGACTTAAAATATCTGCTCTTGCTGGTACTCCATATGTTGGTTATCAAGATCAAATGAGACGATGTCTACGTGTAGCACCTTGAAATGAGTAGAATGTTCTGTACGTGAAAAGAAATGGAACTTCTTTCACAGATACTTAGCATTGAGATCAATTGTCACAGGTCATTTTATGCCTAGTGTCATAGTGCAGAAGTAAAATCCCACCTTGGAAATGCAGCTGCCCACATGTAGAATTTTTGCTCTGCCACCCCAGCCTGCTGCTGCCCCTTGCAGTGTCTCGGAGCTTTCCTCTCAGCCTTCCTCTCTAGGTAGAGACACTTGAATAAATCCATCAGAAGGAAGGTGAAGGCATGAGAACTTAGTTTGATTCTCCCAGAAAAACCCTCCAGAAAGCTTTCCAGTGGGTTCAATGATAACTTGTCACTCTGTTCTAGTTAGAAGCCCTTTGGCCAGCCCAGTTTTGATATCGCCTCACAGTTTTCTCCTAAATTTGTCATTATTGTCTTCTCTGATTTCCTTTGAATTTTTCTTTAACAGATCGTGCTTTCTCACCCTTGAATTTGCCCCCATATATCAAGAGGACTCTTTTAAAATGCTAAAACAGACAATCTTCAAATTATGTTCTGAATGTATTACCTTTTCCTACTATTTTTAATTCTTACTCTTGGAATTTTTCCCTTAATTCGACATTTTATTTTCATAAATGTCAAATCTACAGAAAAATTGAAGGACTAGTACAACCAGCATGGATATATCCTTCTAGATTCTCCAATTGTTAACATTTTCCCACATTTATTTGTCTTCTGACTCTCTCTCATGTATATATATAGTGAAACATAAATACATTTTGCATATTCATATATGTCTATATGTTGAACTCTTTGAAGTCACAAGATGTTCTGGGCTCATCTTGGACTTTCTCTACACCAATTGGGAATCATCCATTTCTCCAAGTAGTACTGGTTTCTTTTAATGGAGAAGGGTACTTAGAAACCACAGTCTGGGCTCTAGGTGTGCTTGTTACTAAGGTGTCATTGCTTCTAGACCTTTTTAGACATACTCTCACTGTCCTACTGGCCTTGAAGAAGTGAACAGCTATGTTGCCAACTAAAGAGCAGGCCATATGGCAGAGAACTGGAGGTGGCCTCTGGCCAACAGCCAGCAGAAAAACAAAACAAAACAAAACAAACAAAGTGCTCTGGAGTCTCTCTCTGTCTCCATTGTGGGCTTTAAGGATGCAAGTTGCCATGAGTCCTACAGCCACAAGGAAATTAATTTCGTCAATAACCTGAGGAAGCCTGAAAGTGGATCTTTCTGCATTTGAGTCTGTGGTGAGAGCCCAGCCCTGGCTGACACCTTGGCTGCAGCCTCGTGAGACCCTAAGCAGAAGACTCAGCTAAGTCGTGCTCAGACTCCTGATGTCAAAAACCATGAGATAATAAACACGTGTGATTTTAGACTGCTAAATTTGTGGTAGTTTATTACACAGCAATGAACAACTAATACAGTGTTCAATCTTAAATCTAAAATAACATTTTAAATAATAGAATCCTAAGTGTCTATGAGTGTGTGTAGGCTTGACGTAGAGAATGTGTGTGCGTGAAAAATGAAACACATTTAAAAATTAAATATTTTTAAAAACATGGTTTTTTTAGAGTCAGAAAGGGCTGGGATGCTACTTGCTTGCCCTGTGGACTTGTACATGTTATTTACAATTTTTTCTTTTAGTTTTATTTTCTTTTTTTCTGAAAATAAGAATAACCCCACCAACCTCAGAGTTTTATGAAAATAAAATGATAAGGGAATAAATATGCCTAGCTCCTTATTTGGCCACACTAGACTATGAAGTCAGGTTTTTGCTTATTTGTTTTTTTGAGTGTTTATTGGTCTCACTGGGTTCAATGGCTGAGTTCCATTACATGTCAGCCTTGTCATTCAGTATATAAAACAACGTGGAATTTGTACCATTGTTGAAACAGCCAGTCTCCAGACACCCAAGAAGCCTATGACACTGAGACAGCTTAATAAAATCTATCGAACAGAATTTAAGAAACCTTGGAAGTAGATGCTTTGGGGCATTTTTAAACAACTTTAGGCATGAACCCAGAGGGAATTTTTGCTCAAGTAGAGCTGGCATCATGAGACTTTTCAGAAACGGTAAAGCATTCAACATTCTTCAAAGCTAATTAATTCCTGCCTTCTGAAGTGACTACTTGAACAGCGTATTTCCAATAATCTCAACTAAGAAGAATTTTTCACATTAACCTTTTCAAAGGGCAAGAAAAGGAAATATCAATCTTTTTCTCTTAATAGCTGTATAAAATAACCTCTATTTATTAGGGTATTTGGAAGTTTCCTTTTATGGTAGATGCTGGCCAAGACCATCCATGTTTTTGTGAAACATCATTAGAACTAAATCCCAGAATTCAAGGTGAGCTTTCCAGGCACTGTCACTCTTCCCTCACCTCTTAACTGTTAAAGGACTCTGGGTGGCTACCTCAGCCCCGACACCTCACTCATGTGGCACTGGAGGAAAAGCACAGTGGGGCCTATCTCCCAAGTCCATTGATTTGAATGTATAGTGCTTTTCACTTGTTTTACAATTTCTCACAAAATAAATTATTTTCCCAGTGGGAAAAAGAAAGATTCATATGCATTTGCCTGGAAAGATTTCAAAGATATATTGTTGAGTGGAAAAAAAGCACTTGGCAGAATGAAGACTAATATGCATAGCAAGATCTCATGTGCATGGAAATGCATGGGCGAAGGTGTGCAGGGTGCGTGATGGTTAGTGCTGGTCACCTGTGGGAGGGGAACAGCGTGCTAGGGGGCAGGAGACGGTAACTAATGGCCTTTAGTGATGTATACTTCTCTATTATTTAAATTTTTTACATTTAGGCTAATTCACACGTTGTTTAAAGTTTTAAGTTGGTTTTAATTGGAAACAGAACATGTAGTCCTTGATCAACAGGGACACTTGTCGTCAACAAGCCTAGACTTAAATGTCAGCTCCTCGAAATAACTTTCCTTGACCATTCTGTCTAAAGTACCCTGTCTTCTTCCAGTCTGTCTCTGCTTCCCTTTTTTCCCTCAAAACTCTTGCCCCAATCCAAAATTAACCTGTAAAAATGTTTATTTGCCTCTCCCCCAACCAGAATGCAGGTTTTGTGATGGCAGAAGTCTCTGTTCAGTTTTGATTCTCCAATGTCTAGAAGAGGACCTGGCATGGAGTGGATAGTCAGTAAATATTGGAATAAATGTTTGAACAAATGAGACAGGTGTCCATTTGCGCTTGTACCATTGTTCTCAGTTGCACAACCCCAAAGGGGCAGGAGCTGCAAGGAGATGTGGCATTTTGCCCAGGTTTTGCATCTGCTTCCACAGGATCCCTGTCTTTGTTAGGGACACTTGTTTCAAGAGCCCCAGAGAAATTTTGCCCAACAGAGGATCCTAGCAGTCACAGACTCTGAAAGGATGTGTCTACTCACCACATGTGGGCCTGGCTCCCAGACAGTAGGCGGCAGTGTGTTAATCAGGTTCTCCAGAGAGAGAGATCTATTTGAAGGAATTGCCTCACGCTATCGTGGGGCTGATAAGTCCAAAATCTGCAGGGCAGGCCAGCGGGCTGGAGACCCAGGGAAGAGCGGATGTTTCAGCTCAAGCCCAAAGGCCATCTCCTGGCAGACTTCTCTCTTCCTCAGGAGATCCAAGTCTGTTTTCTCCGAAGGCCTTCAACTGACTGAATGAGGCCCACCCTCATTCTGAAGGAGGGCAATCTGCTTTACTTAAAGTCTACTGATTTAAATACTGATCTCATCTAAAAAATTATCTTCACAGAACCATCTAGACTAGCATTTAACCAAATATTGGGCTACCATGGCCAGCCAGGTTGCCACATAAAATTAACCATCACAGGCAGGATGACAGGGCTTCAGCAGACGCAGGTGGGGTAGAGCATCCTGTGGTGGAAAGAGTAGAAACAAGGGCATGTGTGAGGAGGAAAAGGCAAGTTTTATGTAACTTCCTAACAGATTTTGAATCTCTTTTAATCCTCTTTTATGCAATGATTGGAAAGAGAATCAGAAGATAGAGGCAAGTCCAGCAATGGGAGCCCTAAATCTCCAGTGCCAGCTCAGCCAAGAGCCGAGACAGAGCTGTTGGCGGAGTCTGGGTAGCTCTGAATCCCCAGCTGTGTCTGTAGTGACATTCTTCTCTAGTGTCACTATATTCCTGCGTACTGGTAAGGAAGCCGACCAATTCCACCCCATTTACAGATGAGTAAATTGAAATGCACACTGTCTAAACAAGCAAAACTTAAGTGGCACACTGAAAAAGTTGTCCAGATAAATTAGGATAGGATTTGGCAGGCAAGTTTGAAAAGCTTATATTTTGGGTTCACGTTATTCCAGCTGGTGACCTTCACCACTTAGATTCTCTTTATAACTCAGCTCAGGCAGGTGTTCTGTTAGCACAGGTGTTCTGTTAAACTCTGTTGAGATGCAGGTGGCGAGAGGAGTCGATCGGGACAACCGCTCCAGGAAAGCGGGGGTTAATCAGAGAAAGGCTGGACAGGCTGGACAGGCTGTCCGGGGAGCAGAATTCTGATAGGTTTCAACAGCTCTCTGGGTAATTTGGGGCAAGTCACTTAATCTTCAAGCCTTAGTTTCCTCTCTGATTCTCTCCCAGCCCTACAATTTCATGGGTTTTCTAATCTCAGACACTCTGCTGGCCATAATGGCCTCAGGCCACTCTCCGGATGCTAACCCTGTGTGACTTCCAATATCCACTACTGCTGCTGTTGGTTTTATTTCTACCACTTAAGTCATGGAGAACCCATATTAAAAAACATTTATTTTCCCCACAATCGTGAGTCATAATACAGGTTCTGAATCGCTTTACACATATACTGTATGTTTATCTAATTATAAGAAGAAAATCATACTGTGCCAGTGATAAAAATGAAGCTAGGAACTACCAAGAGAGCCTTGTCGTATTTCCAAATGCCATTATATTCTTTAATATTTTGGTTTCAAATTGTTTCCAATATTTGGGGAGTCAATTTTTCTTGCTGCTTACTCGATTCAGAAAATCTCTTGTTGCTATGGAAGTCGAATGGGTTTTTTCATCTGTTTTAAACCTCTCTTCATGTCTTTACAATTAAAAGTCAGACCTAATTATAACACTAACCTACTGAATGTGAGATCACATATGAAATAAAAGAGAATGCTTTCTCTCACCATGGTTATTATTTTATCAGACTTTAACTCTTTCCCATTCTTTCACATCCCAGTTGAATAAGACTAAAGTGTGACTAAATCAATTATATGAATTTAATTTTCCCAAGCTCAGGGTAAAATTTTATTACTGTTTTCCTGAGCATCTGGCTATTCTAATTAATTTTCTCCTTCTTATCAGTGGATTTAATGATTCACTCGCATGCCCTTCTTTTGCTAAGTGCGTCTGAGCCAGAGGTGTCTCTGTGGCTGTTAAGAAGCTGACTCTGGATGAAGAAACAGGAATAATGTGAGGAGCAGGAGGAGAGGGGTGAGGTCATAACAGTGAGCAGTGATGGTCACTTTCATTTTGCCATTGGGTTCTGTAATGTACGTGCATGCACATACAAATAGACGTGTGCACACAAATATGTGTATCGTTGTATGTATCCTCATGTCAGAAATGGGTGGCAAGTGAAGATGTGGGCATATCCCACATTGTATAACCTAGTCCAAATCAAAGCTCCTTTGCAGAGCTTCCTCTGACCAACCCCTTTTAAATCTGAGTCCTTTAATTACTCCAGATTCCCTTAACACTTGGCTACCTATGTGCCTCTGCTGTCATAGCAAAGTCACAGGCTGACATCCACAGCAGGGAAGATAAACAGCAAACGCATGAACTTGTGGCACAAGATCAAGCTGCAGGCCGACGTGCTTATGACTGGCATTGAGGGAAATGTCAGACCTGCTAAAAAAATTAAGAATATGATCTGAGTGCCTGGAATTGAGAATGGAGACAAATTAAATCTGAAAATGTATATATGGCCCTTATCCATGGAAGGTGTGAAGATGTCCCTGGTCCACTGTAGCCCCCAGGAGGTTTATTTTCTCCTTCCCAAAGGCACATTCTGGGCACATGGCTCAGCCCATACGTTGAGTGTCTGCCAATACTGAACACTGTGTGGGAAAACAGGTGCATGAACATGAAGACGTCCATGTGAAAGGGACTGTCACCGCCAAGACCTGTCCCAAGGCTAATGTCAATCATGCAGAAAGAATACATGGGCAGCCCCTGCCCTGTGCTTCTGTGTTGCCTTTCACTCCCAATGCTAATCTTCCAGCTAAGAACTGCCTTCCTGAGAGCATTTTTCCCTGCACCTTTTACTTGTTCACAGAGAACAGACAAAGAGAAAGGAAAGATAAAGCACGTGAGATTCTGTTTGCACATTAAGGAGAATTTCTTGGTGAAGAACAATGGAACAGTTTATTAAATGTGGTTGTGTGGCCCCAACCCTGGAGCACATCAAGAAAAAAATCAGAAACCATTCGCCTAAAGTCGCTTGGGTCAGAAACAGAAGGTTGAATGCAAGTCTTCTTCACCAGCTGTGTGAAACCGGTCAGACACATCAGAAGAGATCAGTAGAATCGTCTATCTTGTAAATACTTGTGAAGCACCTGCTATACGCCAAACACCATGTCCAGTACTGGAAACACAATGAACAGACTTTCTTGTCAAGGCCCTCATAGTCTTAGGGGTAGGATAAACAGACAAGCAAAAGTTACTGTACAGTTCAGGATAAAATTCTGGAAAACCCTAAAAAAGAAGTGTGTGCGGGGTGCTATGGAGTACAGAGGAGAGGCCCCTCACCTGCGGCAATGTGTGCGAGGGAGGGCTCCCTGAAAACATCCACCCCTCGGTTCAAACACTAAATTGTCATGTGATTCTGAAGAAACCTTATCTAGTTATCAGTAGGGATAAAATAATATGCACTGGAATCAGATCTGGGGGTGTGGGGTAGGTGGCACTATCAGCACACAAGACAAAAATCAAGTAGATTTGCAATTATTCATAAAATTCCCACATGTTGCCCATAAAATTCTTTGTACATGAATATACGCCTAGTTTTATGCTATAACTATATTCAGTGGTAAATATGCATAAGTATGTGGGCTAGGCAATAAACACAAGAATCACATTCAGGGTGGCAAGACGCTCGCAATGTGATGGAGGGTCATACACTCACTCAGTGATATAGCAGAATCGTTTGCAGTATTTCAACTATTTCTTCCTTCCTCTGCCTTTATATGTGTTTTCAAGCATGGATAGTTAGATTTGTCTAAGTTAAATGAGCAAGTGATGTGATTACACTGTATTATTTTGACTTCTCTTTACAATAGTAATAAGTTACAGCTTGAACAAAAATCTTTGAAGTATCTTAACAAATTCCCTTAAAATAGTGATTCACAGTACCGAAGAACTAAATGAAACAGCAGTAAAATGAAGCTTTATAGATAACAAATGTTTATTAATTTTAGCATTCTTATATTTTTTCATGTTCTGCAATTATTAAGAATTGTTGCATTTGTAGGAATGATAACTTTCACATAAAATTGCAACTGATAATCTAAAATTAATAAATGAAACAATAGAGTACCATTAAAAGAAATTAAAAGGAACATCATTATAGACATATTCTCCAAATTTATGTGCTTCATCCACCCCCAGACTGTGTCGTTCAGAACCAAATCTGCTCAATTAATATCACCTTCTGCCTCATTTCTGTTGCCTCTACAGGCCAAGTTCCCCATCCCTGCCCCCACTCCATGCCCCATATTCAGCCTTCCAGACCAATCCTGACTTGAGGGACTCAGCATCGAAGGCTGTCTGCTCCTTTCAGTGGAGCTGTCTGAGGGGCTCCTCCATCAATCCTGGGGCATGCTCACTGCTGCTCTGAACCAAAGTGTGGCCAGAGCTAACCACTGACCGCAGGCGGTGCTCAGAGTCTCGTCACCCTCTACAGGAGTGCTCCCTATCTGATAATGCAGCTCCCATTCCTGGCATGGAATCTCTCCCACTCCCCACCTTCCATGAGTCCCAGTTCAGGGATTCTCAGTGATTCTCAACTGAAAACACTAGAATTCCTTAGTGCAGTGGTTCTCAAACTTGCTTGCATATTTTATTCATCTAGGAAGTTCTTTACTTTTTTTTAATATTGGTGTCTGTTTCTCCTTCTGTAGATTCTGACTTAATGGCTCTGGGGTAGGCTACAGTCATCAGCATTTTGTAGAAGTTTCCTAGGTGGTTCTAATGTGCAGCCAGGGTTGAGGATCATTGCCCAAGTAGGCTTCACAAATAATCCCAGCCTCACTTCCCCAGGCAGTGCCAACAGCCAGGCCACTCCATCCAGGGTTGCCAGTGCACGCACACACACACACCCACACACACACTAGACTTGCTATAAGTAAATGACTCAAGGAATGATAACAAATGAGCGGTCTTTCTCGAGAGCTAAGTAGTTCTAACTGATACAGTCTTTCTTGGAGGGTGGTGAGGGATGAAAGTATGGGGTGCTTTCATAATTCTTCAAACTCTGGAAAAGTTAATTGAATAAAGGAAATACTTTGGCCATGTAGAATTTAAGGGAGAAAAATGATATTACTAAGAAGAGAGAAGAGAAGAAACAGCTGAAAACAAAAGTCAGGCGAAGTAATTGAGTCCAAGGGGGTAAAAAGATAAAACAAGGGAAGAGAGAAAAGTAAGGAGGGAATAGTTGAGGTTTTAAAGAAGGTTAATCTTACTTAAATTAATATACTTACAAATAAAGGAAACCCCCATCCAATTATTAGCATCATCAAATGACTGAGCCCCTAAGGTGGAATGAAAAGTATAGAGGTTTTGAGCTAAAATGGATAGGTTGACTCTCATCTCTACCTCTGTCTAAAACCTTGGACAATTGTGGCAGATTTTCCAAGATGCCCACAATAAGATCTGATCACGTATGCTCTTCTTACAATGTCGCATTAAATCCCCTAATGAGAGATGGGGTCTGTGTTCCCCATCCCTGAATCTGAGTGGGCCCATGACTACAGTGGCTGTGACACTACCTGACTTCTACAACTACACCATGAGAAGCAATACAGCTTTTCCTAATCTCCTTGGGATGCTACTGATTCCAGTCACCAAGACGTGAGGAAGTGAGAGACCACATGGAGAGGCCACATGTAGGTATTCTGATCCACAGCTCCACCTCAGGTGCCGACTGACCACCAGCATCAACCTCCAAAGAAAATCTTTGACTGATTCTAGCCCCCAGCCTTCCAGGCATTCCCAACTTCAAGTCTTCCCAGCTGAGGCCGTAGACACAGAGGAACAGAGACAAAGTACACGCATCATATTGTTTCTGAATTCCTGATCCACAGAATGCTGGAGAATAAAAAGATAGTTGTTGTTTTCTACTATTATGTTTGGAGGGTTTTGTTACATAGCAATGGATTATTGGAACAGAAGTTACATAACTTCTCTAAGGTTTGGTTCAATGGTTTTCTAAGGTTTTGATTCAATACAACCTAACCTTGTGAATAATTTATCTGGCACAAAATAAGTGCTCAATAAATGATATCAATTCATGATAACAATTATCATTCGTTTCCATTAAGCACCACCTCTTTGAGACCTGGCCTCTGCCGCACTCTACAGTTGCGCTTCAGACTTGAAGATGCGTAAGAATGTGGACACGACGCTCTGCATGGTGATGGCCTTTCAAAGCTGACTGCCCAGAAGGACCAGCTCTGTAGTTTGAGGTGACACCAATCATGTGCCTAACAACTCAATTAGAGGTTGTTTTCTCAGATTTATGTTTTTCTAAGAAATTTGATAAGTATTTATTAAACCGTATGCTACGCACAAAATGATACAGAAGATGGAATCCCTACCAATAAGAATTGACATTCTAGTTAAGAAAACAAAATCATCAGATAGACCTAAGGGAGCTTCTAACACATCCTCTCATTTTATACTTGAAGAAACTGAAATCTAAAAAAGTTCATCAAGTCACTCAGAACCACACATTATTAGCAGTAGAGCTGGGACTAGAACCCAGGGCTCCTTACTTGGAATAATTCATTCATTCATTCTTCAGGAACCGTTCATTGAGCACTCCCTACGTTCTAGCCACTGGGCCTTCAGAGGTGATAGGAGACACTCTTGCTGGTAAGGAGCTCCCCGTCTGTGAGAGGTCCAGTCACAAAGGCAGACAAGGACAGAGCCGGAGAGAAGAGCCGGAGAGAAGAGCCGCACCACCGGGAGACGGTCTGGGCGGCATGCAAGCAGAGAGGGGAGCTGCCGGCTCGTCTCTGTCAGGGGAAGATTCAGAAAGGAGATGACGTTCAGGCTGAGTTTTGAATGCTGAGTAGGAGTTTGCCAGGCAGACAAAGGGCATTCTAGGTAAGAATAACCAATTTTTGTGAAGCCTTGGAGATATGAATATGCATTTTTTTTACACCGGGTTTTCTGCAACTCAGCTCCATGGGCATATTCTTCAAGGACTTAGAGAATCTTGGTTCCTTTTAAAGGGTTAATATTTTATTCAAGTTTATTAAACAGACCTAATTCTTTATAACCAAAATAATACACGACACCTAAAATATGCATCTTTTCTAAAGAAACATGGCATCTGAATTGGAGGGGCCCTTAGCCATCATTTACCTTGTCCCCATGTACACGTGTGCATAGCTGAGGAGTGGTAGAGCGTAATGAGCAGGAAGATTGTGAAACCAGAGACAGCGTTAAAGAGCAAGAACAATTAAAGGTTAAAATTAGATTATTATTCCCTTTGATGCCCTTACCCCATGGCACATCACAAAACATAAAAGCAAAGAAAAGGAAAAAACAGCAAATGGGAAGACTATATCCTCTAGCCAGCCTATCACAATTATAATACGGTATTTGAAAGAAGAAAAGATATTTCAAAAGGGCACCATTATTAATGCCACTGGGAAGGAATTGGAAAGGTGCAGTTTAAATCATTGGTTTTGTGCCAGTTCTCTTTTTTATATAAATATCAATTCTCTCTGTGAGTTATTGCACCTTAATTTAGTTAGGAATACATTTTTAAAATGGCTTGCTAAGAGGTATGATTCAATGGAGCGAAAGTATTATCAAGGGGTGCAATGATCCATAAATAGCTATTATTATTATTTAACATTCATTGAACATCCACAGTGAGCTAAGCACCGTACTAAACTTTGGGAAGATGTGGTTCTTTGTCTGACAAGGAAAGGTTAAATACACAGAAGAGGGGAAAGCTTAAATAGTTAGGATTGGGGAAAGTTATTTCTCTACTCCAACTTTTCTTTGCTTCACTTGTCAAATTATCACAATTCAAGATATTAGACTAGTACTAATAATAGTTATTCCTTACCTGTGTTCAATGTCCTATCCTTCACAAAGGGTTTTACATACGTATCTCATTAGGTACCTTGGCAGATAGTCTCTGGAAGATGTGAGCGTTAGAGACAGTTTTATTTCAAGAGAAGACCAAAAAAGTTAGAGGGGCCTCCTGGTCCGGCCAACAGAGTGTCAAAGGGCAGCTGTACTTTCAGGGAGGACGGAGGTTTTTGGGACAGTCCCTCCCACTCTGTCTCTCAGCCACCAGTTTCCCTCCCTGGAGTTAATCAACAAAACCAATATCTTGTATATCCTTCCAGACATATCAAGTATGCCTACTAGCATACAATTTACACGTGCAGCATCATACTATGTGCATTTTTCTGCACCTCACTTCTTCCTCTTATGATATATTTTGGAGATTATTACAGGCTGCATTATCATTTTTAATGAGTGCATATTTCAGGTATAAATGGGCCATATTTTTTTAACTAGCCTACAATTAAAGGATATTTAGGGATTTTTTTGTTTATTTCTACAAAATTCTGCTATTACAGTGATTCATAAACATCCTTGTAGAAACAATTCTACAAGTATATATATACACGATTTCCTATAAGTAGATTTGCTGGGCCAACATGTACATGAATTGGTAATTTATTTATTTATTTATTTATTTTGCTTGATGGAGATTGTCCCTGAGCTCACATCTGTGCCAACCTTCCTCTATTTCGTATGTGGATCACTGCCAAAGTATGGTTGACAAGGGGTGTAGGTCTACGCCCGGGACCTGAACCTGTGAACTCAGGCCACCAAAGTGGAGCATGACAAAATTAACCACTATGCCACGGGGCTGGCCCCATGAATTGGTAATTTTGATAGTTGTTGCCAAATTCCCCTCTGGAAAATCTATACTGATTGAAATTCCCAGCAGCAATGTATAGGACTTCCTATTTCCCCACTGTCACTGACACAGGGCGTTATCAAAATGTGTGATCTTTGATAATCTAAGAGAAAAATAGAATCTCGTGGTAGTTTCATTTGCCTTCCTTCTAATTATGAGACTTCTTTTTCTCAAAGCTTAAAAAGCATTAGTATTTCCTTTCTGTGAACTCTGCTTATATCCTCTATCAGTTTTTCTTTTTGGGTGGTGGTTCTTTTTCGGATTGATTTTGAAGAACTCTTCTAATATTAATGAAATTGATCCTTCATACATAATCTGAATTGCATATATTTTTCCTAGTCATTTGTCTTTTGACTTTAATGATATTTTTTGCCTCAAAGAATTGTCTAGTTTTAATAAATTGGCTTTGTTTTGTATTTATAAAAGTCTTCATTAATACAATATTATTTTTAAGAGAAACTCCCTAATTTTCATCTAGTACTGTGATTTTTGTGTGTAAAGTATTAATCTATTTGGTATTTATTTGGTGTGAGGTAGGGATCTTTGGTTTTTTTCTTGATGGCTACTAAGTGCTCCCAGCTCCATTCAGGAATAGTTCATGTTTCCCGCACAATCTGAAACGCCACCTCTGCCATATGTTAAATTTCCCTATAGAGAGTAGTGCTTTGTTCAGGCCATTATTCAGTTTAGGGATCTGGAAATTCTTCTGGGTCAATTCACCAGAGTTGCTGCTAGATATGACCTACTGAACCCAAGTAGATGTGTGTGGCAAGGAACACAGAGAAAGTAATATGCAGGAAACAGGCAGAGTGCCTAGCTGGAATTAAGATAGCAAACCGGAACAGAGAAAAGTTAAGATTAAAAATATGAGGGAAAAATTAAGGAAGATTCCAAAACAAATGCTTTAAAGATACAGAAGGTGATGGGAAGAAACCTATTCCAAGCACCCTCGTGATAAAGTTCAAACTCCATCACATGAGCTCCAGCACCTGTCTGACCTGGCCTCTGCCTGCCTTTCTAGCCCAGTGTAGCTTACCTCCTACTCTTCTTTCAGGTTTCAGTGGGAGCATTATTTCCCCAGGTCTACTGCCCTGACCTGGCCAAGACTGGATTGGGTACTCTCCTATGCGTCTCTAGAGGATTCTGTACTTTATAGAGTTTAATAATCTAGTCTCTTAATGTTTTCACCTCTTTTGTGGACATTTTCCTTCACTCCTCAGCTTCTATTTCTCTTTCTCCTGGTAACTAAGTTTCTCTGAGGGACTGCCCCTTCTCTTTCCATGAGCTTCCGTGGTTCTGGTGGCATAGACTCCACCCAGCATAGACGTCCCAAACGAGACCTAGAGCAAAGCTGCTTAGCACCAATCATTCTCCAAGCCCCAGTGACCGGTCCAGGGATGGGAGTGTGCCCAAGGAGGGCTAATAGGGTACAGTGAAACTTAGTTTGGGGAACCTGAACAAAGACTCAACTGGAAGTCATCTTACAACAGGAGGCTGCAGAATGGACCGAAACGAAGTGGGACCAAGAAATGGAAAGACAGAGAACATCACTTGAAGCCGTGGGTCAAATCTGAAGGCTATCTTGTCTCTGGACTGTGTAATATTATGTGAACTAATAAATAACCCATTTTTCTTCAAATCATTTTAAGTTGGGTTTTCTATCACTCCCAAGACAACTTCTTAACAGCCTCTAAAGGTTAAGCTTCTTAAGGAAAGAAACTGCCTTTTACTGTTATTATATTCCTAGCACCATGCCTGAAGGATAACAGCATTTGATAAATATACAAGGAAAAAAGGAATAACTAATTCGACAAAGTTCTTTTAAATCCTACAGTAACAACTGCTTCCACGTATTGATATTCTGCTTGCAAAAGATCACTGGGCTAACGGATGGTGGAGGCTGGATTTCAAATCCAGGGCTCTCCGGGTCAGAATCCTTGGTTTTCTTATCTATAAAATGGCGACTGTAATACCTACTTTGAGGGATGACATAAAAACGATGATACTATAGGACGAGGGCGTGTGGCCCCCTGTGCAGGCCCCTAGGCCCCTAGGCCCAGTCGCTGCTCCCCTCCCCGCCGGCTGGATCGTGCGGCGTTCCCGCCGGCACCGCGGACCGTGCGCGCCCCCGGCCGCAGTTCGCGCTCCGCTGCGGCAGGAGGTGCGCGAGGCCTGGGCGCGGCCGGCAGAGCGCAGGCCCCGGGGACGCCGGGGGCGCCGGCCGAGCGCCAGCAGGAGCGGCTGTCTCAGGGCAGCGGGCCCGGCCGGGGAGGCGGGCAGGGCGCCGCCGCTCCCAGCGCAAAGTGCTGCGCTGCGGGGGGACGGAAAACTGTTTCGCACGAATTGGAGTTCTCTTGTCTGATGCGCATAAAAAAACCAATTAATTACAGCATCAGCTTTTGGGGGAGAAATCAGCCTTATTCTGCGAGACTGATCTGCAGGGAGACAGGGGACCCGTGCCCTCAGCTGTGTCTCCCTGATGCAGGATTTAGGGTGAAATTTAAGAGGTTGGGGAGAACAGGCTGCCAGCGGAAACACTGGCGGGACAGGCTTTGATTGGTGGGCTTCAAGAATTTGTGGTAGGATTCTAAACATTTATCATGAGGTTCTAAACATTTATCATGAGGTTCCAAACTTTTATGATAGGGTTCTAAACGGTTGTGATGAGGTGGGGAACACGGGGTCTTCCTGAATGAGGAACCCCTTGCTTCTGATGAGAGGCCCACTTTCAAGTTCGGGTGATGCCACGGTCATTTGGCTCCGTGGGAAGGAGGATCTTGGGGGGGAGGGGCTGTTTGTGTGTGTGTCCCCGTGATTTCAGGTCAAGATGTCTTCAGCCCGTGCTCTGGCTGTGTGACTTTGCAGACTTTCTGAAAGTCAATCCTTAATCACTTTGTTGATCGGGTCTGTTGGAACCAGCTCTCAATAGGCCCATGGTTACAAAACTTCCTCACCTGAGAGAACCTGGAAGAAGCATTGGACTCCCCAAAGAGCTACAACTAGGCCGTCACCAAAGAGGGGCTGCACTGGTTCTCCTGGGGGCCCAGCAAGGACCGTGTGGACCCAGGCCCCAGGGACCATGGGTGTGTGGTTAGGAGTGTTGGGCCCAATCTAGAATAGATGCCTCTTATGAGGAAGATTCAGCCTCTCCATCTTGGCCCTCTCATTCTGGCCCCTGTACCCAGGGTTTGGTCAGAAACTCCAAAACACAGTGCCCTGTTCCGCCCCAGCCTGCATGTTGCGACATGGACAACTCAGCACAGCCCCAGACCCTGGAGCGATTTCCATGTCACAGGAGCAGACTGGGTCACAGCATGGTTCCCTCTGGCAGCCCGGTCATCGGGGTATCATCGAGAACAGTGGTTGGCAAATTACAGTCCATGAGCCAAATCTGGCCAGCTACCCGTTTCTGTAAGTAAAGGTTTATTGGAACACATGCACATACACAATGATAATAATAAGTACCCATATCAAATACTTATTCTTAAAACTGATTATTTCACCCTTTTTGTCCTGTAGGCTCATTGCTCTTCAGAATCTTAAGGATTATAAAAACCACATGGACCTCTAAACTCTAACAGGAAGGCATCATGGCTGTGAGAGATTACTCTGATGCCTGCAAATCAATTCTGTTTTTATTCAGCTTCCAATTGTCTCTGCTAATAAGAGAATGCAAAGTAGTGGATAATCAAAAGTCATTTATATGTATTTGGGGACCTTGCTCCATGATGGGTTCAGCAATAAATTTTCCTTCCTAATTGCATTTTGCCTACAGTGGCACCAAAATGAGTTTGGACTGTCTGAGCATGTGTTGACTGGAGGATAAAGAAGATAATCATTATGCTGGATGGGAACAGAAACCATTTTAAAATGTTTTAAAATGTTACTTTATGTCATCATCAAAGCAGATTATCCACAAAGTAGAGTGGTGAATGTCAACTGACTATAGGGAATTTTTTTGTTCTACTGTAGTATTATGATTTTTAACATCATATTATAATTTTTTATTTTACAATAATTAAAAACAATCTTACCTATTTTAGTTAGTGGAACTTTCATTAACTGTAAAATTTTATGCCACTTGAATAATCTTGTGTTTCAATTACCATCTTCTTAAAATAGAGCAAGTGATGGCTGGAGCGTTATTTAGTCTATTCATAAGTTGATGCCATTTAAATTCTGTTAGTGAAATATATGACACATTCTTTATGCATTTTACCACCCTTCATATTCTTAGCTATGAAGGGTTTAATTAAAGGCCAAGCAGAATATTTGAAGATATACTTTGGGCACTCAGAAAAAAAAGGTTACCTAAGCTGGGTGAAGTGACCAACTTTTACAAGGATCTGGTTGTCTACATTGATATATTATTTCTGGAAGGCAGTTTTCCAATTTGTATAAAAATACCTGAAATATTTAGCGTTTGACTCAATTACACTTTGAGGAGTTATCTTAAGAAAATAATTAAAGACTCAGAAAAGATATGTCATGGGGCCAGCCCATTGGCCCAGCGGTTAGGTTCACACGTTCCGCTTCTGTGGCCTGGGGTTCGCTGGTTCAGATCCCAGGTGCAGACATGGCACCACTTGGCAAGCCATGCTCTGGCAGGCATCCCACATATAAAGTAGAGGAAGATGGGCACAGATGTTAGCTCAGGGCCAGTCTTCCTCAGCAAAAAGAGGAGGATTGGCAGCAGATGTTAGCTCAGGGCTAATCTTCCTCAAAAAAAAAAAAGATATGTTATTGCAGCATTATCTGTTATAGGGGAGAAAATCTAAACTTCTGACAATAATGGCATACCTGTAACTTTAAAAATCATGTTTTCAAAGATTATTGTATAGCCAGACAGAGTGCTTACAATGTAATTATTAAGTAAAAAAAGAAAAAACCACAAACATGCACACACACACACACAGAGGCAGAGAATTGTCACAGACATCTATGAGTATAGAGTGGGGTGGAGTACAGAAGAAAATTTGCCAGTGATTATATTAGGGTTGTGGGATGATGGATAATTTTTATTTCATCACAAATTTCTGTAATAAACATGTATAGCTTTTATAGGAATGAGTTTTATTTCAATAATTAGATCCTGGTTCCCAGAGCAGGTAGATCAAGTAAACAGCTCTCTTTAGAGGATGTTTTCTGAAAAGAGCCTTCAGGACTGGAGCTTGTTTGGCAGCTGCTGTTTCTAATTAGCCAGTTCCTTTTGCGGCCGTACTTCGTAGCTTGGTCTGTGATACAGAAATTTTCTAGCGAAGCCAGATACCCCTTTGCTGTTCAATAGGAGGATTTACTTTCCTAGAGAAAAATACTATCTTCCTCTCTCAAGTCTCTTCCACTCTGCCATCCACTTTCTCATCTTAAATCCTTGGCTTAAAAGTCACAGTAGGTTCTATGCTCCTTGTCTGGAGGCAGGAAGACCTGCTGGGAGCCTGTTACAATAGTCTGGGCAAGAAATGATAAGCCTGAACCAAAGCAGTGGCCGTGTGTGTGTGTGTGTGTGTGAAATTCAATTAGTCCACAAAGCTCACAGGTATCCTCTGCCTAGAATAATCCCTTCATCTTTTCTGGACCACATCCTCCCATCCTTCAATCTTCCACTCAAATATCTCCTTCTCCATAAAATCCTCCTTGTACCCACAACAGGAAATAGTTTCCCTTCCTTTGATTTTCATTTTTTTGCCCTTTTTGTATATGTATACTTTTTATTTTAAAACAATCAAACTTACAGAAAAGTTGTAAGCACAGTACCAAGAACTTTTTTCGTAAACCATTTGAGAGTGTATTGCAAGCTAATGCCCCATCACCACTGAATACTTTAGTGTGCATTTCCTACAAAAAAAAAGACATTCTCTACATAAGTGCAATACAACCATCAAAATCAGAAAATTAGTATTGAAACATTAATGCCATTTATTCCTCACTCTACTAATGTTCTTTACAGCAAAAAGGTCCTGTTCAGAATCAAGTGTTGCACTTAATTATCATGTCTCTTTAATCTCATTCAGTTTGGAACAGTGTTTCAATCTTCATGTTCGTGACCTCAACAGTTTAGAAAAGTACAGGCCAGTAGAATATCCATCAATGTGGGTTTGTCTGATGTATCCTCATGACTAGATCCAGGTTATACATCTTTAGTAAAAATATCACAGAACCTATGCTATGTTCCTATTAAATGGTGCGTGCTTGCAATTTGTTCTATTATTGCTTACGTTCACTTCAATCACTTGATTACAATGATTTCTGCCAGTCTTCTCAACTCTGCAGTTACTCTTTTCCCCATGTTATTAATAATATTTTGTGGGGATATAATCTGAAACTTTTATTCATGCATGTATTTTTTATCAGTATGGACTCACTGTTCATTTTATTCTATAAGCCATAGTCCATTACTATCATTTATTTATTTTGAAGCTCAAATGGACACAGATTTGGCCAGTCTGAGGCCCTTCAAAGTGGCTCCTGTGTCCTTTGATATGTCCTCATAATTCTTTGAGCATTTCCTTGTTTTGTGGTATAAGATGTTCCAAGCTCATTGCCCTAGACCTGGAATCATCCATTTCTACAAGGACTCCTGGTTCCCTTGAGAATGGTATTTAGAAGCCAAGCTCTGAGCCCTAGGACTTCCAATTGCTTTTGGAGTGTCACTGCTCCCAGGACCACCCAGTGGACAGAGATCAGGAAGCTTGGGAATACAGGTGTACACACATACATATAAATCCACACATATTTACATCTATAGTTATTGAAACATCTGTCTGTATATACTGAAAACCATGAGTTTTCACACTTAAATCTTCCATCTCTGCTGAGTTTATTCCAGCTTTCCATATTTGCAATTCCTTTTTCCAACAGTGATAAACCTGACTCCCGTTGTCCTTAATATAGTTACTTATTTAAACACTTTCCCTGTATGTAACCAGTCTCTCATCTTTGAAACTACTGCCTCCCCTCGAGAGATGTCCTCCTTTCTGCTCTCAGGGCATGACCACACTTGGATGCCCTTCTCGCCCTGCTCAGTCACTGAAACCCCATGCCATGTCACCCTCCTTACCCGCCGCCCTGTAGATATACCCTCCCCAACCTATTCATTCTCTGACACCCGCATGCCAGGCCATTGGCCCCCACGTGGATGCCCTCTTCCCTCTGCTTAGACTCTGATAACTAACTCCAGGCCATCCTACATGAGTGCCCTCTCCACTAGACTGTCCCATATATGGATATCCCCTTTACCCTGCTTGCAAATAAGAAAATTTTTAAGTTAAAGGAAAAGAGATATTGGTGGAATTTTCAGTCTAGGGACATTTTAATACCTTAAAGTCCTTGGCCAAACCCTGACTTTATTTGAATATGTGAAACACACTCAAGGAAGAGGGATTCCTTTTTTTCTACCCACCAGACCAGTCATCAACATAATCATCATTTAAAAGAGAAAATGTATCCGTTTTTCATTACGTATCACACACATGCACACACACACACACACACACACACACACACTCCTTCACCATGAGAGTTTCCTTCACTGTCACTCATCCCTCTGTGGATGAAACATTGGCAAAAGAGAATCAAATTATTTTTTTTTAATGAAAATCACTGCCTATTACATTCTGTTGCTGGAAAGATTCTTCTGATGCAACAAGAATGATGGCAGAAACAAAGGGCACACAAGGAAGGAGTTATGGAAGACAGAAGGAGGGAGAGAGATGAGAAAATAAGGGAAATGGCGAGAATGAGGAAGGCAGCAAAGAGGAGCACGGGAAGAAGAGACCTAGGGGAGAAAAGGCAGAAGAGAGAAGCTAACCAACAGCAATGCTAACGGAAGCGGTGGAATGGCATTGAGGAGAGTCTGGCTTGGCCACCAAACCCCATGGCAAAGGGCTCCAGCACTATAATCAGCCCCAAAAAAGTGCTACTGTCAAAATGACAAAAATCATCAACTCCAGGATCACTGACATGTCTAAGTAAATAATGGAGAAACTGTTAGTTCACACACTTCCTTTACACACAACTGAATGAAACTGACATCCGGAAGCTTGGTACAGCCAACTTCTGGATTCTGTCTACATGTATGCTTACTGACACCTTTAAATAATTCTTATTGTGAGAGTCACTTTTGGAAACTACACAGGCATCAACATCTGCAAAATGGTGAGAAGGTTCTTGATTGATCAAAACTTTACTGATAAAAATATGGATATTATACGTACAGATGGAGCCCCTGCACCTGTTAGCATCACATCTGACTTTGCTGATAAAGAAAGGAATGACACATCCTGCGACTCATGATGTCAATGCGTCAGACTCCATCCCCCACCAACCATCCAGAAAGATGTCTTGTCTAGTGCTGTGGCCTTCTCAAAGCCAGGGTATTAAACCATTGCTTTTTTATCAGTTTTGCTTCAAAAAAGTATAATAGAATATGAAGTTCTTCTCTACTACATGTATGATTGATGGATTTCCAAAAGTATAATAGAATTTAAGGGAAAAGTTTCAGAGAAAAGGAGTACCCGTTCTCAGAATAACTCTATAAAGAGTTAATTCCTAGTTTGGTTTCATTAGCAGATATTTTTACTAGGATAAATCTTTCTATATGCTTCCTACTGGTGCTTTTATAGATACTATTGAAAACACCATAGAGAACATTAGTTACTTTCCCAACATCTATATCTCTTTTGTCCTTCCTCCTAGAATCCTGATTTTGTTTGGATATCCCCCCACCCCCCGAAATGACTGAGGGAACACAGACTTCATTGTCCCATTGTTCCTGCAGTGAGCACAAGGTGTTGTCCTGGCTCCTGCTGTAGATAGAGAAGTCGCGTGCCCTGCGTTGGTCAATTCATAGTTGGAGGAAAACGTTCTCTCTCTTTCAGGATGGCAACAAGAATATATGTTGGATCAGATAGTGCTGGGAAGTTTCTTGAAACCATAAGAGAAGCCACTTTGAATTCAATACTTTCACAGTCAGGATAGCAGAGCAAAATAAGGGGAGAATTTGGATCCTTGATGACATCATTGAATTACCGAGTCACCAACCTGATCAAAACTTCACGTCTGGACTCTCTGTTATGTGAGATAATAAACTTTTTTACTGTACAATTCTTCCTTGAATCAGGTGTTTGTATTTAAAGCCAGAATCATCCTACCTAATCAAACCATGTCCCAGGTCCAGTCTGAAAGCTGACCTTGCAGGCAGACATCCATGCCAGCCTGCAGTGCTGGGGAAAGCGCTGTTACCGGTTGGAGTCAAGAGTTACAAGGCCTTCTCAGTTTCACTGCAGAAAGAAATCTGAAAACACCTGGAAACACTGGAGAATTTGCTTGCAGATTCCTTCTGTCCAGACAACTTTAAAATGTAAATATGGACTGATAATCCATTCTTTTCTGGCATAGAGACAATCAAAAATACCAGCTTGCAAAGGTGAACTCACTGATTTGAAGACAAAGGGAAGGATGCTACATAAATTCAACCCAAAAGAGTCTTGGAGAATTCTGACGTTCTCTGACAGCAGCCTAGCTTTGAGTCACAATTTTTTAGCACTGGCTGCCATCAAAATAAAAATGTCAAAATCAGTTGGTGCCCAAGATAACTTTCATGTCGCTGTGTCAACCTCTTCTTAAGTTTAACATCAGAAGCCTTAATTTGGGCAGAGTTAATGTTTACTTTTTGGGAGTGTTTTTGCACAAATTAGATTCATTTTAATTATTTCCAGAAAGTCACCATTAGATTTTACATGATTTTTTTCCATGAATAAATCATTCTGTGGTCAAAATCACTTTCCAATTCAGTAAAATAAATCATCTGCAAATTTGTTCTGTGTATGTCTTAGATACTGTTCTGGGGAGAAAAATTGTATTTTCACCTCATTCACAAAGGAGTCATGACTCAAAAAAGTTAAAACTATTGCTGGAGACTGAAGGACAAGTGTAGGTGGTCAGAGAAATTACCATGAAAGGGGAAAGGAGATAGAAGGAATAAAATGAGATATGTTTAGAGTTTTCACATGGACGCATATAAGGGAGGACCAACATAAGGAAACCGCCTCTTGGATACGGCAAAGTGGTTGTATATGTATTTGAATCTGTTACAGTATAGTTGGGAAATACAACAAGCACATAAGAAGCCACTAGAGGCTTTAAGATATTTAATGACAATACTTTGCAGTGCATGTACAAATTAGGGGCATGCTGTGTCAATCAAAATCCTGGCAGGAAACTTATGGCCCATGAAAAAGGGTAATTTAAGAGATTTTAATGAAAGGCATATTTACAAAAGAGTGGACAGGATTAAAGGAAGCCACGGCGATGGTGAAACCGTAAGACAAGCCAGTCCGAATTCAATGCTGTCACACTGAGGATGGCAGAGCAAAGTATGAGAATTTGGATCCTCGATGGCATCATTGAATTACCGAGTCACCAACCTGACCAAAACTTCACTTGCAGACTCTCTGTTATGCGAGATAATAAACTTGTTTACTGTACAATTCTTCCTTGAATTGGGCTTTTGTATTTACAGTCAGAATCCTCCTACCTAATCAAATTAGGTTTGCCAACAGTAAAAGCCACTAGCACTCCTAAGCCTGCAGAGCAAGAAGAGGGAGTTTTCTCAGAAGCTAGCCCAGTGAGGGTGGGAGCTAGAGGACAAGGGCTCCTGAGAAGAGCTATGACCTTAGGTAGAGGGATGCAGGAACTGCCAAATGACAGCCCAAGAGGAAAGGAGCCAGGAACATAAATGCCCCAGCCTCACTCTCTCCCCATCCTCTGACCTCCTGCCAGAACCTCTCATGGACCAAATTCACCCAAAAGCTGAGGGAAGGGGAGCTGGATTATCCTGTCTGAAGAGGTCAGTCCCTGGGGCCTGAATAGGGTCAACGATGGAGAAGGACCTGACAGGGAAGCAGACGCTGCCCTGGTAACAGCACAGGAGGGACTCTCATTAAGAAACAGAGATGTTTGGTTCCACAACAGCTGTGGTACACATTCTGGGCAAAGATGTGTATTTTAGAATCTTTTCCATTTTGTTAATGTTTTTAGTCATCATACTTCATGTTGACAACTTTTTGAATATAAACAAATACATGTTTCATAATCATTAATTTTCTGACAGTAAATCCAATCCTTTTTCCCTCAGGCAAAAATAACCTTCTAGTTCTATAATCCTGGCAGTACTTTATTACTGTCGGAGACCGAAGTGTTTGTATAAGCTTGAGACAATCTGCTTTCATTCCATCTCCAAACTATACTAATTCACATTGAATTCGCATTTCTCTTTTTAGTTGTCGTGAATATAAATGGTGCCAGGGAGCGTGGGTTGGTGTGTGTGTAATTTGAACTGATCTGTGGAGAGTCCTTGTGTACAGGCTGTCTGAAAGGCCACTAGCTCATCGCGTCTGTGTCTTTTCGGGAATTGATGGTTTAGATTGTGTGGTGCAATGGAGAAAGTTCTGGACTTCTGGTCTGGAGGCGCTGGTTCTGATCTGTCTTTTGACTAACAAGCTGTAGGACTCTGGCAAGTCCCTTCACGCCTCCAGCCTCTTTTATTTTCATAAAAGGGGTTGAAGCAACAGAGGCTCTGATGTCACTTCCGCCTTTAAAATTCTGTACTTCTCATGCATGTCCCTAATTATCATGCCTAATAGGAACCATCAGTTTTGCTGCTTATTGGTTGTTTTAATTTACAAAGGGCTTTTTTTAATGGATATAGAGAATGCCAAATATTCTATTTTAAATTAAATTTTAGAGAAAGAGACCAGCAGATGACACTAAAATACAGCAAGTCTTCAGTAACTTTTTGAGAGAATAACAGTTACAGCCTCCCATGAACCTTGGCATTTCCCCGAATTGCATAAATTATGTTTACCATTCACAGGTAAATATTTGCATACCTAAATAATGACTCCACAAAGCTATAAGGAATGAAGAGGATAATTTATGCCCTAGAGTAGAGCTTTACTTTGTAATTCAGCTCCATTGAAGAAACTCTCCTTAATATCTTCTTCAACGTCCTAGAACAGAGGGAAGAGCTATTCAACCACTGCTGAGGCTGAAGTATTCTGTGTAAGCTGTCACATGGTATTTGAACAACGTTCCTACATGATATAAATCAATAACTATTTATGTACTCGATACTTACTACACACTGTATTAAGTGTATTACATATATTATTTAATTCTCACAACTGTCTTTTGATATTATCTCCAATTCATTGGTCTCAGAGAAGTCAAGTAACTTAACCAGACAATAGTTAGTAAGGGACAGAGCTAGGATTTGGACCTAAGATTCTAAAGCCAGTGCCTTCATTCTTGTCACCCACTGTCTCCAGCAACACTAGCCAGGCAAGACCACTACATCTCAAATACTTCATTTGTTTTTCATAGAAAATTAAGCATTTCACTTGACTTTGATTTCTCCCTTGAGTGATGCCTCTGCACCCTGAGCCCCTCCACATGTCCCTTTAGCAATATCCACCACTCCCTCAGGAATGAGAACCAGGTGGGCTTGGCCTCAAAAGTCAGTGTTCTCAAGCTCTATAACAGGGCAATTCACTCATGAAGGTGGGGTGTCTTTAGGCATTAAAAGCCCTATCTCATTTCTCTCTTCTTAATTATAGACCACATTTTCCCCATAAGTATCTATCTCCTCTCTCCTTCCACCATAATTACCCAATTGTCCAAAAACCTACTCCCTACTTCAATTCTCTTTAGAAAACATCTACCTTCTAAATATGCTTTAGAAGGTTTTACACTTTTTTTTTTTTTAAAGATTGGCACCTGGGCTAACAACTGTTGCCAATCTTTTTTTTTTTTTCCCCTGCTTTATTTCCCCAAAGCCCCACTGTACACAGTTGTATATCTTAGTTGCAGGTCCTACTAGTTGTGGGATGTGGGACGCCGCCTCAACGTGGCCTGACGAGCAGTGCCATGTCCGCGCCCAGGATCCGAACCCTGGGCCACTGCAGCAGAGTGCGCGAACTTAACCACTCAGCCACGGAGAAGGCCCCGAAAATTTTACACTTTTGCTGGTCTTTGGGAAACAAAGAAAGATTGGAGACAATGCCCTAGACCACTCCCCTTCTGTCTTAGATTGTCTTTCCTAGAAACACACTGAGAGGGAGAATTGTGTGCAGAAGGTTGGTTGGGTTGTCCTCTTAGGAGATACACCTGTAAAGAAGGACTGAGGGAGGGAGGGCCCTGGGATGGGTCAGCCTGGAGAGGAGAGTGGGATGAGCAGCACAGTGTGCACTACATCCTGTCCAACCGGGCGACCTACTTAGTGTCTTCAGTTTAATTACCTGTTTTTCTCCCAGACAAAGGGAGAAAGGTTCTAAGGTTCTAAAGACTAGTCTGGAATCTGACTATGCAGAATTTAAAAGATCTTGAGCTCACTGTCCTGGGAAACCAAATGGAACAAAGAAAGATTATAAAATATGAAAGTTCTAAAACTAATAGAATGAAACTGGGTAATTTGAATGAAAGCCAATCAAATCTATGTGGAATATAGCATATTACTGATTCATTATCAAGCCACATGATTTAATTATATTCTACTTACCTTGCAATTTTCACACCCTAAACCTTCCAGCATAAGTCTGTGTTACCTGATTAGAGAATGCAGACAGAAAGAGAGACACAGAGACAGAGACAGAGAGGCCATGCAAAAGAGAAGCTTAGTTAAGGATGGCAGAATGCATTGCAATTTCGGAAACATCTTTAATAAGTAAAAGAAATTATGCAAATCTCTCTTTTGTTTTCTATAAATAAGCAGAGTTTGATTATTTCAAACTGTTAGTAAGAATACCTTCCGTTTCATCTTTCCTGAACTTGAGCCATTCACAATTTATAAAACACAGGACCATTTTTCAGATCTAACTTAACATGTAGCTCTATTGTTTCAATTGAATTTAGCAAAACCCAGAAAGAAAGTCCTTTCCTAAGACATAATTAATTTCTACAAAATATTGATTTAAGAGCTGCTAAATTAGGAACATACATGTCACTATTGCTAGATTCTTCTAGTCAAACTTTAAAGATATTCTTTCAAAGAAAATATATACCTCAAGTTCTAGGATAAGGAGGTGTTAGTGACTGAAAGACGTTGAGGAAAATGTAACTTAAAAATATCAACTTAGGCCTGGCCCGGTGGCACAGCGGTTAGGTCCACACATTCCCCTTCTCGGTGGCCCAGGGTTCGCCGGTTCGGATCCTGGCTGCGGACATGGCACCGCTTGGCATGCCATGCTGTGGTAGGCATCCCACATATAAAGTAGAGGAAGATGGGCACGGATGTTAGCTCAGGGTCAGTCTTCCTCAACAAAAAGAGGAGGATTGGCAGTAGTTAGCTCAAGGCTAGTCTTCCTAAAAAAAAAAAAAAATCAACTCAAACACATCGGTGGTATTATCTATGCTGAAAACAATTATTTACTTTTGTCCTAATAGGAGATTATAAAATAAACATGCAAATAAGTCTGTTAGGTTAATCTGATCAAATAAATTAATAACATAATAAACATCCTAAAGTTTTGGGGAGTGTTTCCACATAAGAAATAAAGAGCTATTCCCATAATTTATAGTTTCAAGGAATTATATAAAATGCTCTTTTAAGTCTGTCTCTAAGGGAGCCACAATTAAAACTTCATTTTAAATGAATTACGCTAGGAACAGAATATAAACTTGTGGAGGGCAGTTTTTGATCTGTTTTATTTACACCGTATCCCCAAGAAGTGGAACACTCACTGGCACAAAATTGGTGCTCAATAAATTTCTGATGATATTTATCTGGTCTTTGAGATTATTTAGTAAATTAGGATAAAGTTAGTGAGAAACATAAGACAATACTAAGAACAAGAAATGGCCCTGGCCATTTGATGACCATACTTTGTCTTAGAAAGAAAACTAGCAGGTATATAACACAAAGGAGTTAAATCCAGGTTTGGCTTAACATTAAAACACTTTCTTGACATCTGTCCAAATTCTAGTCACAATCTTGGATTCTTACATAAATGTTCTGAAATCTTTTAAAATAGCACAACAGGCAGAAGCCCAGAACCACAACAGCTTTCTTTCAATAGGGACTTAAGAGATGGCCTGTTTATGAAATATCTTTACCATGAATTATTCATGCTGGAAAACCCACAAAGTACTTACTAATTCCGCTGTTATGCTTAACTGTGTTATTTGACCAAGAGATTGAAATGTTCCGGAAAACCCAGGAGAGACGAGAGAACTTGGCAAAGCATAGCACCCCATGGAGTCACATGAAGATCCTAAATATTATGTCATCATCACTGTTATATAATATCCTTTAAAGTTTACAAAGCGCATTAATATATATTATCTAAATTAATGCTCAGGACAACCTTGTGAATCAGGTAATAGTACTGAATCATGTTGGAAGATTGGGCGAACTAGCCACAGCCTTTTGCAATCTAACCCATTGAAAATAATAATAACAATAATCATAATCATAATCATCATAGCTAGTACCTAAACAGCATTTATTTTTGTGCCAAGTACTGTCTACGTGATTTTACATCTATTAACTCATTTAATTCTCACAACAAACACAAGTTTTCAAATAAGAATCAAGTCATCTGCTTCATTAAAGTTAGTTGGCAAATTCAGTTTCCACCTGATGCCAAAATTGCACTTTTGTCCCTCTCTCCTGAATTGGAGATAATCAGAGAATGACCACCCTGACTTTTCCAGCCAGTGTCACGCTATGGAGCTGGAACAGAGAGAATTGAAGTGAGGCTGGAATAGGCTCGCGTTCCAATGGTCTGTTTACCAACGGAGCCTGAATTGTGTGAGCTCCGGCCTTACCAGGGCAGGACTATGAACTGAGAGGAATGGGTGGGCATGAATATCAGGCTTTCCCCCATCTCACCAGTCGCTCATGTTTTTTCAGTGGATGGAAAGTTTTTACTGAAGATGTTGCTGCTCTCTTCTGAGAAGTCAAGCAGATACTCCCCTTGCCTCCGTAAGAAACTGCAGGAAAGAAAATGAGTGTTCCAATCCATCCTACCCCCAACAACTCCAACAGCCAAAGGAGGAAAACTGAGGACCAGGTAGGCTGAGCATCTTCCTCAAAGGGAAACAGCTGGCGGGTAGCAAAGACAGAGCTCAAGCTGTGGTGCCCTGACAGCGTCGTGGTCACTCCACACACTGGGAACTGCCCCCTCAGAGACGTCTAGTGGAAGCTGAAGGCAAAACTCTAGAACACCCTTCTAGAAATGCTTTCATCCCTTAACCAGAGTCTCTTTTTCCCATAATTTCTTGCCATGTATGCTGAAAATGTATTATTCAAACCATTTCTTTCTGAGTCAAGAGATGACGTGAGCAACGAAGAAGAGAAAAGGAAAAAGAAAAAGATTGTAATTGTACTTCATCTCACATCAGCATACTTAAAGTTTGACTCTTTTGACTTTGGTGTATTTCCATTATTCAATAAGTACTCACCATAGTGAATAACAGAGTAAAGCATCTTCTGTTTATACAGTTACCAATTGTGCCAAAAGCACTAATATTTTGCTTTGGTGAATGTCAGACTCAGGAATAGATGCTGCATTATTCTCTTTGTTTTTTTTCATCCATCTTCATTCAACAGGTACCAATATGGAAGTGCTTGTTAGTTTACCTTCTGCTAAATATATATGCATAATCAAAATGTGCTAGTTCAGTAGTATTTACCTTACTGTTTATTAACAGGCTCAAACTGAAGAGTATGAATAAATTTGACTGCACGTTACCACTAAGAAAGAGTCTCATCAGTCTAATGCAATTAGAAGAGGGCTTCGCTCTAATTCACTTTGTGGGTTTTTAAATGATCAGCTTGAATGATTCACTGTATTTCTATAGTCCTTTTTAAGAATTCCACTATGGGAATTCAGAGTTTAGTATCTACCCTCTCATGTAGCCTCTGATGTCTTAAACTATTCTGCCACCAATAAACTCTCCAACTGCGATTATGGTAAGAGCTTCTGTAGCTTATTACAGTAGAATTTGAGGTGTGGGGTGGGATGGGAATTAAGACGATCCCATGGCCCTGCCGATTCTGAGACACAGTTAGTGTGTCTTTGGGAGCAGGATACCTTTTGTTTCTGCTGTGATGCTTCCGGTTCAAGCAAAAAATTAAAAATGTTAACTAACTTCAAGACCTTATAAAATCATGAGAAAAATAATTTGAGTTTAAATAAGCCAGTAATTACTTGAGAACAATGACATCTATCTCATGTGTCTTCTACTTCGGTGGACGAATTTTCCTGGGTACTCCTTGAAATGTTTCTTGTTTGTTTGTTTGATTATTTGATTTGGTGGTTATTGTTCAGGGGCCCCATTTAAGTATACAATATTTGTTTTTAAAAATCAACAAAAGTTTTTCCAACTAACACTCCTAGAACCAGAGCATCCTTTCAGCTCACTCATCTTAATTTTGTTTTCCAAGAAGTTTGGTCAGTTTTACAGTGTGTCCATTGTTAGATTCATCTAGTTCTGAATAATTTCATAGTCAAAGAAAATTTAAGCAGAGTATAGTAAAGCTTAATAATCATCAAAGAATGCATTCCAATAGTATGAAAATGTTTCAAATCAAATTCTTTCTCTATTTCTGATTGAAAAAACCTATCCATCTCACTAAGCAATTAGTTTTCAAAAATAACCAATATATAAAATTCAAAAAAAATCAAAGATCATCTCTCGAATTATAATAATAGTATAGTTATTTAACTATGTGTATACTTCTAGAGTTATTTGACTTTTACTTAACTAATACTTTTCCTGATCAATCCCCCCTGATTAAATTCAAGTTCATATTGGCCTATACTCACATTTATTTTTGGAAATACTATAAAAAATTTTCCAAATTGGGCTTTTTAACATGGTTCATCCTTCCTGTTGCTGTAAGAAATTCCAATATGATCCATTTCCTGGAGGTAACTGGATCTTAGTTGCCGTGGCCTTTGTTTTGATGGCTTTGATTTTTAAGGTACAGCCTCACTTCTCTAATACATTCTGTGACTGGGCATATGTATTTAGGCCTCAAAAGGACACCTCTTCAGACTTAAGAAACAAAAGCAGAAGTGGTTTCAGAAAACGTGTGTAAAATACAAAATTGTCTTCCAGTGTAGTAGGTCCTATAATTCTGCTTGACCCAGCAGAAGTTTATGTCTTGCTCAAATAATGGTCCAACGCGAGAATTCTGAATTAAGAGATAGCTCTCCTCTACACAGTGATTTCAGACAGACTCCTTTGTGTTTTGGTCCTGCCATTCAAGGCCTCATAATCTTCTGCATTCAGCCAATGAAAGAAGAAAGCATGGAGAAATACTCTTGCTTCTTTTAAAGCCAAAGCCCAGAAGTAAAAAACATCACTTTTGCTCACATTTCATTGATTAAGAAATAACCACAGAATCAAACCCAGGTGCAAGGAAAAGGGGCATGGAAAATATAGTCCTTGATTGGATTGCAACTTCCCAGTGATAAACCTAGACTAAGGAATGAGAAGCATGAGTTTGGTGCACAGCTAATCATCACTGCCACAAACATCATCAGACAACCATTTATTAACACCTATTTTGTTCTGAATGCTGCATTAATAGTCAAAGACAGCATACGTGAAGTGATGGTAATTAACTACAATTTACTCACTCAGTCATTTTGTTTATTGAACAAAGATGTTTTATTAACTCAGATGTTTATTGAACATCTACTATGTGCCACTTACTGGGCTGTGAACTAAGGAAACAGGGATAGTGCTGTCAGTCCAGTATGGGAGGCAGGCCTGAACGATGCTAGATTACCCCAAAGGAAATCAAGGACCTTTTAGGATTCCAATGCAGGAGCATGAAAAATAAAGACTTTTCTGTCTCTTTTTTCTCTAAAAGAAAGCTTTTGAGACAATTTGATCCTTGAGATGTCCTTAAAAGGCATTAAAATGGTCATCAAAAGAAAAGTAAGTACTTTGTGGGACTTTCTTATATTTAAACTATTTATCATTCTTTAATTACATGTAGAAGGAACATCAAAGTATGTTTACAATGCCCGAGCCCTATAAAGTCTCAACTTGGTCTTGGATATTTTTTTTTTAATTGTGGTAACGTTGGTTTATAACATTACATAAACTTCGGGTGTACATCATTATATATTTTGATTTCTGTGTAGATTACATCATGTTCACCACCCAAAGACTAATTACAATCCACCACCTCACACATGTGCCTAATCACCCCTTTCACCCTCCTGCCTCCTCACTTCCCCTCTGGTAACCACCCAATCCAATCTCTGTCTCTGTGTGTTTGTCGTTTTTATCTTTTACTTATGAGTGAGATCATATGGTATTTGACTTTCTCCCTCTGACTTATTTCACTTAGCATAATATCCTCAAGTTCCATCCATGTTGTCGCAAATGGCCATATTTCATCATTTCTTATGGCTGAGAGGTATTCCATTGTGTGTATATACCACATCTTTATCCGTTCGTCCCTTGATAGGCACCTAGGTTGCTTGCAAGTCTTGACTATTGTGAATAATGCTGCAATGAACATAGGGGTGCAAGTATCTTTATGCCTTTGTGTTTTCAAGCTCTTTGGATAAATACCCAGCAATGGGATAGCTGCACCATATGGTAGATCTATCCTTAATTTTCTGAGGAATTTCCATAGTGTTTTCCACAGTGGTGGCACCAGTTTGCACTCCCACCAGCAGTGAATGAGGGTTCCCTTCTCTCCACATCCTCTCCAACACTTATTGTTTCCTGTCTTGTTAAGGATCTTGGATATTTAAACAAATGACTTAAGGAATGTCAGAAAAGACTTCACAAATGGGATGGGATTTGTGTGACTTGGAAAAAGAGTCGGGTTCAAATGAGGAGAGGAAATGAGGGAAAGTGTTCCAGGTCAAAGGAACTTGAATAGTGCTAGTCAGTAGCCAGTGTTGAGGGTACCATTATGGCTAGGAATGATCAATTAACATGGGGGGACTTGGGGTCCTCTTATCAGCCTAGTTTCACTCAGGCTATGATGTAGAGGAATCAGGTCTGCCTTCCCTGGTGAACTGTGAGCATCTCAAGGACAAGGACCATAGTCAACCTTTAACTCTGATAGTATCTGTCCAATTATAAGTGTCTCCCCACATCTGGAGAATTAAATAAAATTGCATGTGTGCATCCACTTGCTTCTTATAAACTCTACAATATATGTTACAACAAGGGGAAACTTTTTTTTTTTAAAGATTAGCACCTGAGCTAACAACTGTTGCCACTCTATTTTTTTTTTCTTTCTGCTTTTTCTCCCCAAATTCCCCCAGTACATAGTTGTATATTTTAGTTGTGGGTCCTTCTAGTTGTGGCATGTGGGACGCCACCTCAACATGGCCTGATGAGCAGGGCCATGTCCGCGCCCGGGATCCAAACCAACGAAACCCTGGGCCGCCGCAGCGGAGCGCGCAAACTTAACCACTCAGCCACAGGGCCGGCCCCGAGAGGGAAACTTTTTAATCATATCTTGACTTTGAGAACCATGTTGTTGAAAACCGTGTTGTCAGTTTGAAATGAAAGGAAGGTGAATATTCTTATCTGTCTAGGATTGGAATGCTTCTGATTTTCATCACAAATTAAATTTACCAGAATCTTTTCTTCTCTGCACATTTCTCCTTCTGTCATCCCCTCTTACTTTGTGTGATAAGTATGAGATATGTTTCCCCAAATAATCCTCACCCTAGAAAACTGTTGTGATCTATTCTGTTAGTCCTTAACATCTGAAGAATTAGAAACAGTCTTAGTTAAAAATTCATGGTGGGATTCTTCCCATTTTATAGAACAAACTCTGGTAATTTTC
The DNA here is from genome assembly GCF_037783145.1 of Equus przewalskii. NCBI lineage: Eukaryota > Metazoa > Chordata > Mammalia > Perissodactyla > Equidae > Equus > Equus przewalskii. The sequence goes on from NC_091839.1 coordinate 39,453,245, forward strand.
ATTATTTCCAATATCTAGAGGGATGTTATTTACTATTTGTGCTGTGGTAGAAGGGGGAAAATTTATATCACTACCTTGCTGTGCTTCTTATGAACAATAAAAAGCAGCATGAAGGGCCACAATTCTATCAGTTCTCTCATAAAGGCTTGAATTCATAACATGGTGATTAGAAGAACTTCTTTTTCTCTAGGTAGAACTGACATTGAAATTAGCTTGAATCAAGATGGCAATCCTCAAGACCTTTGCTGCCATTTGGAAGGACAATGACTTTTCTTTTAATTCTAGGGAAATAAAAAATCTTAGCTTCGCAGATACCAATCTAGGCTAATTACTGGTGATTGATCACTAATCAGTCATAACTCTCTTCTGCTGAGTCTAGATACCACCTCTGAATCCTCAGCCCAGCACTCCAGCAGCCAGGACCCATGAAGTGGAGTTTATATGAGGTGAAATTATTTGCCTTTCCTATTATATCTGAAGTACCTCACTTGCAGAAGTTTAAAAGAAAAAATAAATATAATCCTATAATATTTACAGAGATATCAGTGCCCTTTAAAATTCTGATTAGTGCTGCTAATCCCTGTAAAGTCTTTGAACACTTTGCTGGAAAATATTGAAATCTAATTAACTATATTCTAGAAGGGACCGTGGCTGATAATAGCTTAGCATCTAAGAGGGTTCATCAGGAGTAAAAAGGAACATAACAAACTCCCCTTGGGCCCTTAATAACCAAAATACTGAGGAAGGGAAAAAGAAAAGGAGGCAAAGGTTGACAAAGTAAATATTGTCAATTTGGGAGTCAGACAATATAACTATGGGAAAGTCAAAACACATTTACTTTTTGAGGCAAGACAGTCAAATACAAAGTAAACAAACAGATATAGCACCAAAAAAAGCAAATATATAGGATGCATGCTCTCTAGCCCCTCCCACACCCATAGCAAATATCACTGCCATTCACAGCACTTTCATGCGAGCCCAGATGCAACCTTAGAAAGTTCAAAACAGCGGTCCATGCAGCTGCTGGCCCGTGAGATGAAGCTTAGTTGTCATTCCCAGTCTCGTCTCTATTGCCAAACTCCTCCTAAGATTTTACTGTATATAAAAAGCCAGGGGTCTTTGTGGTACACGTGAGTCTTAAAACTTGCTACAAGTTAGCAATAATGCAGGTGAACTTGTCTCATTCAACCTTCAAATAATAGCAAAAGAACAAGAAAAATAATATTATATTTCTATGACATTCCATAGCATAAAGAGCTTTGTCAGCAGTGTCCAGTAGAATTTTGGGCATTAATAGAAATGTTATATATCTGTTCTACCCAATATAGTAGCCACGAATCACATGTGCCTATTAAGCGTTTGAAAAGTAGCAACAGTACAATTGAGAAACTGATTTTTAATTTAACTTAATTTTAATTTTAATAGCCATGTATGGCTGCCATATTGGATAGCACAGGTATATATTATCTTATTCTATCTTCACAATAACCTTGTAAAGCAGGCCATCTCCACTAAAAAGAGAGGGAAAAGAAGTGCAAAGATATTAACTGACTTGCCAACATTACAGAGCTAGAAAGTGACCAAATGCATGCTTGAATCCAGTTCTTTGAGAATCCGAATTCTCAGCTCTTTCTGTGGTACCACATCAAGCTCAAGACAAGTATGAATCAAGAGAAGACCACCCCCCAAGACTAGGGGTTCTATACAACCCACTAGAAGTTCACAATGAGTAGTACACTGCAAAGAGCTAGCTGTGAAAATCTGAGATTTTACCATACTTGTAAGCTAACAAATTAGCACATCACAGTTTCATGGAAGCCATCAGAAGGTAGGAAACTCCTGGGTCAGGGAGTAACGACTTTATACAGCAATAGCAGTATCCAGAGTATTAGCATTTTCTTGCACCAACTTCCCAAGCCCTAATTCCCATAGAGTGTTGCAAAGAGGGCCAAATGACTCTTGTACACGCAGTAAGTGCATTACAGATTGCATACTGAGCTAGGGAACCCAAATCTTTTATAAGGGGCAGTAAGCATCCTGTCCCCTACTCTAAACAGAGGCATTATCTTTATCATATTAGACAGTAAGCAGGCTTCCCTTTCCCAGTCTCTATGTTTCAAGGATATTCCCTATACAAACACCCTTGAAATGATAGTCTGGGACAAAGGCAATCCCAAGACTTGCATAAATGTGAGACATCACACACCACATCTATGACAAGGGACAAACTGGGAGAAAACCAGCCAAGAAAAGAGACATGGCTAAAGATCAACATGAGAGTCAAAGTATAGAGATAAACGTGTATGTTTGATAGAAAGATTCTATGTGTCCAAAGTTAAAAACAGAGAATTAATGTTAAAATCAGAAAATTATTGTGAAAGTAAATTTGAAAAGTAATACTGCTATATAAATGTCAGAAATCCTTGGCATTTTTATTGGGCATCAACATTTATAAATATAATGTCCCCAAAACTAGAGGCTACTTCTCTCTTGGAACTGAATCATAAATATATGCACATAGCCTTCTTCCAGTCACCATAAAATTGTAGCATAAAAATCTCAGGATGTTAAACATGAAAGATGCTCAGAAATAGTTAGGTCCCAATTATAGAGATAGGAAAACTGAGACCCAAAGGCATGGAGTGTCTTTTTCAGGGCCACACAACCAGCCATCAATCTAAGGTCTGAGATGCATTCACAGGAGGCCTCTACTCTTGACCCTTCCATTTCCATACAACAGACTATCTTGCTTTTCAACCTAAAGTAGGTTGAGCCAAAAAAACAGAAAACCTCCCTCTTATGGAACCTGCCCTTGGAGGCAGCTGGAGTGGAGCCAGGCGGTCTGAGGCGGCAATGCTCGCCCAGGTGGAAGAGCAGTAGGAAACCTAAACTCTGCAGGTCTAAAGTGCTCATTCCCTCGAGTCGGCCACAGAGGCGCATCGCACTGCAGAAGATTTAGAAGAAAAACGTGTGCACAGCACAGGAAGGAGCCCAGATCTTCTCTGAGGAATTGAGTACTTCAGTTGTGTCATTAAGCTGGGTCAAAAAAAGTCATTTCATTTATTTTAAATATGTTAATACAACCTCAAACACCAGCTAGCTTAAGTGACAGGTACTTCATAAAGTTCATTTTTATTATTCTCAGCTGAAAAGCAAATAACACTTCTACAGGTGTCCTTCATATTAAAAGGTTTTATTTGCCCTCAGTAGAGACCCTCTATTAACTAAATCCTTATCTATACTTCACAGGACAGATTGTTTTTCCCCATCACCTTTAAAGAGAAGTAGACAGTCCATACAGGACAAAGGAAAACAGTCTGATAAAAGAGATCGTTCAACAGGAGCTTCCTGAAGCAGCTCCCAATTGGCAAAACTGGGACAATTGGAGCAATAAAACTAATAACGGAGTATTGGATTATAACTCAGAGAATAAATAATAAAATAAATATCCATGAGTCCATACTAATATAAATAAATAATGTAAGTTGGCATCAACAGCACTTTTATAAAGGTAATTTCCCAAAAACTAGAGGCTCCTATCCCCTTGCAACTGAATCTTAAATGTATAGACTTATAAATTACTGAATGAGTAAATAAGTGGTGGAGAAGGGACAAATGTTCCTTACAGAATTCCAAATAATATCTGTACGTATTCCACCCACTCCAGGAAATGGAGCTTAATTCCCCACCCTTGAGGGACGCCTAGCCTCAGTGACTCACTTCCAAAAAATAGAGTAGGCAAAGGGGAAAATAGTACCTTTGCAGTGGAGAATCCTGGCAAGTGCTGCTGTAACCAAGTGATAAAGGTTAACACCCCCAGTGATGTCATGGGGATGTGATGTACTCTGATATGATGTAATGAGAAGGGCACTTCACCTCCATGGTATTCTTTCCAAAAACCCATAACCCCATAATAATCATGAGAAAAACATCAGACAAGCCAAGATCAGGGGGCATTCTATAGAATCTTTGGCCAGTATTCCCCAAGACCATCAAGGTCATGAAACACAAGGAAAGATCGAGAAACGGCCACAGACCAGAGGAGACTGGGGAGCTGTGGCAACAAAATGCCATGTGGTATCCTGGATTGAAACAGAAAGAGGACAATAATGGAAAAACTAGTTAAATCCAAATTAAGTTTGGAGTTTAGTTAATAGTAATGATCCGATGTTGCTTTCTTAGTCTTGATAAGTATGCTATGGTAACATAAGATGTTAACAATGGGTAAAATTGGGTGAGAGGTATGCAGGAACTCTCTGTGATATCTGTACAACTTTTCTATAAATATAAAATTATACCAAAATTAAAAGTTTATTTAAAAAAAATACATGCTGCAAATTTATCTTCCTGCATGCTCTTGCCTGGAGCATGGTAGAATTTTATAGCTAACGAATCGCCAAATCCAAGAAGTACAGTTTACAAAGATGTGGGAAAGCTAAATGAGTTCAACAGCTGGGGTGGAGTGGCAACAACACACTGGAGAATGAAAGGAAAGCAAATGTTTTCACTGAACAAGCTAAGAATTATTGGTGTGGTAGTCTGAGAAACAGAACATGTTCTGAACATACAAAAATTGAGGCCCTCCCATCTGGGTCAACAAAAGTGATAAAGATAAAAGGCCAAACCTATAAGCTAATCAGAGTTCACAGAAACACAAATGTGTGCTGGCTGGCCAATAGTGGCTATGTTTAACAGTAGAAAAGATTCAATTTAAAAATATAGGTTTTAGACAAACTTTTCAAATTTGGGAAATTTCTCTAGATTCTCTTTATGAGCTATGTAGGATATTATACTAATATCTGACTTTTATACTATTATCTCAAAAGTAGTGAAATCATTTTCACAATAAATTGTATCATCTTCCTGCCGCCCAGTCCTTTAGATTACTTCCTATTCCCACTCAGACCATATTTTGCTTTCAAACCTGGACGTTTCATTCTGTACCCAACTTTCCTCTTCTACCCATCCCACCTACATCTCCTGGCCTCATTAAAGAAATTTCATTCACCTTCTTGCCTTTGACACCTTTTCTGGATTTGTCTTCTAAACAACAATCCCTTCAAAATTACTTTGTGAGTGAACATAACTGACTTAATGGGTAAGGAGGCATATATCTACTTGCCACATGATCTTTGTGTAGATGGGAAAAACTATTTGTATAACTTGCCCTTTTTCTCTCATCTTTGCATAGAAACATACAATTCTGTTTCCAAAAGATCCAAGGAAGACAGGGGCATAGCTTGTGATACAAGTGGTATAGATTTTCTTAAAAACAGCTCTTAAAATCAAATGCACAAGCAAACTATGAATGTTTACTAAGGAACTAGGTTGAATAGACTGACAATGCGTAATATTTTTATCAATATGTATTGGGTTTACATTATGTTACATCAGTTTTATTGCTTAAGAATAAGTTTTAACTGGATGGATTAAACATTCAAAGACACAAACACAAGTAAATATCCCTTAGTTCAATAGAGAGATAATAAATCCATTAGTATATCAACATATGAGCATGCGCAGCAAGCAGTAGGTTGAACAAATGTTTATTGACTATCTCTCAGGTCTCAGGAAATGTGCAAGCACTTCAGCAAGTGCTGTCTCATTTAATTCTCTCTATAAACATGTAATGTAGATATAATTATCCTCATTTTTCAAATTGTGACACCAAGCTTCCAAAGATTAAGTCACCCAAGGATAATTGGTGTGTTACTGAAGGTAAAGAATATTAGCTCCTTTAACTGATAAACCCCAAAATATCAGTAGCTTAATAAATAAAATGTTATTTCTCACTCATATCACCATCTAATGAAGTCAGAAGTGGGGAGAGGTAGTATTCTGCCCCACATGGTCATTCAGGACCCAGGATACTTCCATTCCATCCAAATGATGGATGGAGATTGAGAGTAAGGATAATACATTAGAAGTTTTGGTAGGCCAGGCCTAGAAGGGGCGCACACCACTGCTGCTCACATTCCATCCCAAAAAGTGATTGCTATCCTGTTAATAGGGAAAGACTGAATGCTTTCTCCCTAAGATAGGGAATAAGGTAAAGATTTCTGCTCTCACTACTGATAATTGACGTAGTACTGGAAGGTCTAGCCATTCAATAAGGCAAGAAAAGGCATACAGATAAGAAAAAAGAAATAAGTCTTCCTATTTGCAAATGACATGATCATCTATATAGAAAACTCCGAGAATCTAGCAAAAAAGTCCTATAACTAATAAGTGAGTCAAGCAAGGTTGCATAACACAATGTCAACACACAAAATCAATCACATTTCTATATCCTAAAAATAAACATGTGGAAACTGAAAATCAAAACACAATGCCATTTAAAATCACTCCAAAGAAAATAAAATACTTGAGTATAAATCTATCATAACATGTGTGCAGGACTTGTATGCTAAAAATTACAAAATGCTAAGGAAATAAATAAAAGAAAACTCAAATAAGTAGAAAATAAATAAAAAGATGGTAGAATTAAAACCAAGCATATCAATAATTACAGTAAATGTAAATGATCTAAACATTCTAATTAAAAGGCAAAAAATGTCAGACTGAATAAAAATGCAAGACCCAACTAGAGGCTATCTATAAGAAACCCACCTAACATAAAGACATAGATAGTTTAAAAGTAAAAGTATAGAAAAAAGACATGCCATGCAAACATGAATTAAAAGAAAGCTAGAGTAGCTGTAATAAAATCATACAAAGTAAACATCAAAACATAGAACATTATCAGGGATAAATGGAGACATTACATAATGATATAACAGTCAATTCATCAAGAAGACGTAGCAATTATAAATGAGTATGCATCTAATAACAGAGCTTCAAAATACATGACTCAAATATTGACGGAACTAAAGCAGAGATTGGCATAGCTGGAGATTTTAACACTCTTCTCTCAATAACTGATAGAACAAGTTGACAGAGCATCAGTAAATGTATAGAAGATTTGAACAATGCTGTCAAGAAAATGACATGGAACAATCGCAGAATACACATTCTTTTTAAACACACATATCACCAAGATAGACTATAAGCTGAGCCATAAAATGCCTCAATAAATTTCAAATGATTGAAATCGAACAGACTGTTTTGTGAGCCTGATTATGATAGAATTAAAAATCATTTTAAAAGAATCTATAAAATCCTTAAATATTTTGAAGTTAAGAAATGCACTGTTAAATATTATATGTCAAATAAGAAACCATAAATGAAATTAGAAAATATTTTTGACTGAATGATAATGAAAATATAAATACTAAAATTTGTAGAATGCAGCTAAAATAGTGCTTAGAGCAAAATTTATAATTCTAAATGCTTATATTGGTGGTGAAAAAAGTTTTAAACTAATTATCTTAGCTTCTACATTAAGAGACCAGAAAAAGAAGGGTGAATTAAACCAAAGTAAGTAAAGAAAGGAAGTAATAAATATAAAGGCTGAAAGTAATTAAATAAAGAATAGATAGTGGAGGAAATCAAGTCATTCAAAGCTGATTCTTTGCAAAGATCAATAAAATTGAAAAATCCTACTAGACTGATCAAAACAAAAAACCAAAATTACCAATATCAAAATCAAAGAGGGAATATCACTATAGATATTACAGGCATTAGGACGATATGAAAGGAATATTATGACTAACTTTATGACTGAATTTAACAACTTAGATGAAATGGACAAATTCCTTAAAGGACCTAAATCACCAAAAGTGACACAAGGATAGATAGAAATCCTGAAAAGTCCCATATATATATAAAATTTAAAATCCTCTCACATGGAAAACTCAAGATCCAAAGGGATCCACATGTACATTCCATCAAATATTCGCAAAAGAAATGACATCAATATTTCTCAAACTCTTTCAGAAAGATTTTAAACTCATTTGTTTAAGGCCAGCCTCGCCTTGATACCAAAACTATGGAAGATCAATTCAGGCAAATAAATTTTCAGACAAATATCTCTCGTAAAGATAAACACAAAAATCCTTAACAAAACATTAGCAAATCAAATCCAGCAATATACAAAAGCACAATATATCATAACTAACTGGGGTTTTTCCAAGAATGCAAGATTGGTAAAGTCAATTACTGTAATTTACCACATTAACAGAACAAAGAAAAGATCATAAAATCATCTAAATAGTTGAAAAAGATACATTTGATAAAATTAAATACCCACTTATTATAAAAACTATCAGCAGTTTCAGAATAGAGTAAAATTTCCTCAAACTAATAAAACGGATCTAAGAAAAACCTTTGCCAATATCATGTTAATGGTGAATAATGAACATTTGCCCCTCTGATAGTGGGAACAAGTTAAGAATGTCTGCTTTCACCACTTCTATTCAGCATTCTAAGGGGCTCCTGGTCTGTATGATAAGGCAAGACAAAGAAATAGAAACGATAAAATTGGAAAAGAAATAAAATTGTCTCTACTTGCAAATGACATGATTGATTTCATAGGAAAATCATAAGAATCTACAAAATATCCGCTAGGATTGATAAAAGTATTTAGCAAGATAATAGATTCAAAATTAATATTCAAAAATCCATTGTATTTCTCTATACAGGCAATAAAAATGGAATCGAAATACAAGTACCACCTACAAAAACATCAAAAATATTAAAATACAAAGGGATAAATTTAAAGAAACTCATGCAAAACTTCTGTGCTGAAAACTACAAATATTACTGAGAGAAATTAAGAAATACCAAAATAAATGGAGAATGCTATTTTGTTCATGGGCTGGAGGACACACAATATGGATAAATTTTAACTCCTTAAATTAATGTATAATTTCTACACAATTGCAACTAAAATTCCAGCAAGGTTTTGTGGAAATTGACAATTTGATTCTAAAATTTATATGGAAATCTGTAGAACCTAGAATAGTCGAAACAATCTTGAAAAAGAAGAACAAAGTTGGACTCACACCACCTGATCTCAAGACTTTAAAAGCTACAGTAATAAAGACAATGTTGTATTGGCACAAAGGTAGACCAATGAAATAGAAGAAAGGGTCTAGAAATAGACTGACACATATGTGGTCAATTGATTTTTAACAAAGGCACCAAAGCATTTCAATGAGGAAAGAAAGTCTTTCCCCAAAAAAGTGCTGAAATAACTAGACATCCATATGGGGGGAAAACAAACCTCAGTACCTACCTCACATCCAAATGCAAACATTTATTCAAAAGAGATCATGAGCTGTTGGTTTGCAAATTCTGGAATTTCCTGGGTGAAATCTGAAATTGGCCCTAAGCCCAGAGGGCAAGGAGAGACCAAGGAAAGAGACAGACCACTCCAGATTGGTAGGTAACACATTTAACAAGCAAGAGGACTTACATATGAGGCTTGTCTTGGGCGACATGAGGTGAGTAGATCTCTGTATGTACCTGCCAGAGTCTTACAAATTTATCAGAGGCCTCAACGGGGCTCAGTCCCGTTTACCAGCCGCGTTGCTCTCTCAAAGCTGCATCCTTGAAAATGGCTCCCACTGTGGAAAGAGTGGGCAGAGCATACGTTCCAAGGACAGGGGAGGGGCTGAGGAGCCTCCGATTCCTGCGTCCAGCTCATGGCCAGCCACAGTCACATCCTCACGGTGACCTCCTCCAACCTGAACATAAAGACTAAAACTATTGAGCCTCTAGACAAAAATTTGGAAAAATATCTTTGTGGCCTTGAGGTTAGAGAAGACTTCCTAGGAAACAGGAAGCTCTGATCACAGAGAGAAAATAGATAACTTCGACTTTATCAAAATTAAGATCTGCTTATCAAAAGACATTGTTAAAGAATACAGAGGCAAACCACAGAGTAGAAGAAAATGCTCACAAACACTGTTCTGACAAAAGACTTGTGTCCAGAATATATAAACATCTCCTAAAACTCTATGTGCTCTGTTTTGGTTGAATTTTTACAATGATAATGTTTTCCTGTTATTATGAATACGATAACTTCATAATAACCACATGTCATGTCCCAATCACAATTTAAATAAATAAGAAAATAGGAATAAAGGATCTCACACTCTAGGGGCTGGCCTGGTGGCATAGTGAGTGGGTTTGCACGCTCCACTCAGCGGCCTAGGGTTCACTGGTTCAGATCCTGTGTGTGGAGATGGCACCAATCATCAAGCCATCCTGAGGCAACGTCCTGCATAGAAGAACTAGGAGGACCTACAACTGGAATATACAACTATGTTCTGGGGCTTTGGGGAGAAAAGAAAAAAAAGAGATTTTAGCTCAGGGCCAATCTTCCTCACCAAAAGAAAAAAAAAAAAAAGCATACCTTAAAGAAAAAAAAAGAACCCCACACACCAGTATCTCCTCTACATCTTCCTTTGCTTCCACTGAAGATCAAGTTGAGAAATAAAATTAGTAATATGAGGGCAAGCTGCCATTCCTGAAATAACAAAAGAGAAGACATTGGCACATATTGGAGATTTTTTTAAAAAATGATTTGAAGAAATTTGGGCAAAATACAAACAATCAAAGAAGAGATGAAAGAATATTTATGGTGAATTATTAGTAGTTATTGAAAACCAATAGAAGACTAGATAAGATGATGAAATTAAAAATGAGTTGCGTGCTCATTCCCGCCTCACCTGGTGCTCTGCCTGCCCCTGGGGTGGTAGAAATCAGAGGCTCTGAAGCACCCCAGTAAACGGAGCAGCACACTGACCTGGTTGGTTTCAAGTGATTCTTGATGAGGATTTTTAGGCTGCTTAATTTTAAAACGGTTTATGACGAGGATTTGTAGGCTGGTTACTTTTAAAACTACAGATAAGAAGCAGGCTCCGAGGAGTGGAATTTGCTTGCCCTTTGATCAGAGACAGTTGTATTTGTGAAGGAAATCTCCATGCCTCCCTCTCTGCGCCAGGAGGAAGGGGGGATGGCCTTATCTCTGTAAACTCTTAATGGGGAAGGCAAGAACTTAAGTTGTTTACTGTATGGCAACCTCATGTAACTGACCCCCTACCCCAAAATCCTCCTTTGTCTTTAGTTGAAGATAATATTTGAGTGGTGACTTCTGCCATTTACTCAATCCCGTTTGATTCTTATCTAAAAGTTGTGGGACTGCCCAATGGCCGGACCCTACCGGCACTGGTACAATTTTAACTTTTTTTTCTTTGTCTCGTAAAGAGATAACTCACATACCTATGCCTTAAATTTAGCTCTAACCCTCAACTTGGGGCAGCAGAAGCTCTGACTGCCCATGGGTCCTGTCCCCATGCTATTTTATACTATTCTCTAAATAAAAGAGCACTACTGCCAGATCTTAAGAGTCTAAGAAATCTTTCTTTCGACTCCTCGGCTCACCGACCCTGCATCAATTCTCTCTTATTCATAATTTTAATGAAAAACCTTTAAATGTGGCTGTGCCTGCACTGGTATTTTCCGTGTCATAATTAGAGGAGAAACTAAAGGTTAAACACCCCCCAGAAGTGCCCGCATCAACTCCTGATGGGATGTGTCCGTTTTCAGCTATGGTTATTGCAGTTAATTTTCCATTCCGGTGGACTAATACAAGTTTGATGTGTTGATATTAGCATTTGGATTGATTCTGCAGAAAGCGTTTTGAGTTAAGTGTTATTACAGTTTCTCCTCCCCTACTACGTGAAAACTAAAGAGATTTAAGAGATGTTCCGACTCTATTTAACCAGCGCTGTTCTAATTAGAAAGCATCCTGCCTCCTAAGGAGTCGGTAATGATTATAAAACCCTGTGTTATTTTCTTAAGAAGGTAAAAGGAAGCCAAGTCAGTTGAGGCTGGATCATTTCCTGAGTATGGCTGTATCTTTGGTCCTTCCCTGCCCTCAACATGATCCCTTAAATGGCTCAAGAAATTCTTACCTGGTGTCCCCAGGCCCCACTGACTGACTCCAGCCTCCCCAACTACTGCTCTCCTGCTTCCACTTTTACGTTTCATTCACTCCAAAAATGCTCTCTCTCCCGATGTAAAGGATATTGAGTGTAGCAGCAAAGAAAACTGTAAACAGATTCATTAAAAGAAACAATCGCCCATCTGAAAAGGAAAACAACCTTGGCCTCACGTCTCCCTCCACAGCTACCAGCTTATTTCTCTGCTCCCCTTTTCAGCAGCTCTTGAAGTAATTGCCCTCATTCACTGTCTCTGTTTCCTCTCCTCCAGTTCTTTCTTGAAACCACCACATTCAGCCTTTCGTCTCCACCGCTGCGCCACACTCTCATCCCGGTCATCCATATTGCCCAGCCAAATGGTCAAGTCCCTGCCGCCCACTGCCTGTCAGCGGTATGTACACAGCTCATCACTCTTTCTTACCTGACACACTTTCTTCCCAAGGTGTCGGGACAGAATTCTCTCCCCTCATTCTCCTCCACTTCAGGAGCTGTTCTCCTCTGCTTTGTGGGGTCTTCCTACCGACCTGACCTTTAAACGGTGACGCGATCCAAGGCCCAGACTTGTCCAATCTATCATTGCTCCCCAGGGAATCTCACCCAGCCATTCAAAAGAATGTGTGATACATGTCGTTATGGGGCAAACTTTCAGGGCTTTTTTTAAATGAAAAATGGCAAGATGGATGTGTGAAGTTTGGGACAGAACAACACAAGATTAGAATACTTAACTCCTCCTCTGAAAGGCTTGGGCACAGAGTAAAACAGTAAGTCACATTAAAGAGCTGACAACGTAGTCCCCCCAGACTGTAATGTTTTTGCTCGTTTAACTAGAGGCAGTTCAAAAGATCAATCAGGCTTCCATCCCACTCTCCAGAAACGGACACTCTGCTGAGGGGAATGAAAAATAAATAGTTACAAAATAAGCAACAAAATGGTGTCACCAGAGAAATGACAATTAGGAGTTATGGGAGCTCAGTAAATAGAGCAGCTCTTCTGAGTTCTATGAAGCGAAATTATTTCTGATTTTTTTTACTGCATGTTTTCAACATAACCGCATTTCCCAATTGCCTCTATTATCAAATTGAAATTTCTAAAGCTCTCTGTGCCTTATCCATGCTATTTATTCTCTATTCTCTCAATCTTACAATCAAAGTGGGAAAGCCTTTTTATTGAGAACTACTCTATCTAACAAACCTCCAGAACCCAGGGAAAGCATAACTAAGGATTCATATTTGCAGGAAGAAACAAGTTTATTTCATTTCACTAAAAAGAAAGGGATCAAAATAAACCATGGGACACAGCGAGAAATGTAGATAAGCACCCCAAGCAGCTAGCGGACGACTGGAATCTGAACCCAGGGCTGTCTGATTCCAAAGCCCATACTCTTTCAATTTTGTAGCCTGTCTCAAATATAAATGCACATTTAAACTGACTATCAAAGGAGAGAAAGGTACCCATGGAGAAGAGAACATTCAGTTTACAAGAAAGAGGTGATTGTTGGTGGAGCAAGTCGCCTGGAAGAACCAGAGAAACCCTAGGCACACCCAAAACCAGCAACGTCCACAGAGACGCTGTAAGAGCCTAATGCAAACAGAGGCAGGGCCAGTCTCATGTAACTGCAGAAACATACAGACTCTTTTAAAAATAATTGCCTCATTTTTGCTCTTTAGTGAAATCATCATTTTCTTATATTTTCTACATCTAAAGAATAAATGGCACCCTTTCCCCTCTTCCTGGTTTTGCCCTGTGGGAAGGAGAAATTGCATCCAGAGCTGATCTCACCCAGGCTGCAGGTTCCCATTCCTGCCCCCACCCCCACCCCCGACTTCCAGTCCCATTCCACCCAAAGACCCCGCCCGCTTTCACTCCCACCTCATGCATCTCATCTGCTCCTGCCGTCATGCTTCACTAACATCATTGGGTCTGTCAGCCTAATCCACATCAATCTGTTTCCCTTCTTCTTTTTTGTTTAAAGATTTTTTTCTTGTGATGAGAACTTTATTTAATGCTTTTTGGTGAGGAAGATTGGTCCTGAGCTAACATCTGTTGCCAATCTTCCTTTTTTTTTTTTCCTCTCCAAAGCCCCCATATGTAGTTGTATATCGTAGTTGTAAGTCATTCCAGTTCTTCTGTGTGGGATGCCACCTCAGCATGGCTTAATGAGCTGCGCATATGTCCATGCCTAGGATCCAACCTGTGAACCCCAGGCCGCCCAAGCAGAGAGCACAACCACCCACTCAGCCACTGGCTGGTCCCTGTGTCCCTTATTTTTGTCTTTTTTTTCTTTCTTTCCTTTTTCTCCCCAAAGCCCCCTGGTACATAGTTGTGTATTATTTTAGTTGTGGGTCCTTCTAGTTATGGCATGTGGGATGCCACCTCAGCATGGCCTGATGAGCGGTGCCATGTCCGCGCCCAGGATTCGAACCGGCAAAACACTGAAGCGGAGTGCGAGAACTTAACCACTTGGCCACAGGGCCGACCCCCTGAGTCCCTTCTTAAAACTGCTGAAACACCATTTTTTCTTTGAAGCTTTCATGGACCTAATCTCACAGAGTCAAATCAGAAGAGTTGATTGGTGTTCTAACCACAGCCATTAGCAGTGAATATTCCTATGCAGATTTTAATTGTCTTGTTCTCATGAATAGATGCTTATATTTGACTTGACTTTTTAAAAATTCCTTACAGTTATGCATTCAGTAAATGTCACTGACTGTCTCATTGACTGCCCAGCTTAATCACAACCATCCAGCTAGACAGATGACAGACAGCTGATAGACAGATGATAGCTAGCTAGCTAGCTAGCTAGAGCTAGAATACAAATGTTAACCAAAGCTAAACACATTTTTAAAACGTAGAGATCTTTGAGCTTGGAGATAATGCTGTTTCACAGTCGATTTACTGTATTACTCTGAGAACAATTTGCCATAAACATCAAAGTAATGTTATATGCTTTTTTCTCTCTTTTCTCCAAAGAAATGCACAGTGGGATATGTAAAATGTCAGAAATAATTAGACAAAATAGCACAATCCCATTGTGACACTAAAATACCTCTGGAGTTGAATATCTGCTGTGAAACTTTCAAATCTGGTTTGAAGGCTGCTTATTATAAACAATATAATTTTTTCTTTAATGTAATGGTCCCAGAATTTAAAGCAATATAATATGAACATAAGTCTCCAAATGTAAAAAAGCCTTTTTATATATAAACATACACATAAAATATACATAAATATTTTGTACATAAATATATATATAAAAGAATAAATATAATAAGAAAGTAATTCAGGTGGCAAGATAGACTTAAAATTTGGTAACGTCTCCAGCAGAAGGAGTTTGGGAACTTTGAAAAAAAAGTATTCTTTCAGGACTAAGGTAAAGATGAAGTTTACAATCAGAGAGGAAAAGGAAAATCATATCAAAAATATGTAAAGAATTTAGGAATGCCAAAACATTATTGTTTTTCTGAAAAGAATATGGCTTTTTCATTCATTAACCAGTAGCGTACTGTTTTCCAGGAACCCACCATTCAGAAGAAATACTGGGGTGCTTCCCTCTACCCACACAAAATGGAACACAAGAGACTACATAGCTGAAGAAGTTATAGCCTCCTTACAAATGAGAGACATTCAAGTCTAAGTAGTCTCCAGCTAAAGATAAATAACCAACAGCTTCTCCACAGCATAGATTGGAACGGGGAAAACATGAACATCACTAACTGTACCACAGATGCCAGCGTGGCTGTGAGACCCAAGACCGTCACTGAGAAGATGCTCATTTCCATGACCCTGGTGATCATCACCTCCCTGACCATGTTGCTAAACTCAGCCGTGATCATGGCCATTTGCACCACCAAAAAGCTCCACCAGCCTGCCAACTACTTGATCTGCTCTCTGGCTGTGACGGACCTGCTGGTAGCAGTCCTGGTGATGCCCCTTAGCATCATGTACATTGTCATGGACAGCTGGAAGCTAGGGTACTTCGTCTGTGAGGTGTGGCTGAGTGTGGACATGACATGCTGCACCTGCTCCATCCTCCATCTCTGTGTGATTGCCCTGGACAGGTATTGGGCCATCACCAACGCTATTGAGTATGCCAGGAAGAGGACCGCCAAGAGGGCTGGACTGATGATCCTCACCGTCTGGACCATCTCTGTCTTCATCTCCATGCCCCCTCTGTTCTGGAGGAGCCACCGCCAACTCAGCCTGCCCCTTAGTCAGTGCACCATCCAGCATGACCACGTCATCTACACCATTTACTCCACACTTGGGGCATTTTATATCCCCTTGACTTTGATACTGATTCTCTATTACCGGATTTACCACGCAGCCAAGAGTCTTTACCAGAAAAGAGGATCAAGCCGGCACTTAAGCAACAGAAGCACAGACAGCCAAAATTCGTTTGCGAGCTGTAAACTTACACAGACTTTCTGTGTGTCTGACTTCTCCACCTCAGACCCCACCACAGAGTTTGAAAAGATCCACACCTCCATCAGGATCCCTCCCTTTGACAATGATCTCGATCATCCGGGAGAACGCCAGCAAATCTCTAGTACCAGGGAGCGCAAGGCAGCACGCATCCTGGGCCTGATTTTGGGGGCGTTCATTTTGTCGTGGCTGCCATTTTTCATCAAAGAGTTGATTGTAGGTCTGAGCATCTACACCGTGTCCTCCGGAGTGGCTGATTTTTTGACATGGCTTGGTTATGTTAATTCTCTGATCAACCCTCTGCTCTACACAAGTTTTAATGAGGACTTTAAGCTGGCTTTTAAAAAGCTCATTAGGTGCCGAGAACATACTTAGACTGTAAAAAGCCAGAAGGCATGACTTTTACCAGCCTCGAGAGTGGACGGGGGTAAGGGGTGCCACTCATTAATTCTCGAACATAATTGGTTCAGGAGAGTTTGTAAGTATGTGTGGTCTTGGTTTTTGTTTGTCTGTTGTGTTCTGTTTTGTTGGAGGCTTGTTCTTTCGTGTATTGTTTTCTACCTCTGCTCTTATCTGTGGTACTTAATTTCAAATAAACGTTATCATACAAAAACAGAATTTCATGGAAGTCATAATAAGGTGAAACAGTGAATACTTTTTTTTAGCCATTTCAATTAAAAAATGCAAAAATAAATCTTTATTTGCAGAATTTCTTATTACTTATAATTCAAATATCTGATAATTTGCCCCTGTGTGGCATTAAATCTGAGATCATGTCTCCAAATGCTTACAAATTCCCCTGGGAATTGCATGATTACATAAAGCATAAAAAAAAAAGTGGTGTGCTGTCATCTACTGCTTGCAGACCTGAACTAAAGTCATTTACTATGACTAAATAGCCCACTCCTTTCAGGCACAGATAGTACAGCTGGCATGCCCTTTTTAGTTCGCAATTCAATACGCTTCCTCATTCTCTAAAAAGAACCTAGAATGAATGCATGGGCATTTTCCTAGGTCTTTGACTATGAATATGAAACATAAGCAAATAAGATTATAAAATAATAATCTAAATTGGTCGATGTGTTGTTGTGTTTCCTGACAGACACATTGGGCCTCTTCCAATTCTGAGTCCCAGCTAAGCCTCGAACACACTCTCTCTACAGCAGGATTAAAGTGGGAGTGCACGTCAAATTTGGAGAACTTTTAAAGCAGCTTAATGGAGTACAGTCATCAAACGAGGGAATATATTATCTGAAGAACTTTCTTGGAGAATGTTACGCATTAAATTACTGGTTTTGCACTTGGAAAAAAAATTAAAAGTTGACAATCGATGTTTACAGCAGAGGCCACCCAGCAGGAAATGAGGATGAAATTGTGTCTCCTGGAATCCCTGTAGCTTCCACACTAGACTGCACCCTGGGACCAGGAGACTGCGGGGGGGACCCGAGGCCACACGGTGCATGGCCGGACTCAGCCTCAGCTGACCTGGAGTGACCGCTCTAGTCATGTGGAGGAACTCACGACTAAGTCAAGAGTGATGAGAGAAAGGACTGAAAGTCTGTAAATTCTTGCACACTCCTAAATAAGTGACTGTTCTAAACATCTGCTCCTCATCTCTCCTCCACAGCCCCGTCCGTCTCCTCACTGTCCTCAGATCGTCTCTCTTTGTTTACTGAGAAGACATTGATTTGCCCTCTCTCCATCTCCACCTTTTAGCCCTTAAATCTATCCCCTCTCAACTTTTTACTAACTTTGCTTCTTCCTCTCTCTCTGTCTTATTTTTGCTCTCCTTCTTACCCCCTTCTCTCCCCACTCTTCTTTAATCTCACCTACTAATTTGCTCAAGTCTCTTGGACACTAGAATAAACTTCCTCTGGCCCTACTTTGCTCTCAAGCTCTTGCCTCATCTCTCTCCTAACTCCCTCCCTTGAGTCTCTCCAATCATCAATCCGCTCGCTCTGCCTTCCCTTCTCACCTTCCACTGACTTTTCTATTCTTTACCATCTGAATGTGCCCCTCCCAGTCCTCCCAAAACTGCTCTCCCAAAGGTCGTTGATGACTTGCCAATAGGCAAATCTGGTGGCGTTGCCTCTGTCTCTATCTACTTCCCATTCTCACATCAGCTAAAACAGCTAGCCATCCCTTTCTTGTTTAAGCCCTTCGCTTCCAGGATACTTTACTCTCCAGGTTCTCCAACTACCTCCTATTCTTCGCCTCCTTTTCTTCATCCTGGGGCTTTGTCCTTAGCTCTCATCTCCTGTGTATTCATACTCCATCCCAACCTCCATCATTTCAACAATTAGTTCCATGCCCATGGTTCTTAAAAGTGCGTCTTTAGTTCTCAAACTCCAGACCCATGAATTATGTCTGGTGAACATCTCCCTATGAATACTCTGTCAATGCCTCAAACAACCTTTCTAACCTGAACTCAAGATCATTTTCCCACTCTCAAACCTTCTCCTCCTTCCTCCTTCTCAGTCTCAGATAACAAGATGACCATGCTTTTTGTCATTCATGTTAGAAAAATGTGACTCTCTTTGTGGCTTGTCTCTCACAGACAGTCTTACAGTCTTGTCCATTTGCCTCTACAGAAATGTTTGTGTATGCTCCCTTCTTCTCCAATAATTTGATTCTCTCACCCAGACCAATCTTACCTGATCCACCTACCACTGGACTCGTCAAGCTGCAACTCTGCTCCCGCACACCTGCCAGATACATCTTCCTAGGACAGTGGTGCTCAGAGTGGCATCTCCAGACCGGCAGCATTAGCATCATAGTTCCCAAGTGAACTTATCAAAAATGGAAATTCTAGGGCGCCACTGAAGACCTACTGCAGAAATTCTGAGAGTAGGGGCCCATCAATCTCTGTTCTAACAGGCCCTCCAGGAGACCTGGTGCACTCTAAAGTGAGAAGCACTATCCTAGACCTGCTGATTTTTAATTGCAGTACTCAAATCCTCCACTGTTTCCTCGTCAGTATAAAATAAATTAAGATTCCTTAGTATAATATTCACGGCTCCTTCACTATGTGGCCTCACATTACCTTTCCAGGGTTATATCTCGTCACTCTTCTGACCCACCTCATACTCTTCATACTGTGTTTTCTGAGCTCCTCTAACATTTGTTCCCACTGCTCCAGAAGCTTGACCCCATGGCTTCCCATCCTTCTTCCACCAATCCTTCCTCATGTAGCTCAAGTGCAATCTCTTCTGTAAAGTCTTCCTGAGATCCTCCTTTCTTCTCTGTTACTAAGGAAGTCCTCTCTCCAGGCTCTATGCTCCCATTGAACCTCATTTGTATCTCTATTATTATATGCATCCCATCTTGCAGTGCATTTCATTGTGTATTTCTCCTGTCTACCCTAGTAGATTGTGAGCTCCTTGAGGGCAGGAACTGTGTCTGTTTCATCTCTGTATCCCTATGAACTCCCACAGTGTTTTACACACATTAGGCACTTGATAAATGTCTGTTAATGTGAGTGGAATTATGTCCCTGGAAAAGAAAATATAAATGTGCCGTCTTCTTTCAGTGAGAAAACCAAACTTCTAAAATCCTATGGTGCAATATTGACTTCTTTTTTTCCCAAAAGTTACCCTACCTTTCCCAGCTTTGTTCCCAAAAAAGCTAGAAAATACTTCCACATGGAAAGAAAGTGGATTTCTCATTGAATATAAATGAATGTCCTTTATTAGTTAGGATTCAGGTGAGGCTGCTCTCAAAGAAGAGACCCCAAAATATAGTAGTTTAAATGAGGTAGTTTCTTTCTCTCTGACCTGACAGTCAAGAGGTGGAAGGGCATCCCAAGGTGAGTGGGGGACTCTGCTCCACAATATTATCCAGGGACTCAGGTTCCTTCCATCTTGTGGCTCTGTCCTGCCCACAAGGCTTATCCCATCTGCATGGCAAAAGCTGACATACCATCACATCCACATTCCAGTCCATAGGAAGGGAGAGAAGCGGAGAGCAAACCATTTCTTTTTAAGGCAGTTATGTGGAAATTGTACACATCACTTCTGCTTATATTCCATTGACAATAACTTGGTCCCATGACCACCCCAAGTTGCAAGAGAGAACAGGGGAGTAAATCTCTAGCTGGCCAGCCACGTGCCTTGCTGAAATTGAGGACCTCATAATAAAAGGAAGAAGAGAATGAATGCAAGGGGAGAATGAGCAGTTCTGCTGCAAAGAGATATTGGTTTCTGAGTGTGCAGCTCAAATATTACCGGACAAGTCAAACTGGCTCCCAGCCAGTGGTGATCTGTATACAAAGATTTGAGATTTAAATTACAGGTGATTTGACTGAGATTGTACATATGCTGAAAATCTGGAATTTGTCATGACTATAATATGTAGAAATTATATGAGCAACTCCCTTGCTTTTCCATCATCCTCCACATATCATTGAAAATTCTTGGCAATTATAAGAGTTTTAAAATTTTAAGAGTCTAAGTAAATAAAAAACAAAAAGAAAATGCATAACGGATTTTCACTTACTCATTTTCACTAACTCATTTCCTACTACATAAGTCGTAATTAAATGCATTTCTCTCACCTCTACCTACCTCTGCCCTTAGCAAAGAAAAATCTGTATATATTTCCTAGTATAAAACAAACCTGTTGGAAAAAAATCTGTTATTTGGTTTACTCATTTAACCGTTAGTGCTAGCTGCTATTGACCACTATTGCCCTTTTAAATTAAAACTTGCGTGAAGTAACAGTATCTTCTGATATGGTCAGTTTTTCCAGTGTAAGCATTGACACATTAAAAGTAAACCCCAGTGGTGACATTTCAGTCACCTGCATTAACTGATAAGTTAGGACTTCCCAGTTTGTGTACTTGGTGAAAGAATCCTTGGAGGTAAGTCACTCCTTCGTAGACCCAGTAAATGCTTTGGTTATGACAAGTGGCAATAAGAATCCCTCTTAGCATTGCTACCACTTTCTGCTTAAGATAATGCATAGGCCTCCTATCCTTATGAATTTCAGTTTGAAAACTCTGATAATTATGTGCAAGGTAAGTTCCAGAGCGAGGTCCAGCAACCGTGCTGGTAACCAGCACAAGTCATTTTAGGTTCAACCATCACATTGGTCTCAGTCTACAAATGTGTATTTGCTGTGCTTGCTTAGTTTTTAAGGTCTACTATACACAACTTTTAACTTCATTGTGTACAGTATTTGCAAAAGCTGTGAAAGCATCAGGAAAGTAGTGGAAAGAAGCATGTGAATATAATAGAAATACAAGTAAAGGTAATTTTTTTAATTAAAACTGCTGAGAAAAATGACAACCATTGCATATGAGAGTGAGATCAAATCTTATTTAGTTGTCAAGGGCCACCATCTGCAACATGTGAAAAAGCGCTGTGCCTAAATTACTGACTACAATCAGCAGGAAATGAGGAGAAGTGATTAACAAAATGGGAAAATGTCTGAGTGTCACACAGTAGTTCTGAAAGATGTTTGGGAATGTGGATGGGCATGTTTAGTTATCTAAATAATGGCATTCTGTGGTAGGAGACAAGGAGGCTAAATCCTGCAATAAAAAAAAAATCAAAGAATTGCTCCACCCAAAATACCAATATCGCAATATCGCCACCCACAGAGAAACTCAGGAGTATCAGCATCAACGTGGGCTGCTCAATAGCCTAGTATTAACTCAAGAGTTGGCTAGGAATTATCTGAGGAATTAAAGACCAAACATGGTGAAAGTGCTGCTTATGAACTTTTATTGCAAGTCATGGAGGGTTTCAAAGACTTAAGGCCGATTTGAATCTGCTCAACATCAAGGTCTAGTCAGGCCAACAAATACTGACACCATGCTGGTTAAAGAGTTTCCCATGACATTGGCAGAGATCCTTAGGAAAAGGGACCCGATAAAATGTCTATCTGCAAGAAGGAGTGTATGCACGGTATTGATGCTTCAGAGAATTGATTCGCATCTTCATCAGATGGAAGGGCTTTCAAAGACAGTACGTATCATCTCACGTAAGTCAACTCAGACTCGGAATTAAAAGAGAATCTCAGGAGCCAGCCGTGATGGCCTAGTGGTTAAAGTTCAGCACACTCTGCTTTGGCAGCCTGGGTTCGGTTCCCAGGCACAGAACCACACCACTCATCTGTCAGTAGCCATGCTGTGAAGGTGGCTCACATGGAAGAACTAGAAGGACTTACAACTAGAATTTACAACTACGTACTGGGGCTTTGGGGAGAAAAAAAAGAGAGAGAGAGAGAGAGAAGAAGATTGGCAACAGGTGTTAGCTCACAGTGAATCTGTCCCAGAAAAAAAAAAAAAATCTAACGCCTGTTTCTAGGCTCTCTATGAAAAACAGGGAACCTCAGGCAGCTGTCAGTATGAGGAGGAGAGATTTCAAATGGTAGAAAGGAAGGTATTGGCTGTTGCCTGGGACACTTAAATTATACAGGGGAACTCTTTTTTCCCCATAAACCTCACCCTGGAGAATACGCGGCAGGTTTCAGCCTTGCCACAAAAACAGTTTGAAATTATTTCCTCTGGAATAGAAGGGAATCCCTCTGAGGGGAGACTTCCTGCAGGAGAGTGATCCGCTGGCTCCCTGGAAGCTCCTGGCACCCAGCACAGGGGGTGGTGCACGGTGGCTTTCAATTTACATAATTTACATATCTGTTGAAGTTAGTTAAAATGAACACATTGATTACAGGTTTCAAGAAATTTAGAAGCAGAGCTATGTCACGGGTCAGGAGGGTTCCTTCTCTTATGGAAGTGGAGTTGTCAAATATTAAAATTTTTTTAAGGAAAGAGGGGCATGAGGACAATGATAATACAAAAGAAACAGCAACAGGAGGAGTTGGGGGAGAATATAAGCCGAGTTTTAGATCAACAAAAAAATATTGACCATCTGCTATGAGCTTGAGTAGATTATGAAAATTTTAATTGAAAAAGAAAAAGAAGTATCAGAATATGCAGAAAGCAAGACTGTAGCGATGGAAAGAGCAGAGGTTGGAAGATAATATTGGTGGTGGCTTTGGGTCCACATACACGAGTGAGCGTCTGCCATGAGTCTGCCCTCACACTAGACCCTGGGATCTCTGCAGGAAAATAAAAGGAAAAAGAGGGCAGATAATGCAGGAGGAAAACCATGAGACCCAAATCTAAGAGCAAATTTGTAGAAAGCTGATTATGTTTATTTTCTATTTGGATAAAACAGCATTTTAGAGGGAATTATAACATCACCTTTGCTTAAGGGGGTGGGGGAGAAAAGAGACAGAGAGACCATTTTGCACATCCAAATCTTAGGGAAAATGAAGGTGATAGCAGAAACTCTGAAGAGTGGAGGAGAAGGGATGGTTCTTCAAAGAAAATGTATAAACAACATAGACACAAGAAATAAGGTCATATGGACATGTTTTTCCAGTTTATATGGTATCAAACAGTCAACATCAAGGGATGATTTAAGAAAAGCTGATGTGAAGACATCCTAAGGAATGATAGCGGAAAGAGATCCCTGAGGAAAATTTAGACTTAGGAGCAATCTAATAATAAGCAGACCAGTGACCCCAAGTGTTTCTGGTTCACGGTTAAGCACTCAGTAAGGGATTGGCAAATGAATAAATCAATTACTCAGTTAAGCAATCAAGCCTGAGTTAAAATTTGGATGGCAAAGGAGGACAACTTGGCAATATAATAGAAGTATTTGTGTGAGTCAGTAAGAAAGATGCTGAAATAAAATATGCATTCAGAGGTATGAAGCAGTCATATAAAAAGCTGAGGCTGCAAGCTAACTCATCAGCCATCTTTCTTCCTATACTTTGGGGAAGGGTGCAGAAGAGGTGTTTTACAGAAAACAATAAGAACCATCATGTAAATGGTGTTGACATTTACTATAAAATCTTTGAGGCAGCTAGCAGCTTTCTACCTGACAACTTTACCTGATTACTTATTTATCAGTTTCTCACTAACGAAAAACTAGGGCCTGACTTCCCTTTCTAATCACATACACATGCACATAGAAACGAAAGCAATGTCCTCACCCCAGGAAGGAAAGCAAGGGCAAGTTCGAGACAGGCAAGTGTCATTAGTTGAACGTTACGAGAGTCCAGTTAGAAATGCTGTGTCAGGTGTACTTTGTACATTTCATGTGTTAGTTCATGTATAATTGTTGGATACTTTACAAACTGGAATAGGAGGATATGAAGATATCAGCCTCATTGGTAATACTTAGGAGAAATCATGATCAGAGTTTCCAAAATATGTCTATACTGAAGAGATCTTGCCTTAGAATGCTCCCCTGCTCACGAGCTCCTTCTAAATGAGTTACAGGACACAGCCCCTGCTGAGTAAAGCAGCTCTAGATGGTTCTTTAAACAGAATCCACCATGTGGCACTAGGTGACACCCACCCTTCCACCCCCTCCCCTATCTGCAGTTGAACAGCTGGAACTATAGGCTGACCATGAGCTATGAGGCAGTCTGGGACAAAAGCTCCCTTCAGGCGGAAGTTGACTAGTTGCAATGATGAGATTCTCACCTCTCAAGAATTTGAACAAAAAGTACATGAAGAGACATTCCATTGTCAGTGGAAGCAGAAGTAGAAAGATAGACAAGTGAAGCTGAAACAGAAAGAGCAGCAACTGGAGTCCACAGCAAAGCAGAAGCATGAAGCTCAATCCATTCCTGCTGCTGAGAAACTAACGTCACCTGCCCTCTGGAGCTACTGTTACAATCCTGGACAGACTTGTGGTTCCCAAACAATGCTCCAGATCCTGGAGGTTTAGCTGTAAGACTATTCCAGGGGTCAGCCCCGTGGCCAAGTGGTTAAGTTCCCTTGCTCTGCTTTGGTGGCCCAGGGTTTTGCCAGTCCAGATGCTGGGCATGGACATGGCACCGCTCATCAGGCCATCCTGAGGTGGCGTCCCACATAGCACAACCAGAAGGACCTGTGACTAGAATATACTACTGCGTACTGGGGGGCTTGGCAACAGATGTTAGCTCAGGTGTCAGTCTTTTAAAATATATATATATATATATATATATATATATATATATATATATATTCCAGAGACGCCTTTTTCTCTTATTCCAGCAGTTACCATTATGCTCAACCTCCACCACGTGAGGTAACCTGCCTTGTTCTCTTTCTTCCAACTAAAGGAGCCCTAACACACAGAGCTGCTCAGTCTCTGCATCATGAGCTTCTGGAACAGGCATGCTGGCTCTGTGTGGACAGTAAGTGCAGTTAGACCAGATTCAAGTCTTGTTATTTCCACTGACTTTTCTAGTGTTGAATGTACACAGTTTCCGCTAGTCCCTGATACCCTTCAGTTCCCCTCATGAAGCTAAATTTCCCCATTTTCTTTTTACTCCATGTATTTCAATTCTATCCATCATAGTCTTTTTTTTTTTCAATAAGTTGTGGTTGCTATCTGTTTTTTGTTTTGGCTCCTAGGATAATGTGACCCACCCTTTCTCCACAGGGCAGCTGATTTTGAATTTCAAGTCTTAGCCTTGGGCGTGGGAACGAGTAGGGAGGGCACGGTGGGAGGGCAGTGGGCGGAGAGGTCGAAGTATTGTCTGTTCAGGCTGCTATAAGAAAAATACCATAGACTAGGTGTCTTATAAACAACATAAATGTATTTCTCACAGTGCTGGAGGCTGGAAGCGTGAGATCAGGGTGCCAGCCCAGTCAGGTCTGGAGAGAGCCATCTTCTGAGTTACGGACTGCTGACTTCTCCTTGAATCCTCACATGGTGGAGAGCAGAGAGCGGTACAGGAAGCAAGCTCTCTCATGACTCATACAAGGGCACTAATCCCATTTATGAGGACTCCACCCTCCTAACTTCATCTAATCCTAACTACCTCCCAAAGGCACCACCTCCCAATACCATTGCACTGGGGGAGAGGGTTTTGATATACGAATTTAGGGAAGACACAATACTGAGCCCATGACAGATATTAACAAGCATCTTTAAAGGGCTTGTGAACCAGGCTTCACCATTTCCGCTTGCATCCTTTCTGGTGTTTTGAGGGCTTTGGGGAGCAGAGTTATGACATTAATGACCACTGTGTGCTCAGCCAGGCTTGGCACAGTCACCATCGCAGGGGATAGAATCACCTCCTTTAATCTTATAAAAATGTTGTAGATCTGCATATTTCCAGTGAGATGAGCCCTTTCTTGATAAAAATAACCAGAAAAAATTACTAAAATCCAACATGAGAGGGGATGGATTTAGTCTACTAAAACATAATTTGAAGATAAAGTTCATTCAGTCAACAAACATTTATTAACATGTGTGTGTCAAGCTTTGCAACACTCTGTGTTGTGAATGAGACACAGCCCCAGTCCTTAA
Organism: Equus przewalskii; assembly: GCF_037783145.1. Classification (NCBI taxonomy): domain Eukaryota; kingdom Metazoa; phylum Chordata; class Mammalia; order Perissodactyla; family Equidae; genus Equus; species Equus przewalskii. The sequence continues at coordinate 39,479,874 of NC_091839.1, forward strand.
GGAAGATATGGGTCTAATGGAAGGGAAAAGTCAAGTAAAGAAGTAAGTGGTTGCAAGAGTGTGATACCCTGTGTAATGGAGAGAAGCACAATGTGCTGGGTGAGCGCAGAAAAAGAAATAAGCGGTTCTGTGGGAGATAAGGGAGAGGAGCTTTCACTGAAACTTTGAACTGGAACGTGATGCGAGTTCAGTAGGCTGACAATTCATTCAGACAAACAGCATGAACGAAAGCATGGAGATGCAAAGATACAAATGGTGTTCTGGGAATGAGAAGTGACCAGAGTGTGCAGTAGGAGGAAGGCAGCGGAGGAGGCTGTCTGGGCGGGCATGTCCATGACGGGCCTCGAATGCCTCACTAAGGACATTAGATCTTGTCCTACAGGCAGCAGAAAATCACCCAAGGTTTTTAACTAAACGGGAACACGATCAGACCTGCAGTTTTGAAAACATCCTTGAATAAAAGAGAATGGAAGAATGAAGACCAGGTAGACAGGTGTTGACATAAGCCAGAGAGCAGTAAGGGGGAGTCTGTAGTACGGAACAGAAGGAAAGTCAGGGGAAGGGGAGGGTGGGGGAATCTCAGACTTCAGAGATAAACTGGAGGACAGACTAATCAGTAGACTACCTGGAAGACGACCTTTTAAAATTGAAAGAGAGCAAAGTTTCAGACTGCCAAGGGCAGTGTGGTAATTTCAGCAGCAGATCATAAATCTCGCAATTCGAGAACACAGTAGAGTAGAGCAAGAGTCACCTGCTTTGCCAAATAGACCAATCCTTTCCCACGATGGAAATTGTCTACCCTTGTTTAATCACAGAGAACTGGGCAGAAAAATCTCTTCTAGGAAATAACACTAAGATCAGAGGTGTTAATTACACACCTCATTTGTCTCCACTGTGAGCACTATTCTTTCCTTGAGCCACTCTAAACATGTTGGTTACTTACTAGCTCAGTTAAGCAAACAACCTTCATTCCAGCAGATATCCACTCATTTATCATTCAACAAACATTTACCAAGCACCTACTATCTGCCAAGGCTTATGCTGGTCCCAGATATTCAATGATGAAGTAGACAATACAGATTCCTTCCCGGGCTCAGATTTCAGTCTAATGGAAGAGAGATCACTTAAGTAGCATTTTCCAACAGTGTGTTAAAGTGCAGTAAAAGGCAATATTTCTCATCCTTCTGATTTGATAGATCTGGAGTGACGCCCAAGGTTGTGCATTTCTAACAAATTCCCAGGTGATGCTGATGGTGCCGCTCTAGGGACCACACTCTGCATAACACAGAGTCACGTCACTTGGTCTAGGCCATTCTCCTCCAAAGCTATTTGAAGAGAAGTTGGCAGGAGAAGGAAATCTCTTGCATTTCATCATTTGAGCAATAGCAATTAATAACAGAAAAAGAAACCAGAAGCACAATACAATCGTACTCGCAGAACCTGGACGGGGCTGATGCGGAAAATCAGAAAGCGTCTTTGAGGCAGAGAGGCAGTGAGGACAAGCTTCCACACTTGGACCTCAAGCACACACGTGGAAGCAGCATGATAAAAGATAAGGGAACAAGGCCAGGACAGAGCACTCGCCTGGGCTCTCAGGCTGTCATTGTTTCGCCCACAGCACAGTGTAGAGGAATTAGCATTTAATCCCTGGCCAAAAATTAAGTTACACCAGTAATTTTTAAATAATTTTCTGTGTGTATTTATGCTTAGCTATTCTCTCAATAAATGTACTTTATCCCATGGGTTCCTATCTTCTCAACTAATCCTTTTTGTTGTCCTAATAACATCTCGAGGTCTTAGGGGCCAGCCAGGTGGCGTAGGGTTAGGTTCACGTGCTCCACTTCGGCAGCCCGAGACTCCCAGGTTCGCATCCCAGTCGCGGACCAACACGTCACTCATCAAGCCATGCTCTGATGGCCTCCTGCATACAAAAAATAGGGGGAGATTCGCACAGATGTCAGCTCAGCAACAATCTTCCTCAAGCAAAAAGAGGAAGATTGGCAACAGATGTTAGCTCAGGGCCAATCTTCCTCACAAAAAACAAACAAACAAAACTCTAGATCTTAAAGATCCTCTTCAGGCAACAACAAATCGAGGACCTGAGTTAGGAGAATTTAACTTACCTGGGTCCTGAGATGATGGAAATGCTTTGGCACTTTGTCTTTCTAAATGAAATGAAAAGGAAAGAGAAACAGAAAGAAATGGGAAAAGGAGGAAAGTTGCTCCTTCCTGTAGGGGACCTTGCAAACCCAGGCTCCTAACAGATGCAACAGCAAGACACGGAAACAAAAACCAGGTGATACTGAGACATCAATAAAAGACACTTTTTGCATTTTACTTTGCTATTCACTTTGCATTTTAATATAGTATAAAGAATCCAAAACGTGTGGGTGAGCTCCAAGATTTATACCTATACCATTAACAGAAGTTGTTTAAATGTGCACCTAAGTCAGCCTCCTGAAAAGTGGCTCACGTGCCTTCCAGAGCTCCCCCAGACCAGATTCTGGAGCTTGCACCCCTCCAGGAAGCAGTAATTCTCAGCCGTGTGTGTCCTGGTAAATGTCCCCACAGAGAGCATGAGCTCCAGGCGAGCAGGCCCATCACACCTCCTGACACGAAGGATTGGCCCTCACTGTCAAGAAAGCCAAGAATTACAGTTTTGCACTCCTTGGCTTTTGTTACGTTGGTAACCAAAAATTATCTTACAGACTATTTCTGAGGATCGATCCTTAGCACCACCGAAAGACTCTCTGGGCCTCTCCTACACTTGCCCTTGGTTACATTCATCGACTGGCCCCCAGAAAAGGAGTTGGATCAGTGAAATTTGTTTCTGTGTTCTTCACTCTTTTTTTTTTTTTCTAAAGATTTTATTTTTTTCCTTTTTCTCCCCAAAGCCCCCCAGTACATAGTTGTATATTCTTCGTTGTGGGTCCTTCTAGTTGTGGCATGTGGGACGCTGCCTCAGCGTGGTTTGATGAGCAGTGCCATGTCTGCGCCCAGGATTCAAACCAACAAAACACTGGGCCGCCTGCAGCGGAGCGCACAAACTTAACCACTCAGCCACGGGGCCAGCCCCTGTTTCTGTGTTCTCCACTCTTTTGAAAACCATCAGACACCAGGGGCCTCCTGTTGCTGCCAGCTGCCCACAGACCTTCCCTGTAGCACCCACCGGGGCCAACAGCCCATCCTCAGAAGCCATTTTATTTCTCTGTTCCTCTGGAAACAGCTTCCTCAATAGCTCAGAGATGTCCCCCAGCCCCCATTTCATGTGGCTCCAGGGAGGCTGTCACACAGCGAGCACCTGACCAGCACCCCCAGAGAGGGGTGGGCATGTGCCAAGGCCTGGCCAAAGTCCTTTCCTGAGGTTTATGCACGGCCCCTGAGAATTGTAAAAGTCAGAACCAACTGGCCATATTCTCTGCTCTTTGAAGGAGACTGAGCTAATGAGACCAACACAAGAGACAGAAGATGAAATGAGAGGTGGCGATACGGAGAAAGCCATAAGCATTTTTGCTAATGGGGAATTAGAACAGCTAATTCCTTGCACCTCTAAAACCGTATGATTTTTGAAAATACATCCATGAGTGATTATAGTTTAATAAGTTACTTCTCTCAAGTAACATATTTGGAATTAGGTTGGGACTTACTCTGGTAGGCTGAAAAAATACTGAACATGGGGTAGGACAACGCAGATTCAAATTTCCATCCCAAAATTATTAAGTGACATCGGGAAAAGTTGCTCAATCTCTCAGAGCCTCGGTTTCTTCATTTATAAAAATAAGGGTAAAAATACTTACTCCCGAGGTTGTTGTGGGAGTTCAATGACATAATAATCAAAAAGGTGAATTACGAAGCCAGAGAGAGAGATTGAAGAGGAAGGAAGTACAGTCAGAAAATCTCTAAAACTGCCTAAGATAACACAATGCAATACAAGTTCTATTTTGATAAATAATGCTAAGAAATCAGACACACAATGTCCGGAAACAGCCTGGCACTTTTAATCCAAGTTCTGACTGGTTTCAGGGAGCCCTCCAGTGGCTGATGGACAGGACGCATCTGAATTCTCCTGTTGGCAGTGGTGTTCCCAGAAGACAAATAGACTCCTGGTCACATTATGATATAACCAGAAAGGGCCTTGAAGAGCATTTCCTCCATCTCCCACTTTTAAGAGATGAGGAAAGGGAGGCACTAAAAGGTTGTTATGTACGTATTTCAAAATTTAGAAATCGTACTATTTATTTTGAAGTATAACACTTTGTGTTTTTCCTAAGAATGTCAAAATTCAACCGTTTTCTTTCCTTTTTAACATGTGTTACTCTTATTTCAAAATGTATAACTGAGGTACGTCTACAGTGATTGAGACCCAAAATTATCACTCAGTCATGTAATCAGGATGCTTCAAACACATTTGCATCATGGAATTATTTTAATACAGATGCTTGGGCTGAAATCGTCCTGCAATATTTTTTGACACCGATATTTTTGTCTTATCAAAGCCTGTACTGTTACAATTCCTTGATGCCCTCTACTGGCCATAATGTTATTATCCAATGTACAATATGAATTATTTCTCATGGCCTACTAATCTACTTCATAATATGCCTGAACACTAGAAAGATTGGCTTTGGGGATAATATAGGTAAATAAAAGAAGAAATGACATACAAGACTGCATCAAAAACATTTAGGCAATGACATAAACCCAAAACAAATCATTACTGGGATAAATTTTTAGAATGTCAAACAGCTATGACATCAACTAGTTTCACCTAACATTTGACTTACCAAATTTAGTAACTAGGGTGTGGATTTTGTTCTTAATTTAAAATTTGCCAACTGTACCAGATTCTATAAGGATGGTCTACTGAATGATATATTATCTGAATTTGACACAGAAAACCAGAATTGTTCAAATTAAATTATCAAATGTTGAGAGACGGCAGGTTTAAAAGTGCAGACAACAGAAAAATACAAGTAAGTGCACTAACCACTCAGATTGCCTTAAGACTAAAATAAACTTAACTAAAATATATTCCTGAGTCCCATACAGTTTTATATAAACACACATGCCCACACGTACTCATGCATACCCTGCAAAGCATAAAATCATGCTTCTGACCCAAAGGAAAATCACAACCCTGAAATAAGCCAAATTTATGGTCAGCTAATGCCATACCCAATTAAATCGCTGATGAGCCCCCATGATCCACTCCCACTCCCATCCCCACCACGTCATCTCTGGAATCCCTGTGTTCCCCAGCCCTTCTCAGGTAAGTCTATCAATAACTTCCAACACGAAGGCCCAGAGGACTCTACCTCCCAAACAACCATTTTTGAGGCCCACTGTCTAGTCCAGTTCAATAGTCTAAGGGGGGCTGTGTGGCTCCCGAGGTCATCTTTGCTGCCAGTCAGACCTGAGACCCATGCTCCCTGTAGTGCAGCTCTTCTTGCCCCTGGAGACTCCCATTCCTGGTCCCAGGCTCCTCTTTTGGTTCCTCCCTGCCTCCCTTATTCTACCTGCCCCCACATCCCAGCCCAATGTCTGTATAGGTCAGCCAGGGTTGCCGTAACAAAATGCCACAGACTGGCCAGCTTAAGCAACAGGAATTTATTTCCTCATGGCTGGAAGTCCCAGATTGAGGTGCCCGCAGTTTTGGTGTCTCCTGAGGCCTCTCTCCCTGCCTTGCACATGGACCCCTTCTGGCTGTGTCCTCACAGGGTCTTTCCCCTGATGTCTGTGTGTCCAGATGTCCTCTTCTTGTAAGGACACCAGTCAGATTGCATTGGGGCCCACCCTAATTGCCTCTTTTTAACTCAATTACCTCTTTAAAGGCCTGATCACCAAATACGATCACATTCTGAGGTACTGGGGGTTAGGGCTTCAATATATGAATCTGGGGGGATGCAACTTAGCCCATAACACCAGCGGATACCTAATGGGCCTCAGGGAGCAAGACCTCGTGCCCACGTGTGATTGAGGATCCCCCGCCCCGATGCTCTGCCCATAGGTTGAGCACCCCCTATCTGCCCACAGAAGCCGAGGTTCTGATTGTTGCTTGACTCCACCCAAAACCTCTTCCCTGAACACGAAATCTCATCAACCTTGGTAACAGCTCCACGGTTTCTGTTGACCATTACATTGGTTCCTCTGGTCCACTGGGTGGGTCTCAGGCTGACTCAGAGGTTCCTCTAACTCCTCATCTACGTTATGTTGCCAAAATATTACTATTACTACTTTATTCTAATCATAGTTAAAACATTTGTTGCTTTCTAGCCATGTTCCAGACACTGTGACAAGCACTTCTCCTGCATAATTCTCTCCATAATGCTGTAAATTTGGTGCAAAATAGATGCCCAATAGTTGTATGAAGAAATTGATGAGTGAAGACTTTAATTGTCCTCATTTTACAGATAAGAAAATGTCAATTCATAAAATTAAGTAACTTGCTTAGGTCACATAGTCAGGAAGTGGCAGAGTGTGGGGCTCACCAAAGCCCAGGCTCTTCACAATGCCTCGTGCACGGCCATGCCTCGTGCACACTCCTAGTCATAAGAGCCATGCCATCTTCCACCTTGTGTCTTATGACTCATCCCTGGACATTAGCCCACGTTTCAAAGAGATGGAACAAGTCAACACTGTTCTATGACATTCAAAACCAAAATTGAAATCCTAGACAGACACACTTACGTAGACTAGGGTAAGAAATATATTTAAAATTGAAAACACGCTGTTGCTTGCAGTAATTTTAAAACATAGCCCCCAAACTATAAGATACTACTCCCATCTTAAAGTGAGGTCTATGCCCTCTTTTTTTGAATCTGGGTGGGTTTGTGACTGCCTAGACTAATAGAGTCAGACAAAATTGTACTCTGACTTCCTAGGCTAGGTCAGAAAAGACCATCAGTTTTCCACCTGGTACTCTTGGGATGCTCACTCTGGAGGAAGCCAGCCACCATACTAAAGAAACCTATCTACCCTGAGACCACCATGCTGGGGAGTTCAGGCCAGTGCTCCAATTGATGGCCCCAGATGAGCTCCTCACTGACGGCCAGCATCAACTGCCACGAAAGTGAGCCATCGCATGTCCAGTTGACTTGAGTTTTCAGATGACTTCTTTTCAGCTGACATCTGATAGCAAAGGTTTGAAACTGTTTACTCAAGCCATTCTCGAAGTATTTGCCCACAAAATTGTGAGCAAATAAAACGGTCGTTTGAGCCAGTACATTTTGGGGGTGACGTCTTATGCAGCAATAGTAACCAGAACATTACCCCTCTCCATTTTAATCTATTTTGTTGCTCCAAGTTCCTGACCTTATCCCAGTGTGCCAAACACAGGAAAGCTCTAGCAACCACCTGCATCTGTCATTTAGATGTTTGTTAGATACATTTCCAACAAAAGCACATAGAAAACAGGAAACTCATGAAAATTGAAAGTATATAGACACACTTTCTAAAATTTAGGCTGACTGGTTTTTAATTTTTTTTAAGAATTATTTTCCAGTTTTATTGAGAAATAACTGGCATACATCACCGTATACAGTAGTCCCCCTTTATCCATCGGGGCTGCATTCCGAGACCCCCAGTGGATGCCTGAAGCCTCGGATAGTACTGAGCCCCATGTTTTTTCCTATACAGACATACTTATGATAAAGTTTAATCTATAAACTAGGCACAGTAAGAGATTAAAACAATGACTAATAAAACACCACAATTATAACAATACACCATAACAAATGTTATGTGAATGTGATCTCTCTCTCTCAAAATATCTTGTTATACTGTACTCACCTTTCTCCTTGTGATTATGTGAAACGATACAATGCCTCCGTGATGAGATGAAGTGAGGCAAATGACATAGGCCTGTGACATAACTTTAGGCTACTACTGACCTGATCATACATCAGAAGGAGGGTCATCTGCTTCCAGACTGCAGTTGACAGCGAGTAACTGAAACCACGGATAATGGGGGACTACTGTAAGGTTCAGGCATACAGCGTGATGGTTTGATTTGTAGATATTGTGAAATGATTACCACAATATGTTCAGCTAACATCCCTCATCTCATTGATAAAATAAGAAGTAAAGAACAAAGAAAAAAATTTTCTCCTTGTGATGAGGACTCTTAGGATTTACTCTCTTAGCAACTTTCCTATATATCAAGATATATCTCCTATATATCACAACAGTATTAACTATAATCATCACGTTGTATGGTTTTTATTTTTTAAGAAGAAATAAATATTGCTGTCTGCAATGAATACACTGAGAAATATAAATGAACTTAGGGTTTATGCATTCCAGAAAAACATGGGAGAGAGCCCTCATTCTCAGTCCATTCTCCTTTCCCAGAGTATATAGACAATTGAAGATGTCTTCTTCCACCGTCACCATATTTCCCTCACACCAGACTCTGCTGTGGTGACTTCTGATGTACCCAAGGCCCCCACACATAGTAGGTACACACCAGGTCCCCATCCAAGGTCCTGCCATCTCTTTGGGGCTACACATAAGTAGGACACAGGACTTAACACTCATGAAACAACCACTTCTGTACCCTCCCAGTCTCGAGAAATTCAGCTCTTGAAGGTTGGAACATTTCCTACTTTTCCTCAAAGCAAAAGGCTCCACCCCCGACCCAGAAAGTCTATCCTAATTGCCTTGACGATCTTCAACTTTAAAACTTAAAACCTCTCTCAGATTGTGGTCTCCAGGTGCCAGTGTTGCTGGAAATTTCTTCATTGATCTCTGACCCTCACAGACAGATCCACAGGCACAACCATTACAACTGTTTACTTTGTTTCTGACACAAAAATTCCAAAGTTTAAAAATACAACAGTCCCAAGTAGCAATGAACACACCCGGTGCCCAGATCTTGCTTTCTAATACCATTCTCCAATAAAAGGAACTGGGGCTCCTTAGAGAAATGGCTGATTCCAGGGCTGGGGCACAGAATATACAAGATGAGCCTAAAGCATTTATAGCTCCAGAAAGCAACGATGTGTTCAAAAACACAGTGATGGGAGTATGTCAAAGGGACACAGGAGCCGACTGACAGAGCTCCCAAGGGCCAAAGCTGGAACAATTTTAGCAACAAAATAAATAATGAAGTATTGGATAATAGCCCAAAGTATGAAATAAGTATCCATGATTCCACAGTGATATAAACAGATTATTGAATAAATGGGTAGATGAGGTGGAATAGGAAAACTGCCTTACATAATTCCAGATAATCTATGTGGATAGCGTCCTCTTAAAGAGATAGAGCATAGCTCCTCACTGCTTAGTAGGGGCTGTGCATGGTGACCGCCTTCAGAAGAGTATTACAGAAAGGGGGAAGAAAGTGACTGCACCAGTAGAGCAACCTGACAAACACTACCTCAGCCAGGCGATCAAGGCTAATATCAACAGTGACAAGCAATCATCACAGCACATAGCCTTAACATGATGTGATGAGAACAGCTTTTTACCTCTGCGGTCTTCCTCTGAAAACCCATATCCCCAGTCTAATCAGGAGAAATCCAAACTGAAGAGCATTCTACAGAACACCTGAGCAATATTCCCCAGACCTGTGAAGGTCATCAAGAACAAAGAAAGTCTGAGAAACTGACGCTGTAGAGGAGCCTGAGGAGACATGACAGCTAAATATGATGTATCCCGATGGGAGCCGAGCACAGAAAAAGACCACTAGGTTAAAAACTGTGGAAATCTGAATAAAGCATTAATAATAATGTATCACTAATTATATACACTACTTGTAACAAATGTGTCATACTAACATAAAATGTTAACAGTAGGAGAAACTGGGTACAGAGTACTTGGGAAACTATCTTTGCAACTCTTTTATGAATCCAAAACTACTCAAAAATAAAAATTTATCTAAAAAGAATACCTGCTACTGTTCTATCAAATTTTCATTATTTATAAAATTTTAGTGCATTTCACTCATTCATTTACACATATTTAATTGTAAACCCAATTAACAATCCTGTCACCTTAGATGTGACAATAAACCCAAGAATCCAATGCTGCTCTTGCAGTGTGAATGCTCAGCTAAGTTCTCCTTTCTAATATGTTCCCTGGTGTTTGGCACTTCATGTATGTGTCCTATAAAGAGCTCTCGAAATAGGTGCGTAAGACAGCATATGGTGTATTTATTATCTATGCTTAACTCTCCCCAGCATCATGCATTGCAATGGTCAGAATACTAAAACGTATTTTTTCTGTTATGCTTTTCTACTTTGCTCGTAAGTTGTTGATGGCTTGTATTTAGATTTCATTTTGATTAATCTTATGACATTTCCCTCCCCTTCTCAATTCCAATCATTCTTCTTGAAATAGAATGTTAAATGGCACATTTCCTAGTCTCAGCTGAAACTAATAGGTTTTTGGGATCCCTGCATTCTAAAGAGAGGTGTGAAATACACATACAGGACCAGCTAAGAAGCTTCCAAAAAAATGAAATCTACAATCCTTGTCACATCACCAATCTCCAGGATACAGGGAAGAAAGCTAAGAAATTATTTAAGGTTATTGGTGAGCCCTTTGAACAGAAGTGTCAGAGTGTCAAGCTTTCCCACCCCAACCCTCATTAGAGGAGTACCACGCCCTGCCACTAGCCAAAGGACAGGGCTGTCAGAGAACTACTCAGAGAGAATGGTGGTGATTGCTGGGAGGACGAAGGGTGAACAATGAGGCGGGTCGCCCAGGGGAATGTTACTGGGAAGTAGGCATGTTTTAGTCAGCCTGGTCCAGCCACAGGGGAGAATCTAACCTGTGTCCTCTGAGGCCTCAGAGTGCAGATACTGGGGCGTGCTCCTACCTGGAAAATCTCAAGGTGAGAGGCTGGCCGGAGTGGCTTTCAACTGCAGGAGCAGGAAGAGAAGGCTGGGATGAAAGAAAGCTGCACTTGCACCCACAGTGAGCCAAGGGGGCGTGTATCCAAAGGGCTAGAGTGGACACAGCAGAAGACGGTCAGGCTTGAGTGACCTCTAAGGGACCCTGCCCCAGAGGACTGCTGGAAAGATGAAGCGAGCCATGCAGAAAGAGACTGTGTGGCATAGACAAGAGTGAGCATCAAAAGGGATCAGCCAGGGAATACCAAGCCAACTTCAGGAAATGCTGAAGGCTCTCGGCCAAGTTGGGGGGTGGGGTGGGAGGAAGGCATCTGAAAAGTCCATAAAATACGCTAGGAGAGAAATAAGCAGCATTTGGGCAAAAGCCACACAGAGAATACCAATTCCAAGTTACAATCATCCCAGGTAAGGCAGAACTCCTTCCGTTCCAAAGACCAGAACTGATCTTGAAACTACAGTAACTATGCTACTAAAATAAAATTTTTTAAAAGCTTGAAAGCAAGATATCTTAATAGATTCTGCTTGAATTAATAGATTTTTCCTATGGCAAAGAGACTCAAAACAGCTATCATTTTGGAAAGAAAGGAGGGAGACAATATTATTATTATTATACATCCTGTGGCACAAAATAGTTTCTGGCAGACCAGCTTTAACCTTAGAATCACACAAATTGATTTTTAAGGGGATGGAAAACCTGAAAGCATTCTAGGAAACATAGGTGAGAATTACCTTTCAAAATCCTATTGATTCTGCCTGGAAACCAACTATTATACACATACAAATTGCAATACAGATTTGATCAGGAGAAAGAGCTTGTTGGCATAGCATCAAGTAATACCCCTCAACCAAATGACTATCTACCCACTACACAAATAACTGCGTCAGTCCCTGCTGTTGTCAAGAGAGCAGGACTCACCAGCTTCAATCAGAGCCCCTGAATCAATACTCTGTTTTAAGAAACATAACTACTCTCGTCTGCACAGAAGTGTAGATTTCCTCGGGGAAATTTTCTCCTGAATTTCTCACTGATGACCAAAATTTACAATAGTCCTTGTCAATGTATTGTCAAGAAATTATTCCCTGACATTGGAGAGCTATATGTACACGAGGATGACAAAGTCAAGATCTGGGACCTCACACTCTTTAAAGAAATTCTAATAGAAACCTGCAACCCTAGGCGCTTCCCATGCCTAGAACCCAGTACAGACAACAAGGCAAGTCAATCAGCTATAAGCCACAGTTCACATGCCCTGATGTTTTTCATTTTGAGGGTTCCTACCTGTGTTAGATTGCTAGGGCTGCCATAACAAAGCACCACAGCCCGGGAGGCTTAAACAACAGAAATTTATTTTCCCGTAGTTCTGGAAGCCAGAAGTCCGAGATCAAGATGTCAGAAAATTCAATTTCTGGTGAAGTCTCTCTCCCTGGCTTCTCGATGGCCACCTTCTCACTGTGTCCTCAATGGCCTCTCCTCTGTACTTACACAGAGAGAGCTCTCTGATGTCTCTCTCTGTCCTCACAAAGACACCAATCTTATTGGCTGAGGCCCCCACCCTTATGACCCATGTGACCCTAGTTACCTCCCTGAAGGCCCTGTCTCCAAGAATAGTCACACTGGGGTTAGGACCTCAACATAAGAATCTGTGGGGAGGGGGGAATGACGCAATTCAGTCTGTGACACTACCTTTTCTGCAAAAACAGCACTCTGATTATTAAGACCGCCTGCAATGGAAATGCAGAAATTAATTCTGTTCTTTAGCTCTCCAGTGTTCTAAGATGACTATTCAACGTAAGTCATGCTTTCTGGATTCAGACAGCACTAACTTGAAATTGGTGTTTTGAACTGGAGAATCAGAAGCTTCTACTTGTACCATATGTGCAAAAGGAATTACTGAGGCAATTGCAAGTATTAACAAGATTGCAGAAGAATTGGGCAACCAACAGAGAATAAATTTCAACTGCTACCAATGGCATATAAGTAACAAGCAGGTTTCTAATTAGCCTTATCCGGTCATCAAAGCAGCTTGGTAGGCTGTCCCTTCAGGCGCTCACTGCCATCTTCAGTCAATAATTATATGTTCAGTGCTCCAATCTTAAAAAGTATCTCTTTTCAAGCATTCCTGAGTTCCTTATGTATACAAATCACACCCAAGATCTTCCTTTGGGTAGTCAAGGCCCTCCTTACTCCAGCTCTATTTATGTATCCGCCACCGGATCCCATCATTCCCCAGTAGGACCCCCTCCTTTCATCTGTCCTCTCTGCTTTTGGCCCCTGGGCATCCCATGGTAGTTTGATTCCTGACTTGGCCCTTCTTCCTTGGTGCCTCATCACCTCACACTTTGGAGTGCATTCTAACAGAGCAGAATCTAGACCCTAGAGATGCTTCTCATGCGTAGGACTCCAACAGCTATGATTTAGGATCTCAATTCCTTAGTCATTTCACCTTGAGAATTCCCACTTCCGATGAGTTTCTACTCAAGTCCTACCTCCTTGAAGAAAGACTTATTTTCCTAGTCATTTTTATGGAGTTGCTCTTCTCTGAATCCCATTCCACCCCCTCTAGCTAAGCAGTGCAGATTTTTTTCCTAGGTATTTTTCATAAGCAGGTCTTGAAATGGAGTTTAAATTTTTCCAAGTCGGGTACCATTGACTTTTACTGTTTTTTAAACATCCAAAGAGCTCAACACAGTGTGGAAACATAATTCTATAAGTGTTTTTCTCTTCACAGTGACTTCAGTTCATACCTTTCACCACTTCAAATCAACCTCCCCAAGTCACACTAATTACTGAGGCTGCGCTGCATCCAGCGTTTTATTCGTGCTTGACACTCAAACCAATTCTGGAGCAACAGGTACGTGATAGAAAGAAAGAAACATAAAAGGGGATTGATAAGTGAAATAAGCCAGATAGAGAAGGACAATCTCTGTATGACTCCACTCATATGAGGAATTTAAACATATGGACAAAGAGAATAGATTAGCGGCTACCAGGGGAAAGGGGGGATGGGGGGTGGGCACAAAGGGTGAAGTGGTGCACCTACAACACAACTGACAGACAATAATGTACAACTGAAATTTCACAAGATTGTAACCTATTATTAACTCAATAAAATTTTTTTTAAACAAAGGGGATTGAAAATTGACAAATTCCTTAAAAGATGTGGAACGAATCACTGAGCAGTCGTCAAAGAAAGAGTCACTTAGGGAAGTTTTAATGTAGAAAAGAAAGTTTTTACTTGAAATACTAAGTGGGAAAATAATTTAACTTTAGATAATTGGTGCTAATTATTTAGATGAGAACAAAATTAGTTTCTCTTCTTAAAACCAAATAAATTTGATCTTCTAGAATTTTCTGAAGTACTAAAGTTTTGGGTAGAGTGGGCTGGGGTGGATGGAGGGGTGGCGTAGTGATTGCACCTTTTTTTTAATTCAGATGAATCTTATCACCTAAGAGCAGTTTCTGCCCATTTCCGAAAATGTGTTACAGGGGTCACACTCTGGCCTCACTACAGTATCAGGCAGGGATGGAAAATTGCCTCTTTTAGCTCCATGAATCAATAATTCTCAATCCTTTTCTTTTTTTTTTTTTGAGGAAGATTAGCCCTGAGCTAACTACTGCCCATCTTCCTCTATTTTATATGTGGGACACCTACCACAGCAGGGCTTTTGCCAAGCGGTGCCATGTCCACACTTAGATCCCAACCGGCGAACCCCAGGCCGCCCAGAAGCGGAACGTGCGAACTTAACTGCTGCGCCACTGGGCCAGCCCCTCAATCCTTTAGAAATGCAATATCTTATTCTAACTTGTCTTTATAACTACCACTCCACTAAAAGTCATCTATGATATAATTATATTCACACTTAAAGCATTTAAGCTAAAACTACACACTTTTACTAAGACTCTAGGCACAGAAGGATTGGATGGATCACACTGAACTGCCTGAGATAGCCATACTAGAACCTAAACAAAGATTCTCAGCACTTCCTAATGCAAACTACGTAACTCCAAGCAGAGAGCTCATAACTTCCTCTGAATTCCGTGAAGCCTGATAACCCAAACAGCATCCCCAGAAGTTTTTGGACAAAGTATTAACTTTGGATGAACATATCTATGTTTGACATTAAGCCTGTTTTTGATCCATCTCCAGAATTTTTTTTAGTGACAACTTTTGGGTTGTGCCAAAATTATACAACCAGGATTCCCCATTTAATTCAATGGTTGATCTTACTTGATAAACCATACGCATTGTCAGAAAAATGGCCACAGATGATTCCCCTCACTAATCCATACCCACCTTGTCACGTAAGTTTGAGAGCCCTTGCCCATGGGCCACCTTTTGACCAATGAGGTGCTAACAAACATGACACAAGCAAAGGCTTGAAAATCCTTTGTGCATTGGGGCTTCCCCTCTTGCCACCACCACCACCATGTGAAGAAGCCCAAACAAGCCCACTTGATGATGAAAGGCAACTGGACCAGTCAACCCTGCCACCCAAGCCAAGAGCCACCCCATTACTGGAAGCAGAGCTGACCAACAGCTGACTACAGATATGCGAAAGCCAGCCTAAACCAGAAGAATCTCTAGCACGTTCCAAACTGCTCATGCACAGAAGTGTGAGCTAAATAAGTGGCCGTTGTTTTAAACCACTAAGGTTTGGGGTGGTTTGTTAATCAGTAAAAGCTAACTGACACACCATGGGATTTCAAATAATAGCTTACTCTTCCCTTCACTGCTTGACTTCAACTCCTATGATCCCTCGTGTAAATTGGTCACTGCTAGCTCTTCTATTTTTCCCAAACACAATGGGATTATTGCATTGCAGTCCAGAAACCAATTGAGAGATTTAAGAGATTGTCTCATAAATGAGAGTATAGGAATGTAACAGTTTTCACCAGCTGGGTCTTACTAATATTCGGCTCTCCCATGTATTGTATTCCAAGTGGCTGAAATACAAGCACCAAAGTCCAGTATCTCTTACTTGCAAAGTTTTTTGAAATCTAGCAAAACAGTGAAGGCTTGCAAGCAGAACAAGAGTTTTGTTTTTCTTTTTTTTAAATACACCAAGCAGATGGCATACTATTGCCATAAAAAAATCATTCAAATTTCAATCCCTCTCAACAGAAGTTGGACAGTTATCTGGGTTAATCAAGCATGGATCAAAGCCCCCACATATCCTAGTTTTTGTACTAGTTAGAGATTCCAAAACTGAACCAAGGGGAAACCATAAAACTAAGTTGTAGCACTTCCAAAAGAAACCATTCATTTACATCACTGACAGAAATCATTCTATTTTAACGTTATTATAGTTACAATTATTATAACATCTATTTTTTCTGATTCCTATCACTTAATATGATATTTTTGAATTCTGCATACTTGATGAGTATTCTTGCCTAACATTAGGACATTTGGCTAGATTTCTGCATAAACTTCTTCAGGCTGAAATCCACCTTCATACCATAACTTACATTGAATTACTCTTCTCATCAGCGAATGAGGAGGCCAAAACCAACAACTTAAGCAGGGACTCATCACAAACAAATGTGCTGAGGAGGATCCTTGTAACGTTTTCAGGGTTAAATATTCAGTCAGTGTCATTATTACTGACGTTTTCTTCCCTGCCATTTTTATGCTTGTTTCATTTGGGGCACTTAAAAGACAAAGAGGAGCTTTAATATTCTCAGTTACATTTTGAGTGAGATGCTGGACCTGTCCTTCTCTGAAGAATATCTTTCCCCCAGGGTTTAGAAACTCTGCTCATGTGATGCCCAAATGAGCTGAAGTAAGACACACTCTCTTTAAAATGCGGGTGTCTGGCAGCCAGGTCAGTTAGATACGGGAAGTTTCTGACTACAAGCCAGCCATTTGGTTTTCTAGAAAACTAGAAGCTTGGTGGAATAAAAACCGAGGTGACATTCTCAAGTTGAACAGACCCAAATCTTTATACTAAAACAGCAATAATTTTACTTGTGTGCTAGGCGAGGAAAGGTCACTGAAGAAAAAATAGAGGGAATATTTAAGGGCATATACTGAATAAAAACGAAAAACAGATTCCTCTCTCCCCATCATTTAATGATTAAGTGTTATTTAATAGCATATTATATCCTGGGAGGGAACAGACTCAGATTAATTTCATGATTCTAAGAAATCAACACTGACACAGGCAAGAGGAAGTTGTTGGAAATTTTACTCTAGCTTTTCTACAGTTAAAACACTACAACTTCTTGTGACTTAGGTAGTGAGCTGGGCCCTTTGTGATCACAGGCTTGAGTTCACATTATAAAAATAAATAATCTAACGAACCTCCTTCATGACAGAAAATCTTTCAGTGCCAGAGGAAAAAGAGAAGGCCTGGCGTGTTCAACCTGGGATTTCTGTGGCCTCACATTACATATATGCCAACCTGAACCTCCAGGACACTTAACAAGTAATGAATAATTATAACCCCTTTATTCAGAATCCAGTAATTAGGTTGACACGAAAGCAACTCTGTGGGACTTTCTTTTTGGTGGGTGTGAACTTATTACAGCAAGTCTAACCTCTTCCCAAATGTTAATAACTACTGACGCTACATTATGTGCTCTACGTGACTTATCTCACTTAATCTTCACAAACAGCCCTGGGAGCTAGAAGAGAAATTGAGGTTAAGGAGTGACGATAACTTGCCCATGATCATAAAGATTATGCATAATTAAGACAGGATTTGGACCAAAGAAGGGTTTTGCCAACAACTACATTCTTAACCTTCCTCTTAATGAAAGAAGTAGCAATGAGGAAACCAGGAGACCCTCAGTTCTGTGGCTGTAACTCACATTTAACTAGTTTGCTTGGTCCATAAACTGAGATCAAAATTACTTGATCTGTATTACAAATAAACCCATGCAATATATTAGACCTGACCCCTAGCAATATTTTCCTTGTATGTCCTCAGTCACTAAGCTTCAACACTCTTAATCAATGGAACCATACGTCAGCTGGATTTATTGCAAACAAAAAGTACCTAGGAACAAACAGAAGAAATAATGTGTTGTTTCCAGGAGAAGTAAGAGATTATTGATCATGATACGTGAGCATTCACTCGGGTGCTTTGCTGTAGTTGAGTGGGTGAGAGAAAGAAAAACAGGTTGGTGAAACAGAGCTTCCATAAAGAAGTGGATATTCTCCACGCTTTCGACAAACTCGATTTATGAGGATAAATCTGTGCCGCAGAGCTTGCCACCCAGCAACCACACAAAACCATCTGTACTCACCTAGTAACTGCTTAGAATAACTTAATTCTCCTGTGTTCAAAGCTAATAATATGAGATAGAAAAGGAAAACATAGGGAATTGAAAGAAATTGCAAGGAGGCGGAATCTTTGCCAATGCTGGACTTAGCATTCTGGCTAAGCTTATTCTAATTAGACAAGATACTGTCTAGGGATATTTTCCAGGATAATTTTGACCATACTATAATTTTAATAATCATAGCTTATAAATTCACTAAGTAAAGAAACTTAAATCCGTCCTGTTTGTGGAATTTCATGCAAAGTCTTCATGACAATGTCCTAGCACGTCTTCTCCCTCTCAGTGACCTTCGCGTCCCACAGTTGGGACGTCTAGAAGAGTCTGTCCTTCACCTACCTTTCTTTTCCTCTCTCCCTAGTCTCTTGGCTTCAACCATCATGTCTATGGAGTTGATCCTGAATCTGTATCACTGGCTCAAGTTTCCCTCCTGAACTCCAGAAAATTTTTTCCATTACTGTGTTTGACATCTTCATTTATCGATGTGTTCACTTGCTTATTCTCTAAGTCACTAGAATGGCCTAGACTAGTCTCGATGTTGTGTTTTGAATATGCCAGGCACATTCCCACCTCCAGGCCTTGGCATCTGCTGTTTCCTCTGCCTGGAACACTGCTTCCCTGTGTGTGCCTGGCTTGCTCCCTCGCCTCCTTCACATCTGTATCTAATAATGAGATCTTCCCAACCATGTCTTTTAAAACTCCAACCCAACTGTCCCCTTTCCCTGCCTTACTCCTCTCCATAGTATTTACCACTTCTAAAACATATGTTTTACTTATTTATTTTACTTATTGTCTATTTCTCCATGCAAGATCTTGAGGGCAAGAATTTTTTGTCTGTTTTGTTCAGTTTTACATCTCTGGTTCCTAAAACAGTGACTGGTACAAAGCGGGCACCCAATTATCACCTGCTGAATAGAGTGAATGAATGATTGCTCCATTGGCACGTCACGTAAGGCCCCTCAGCTTCCACGGATCTGCTCCTCCTCCTCCCCATACCTGTTTAGTAGCACCTGCCTCCTCCCGCTTGTTCAGCCCAAAACTCTTAGTCACTGTAACAATCTCTCTCTTTATCCCTTTGTTCAATAATGTGTCAAGTCAAATTATTTTAAGTCGTTTCACAATCCCACTTACCCACCCCTTCCTACCTATTCCATTTCTACTTCCCCACCCGGGTTCAGGGCCTCGTCATCCCCAGTGCTTATCACAGAGGCTGCTGTATAACTTCAAGCCTTACTTGCCTCCACCTCCAGCCTCCATCCTTCACCTTTCCTAGACTGAGGTTCCTAAAACACACACATCCTGCCCCTGTCTAAATCCTTAGCAGGGAATTTAAAGCTGTCCATAACCTGATCTGCAGTCCCCGCCTGTCCAGACACATTGAACCACTCCCCATATCCCAAAGCCATGGACCGCTATCAGGATTCCAAGCCTTGCTTGTGTTGTTCCCTCAGCCACCCAGGCCAGTTCAGCTGTCGCTTCTTCTGAAAGCAACCCCTGGTGTCTCTCTCTCCTCCACCTCCCACCCACTTTGTTAATACCTTTAGCACTTATCCATTTGATCTTAAACGGTAAATGTTTATCTCTCATCTCAAACCAAAATCTCCTTGAGGGCTGGCAGTGGATATAATTTATCTTTACACGGGTCATAGTGCCTGGCCCAGTGTTAAGCATACAGGCACCGAGGAAACGTGTGCTGACTTGCTGAATGAACTGTGAGCGCATACTGAAAACTCCACGTAGTGTGATCAGAGAGAATTCTCAAACAGGATCCAGAAAAGAGGCACTGGCTTAACCGGGGCACACTCTAGGCTAATTTCTACTCCTCCCTCAGATCAGCTTATGGGCCCACTAAGGAATGCCTCCCCGTATCCCCAGTCTAGATCAGAGCAGCCTGTGCTTTACTCATAGTGCTGGCCACAATCACATGTGACAGATGAGTTCCCACAGCCCCACTCCCAGCATCACACCTACCCACTCCCATTTCTGGGTTGGGCAACTACCAAGCTGTGAAATAGAATCGTTACTTACATAAGCAAATCAAAACAAAGCAAAGACGCAGGAAACTGGTGAGAAGAGAGGGGAGGATGCAGGACAGACAATGCCATACAGTCCATCTTGTTGTGTTTCTTCCCACTGGATTTCATTTCCCTTTACAAATCAATATATAGACATGGGTATAAATGCACAGATGTGACTGTATCAATGTACTTTTATTTTATATTACCGTTTTTCTTCTTTTTCTTCCTTGCTTAGCTCCCTTTCGCTCATCTGCTCCGCTTTGTACCTTAAGCAACCAGTGTTAACAATCTAGTCTACACAACTTTCTTCTTTTTCATTTAAGCATATAAGAAATCTATTAATCCTATACACACACAGGAGTTTGTAACTATTTGTTTTATAAAAACTGGATTATTTTAGGCACTCTTTGGCATCTTGCTTTTCTCTCTCATGTTGCCTCGTGAGGCCCCCTCCAAATCAAGTGGAACAGGTAGATCTAATTCATTCATTGTAAAGCCTGCATAAAGTTCCCTGATCCAGCTGTTGCATAATGGGCATTCACTTTGGTTCTAGATTTTCTCCACTAACAGGCCATACTACAATACACGTGATTTCACGAATGTTAAGTGGTGGTACTTTCATTTCATTTCATAAGGGCTAGATTCCCTAGAGTGAAATTTCTGGTCCCAGCATATGTGTATTTATAATTTTAATACTTTTGCCCAAAGTTATATTCCCAAAGGCTGGAACAATGAGTATTTTCACCTGCGGTGAATGGAGAAGACTTTGCCCGGCATCCCCATCAGCAGTAGGAGTTTGGGGGCTTTTTAATTTCCCTCTATCTGAGAATTATATAATGACGTCTTGGTGTTATGTTAGTTTGCATCTCCTTACACTAGTGAGCTTGAGAATCTTTTCATATGTTTGCTGCCGATCTGAATTTTCTCTTCTGAGAATTTTTTGTTCATGCTTTTTGATTATATCTGTACTGGGGTCTTTTGGCAACTTGATCCAATTTGTAAGAGCTCTTTGATGACAAATGTCAACCCTCTGATGGCTCTCTGTATTGCAAATATTTCCTCAAGGCTTTCATTTGCATTTTGACTTTGTCATATCTTTTGTCATATTTACATAATCTAACACTCTATCTTTTCTTTAATAGTTTCTAGGTTTCCAGTCATGGGCAAGATGTCTCCAGCCCCTAGATTTTTCACATAGTCACCGAGATTTTCTTGCAGCATATTAATATATTTACCTTGCTTTTAATCCATTCGAAATTTTTGTTTATGGTTTAAGATGAGGATGAAAGTGGGAATGCAAATTTATTTTTTTCATATTAATAGTCAGTTGCACCAGCACCATTTATTAAATATTTCATCTTTTCTTACTAAATTGATATATCTAGCAGTTTTGCCTTTGTTAATTCTCACATATAGTGGGATAAATATTTAGATTCTGTTCTGCTCTATTCTGGCTCGTGAATCCATTGCATATGCCCGGGTCAACAACATTTGATATCTATAAGGGCAAATCTTCCTTTACTATTCTTTCTTATTCTTCAAAATATATACTTTTTTGTTTTAGAACATTTATTCTTCCATAAATTTTTTTTGAGCAAGATTAGCCCTGAGATAACATCTGTGCCCATCTTCCTCTACTTGATATGTGGGATGCCGCCACAGCATGGCTTGATAAGTGGTGCATAGGTCCACGCCCAGGATCCAAACCAGCGAACCCCAGGCCTCCAAAGCGGAGCACGTGAAATTAACCATTACACCACCTGGCTGGCCCCTTCCATAAAATCTTTTAAAGCATTTTATTCAATTTTCCAATTCTCTCTCCCCCTAAAATTCCTCTGGAGTTCAATTTGGGATTGCCTTAAATGTATTTATTAATTTTGTGAGCATTGACATTGTATGATATTGTTTTTCAATCCAATAAAAAGGTATGTGTTTCCATTTGTTCCAATGTTATTTAACTCCCTGACCCCTGACCTGTGCAAATGAGACCTTTAAAGTACTTTTGCTTCCTCCCTTACTTCGTTCTCAATCCTAGATGATATTTTGGAAGAATTTTTAATTTTTCTAAAAAATTAAGTATCTTTATTTCTAGACCATTATTAGCACTTACTTTGCCATATTCATTCATTCATTCAACTAAGCATTTATTGAGAACCTACCATATGCTATGCATTCTTTGAGGCCCTGGGGATACATCAGGGGGGAAAATCCCTGCTCTCTTAGAGTTTATATATGGGGAGACAGATACTAGACAAATAAATGAATAAGTTATACACTGTGTTAGAAGGTGATAAATGCTATTGGGAAAACCAAAGCGTGAATAGGATGGAATGCCACAGCTCTGAGCAGGAGGTGCATTAAAATGTTCAACAGTGTAGTCAGGGAAGGCTTGAAGGAGAACGTGGCATTGGAGAAAAGACTTGAAAGATGGAACAGAGAGAGCCATGTGGATGCCTGAGGAAGAGCAATCCAAGAAGAGGAACCACAAGTAAGAATGTACTGAGAAGGGGTCATGCCCAACCTACTCAGGAACTACACGGACGCCAGAGTGCTGAGGGGGAGCAGAGTGGCAGGGGTGGGGGAGGTGAGAACAGTCTGACTAGTAAGATATAAAGTCACAGTGGTTATGGGGCTCAACTCACATAGGGCCTTGTTGCCTATAATAAGGACTTCAACTTTCACTCTCAGGGAAATGGGAAAACCATTGCACAGTTCTTAAAAAGAGCACCAGGATCTGACTTAGTGCTTTAACAGAATGTCAGTCTGATTACAGTTCAGAGTAAAGAGTAGGGAGACAAGATGAGGTAGGAGGCTATTGCAATAAGCTAAGCAAGAGATAATAGCCTTATGGACCAGGGCACTATGATGACAAGTAGTCAAAAAAGGATATCTTTTTAAGATAGTACAGCCAATGGTATTTGCTGAGGGATTAGATGTGGGGTGTATGAGAAAGAAGAAGATCAAGGATAACTCTGAGGATTTTTGCCCAAGCAACTGGAAAGATGGAATTCCATTCACTGAGACAGAAAACCACAAGAGGAACCAGGTGGGGTGGGGAGTGGAGGTGGTGAATCAGGAGTTTGATTTTGGACATGTCTATTAGGCTTCCAAGTA
Source organism: Equus przewalskii (assembly GCF_037783145.1). Classification (NCBI taxonomy): domain Eukaryota; kingdom Metazoa; phylum Chordata; class Mammalia; order Perissodactyla; family Equidae; genus Equus; species Equus przewalskii. Next base: position 39,503,144 of record NC_091839.1, read on the forward strand.
GCTAAGATAGTAGTTGGATACACCAGATTGGTGTTCAGGAGAAGTCCAGACTCGAGACATAAATTTAGGAGTTGTTAGTGTATGGTTGGTATTTGAAAGTGCGTAACTGCATAAAATCATCAATGAGGAGAGTGAAGAAAGTGAAGAGGAGAAGCTTAAAGATTTTACCATGGGCAACTCCAAAGTTAAAAGATTGGGAAGATAGGAGGAGCCAGAAAAAAAAAAAAAGGAAAAAGTGGCTAGTGAGGTAGGAGAAAAACCGAGAGAATCTGCAATCCTGGAAGCCAAATGTCTTAAGAATGAATTTCTGGAATGAGAAAATGATCAACTTTGCCAAATGCTGCTGATAAGACAAGACAAAGACTTAGAATTGACCTGTGGATTTGGCAACATGGACATCATCGGTGACTTCAAGAAGGGAAGCTCCAGTGATATGGATGTCATAAGAGAACGTTTAAAAATGTAGACTTGTGGACAGCATCTGAAAAACGAAGCGATAAATTTATTAAAATTGGGGTTATATTTACACTTGGATTGTTAACTATAATTTTATTTCTTTGTATCAATTTTTTCTTTGTCAATTAACAAGAGATAAAAGACATCTCTTATTGAACACAAATATGTTCTCAATACATATTTTGAAGGTTTGTTGAATAAGTAGGGGTGTATTTCACATTCTAACACTTCCTGGCAAAGTCTACCCTCATTGAATCAACATGCTAACAGAGTAACAGGAGTCAAGAATGCCGACGGTCTCCTTAAACTAATAAATTATCTTTTCCGATGGTACCTACAAAGATCTCAGTTGATGACTGTGCTAAACGGTGAAGTCAAGTAACATTCATTCCAGTCCAGAGCCCTGGCTCCAACTCAAATAATGTTTGCAAGTTCCTAGTTAGGCAGTGAGGGGAAAAAATGTCATCTATGACAGATGGCACTACTAGATGACAATTTAGTCAAAGAACCAACTGTCCTCTAAAATTCAGTCTTCAAAATTGATTTACACATTTAAAAAGAGCAGTTGGAGGAGGAATAATAGCCCTGCAAATTAATGCAATTCAAATATAGGAGGTTTTGGTAGAAAGTGTCTTCCTGTGAAAATTGTATAGATGGAGACCAAATATGAAAGAAAAAGGAGCAGAAGACAATATTGTAAGAGACAATGTTCATGGTTCCAGTCCAGTGGATCTTGTGACTGAAGAAACACTTGTGAATTCCCTTGAAGCATCTTGTGCCTCAAGCCATTATGAAGGATGTACAGCATCCTATTTCAAAAAGTAGAATTAAGTCAGATTTCTCAAAGCTTCACCAATCTTGCCTCATGTCCAGTTCTTTGATTACACAGTTAAGCAAACTCTAAATTCAGAGTAAACATTCTGATCCATTTAGAGAAAGCACATCAGAATGAAATTTCACATGCAATACATTAGCTAGAAACTCACATCACAGAGTGTGTATGAGGAGACAAAATTCTAATGACTAAGGTGAGGAATACAATCAAGGCAGTACCTTTATCCTTAAGGAAATGAAGAAATATGATACATGAAGGTTTAAAAAGATACCATTTATAAAGCTGTGAATCATTTGCTTTGATTTACCATAAACCAAGTAATTAAAAATATAGGTTTCTATTATGCAGGCATTGAAAGTCCTTGAATCTTTGGAGGAAGATTGACATTAAATATGACAAGATCGGGGCCAGCCCTGTAGCCGAGTGGTTAAGTTTGTGTGTTCTGCTTCGGCAGTCCAGGGTTTTGCTGGTTCGAATCCTGGGTGCAGACATGGCACTGCTCATCAGGCCATGCTGAGGCGGCGTCCCACATGCCACAACTGGAAGGACCCACGACAAAAAATACACAACTGTGTACTGGGGGGCTTTGGAAGAAAAAGGAAAAATAAAATCTTTAAAAAAGAGAAAGAAAGAAAATAAGAAAAAAATAAATAACAAGATCAACTATTTGAGGGCAGGGATTTTTTTTAATTGAGATATAATTAACACATAGCATTACATTAGTTTCAGGTGTACAATATAATGATTCAATATATTTATATATTCCAAAATGATCACCACAATGTCTAGTTAACATCCTTTATCACACATAGTTACAAATTTTTTTCTTGTGATGAGGAATTTTAAGATCTATTTTCTTGACAACTTACAAATATACACTACAATATTATTAATTATAGTCACCATGCTGTACATTACATCCCCAGGCCTTATTTATTTTATAACTAGAGGTTTGTACCTTTTGACCACCTTCACCCATTTGGCCCACCCCCTGCCTGCTACCTCCAGCAACTACCAATCTGTTCTCTGTGTATCATGAGTTCAGTTTTTTTTAAAGATTCCACATATAGATGAGATTATATGGTATTTGTCATTGTCTGACTTATTTCATTTGGTATAATGCCCTCAAGCTTCATCCATGTTGTTGCAAATGGCAGGATTTCCTTCTTTTTTATAGCTGAATAATTTTCTATTGTATATATACCACATTTTCTTTATCCACTTGTCCATCGATGGACACTTAGGTTGTTCCCATGTCTTTGCTGTTGTAAATAATGCTGCAATTAACATGGAGTGCATTTACCTTTTCGAGTTAGTGTTTTCCTTTCCTTCCGGTATGCACACAGAAGAGGGATTGCTGAGTCGTGTGGTAGTTCTATTTTTAATTTTTTAAAAAAACTCCATACTGTTTTCCATAGTGGCTGAACCAATTTACATTCTTACCAACAGTGCAAAGTAAACCATTCTGTTATTTACTCAGTTTTTCAGCTGATATATCAGACAGGTGTTGTTAAAAATGTCTCGCAAACAACTAATGAAAATAATAAGTTTAACACACACACACATATACCAACTCTGAAAGTAAGGAAAGCTTATATAATGTCAATAAATGGCTTTTTATTCTTTTCTGCTTATCTTTATTTCTAATTTTTCTACAATGAAGCTGAATTACTTGGGTTAAGTGTTAAGTTTGTTGAAATGTTCATACGTAGAAGATTAATGGTTGCTAGCCAAACTCAGGATGCTTGAACTGAAAAATTAATTGGAGAGTATTTCATCCAACGTTCCCATGTTACAGATGAAAAAACTGAGGTAGAGAAAGGTAATGTTAGCTTTGCTAATAATGATCTGAATACATAGAATATGTAACGCAAAGATTCTTAACCCTGGCTGCTTTAAAGGATAATAAAGGCATGCCTGACTGAACCCTACCCCGGACCAGTTGAGTTAGAATAAAGGCAACTGTGGCCTGAAGTTCCAGGTTCTCCATACTGCCTCCAAAGACTCTAAAGTGGGGATCATTACATCAAAAATAAAACTGACAGAAACCTTAACAAACATCTCTCTATAAATCTCCCTTTCCTAAACATACACTTGTCCATTAAATGTGCGGTCCAGCTCATTCCAGAGCAGAGGTTGGCAATAAGGATGCTGTATCTGTCTCTCACACTAACGGTGCAATTGTTCTGCTTTGCCCCCTTTAGATAAATTCACATTTCAGATTTTGCAAAGCATAATAAGAGTATCTAATATTTATTGAATATTTATTATGTGCCAGGCATTGTTCTATATATTTTATTCATTTAATCATCTTAGTCCTATGAGGTAGGTTTTACCATTATCCCCATTTTACATGGGACATTGAAGCTCAGAGAAGTTAGATAAATTTGCCTACAGTTACCAAGCAATTTACATGGGCAAGCCTGGAGTTGAACTCAACTGAACTCCAGTCTGTGCCCTTAAGCTGCACACCGCTGTGTAAATAAAATGTTTATACTTAATCAAGTTGAAGGAATTAACTTGGATTCTGATTTCTCCATAGTAACAACTAGCTGGGCTCCAGAAGAAGAGGAAAAAGGAGCACGTGAGGGAGAGAGAGAGGACTGTGCAAATAGTACCTGAAGGAGAAGCTAAGTGAAGTGGTTTCCCCTGAGTAAAGTCTCTAAGCTTTAGTGTGTGGACTTCAAGTCGTCTGTTAACTGCTCAGAAGACTTCTTACCTACTTCGTGGCTGTGCTCTGAGAAGCAGAGGTTGCCAGAGGCTGTCCTCTGTGTAGGCGGAGTGTGGCCGCATCCTCAAAAGTCTACTGCTTAAGTTTCCATGCATTTAAAATGAAAGAGGCAGCATTGCAGGGTTCCAGTGTCTATAAATAAACAAGCCTCTGCAATCAACAATAATAACTTAGCCAAGGTTAATATTCCTTGAATCCTTGAATTAGCCAAGGTTAAAATCCCTTGATTTGAATCATCTGGATAACTATCTACCATATTACCAAGACTGCCTGTAATTCAGTACTTACATTTGTGTTTGCATTTACAATCCTGTAGCGCCCAAGGATCACCCATAATCATGGTATTTATCTTATGCACATGTTGGTCAGCAAGTATGGCCACCATTCTAACATCAAAATGACTACAGTTGGTCCACATTTACCTTTTTTTACCAGTTGTAGATAAAAAAAAATTTCTCTCCTTTGCAATTTAAAGACATTTTTATAAAATAAGAATTTATTCCCTTAATTTACTTATTAAATGGGAATTGATTTAACATTGCAAAAACAATATAATAAAGCAGAATAATGTGTTTCTTGCCACAGGCTAATTGGCAAGAAAACAGATATAGACATAATAGACAACCAATTCAATTTCTCCCAAGTCTTTACATGGTACCGCAGTGGCACTGTGAAATGAAGGGTTCAGTGGTTTGAATAGAGAATAGAGGTACTAGAAGTCAGGTATCACAAAGTGGGTTGAACACAGTGAACTAAAAACAAACGAAAAAACATTGGGGCACTCAGAATCATATTCACTTTGCTAGGAAATATATTGCCTATGTCTATCAACGGTAACAGTTCGTTAGGATGTATGTAGCAGCCAACACTCACGGAAATTTTTCAGTTGAACAACAGTTTCTATATCTCCAATATTGAATTATATCATTTAATTGATAGGTCCATTCAATAGGTTGGTGGTTTAATATGAATTCCTTTTTTTAAAAGGCAAAATCATATCAATAATAATAACAAAGACCCAAATAATGGTCTACTATGTTCAAGATCAAAAGAATCAGATCCACAAATGATACATAAAACCCAAACATCTTTTATATTTCTATATTAAATTCAATGATTTAAATTTTGTTTTAGCAAAATAGTATGTCATACTAAATTAATAATTAGTTTTGGCCTTCATGTTATAAATATATGTATTTAAAAATTATCATAATACAGTTTCAGTCAACACTGAGGGCCCAAAGAATTTTGCCATTAAATGGGGTCCTGGGGCCGGACTGGTGGTGTAGTGGTTAAGTTTGCAGGCTCCACTTCAGTGGCCCGAGGTTTGCAGGTCCAGATCCCAGGTTCAGACTTAGCACCACTCATCAAGCCACACTGTGGCAGCATCGCACATAAAATAGAGGGAGTTTGGCACAGATGTTAGCTCAGTGACAATCTTCCTCAGAAAAAAAAAAATTAAAGAAAAATTAAAGGGGCCCATACGTTAATCTAGCTTGGAAACCCTGGATAGATATTATCTAAAATGCTTTCCCTCTATATTTTTCTACGTCTCTGAGCTTTTATCATCACCATGTACTCCACTGCCAGCCGGGCATCTTGCACAAGCATCCGATGGTGACGATAGGCCAAAAAGAGAGGATGAGGCTCAGTCGGGGTCAATCTGTCCTCACAACGGAGATGCTAACACCACACCATCGATGCTGAGACACTCAGGTCATTTTCGGACAAGAAAGAGCACGTGTACACATTGCATGCATCTAATTCATCTATTTCATTCAAAATGTATTCTTCTGAAAGAACTATTTTACAAATAAAAATGAATAAAGTGACTTTTCCTAAAGTGAGGCTGGGTAGAAAGTTAATGAATACAGCCTGTTTGTGATTCCAGATTGTTTATCAAAGACCTACCATTGGGAAAAAAATAAAATTTCCAAATCTATCTTATCTAACAATTCAGGAAGCACAAGGAAAGCGGCAGGCAGCATTCTGGGCTTGCTGGCTGGGACTGCTCACGCTGGCTCTGTTTTCTTTCTTGCTATCATAGCCAGCAGCCCATCTTAATGAAATTTGCATTTCCAGTGCTTTACCTTGATCTTCTTTGAATGTCTCTGAAAAGAGTTGAAATTTGCATCACTTATTGCTTATAAGTTTCAACACATGACTATATTTGGGGATTCCTATTAGCTTTAATTTTTTATTTCTATTAATGCCAATAAATAAATAAACGTATCAAGTTTTTGGCAGGTGGGAAGCGCTTGCACCAGCTCTCCGGTGCTGTTGAAGTTAAATGGAACCATTGCACAGAGACAGAGAAATTTCCCACCAACGTGATTGAATTCAGGGTGAATCAGCTTGTTTGCAACTTCTAGATTTTATTAAACCAAAACAAGCAAGAAAAAGGAAAGCATTGTGAACTTCTAAGGTTGACTTTGTTAGTCTGACTGTGCTGTGGGCAAGAAGCACTGAGCACAGAAACAAAATGGAAAGGCGAGAGCACGGACTCAGCCTTAAACACCTACATTCTACAACTATCTTAGTCTTAGTTTTCTTTTCAGCGAAATGGGGTTTTCTGTTTCCTCCACAGGGATTTAGAGAAAATTATAATGCATGATGTATATGAAACACCTGCTACAGACTAAGCACTCAGTATAAGTTATCTTTATTTTTCAATGCTATTATTATTATTATAATTGTTATTAACACTGGACCCGGCACTGAGTCATTTCCAAATAAATTTTAATTCTCATCCCTTTGAACTCAGGGTACAAGAATCACTCTTGAAATTTAGCTCATGGCACTCATTAGATTCAGAGGTGAGCAAGGGCATTTCTAACCCTCCTCCCATACTCCTTTCCTACCCGGGGCCCAGTCAGTGCAATTTAATCTCATGTTGTCTGGAAATGTCAACTCCCCTAAAAGTCCTCGGAGACCTTGTCTCTCCCCCTCTACCCAACCTCCTCCCCACATGAAGATTAATACAATTAAATTTGAATAACCCTTTACAATTTTAAAAGTGCATTCACCTACATTATTGCATTTAATTCTTATAATATCTCCAGTATTTTTATTTTTATTTCACAAATGAGAAAATTAAGGTTCAAAGAAATTACCAATAATAATAACAATAATAGGCACTGTGCTCCTGGCACTGTGCTAAGTACTTTGCATACATTACGATTTAATCTTCAAAACAAGTCTGGCAGTGTGGGAGGCACAATTCTCGGTGGCCCGCAAGATTGCCTGCCTGCCCCTCCTCCCCATCCCTGTACGCATAACCCTTGGTCCTGTGAATCTGGTGGTTTTCTCATCGGAATAATGAAAAGCAGAGCTGACAACCTCTTTTCATAAACTGCCATTGCCCCAGCCCTTTCCTCTGGTCCCCTTCCCCTCTCCTCAAAATCCAATCACGAAAGATTTAACATCTGCACAGCAGGAAACCTCTAAGAGTCACCCTGATGGGCTGACGATGTCCGTGCCTTTTCTATTGTGAAATATTTTTTATATGAACTCTGACTTCAGAGACTCACTGAACATCCCCTAGCCTCACGTCCACTGGTATCCTTTGCTTCAGATGTACCCGTTGCGTTTATCTCAGTAAAACATGTCTTGTATATGGTTTACATGCCAGAGCACTCACATTCGCCAGCCTCCATGGGATATGTCAGGTGTATGACTAGGTGGCCATAAGTAGCAGAACCCAGCAGTCTGAGTTTAGTGCCCTGGCTTTTGGCAGAGCACCATACTGCCTTCCTTAGCCATCATGGCCATCTAGAAAGGAATAAGTACTCAAATGCTAATCCTATCCCCCCATCCAACACCCTAGGGGGTCCAAACCCAGCTCATTAAATGCCCAGATCCTACTCCACTGGGTGAAGGGAGCTAAGACTACCCTCCAGGTGACACGGTAAGGATGGAATCCTAGAAATGCATGCTCAAGTCTCATGTTGGGGGGACATAGAAAACAAAGGGGCATTTGAACTCCCTAAGCCCAAGTCCAACACCTTCCCAAACCCTGAACAGGACACTTTAATTCTACCTCTAGATAAGCTGAATGTGAAAGAGAGGTGATTGTATTTTGGGTTCGAAATTCTGCCACATAAAGTTTTAGAAACATTTGAAGATTGAGAAACTTCTAAATGATTTATGGGTCAAACATGTCATCTCAACAAGCACATTCCTGTCTCAGGGCCTTTGTTCTTGCTGTTCCCTCTACCCAGAATACTTTTCCCCATACAGACCATCACTTCCTTCACACCTCTGCTCAAACATCACATTGCCAGTCCCTGTGTAAAATATGAATCTGCTCCATACCCTCCCCCGACGGCCCTTGTCCCCTCTATCCTGCTGTTTCTCTCCATAGCCCTGTCTCATCTGCCACACTATATAGCGACTTATTTGTTTATAATATATAGGTACGTATTATACATTGTATATAATATAGATCATATACAATATAATTATATATAATAAAATATATAATATATTTAACATATATTGACATATATGCATATTAACCAACTACAAAACTAATATACATATTAACTAAAACATAAGCTATAAGTGGGCAGGGAATTTATCTGCTTTCTTCACCCCTAAAATCCTGGTCCCTAGAACCGTGCTTGGTACTTGGTAGATGTCAGTAAATATATGCTAAATATTTCTTTCTGAACAAGGAAAGCACTAGAGAAACTAGATGTGTTTATGACAGCTCCAAAATTCATACCTAAAAACTCAGAACACAAGAGTGATGTTGGTGGTGAGCACAACGCAGTCTACACAGAAACTGATATATAATAATGTACACCTGAAATTACACAGTGTTATAAACCAATATGATCTCAATGAAATAATTTCAGAAACATAAAATAAAGTAAGTTGGCCAAGTTAAAAAAAAGAAAAAGAAGAGTGGATCTTGTATGTGAAACTAAAGGAAGGGCTGAGAGACACCCGAGATATCCACTGGGGGGTTAGAGGGGAATTCCTGCCGAGAAGCTTGGTCTGCAGCAGACGGCCGATCCAGAGAAGGATGTGCACACTCAGAAACAGGAGCCGGAGTCTGCAGAGGCAACAGGCCCCATCTCAAAACTCTCCCTAAAGGTGTGGTTTCACGAGAAAATGAGATGCTCTGTGAGCAAGGAGAGGAAAGAATTGAGGAAAGGTCCTAGAAACGCGAAGAGAAAGAGACTAAAGAGGAAACAGAAGATCTTTCTCTGTGGTCTAGGTTATTAGGTACGAGTTTCTACTGCTGACTGATTAAGCAGGACAGGAATTTTTAAATAAAAGGATTTAGCATTGTTTAAAAAATCATGAGAGGGATGGAGAAAAAGATCAGAACTTGCCTAATCTTCTCTGACTGGCATAGTTTTTCAGGTGACCAGCCATCCCTGAGTACAACACAAAGAGCTTGGTGAGGGGCGGAGCTATGGATGGGAGACATCGCTGCCAATCAGTGAGAGAGAGGAGGAGGGTGGACACAGGGCCAGGAAGGGACAGGTGCTCCAGGCGACATCAAGCCACAATCCTACATAAGGCCTGTGTTGTCTTAAATTAGATTCAAAACTCAGAAGAAACTTTGCTGCTTAAGACAGAGAGGAGGAAAGGAACCAGTAGCAGGTGGAGTTAGGATAAGCAGGCTGAATTTCTCGTGGGGTTGGGGTCAGAAGTTCTGTCAGGCATGCCGGGACACCTCCTCCTGTCATACAGCACAGGGCCGACAGGTGCAGCCTGCAAATTCCCGAGGTGGGCTAGGAATGGAGAGTGGAACTGAACAAAGCAATTCAAGACAGAGCAACACATCACACACTCCAAATGTAGCTAAGAACTGGGAAATAAGCAAAAAGCCACGGAGCAGCCAATACAACTATGTCACAGCTCACCCACACAGTTCATGCTCTTCCTCAGAGAAGAGACTCACGCTCTCTTCTGTATCCACTTACCCTTCTTTCATGCAAAATTCTACCAAGTGTAAGATCTGCATTCCAAGCCCTCAACAGGTCGGAAGCAGGAGAAAGGTGGACACACTATCTTCCACAAGGACTAATAGACAGCCCTTTAATGTCATGGGAGGACACAGAGAAAAACCAGAAGACTAGTAGTCTGAAAATATTTCATCTAAAGGCAAAAAAATCTTACATATCTCCATAGCTCAGATGACATCATTCAATTAGAAGAAATTATAATGAAAGAATTTCTCAACTGATTCATTCATTTATATAGTCAAGAATATTTATTCAGCATCTAGTATGTGCCAGGAAGTGGGCTAGTTGCTTGAGATACAGCCATGAATGAGACAAAGTTCCTGTTCATGAGGAAGGTTTAATCGAAATGAGAATTCATGTCATCTTAATACAATACAGTTGGTTACAATAGAATAATAAAGAAAGGCAAAGAAAGCTATAGCACCACGGAGGAAGGGCACAAAACCTAGTAGTGGAAGCTCAGGAGAAGCCTTCCAGAGAAATTGGGGTCCACGCCAGAGCCTGAGGGCTGAGTAGGACCTAGCAGGGAAAGTGGAGGCAGGAGGGAGAATATTCCAAGCGTGGAGAACAGTACGTGCAAAGGTCCAGAGGCAAATGACAGCACAGGGTCGGCTTTATGGGCCCACAGTCTGTCCACAGAAGCCATCCCCCCCGCCGGACTTCTTTAATATTCTGCTCTCACTGTCTTGAAATTCTTAATAACTTTATTTTCACACTTGTGTCTTGTAAATGAAGTCCAATAGGACAACGGAGCACGCACCTGAACAGAGGAGATACCCACAACACACGATGGGTATCCACCATCCTTTGCTGCTCCATTTGCTGGGAGCATTTATCTGACAGCACAGAGTTTCGGCGGATCCGAAATATGTGGAAGTTCAGTGAGACTCAGAGGAAGTACGAAATAAACATGTTGCATCTCTGAGTAAGTGGGTGGGGACTTGGACAGCCCCAGGAGGCTACACTTTCTGTTCCAACCAGGACTTGCTTCAAAAGCAGAAAGGAGGCAATGGCGTTCTAAGAAACATCAGTGACCAGGGACCCCTAGGATGTCTTTTCTTTCTGTTACTTCTCTGTATTAGCCAACCACTTACGCTGAAAATGATGACTTTGAAAGAAAGGGAAAGACAGAGTGCCTCATGGTTCTTTTTCGTTTCAATCCTTCCTTACTCGTCAGGAAATGAAGATAGGACGCATTCGTAGAATGTGTGTGTATCAAAAAGTGAAAGAAAAACCATTGAATTATCTCTGTGAAGTGCTTCCACTGTACTGAAGGGAACCAAATATGCATGCATGTGCAAGCTATGAAATACAAATTATGTAATTTCAGTGATTCAGCATACAAAATATATGCCCTTATAGTTAAAAACTGGAATCACACAATATAAAGATGAATGATAAAATTCATGCTAACTTAAAATTTTAATGTTTTTTTACTTAGAATGACATTAAGTAGCAAATAAAAAACACTATAACAACTGGAGAGAGAGACTGTGGAAGAAAGGAAAAAGTTTTATTTATTTTTTCCTGATTTTTGAAAATAGATGCCTCACATTTTCATTTAGTACTGGGGCCTGCAAATTATGTAGCTTGCCGTGCGATGGCATAAAAAGCTTGTATGACATAAAAAGTACAGAATTAGAGAAACATGTAGTGTATTATATCTGTGGGAGGTGCGAAGGAGGAAGGAGATGAGTCAGGAAAGACCACCTGGCAGTCTGCTCGTAAGGGGAATACAGCGGCTTTGTACTATCAATAAGAAAAATATCAATTTTCAGAATCAAATGATGGAGAAAGACTAATAGAGTTTCTAAAGAGCTGAAGTCCTGCCAAAAGCCATTCCTGGTGCTGCCACTTTGGGCTAAAAAATGTAGATCCCCATCTAATAAAGGAGAGTCATTTGAAGAGGAATAACCCAACAGATTTGCACTATATGCTTCAATGTGGAGAACATGTTAAAGTATGATAGCCAGTGGGATGCTGGTAAACTAGCTCTTCAAAAAAAAACAAAGCAGGTGGCTGGCCCGGTGGGGCAGCAGTTAAGTTCTCAGGTTCCACTTCGGCAGCCGGGTTCACCAGCTATGCACCATTTGTCAAGCCGTGCGGTGGCAGGCGTCCCACATGTAAAGTAGAGGAAGATGGGCAGGGATCTTGGCTCAGGGCCAGTCTTCCTCAGCAAAAATAGAGGAGGATTGGCGGCGGATGTTAGCTCAGAGCTAATCTTCCTCAAAAAAAGAAAGAAAGAAAAGAAAAGAAAACCCAAAACAAAACAAAAAGCTCTAATTTTTAGCATTTGCTGAATTCTGGTGTAAACGATCAGCTTGAAAAATTCCTGAATATTTAACAATAATTCTCCTAAGTGTATAAGAGCTGGTTCCTGCCCCCACTGCAGTAAATGGTTACCTGGTTGTCCATATCCTTGTCTAAAAACGAGGGAGCTCCAGTTTACAATTTATAAATATTTCCACCAAAATAAAAATATCTCAGACAAGTTAATTCTCTCAAATCTGAACACTTTGGTTATCTATGCTGATTTCTTCCAAGTTTTCAAGAGGAAGGACAGAATGGGGCACAAGTAATATTTGAAGGGATTATGGCAGAGAACGTTTCAGAACTGATGGAAAACCACAATCCATAGGTTTAAGAAACCAACAAATCCAAAGAATTAAAAAGAAAAAAAATCTACAGCCAGACATACCATACTGAAACTACAGATCTTAAAAGCAGCGTAAAGAGCTACAAGTTTAAAAATTGACTTCTCCACAGCAACCGCAGACACCAAGAACAAGTGAAATAATCTCTTGAAATGTGTGGGGTGAAAGAGATTAGTAACCTAGAATTTTATACTCCATCCAAGAATGAAAGAAAGGAAGGGGGGCAGCGCCGGCGGAGAGAAGGAAAAAAGAAACTTCTAAGAATTAAGGCAAAATGAGACATTTCAGCCAAACAAAACCTGAGAAACTGCCACCAACAGATGCTCATTAAAGAAAATTCTAAAGATTGTACTTTATTCAGAAGGAAAACTACCTCAGATGAAAGATCTAAGATCTAAAAGGGACAGAAGGGTTCTGCCAGTCGGGAAGATTTCTCAAGACCATCCCTAATGCAGTTGCCGTCTATTTTCAGCTTGCACACATGTAAAAGCCATACCAGCAAACTAAACAGATGTAGGGACCGCCCTCTCTGCATCCTTTCTTACTGGTGGCACCAGCCCCTGGGATGCAATGTGATTTTTGTCTTACTGTCTTGATGAGTGGCTGGAGTCAGGCAGCAGAGCAGTTTTAGATGCTTCCCCTTGCCTTTCCCTGTAACAGCTCTTAACCTATGGACCGAGGATCTAATCGGGGTCTGGCAAGGAAGGTGGGGAAGATTGGATAGGAAGAGCCTCAGAGAGCGGTGCAATTCTGAGAAGTCTCAGCCAGGCTGATGGGAAGGCGCTGAACTAAAATTCTTCCTCAGAGCATTCCTTTGCTGATTCCTACACTGCGCTCAGTCACTGGCTGGGGGCAACTGGGGGGCGGCAAGGGGGCTGATGTGAACCCACCGTTGATCCAAAGATGCCGTAGCAGGGGCTGTCAATCAGCCACACTATTCACGACAGATTCTCTTGCAGGACATCTGAGCAGAGTACCTCCGTGGCCCACAGAGAAGAAACGGCACATTTGTTCTAAGAGACATACAAGAATATTTGCAGCACAGTGTTTAGAATAACCCCTAACTGGAAACAACTCAGGTGTCCGTCAACAGGAGGATGGAGGAATACACGGTGGCATGGGCATACAGCGGAACACTGCGCAACAATAAACGGACTATAGCGACCGTGCATGGACATGGATGGATCTCACAATGTTGGACCAAAAGAAGGCAGTCACAGAAGAAGAATAGAATACAGTATTTCCATTTATCAAGTTCCAGTATAAGCAAAACTAAATTACATATTCCTGATGATATCTACAAGGATGGTGAAACCATAAGAAAAAGCAAACTATTAACACAAGCATAAGGATAATAATTACCTCTGGGGAGAAGGGAGGGGAATCTCAGTGGCTTCTAAGGGACTGATAACACTCTGTTTCTTTACCTGACAAATGGGTTCGTGCAAGGGTGTTAATTTTGTTTTTTTTTTTAAAGATTGCCACCTGAGCTAACAACTGTTGCCAATCTTTTTTGGTCTGCTTTTTCTCGCCAAAGCCCCCCAGTACATAGTTGTATATTTTAGTTGTGGGTCCTTCTAGTTGTGGTATGTGGGACACCACTTCATCATGGCCTGATGAGTGGTGCCATGTCCGCGCCCAGGATCCGAACCAACGAAGCCCTGGGTTGCCAAAGCCAAGTGTGCAAACTTAACCACTCGCCCACGGGGCCGGCCCCAGGGTATTAATTTTAATATTGTTCTTTGGCCTGCATGTATATGTTTTATAGACTTTTCCCATGCATATGATGTATTTTACAATTAAAATGTGTAATATGACTGTTTTATTAGACACCTAAAAAATTTTATTTTTCTTTCTTTTTTTGCTGAGGAAGATTAGCCCTGAGCTATTATCTGTGTTAATCTTCCTCCATTTTATATGTGGGTCACCTCCACAGCATGGCTGACGAGAGGTGTAGCTCTGCACCCAGGATCTGAATCTGTGAACCCAGAGCTACTGAAGCAGAGCACACTGAACTTAACCACTCAGCTATGGGGCCAGCCCCTAAGCAAAAATGTTTGCTTTTTACAAAATCCTTGCAGTGGGGCCATCCCTGTGGCCAAGTGGTTAAAGTTCCATGCACTCCCCATCAGTGGCCCAGGTTCTTGGGTTCAGATCCTGGGCGTGGACCTACTCCCCTTATCAGCCATGCTGTGGAGGCATCCCACTTGCAAAGGAAAGAAGGATTGGCACAGATGTTAACTCAGGGCTAATCTTCCTCACCAAAAAAAAAAATCCTTTCAGCAAACTAGATATAGAAAAAAACTTCATCCTAATGAAAACTATGGAACAGAAACATGCACTAAGCATCACAAGTAAGAGCAGAACATTAAAAGCATCCCTGTTAGGGCCAGGAGAGGTGCAAGGATGCACTGTTGTTGCGAGTTTTCTTCCTGTATGAGAAGCAAACTTCCTTTTTATGAATTTGAAAACATTTAACTCACTAATACAGTTGGTACTCACTCCGTTTGTCATATTGACAAAGGCTAGACTGACATTCTCGTCACAGGGTGACTCCATCCTATTCCCAGGAATGGCTATGAATATACAGTCCCAACGTCCTTTAATATGAATTAATTGTGCCAACAGTACCAATTGTTTTGAACTGGACTTTTGTGGACTTGTAATTCTGTTTCTCTGCTTCTTTTGATCATCAATCACCTTTTAGAGATCCATGCCTTCAGAAGATGAAAAAATGAGGCAATTTGGTAGAAGGGTGAAAAATGTGTTGTGTATGAACTCAGGCATACAGCTTAATCTCTCCATTCTTCTGTTTGATGTCTTAAAAAAATGAGGACTGGGATCGGCCTGGTGGCCAAGTGGTTAAGTTCACACGCTCCACTTCGGTGGCCTGGGGTTTCGCTGGTTCGGATCCTGGGTGCGGACATGGCACCACGCATTGGGCCACACTGAGGTGGCGTCCCATATTCCACAACTAGAAGGACCTGCAACTAAAATGTACACCTATGTACTCAGGGCAATTGGGGAGAAAAAGCAGGAAAAAAAAAAAGGAAGATTGGCAACAGTTGTTAGCTCAGGAGTCAATCTTGAAAAAAAAAAATGAGGACAACAAGGCTGACTTCGCAGAAATGTCACAAACTTTCAAAATAATGCATGTCAAAGGCCTAGCTCAATGTCCAGATATAAAAGATGAGCCAAAACAGTGAAGTTGTGATTATTTTCTCAATTTCTCTATAGCCAGCTAAATTCCTGAAATCAGCCCTCCAAATGCTGGTTAAGGGTCCTGGACATCACTTGCTGGCCCTGTCCTATTCAACACGTTTATCAATAGCGTGAGACGTGGATGAAATTTCTAGATGATGTAAAACTTGACCAGGTGACTGAGATGCTTCAGTGGTCCCCAACTACACTGCGACCAAAACCAATAAGATGAAATTCTATGCGAGCAAGAACAAGGCCCTGTGCTTGGGCTTCCTGACGTGTGCGCCTCACGCCAGACTGACAGAAAGTTATGTCTAAGAAAGACTCTGAGTTTGATGTGACACATGGCTTTGAGCTAACAGTGTATGAGAGCCTATAACATGCAAATTTAGGTTACTCAACAAGACAGTGTTCTGAAGAAAGCAACAGAGAGGAATGACATGGCAGGCCCCAGATGCAATGGGCAGAGAAGAGAGCTCGCTCCTCGTCAGAGTCCCATTACCTTCTCAGAGACCCTCATGAAGTGGTGGTGGGAACACACAGACTTGGATGACATTGATATCAAGCCTTTTTTTTTTTTTTTTCTGCTAAGGAAGACCAGCCCTGAGCTAACATCTATTGCCTATCTTCCTCTTTTTCAGCTTGAGAAAGATTCACCCTGAGCTAACACCTGTGCCCATCTTACTCCTTTTTTTGCTTGAGGAAGATTTTCCCCAAGCTAATAATATCTGTGCCAATCTTTCTCCACTTTATATGTGGGTTGCCACCACAGCATGGCTGACAAATGGTGCAGGTCCACACACAGAATCTGAACCCACGAACCCAGGGCTCCAAAGTGGAGCACACCGAACTTAACCACTACACCATGGGGTGGCCCCTCAAGCCAATTTTTAAACTACCAAAATGTCTATTTCAATAACAGTCTCAGGGAATAGGAAATACACACCATCACAAAAAGTGTTGTTGTTTTTTTGTTTTAACGCTTGACAGCAACAATATAATAAAGTGACATAAAATAACCACAGGAACAAAAGCAAGAAGACAGAAAAGGTCAGGAGGACAGTCAAGTGACCACAATGACTTGGTCATCGTCCTGCTTTCGAAGCACCCATTTCCCCAATTCATCTCAAAGAAAACCAATCAACTGCTTCTGGTATTTTCTTCTATCTCCAACTCTTTTTGTTTTTAGGTTTTTGGCTCCACATTGCCACTGGGTGGTGCTCAAAGTCCACAGAAGCATCTTGGAACTGCAGAGAGCGAGCAGAAAGCA
The DNA here is from genome assembly GCF_037783145.1 of Equus przewalskii. Taxonomy (NCBI): domain Eukaryota; kingdom Metazoa; phylum Chordata; class Mammalia; order Perissodactyla; family Equidae; genus Equus; species Equus przewalskii. Next base: position 39,520,272 of record NC_091839.1, read on the forward strand.
GGCGGCCCCTGACTGGTTTTCTGACACTTGCACAAAACATTTAAAATATTTTCTTTCTTGTATTGACACGTCAAGAAGTACAAACACCGAAGGAAAGGAAGTGGCCATCTTTAGGGAGAAGGAAGACATCGCTGCAGCTGGGAAAAAAAAAACCGGCAGCTGAGGAAGAGGCTGCTGGGGCAGTTTTCAGAGATCAATAATGTGCAATCTCCTTTAGCTGAGGCTGTGATTGGCAGTTTATAATAATGACAGAATTGAGGTCCTTGCACAGAGGTTTGTTTTCTTTTTTTATCAGCTTTTGTCAGCTGCACAGAGGCGCTGGCCTCCTCTGCAGCTCTCTTTTGCGTGTGTGCACTGTGTGGATGTGTGCATCTTATGAGTACGTGTTAAATACGTTCCTGCAAAGGCCAGGCAGGGGCTGCCCTGGAGGCCCAGACGGTCTGTCTGGCTCCAGCGACTATTCCCTTGGGAAAATCAAATACAAAACGCCGCTCAGACCACCAATTATTGCAGTGTTTTAGATAAGGCAACTTGCACTTTCCCCCTTTGTCCAACTCCTGAAAGGAAGGGTTGCAAACCAGAGGAGAAAAGAATAATGAGCTTTTCATTATCTAAAGAGCATGTGCTGAAAAGTCCTTTGACAAAGAGAAGATGGAAACTGGGTGTGTCCTGACTGGCTCTAGCATTTTCTTTTGTAGCTCTAATAGCATTTTTCCAATTTTCAGTTTCCCTTTATTCTACTGATTTACCTAATACATGGATAATAAAATATAGTTGGATAGAAACAAAATAGCTGGTGGTGTTAGGTAATAAAAAAATAATAGCTGACACTTACTGAGCTTTTATTACATGCCAGGTGCTGAGCAATTTACTGCCTCCCTCCCTTTAAAACTCACAGCAACCCTAAGAGGAGAGAATTGTTATCATCGCCACTTTGCAAGTATGGAAATGCAGCTTCAGCAAGGTTCAGTAACTTGTGCAAGGACACACAGCTAGAAAATGGCAGCCGCTGGCACAGACGCATCTCTGCACCAAAGCGCATGTCCTTCCTTTTCTATAAGCACATTTCACTGGGATTTCAGGATGTCCTAGTTACAGCACTCACCCTGAAGGACGGTGTCCTGGTTATGAGCTACCTTGCTGGCCCTGCGCCATCAGCCCCTAGGTCCCACAGAGCAGCACTGTGATCTGAGGATGAAGAGAGACCACGTCCAAAGGGTTGTGTCACCAAAAATAAGCTGAGCATCCCTCTGCATCCAGTGCAGAGGCTCATCAGGCAGTCTGGATTCGACTGACCTCCATTTCCATCCCATGGCAGTCACTGGAGAGCACCCTGAATCTTACCAGCTGTAAGACCTTGGGCAGCTTACTTAACCTCATTTATGTCTTTAAATCTTTGAAATGTAAATAATAACAATACCTACATCACAAGTTGCTATGAGAATTAAATGAGTTCATGTATATAATGCTTCTAACAGCGTCTGGCAAACTGTCGGACCTAGTAAATGTGGACGATTATCATCATGGAGTCAGCACCTCCAGATTTGCTCCCCCTTTTCTAATCACAGCCTCCTCTCTCCACACACGACTCCTGGTCCACCATGACGGCATCCTGACTTCCAGGCCCTTCCTCTCCAAAAAATCTTGCATCTGGCTGACAGACTAGTGTCACTAAAATGCCACCAGGTTTATGACACTGTCCTTTTTTTTTTTAATCATGACCATTCATTATCTAGAAACTAAAGTTCTATATCCTTAGCCCAAAATCCAATGTTTACCATGGTCTACTCCCAACTTCTTTCCTAGCTTTTCTCCCCGGTTCTCACTTTATTCCAGTCATGCCTTTATACATGCCTTTGTACATGCCATGCCACACGCCCACCCCCGTCTGTCAAAAGTTGACTTATCACTCAAGACATGGATTAAATTCTACTTTCCCCCAGCCTGAAGTAATTTTTTTCTAGTTGGAATTCCTACAGCTCTCTTTTGGGCCACTCATTTATTTCTCTGTGCTTATTCACGTGTTTTATTGTTATTCTTCTCTTGTTTTATGGCTCTTTCCTCAGGTCGATTATAAGCAGATTGACGGCAGGACTGTTGAAATCACAAACAGCTTCTGTAGCTGAAAGTCCTGAGCTGGTGCGGGGGAAGCTCTGAAGGAACTTTTCACCAGAAGAAAGAATGGAGAGAACTCCTCCCCCTCCTAACTGGAGTCTGTGTTTGTGGTTCTGAAACCTGAAATCCTTAGGGGAAGCTTCTAAGAAGGTGGGTGTGAGGTGCTCAGTCCTTCTGGATTTCCTGGGGTAGTAAAGTATGGCTGTGTTTGCCAAAGGGAAAGAATGGCAGCCTCACTGGCACCAAGCTCTGAGCAGATCAATTTTTCCTGCAGGCTCCAGCCAACAACACACTCCAGCGAGCCCTGAGGACGTAATGGGGACTGCTCTTACCAAGAAGTGTTAGGAGTGACCAAGAAAGACATACAATATATGTTTAATGGTTTTAACATTCTTGAATAAGGAGCTATTCTCTAATTAAGTATCAGAGTCCTCCGGCCAAAAAGTCTGCAAAATAAAATGTGCTCTGGCTTTAATTTGCCTGTCTCCCCAGAGGTTTGATGCTGATCTTCCAAACACTGTTCGCTCTGAGAAAACACAGCAAAAGAACCCGTGGCTTGGGGTGTTTTTTGATACCTTGTAACGTCTGCATTGATAAGGCTGGGTAGGCAATACTGCAGTGACCAATCCCAAAATCTCAGAGGCTCAGTAGAACAAAGGTGAATGTTTCACTCATGCGACCCGTCCATTGCAGGTGGGGAGACATGCTGCACATAGTACTCGGGGCCCCAGGCTCACAGAGGCTCCATCATCTGAAGTATCACCCCGGAACAGTACCTGTGGGAGGCAAAGAGAAGTCATACCAGCCCAGAAGTGACAAGCCACTTTCACTCACAGCTCATTGGCCAGAAGGGGTCACATGGCTCTCCCTATCTGGGACCTCTTGGTGAGCATTCCTGTATTTATCCAAAATGTCTTAGACACACAGCCCTGCATTTCTCCTCTAATGGATATCAGTGTCTGTTGCTTCTGGAAAAGGTATAGAAAACTCAACAATGTACTTCAATCAGTCACATATGGGGAGAATAGAGAGTCCAAGCAGATGACCTCAGTGTGTTTAATTCCTGGATCAGGAAATTAAACTCCTTCTGAGCCCCATCGACATCTGCTTCCTTGAATGAAAACAATCATCTAGGCCTTCTTTGATATTTTGATTAATGGAACAATTACAAAATATGATTAAATGCAACATTTTCTCTTTGCCTTCTGAGTAGAGAACGGTCAGACAATAAACACTTGATTTGTCTGGTCAAGAGCAAAGTTACAGACAATCTTTTCATTTGTGTTGCGACTTCATGGAGCTGTTGGTGGTGGTGGTGGTAATTTTTTTATTACCTCTGTCTTAAGAGAAAGAACTTGTATTAATAAGAACTCCATAGCCGGATTTCTTCACATAAAAACGTGAAGTGACATGACAAATGAATCTATCAGGAAATTCCCCTCATTTAAGCGAAGCCAGAACTCCAGGGACTGAAGACAGTAATCATTGCCGCGCTCTCTCTAGTGCTTAGTTCAAGATGTTTATTCAAGAGAGTTAAGGGGGACGAAATGCAAAACATAGGATTTTCCAGCAGTGCTTCAAAATTAAGACCTAACATCCCCAGGGAAAGGAATTTCAAAAGCAAAAATAGATGACACCAGTCCACATGCTTATGTGAGTTCTTATACCAAACTAAATGGAACTCTAATCATGAGCAGCAGCATTTCTCAATCAAGGATGCGCATCAGGAACACCTGTGGAGTTTGAAAGCGTGTGCCTGCTCCGGCTCAGGCACCAGGGATGCTGAGCCACCCGCCCCAGGGTTGGGCACAAGCGTCTGTAATTTTTAAATTCCTACGTGAGATTATGATTTTTCTTTAATTAGGAAGCACAAATCTAAAGATAAAACCTCTATTACCTAAAAGAAAAATGGCATTCTGTCTTTCATTCTCCAGTGGAATTTACAGTCGCTAATGCGTCCTCCCTTTATTCAAATAGGGAAAGAGAGTCAGGCCACAAAGGCCCCACCACCACAGAAAGAGTCATTATTGGAGCTGACATTACGTCTAGAATTTTCTTAACCAATAATCACTCCCAATTATTTGCAGCCATATAAGTGATAATTAAATCCTGCTCATCAAAGTTACTCTCTGGATCGTGTGTGGCCTTTGTCTAGGTGTGAGCAGACTGTCAGTGTGCGACAGCAAAGCAATTAGCGTCTATCTTCTTCGTACTTAGGACAAAAGCAAATCCTGTGAGATGTGACCCCTGCCTACCTTCACCATTCCAGCCACACCAGCTAGCTGTTTCTCTCTCAACGTGTCAAGTGGCCTTTAGATGGGACAGGCCTGAATGAGCAGGAACATGGATGAGAGGGCCCCAACATGGAGTAGGCCCTGGGGCAGCGAGCCAGCTGTGGGCTTGGAGCAGTCCCGTCTGGCTGGAAGAAGGGGTGCTCTACTGAGGGGTGGCCAGTCAGCATCAGGGAGGGCCAAGACAGAGCAAGGAGCACGTGGGGGAACATGGCCACCGAGAATTCAGAGGCCATTGAAATCTGGAGCCCCACTAGCAGCCAGACTTTCAGAGTCTAGAAAAGCATTGAATTAGGTCCCATGCCTGGTTCTGAGCTTCCTCAAAAATAAGGCAAAGGGGTCAATGGCTGACTTTCATAAGATTCATTTTCTCCTCTAATAAACAGAAAATTATCTTAGATAAATGTTTAATGAAACCAAAAGTCAGAAGAATTTGTCACAGGAGACTTTAAGGAACATTTCACTAGCTTAACTGACTTTCTTTAATACTGATTTTTTTCTTGAAAACATGGGTGTTTCCTTTATTGACCTCCTTACACAGATCGAGAGAAAACTCCGTAGAGTGGCAGAACAGCCCTTTGTCACATGGGCCTCACCCACAGACTTAGCCAGGGCTCCAGCTTTTCCAGCCCACAGCGCCACACCACCGTGCCAGAGCATCGGACCACCTCCTCGCTCACACCACGCTCTGTCACATCTCAGAGCACGTGAACTAGCTGTTGCTTCTGACTGGAATATCCTTGGGCTTCCTTTTCTGCCTTGCGAAGCCTTGTTTATGAGTCAGATCCCAGCTTAGACGTTGCCACTCATCAAAAGTGGTCCCTGCCCCAACCTCCTATCCGACTCTGAGCTGATGACCCCACCTCTGCCCCAATGCCAGTACACCTCAGGGCCTTCTCAGGGGCAGCCAAGGTGAGAATCGTTGTCTTAGAACCAGTATCTATTACACATTTATCTGAGATGCAACAATTCCATCTTTTCCACTTAGATTGAATCCAAGTGAAACTAAATGTAATGTTTTTTATTAAAATGGCATATACAGTATGATCATGTTGGTCTGCATATTTGTCCTTCTCTATGAATATATATTAAAATATCTGAATATGATTATTGTTTCTGAGTGGTGGGATTACGAGTAACTTTTTGCCCTGATTTTTGTTGTTTTCCATATTGACAGAATGTTTTTAATAAGGATACTTTTATAAAATTAATAGTCATTTGAAAGAGGCCTCTCTGGCTTATCTAAAAATGCCCACCACCCTCCACTCCATTATTCTCTGTTGCTGCATGCGATTGGTTTTCTATATAGCCCTCACCACAATTTGTAATTATGTACTTATTTATTCATTTGTTTGTTTGTTTCATTTTATGTCTTTGCCTCTTAACTATAAACTCCTCAAGGGAAGGACCATGTTATTTTACTCACCACGTATACTCAAAACCGAGCTCAGTGCCCAGCACAGAGCAGCTACTCAAAAATCATGAAGAGTGGGTGGATGAATGAATATGTAATATAATAGGAGGGAGACCAACATACCTTGGGGAAAAAGGAAGACAATGAATATTCTTAGAGAAGATCCAAGAAGGCATCACTGAGAAGGAGACACATGAACTGAGTCTGGAACAATTAACAATATTTTCCTGGGCTGTGAAGAAGGAAAGCTTTTCTGGCAGTGGGAATATCCAGGGCAAGTGTACAGAGGCATATTACACGTCTCTATGAAACCAAGGTTGGATGTGGCCAGAAGATAGGCAGAGTTACGTGAGGAAACGAGGCTGAAGGGACGTGTTGGAGCCCCTTGTAAAGAGCCCCGTAAGGAGCAGGGATTTTAATTTACAAGGGAACCCTAGAGCATAGAGACAGAAGAAAAGGAGAGCAAAGGGCAAAACTCGAGGAAATACTTTCCTGAAAGAAGTGGAGGGAAAATGGGCTCAAAGAGAGCAGTGAGAGAGAGGGAAAACCAAGAGAGGGAAGCATAATATGAGACAAGAAAAAAGAGTTTTAAGAGCCAAGAGTGTCAGACGCTGCAAAGAGACAAAAACAATAGAATTCAGCAAATAAACAGACAGTAATGAACATAGAGAGACTCAATATGGTAAACGAGGGATGCAGAAACCAGAATATAAGGAGAATTTGTGTTAACTTTTTATTTTGAAATTATTTCAGACTTGCAGAAAAGTAGCAAAAATAGACCAGAGAGTTTCCATATACCCTTCACTCAGCTCCTGCTAATGTTAACATCTTGCATAACCATAGTACAGCTATTGAAACCAAGAAATTACCATTCCTACAATACTGTTAACTGAAGTACAGATTTTACTTGGAGTTCACCAGTTTTTCCACTAATGGTCCTCTTCTGTTCTGGGATCCGATCCAAGGACTCCACTTTGCAGTTAGTAGTTGTGTCTCCTTAGTCCCCTCCCCCCTGTGACAGCTCCTCATTGTCCCTTGTCTTTCATGACTTTGACATCTTTAGAGAGAACTGGACAGTTGCTTTGTACGTGGTCCCTCCATCTGGATTTGTCTGATGCTTTCTCGTGATTAGGTTGAAGTTACGCATCTTTGGTCCTTCTCAGCACATCATTTTGGGGGCCTTTGATGTTGATAACGCCTTCATACTAGTGATGTTACCCTTGACCACTTGCTTAAGGCAGTATCTGCCAGCTTGCTCCACTGTAAAGTTATAATGTTTCTCTTTGTAATGAATAAGTATCTTGGAAAAGATACTTTCTGACTCTGCAAATATCCCGTTTCTCCTCAAATTTCTGCCCAGTAATTTTAGCATTCACCAGTGGACCTGCCTACAACAATGATTACTCTGATGGTGACTTTCTATTTCCCTCATTCCTTCCATATTCACTAATTGGAATTCTTCTGTAAGGAAGAGAGGTGTCTTCTCGTTTACATGTATAGTTAAGCATTTATATCAGTATGGATTCATAGATACTTACCTTATGGGCTATAATCCATTATTATTATTTATTTTGTTCCTCAAATTGTTCCAACTTTGGCCATTGGGAGTTCTTTTAGGTTGGTTCCTGTGCTTTTCAACATGGCTCTATCAGGGGAACTTTCTAATTTAGAGATTTAATTTCAGCTTTTAAAATAAACTGAGCCTTGCAGAAAGATTACATTGCGATGCCATACTCTGATAAAATTCTCCACCTGTTTCCTTCTCGAACCTGTGAACAGACTGATGGGGTCTTGGATGATGTCAAAGCCTGCGGTAAAGCGGACAGTATGATTTTAAATCATCCGCTGCCGTCTGATGGGTGGGTAGGAGGGCAGGTGTGAGAGGAGGCCAGGGGGCTCTCTGGGGCTGAGCTGGGTGTGTCTGGGGAGAGAGGAAAGTTTGAGATCTTAATATTCCTGGTGTGGGGTAAGCAGCAGGAAGCTCTCCCCCGCCCCCAACTTTCACCACAAATTGCCACTTCCCATTTTTATTTTGAAATTCTTCATGCTAAAGGGTAAAAGTATATTATTTCTATTCTAAAATAAAATCAAAGATTTACTGAGGTCTGATATCTGGAATAAAAGAGCCAAAAAACTTCAAAGGTTGATGCAACTGGCTGGTGCCCTTAGGAAAATTGTGGAATTGATAACTGAATCTCTTCAAAGACATGGAGTCAATTCTTCGAGAAGGAAGTTCGTGAAGTGCCCAGTAAGAGCCCATACCTGCCCGACTTCTCTCTCTCTCTCCCAGCCCAGGCCTCGCTTTCTTCCTCTTCCCTTCATGCTCCTGAGGGAGTACAGAGAGCCAAGTAGGGCCACCTGCAAACCCCCTCCTGTAAATCTCCAGCAACAGTGAATAGATAGGTGGAGGGAAACAATTTCCTTCAAAGGTCAGGAGTTAAATAAGTCAGGGGATGTCACGTACAGCATGATGACTCTAGTTAACAATACCGTATTACATATTTGAAAGGTGCTAAGACAGAAGACCTTAAAAATCCTCATTACAAGAAAAAAAATGTGTAACTATGTGAAGTGATGGATGTTAACTATCTTTTCACAATATATACATATATCAAATCATTATGTTGTACACCTTAAACTAATGCAATGTTATTTCAGTTATATTTCAATACAAGTTAAATTAAGAGCATAGTGATTTTCAACAATATCTCTTGAATACATTAATTGCTTTTTAAAGATTGGCCCGGAGATAACATCTGTTGCCAATCTTCTTTTTTTCCTTTTTCTCCCCAAAGCCCCCCAGTACATAGTTGTATATTCTAATTGCAGGTCCTTCTAGTTCTGCTATGGGGGATGCCGCCTCAGCATGGCCTGATGAGCGGTGCTAGGTCCGCGCCCTGGATCGGAACCGGCAAAACCCCGGGCTGCTGAAGGGAAGCACGTGAACTTAACCACTCAGCTATGGGGCTGGCCCCAACTGAATAAACTAATTTAAAATATAACTTCATGTTTTTAAAAAAAGTCAAGATCGCTGGTCTTGTCCTAATTTATCTCTATAGTAAACTGGGCCCAAAACTCTCTGAAACCTTAATAGCAAGTCATTCTCACCATCCTATCCAAATTCAGCTCTCAAATTCAAGAGACACATGAGCAAGTGAGCCCATGTATATGAAGAAAACGTTTAGTGGCCCTTCTCCCAACCACAGGAGAGAAAACGGACTTGGCAGAACAAACCAATAAAAGCACTTATTAATATTTTTATGTTCACTAATGTGAAACAATAAAGACAGCAAACTAAATGAAGATCATGTTAATGGCATTTCACGCATCTTAAATTAGTAATAACAGGTTACTATATAATTGATTCTATTGTCCATCCTTGGCTTGTTAAACATTTTTCAGGATTTCCCTTTCTCGAATGTTCAGTAGATGCTTTAGTATATGCTTTGTTTTGTTGTAGATGGCAACCAAACATAGCCAATTTTTTTTTTGTATATCTTGTCCTCTATCTCACTGTTCCCAACATTTCACGTCATGGCATATAGAAAAAAGTAGGGTGGACTGGAGGGTATTTGGGAATGTCCATATGGCACTTGATTAAACAAACAAACAAAAAGATTTATAGTTATGAAAAAAATACAAAGTATCAAATTTGTGTAAAGCTTTTTTTTTTTTTTTTTTGGAGGAAGATCAGCCCTTAGCTAACATCTGCTGCCTATCCTCCACTTTTTACTGAGGAAGACTGGTCTTGAGCTAACATCCGTGTCCATCTTCCTCTACTTTATACGTGGGTATGCCTGCCACAGCATGGTTTGATGAACGGTGCCATGCCCACACCAGGGATCAGAATGGCGGACCCGGGCCCAAAGTGGAACATGCAAACTTAACCGCTGCACCACTGGGCAGCCCGTATGTAAAACTTTTAAACAAAATATTTTCAGATATTTCAATGAGAAATTTGAGCATATTTCCTTATAATTTTTGTCAGGTTTTATGATTGAAATGGCTACATGAAATTCATCATCAAAACAATGACAAACTCAGGCCAGCCCGGTGGCCGAGTGGTTAAGTTCACACACTCTGCTTCTGGTGCCAGGGGTTTCGCTGGTTGGGATCCTGGGCGCGGACATGGCACCTCTGGTCAGGCCATGCAGAGGCAGTGTCCCACATAGCACAACCAGAGGCACTCACAACTAGAATACACAACTGTGTACTTGGGGGCTTTGGGGAGGAGAAGAAAAAAAGAAGATGGTAACAGATGTTAGCTCAGGTGCCAATCTTTAAAAAAATAAAAGGACAATGGCAATCTCTTCAAATTTTTGATAATCACTACCAGCCAAAAACTTTGTGCATTTAGGTAGTAAAAAAATTTTAAACCATTATTCCACAACCATTCAAAACTTCATAATAGTTTAAACTATATGTAAAGGACCTCGTGACTTTTCCTTTTCTTTCACTGACAAATGCCATGCTGAAATTCACATAATAATGTGAATGATTTGGGGCTTTAATTTTAGCTTATTTAATATTTCTAAATAATATTGAAGCTGTAATTTACCTAGTGCCCATGCATCAGAGCTGTCACTCTACAGCTGGTTGGATGCCACTAAAAGGGCACATCAGAGGCAAATGAACAGAAGGATCCCATCAGTATGGAGACAAATGTGCGCGGTCAGCTAGACCCATCCCGTCGGGCATCCCCAGAAAAGCACACAAGCTCACCAGCCTCACTCACTCACTCTTCCAAAAGCTCCATACACCACTCGTCCACTAGGGGCAGCAGTGCCTCTGTAGCTGACTGATGCAACAGAGGAGTTGGCAGTCCAGGAGAGCCTCTTTTTGGCCACATTCAGCTTCACAGCGCTGTGGTGACCGCTGGTGTCTTCAGCTTCCGGAGCCACACGGCGCACCCTCAGATCCCTGCGCGCACCACTCTGCCCCTGCAAATGGCGAATACATCCCTGATGTTGTGACTCTTCCACGTCAGAGGGGGGTACCGGCGACGCACAGTCACTACAATAACTGCGGTGGTAACCATAACTTCATAGAGATAGTTAATAAATTCCCTCCCTAATACCCAAGGTTAAGGCTTTATTTCCCACCATAACTTCAACCCAAGCATCTGCCGGCAATCCTTTATACCCTCGCCCACCAGCTCCTCGATCTTCACACAGAGGCGGTGCATTTCTAGGTTTCCTTTCTTCCTCTTTGTCTTTTCTGAAGCCGTCTTGGGCAAACCATCACTTCTGCTCTGCCTCCCAGTTCCCCTCTGTTTCCTAGGCCCAGCCCTAATGCCAGCTTTTTCTAATTATCCTCAACATGAGTTGCAATTGAGAAAAAGGTGTGTAGAAGGAAATTTGCACATGCAGAAATTCTTACTGTCAACTCAGTTGAGAATCAATTACTGTTCACAGACAATTTACGACGGAATAAGTGACTATAATTCAAAGACACTTTCTGATCAAGAGCATTTGGAGAAAATTGGTCCAGTTCTTCGTGCTTCCCACTTTACTATCCTACTTTCTGCAAACATTCCATTAACGGAAAGGGCTTTAAAACAACAGAATATCTTCATTGGAAGCATTCTTACAAATTTTCAGTTATGAGCCAAGCTTTTGGCTGCTTCTTCAGAGGTTCCTACCCAACCCCCATTTCCCTCCGTCTTCCCAAAGCCTCAGCTTTCAAGTCCTTCGGACGAGTAAGCCCTGCGAGTCAGATTCAATACGAAAGTATTTTCAGAACATGTGTTTTCTGGGAGTTCAGAAGGGGAGTTCATTAAAAAACATCCAACAGTTATTCCTTTTTTATGTCTCTTGTTTTGAAGTTCGATGCAATAATTAACTTCTCTCTTTGCTCCAAGGAAACTCAGAGGCGGCTTCAGTTCTTTGTGAAAACAGTGTTTAATATTTACAATTCCATATGCTACACAGTTTTGAATAGGACAATATAGAAATCCGACTTGGCTTTCAGAACAGAAAAATCTTTTTGTGTTTCTCCTAATTAAGCTCGAAAAGGAAGCGTCTGAAGGAGGGGTCGGGTGAATCAAGAGGAGCTGTAAAGTGAAGCTGAAGCCCAGGTTCTAGGCAAAACATCAGTGGACAATTCACAGTTCAGACTTCATTTCTTTGAATATGATGGCTTCTCACCCTGGGTAGACCTCCAAGAGAGGGCTTCTATTCAGTATCCTGGGAGAAATAGGTCCTCTGCAGGTAAGGCAAAAACTTCATCCCTTGAGAAGAAATTGGAATTTGAAAGAAGCAGCACAAAACGGGAGGTGGAGAGAGCAGGGTTCCACACGTTCTCAGTGCCTGTACAACCGAAGCTTTTTGTGCCTCCATTTATCCAGTTGTCAAATGGAGATGGTGCTGCCTACCCTGACTTGGAGGCCATGGGGGTTGAGTGGGACTCACTGACACATTAGGCACAGAAAGCTCTGAAAAGTAAAAGTGCTATGCTAACATCAGGTGGTTTGACGTTGATTATCTTTTTGTCGATTCAGCAGAGCTGTCTGGATCTCTTGAGGTTTGTGATCCTAACCAACTTATTCATATCAGCTTCACAGCCATTTACACGTGGATTCTTTGGTTTTACCTTCCGATTGGACCAGATTCTGAGCGGCTCTTCTGGTTTTCCCATAGATGGCAAAAACAAAGCAAAACTATTTGGGGCAATATTTTCTCCAGCAGCCTGTCAGCAGTATAAGGATAATTAAGACATGATCCTTTGGAATCTTAGATGTCAGCTAAGATTCTCACCAATTTAAGACATTATCTCCCCCAAAATGCAACAATGGTCATAGTAGGATGATGATATTATGGGCAGGGCTGCCATGTAGGATTGCACAGTGTGTGTACTGCACAAAGGTGCCGAGTCAGGGGCTAAGGACTGACTGACATCCACTTTTCTGTGTCATTTAATTATGAAGCTGTTTACTCCAGGTGCTCTGCCTGCCCTGAGAGGGCATCCTTCTCTGTTTGCACAAAGGCTCCATATGGGCCAGAGATTTTGCCTTATGGGTGATTACTCAGATTCAACAGGGGTCGGGGAAGAGGTAGAAATGAGTAGAGTCATGGCTTTTCCTTTCTGCTTTAATCCAGTTCAGCCGCTTCTGAGGCAACAGACTCGTCGAGCAGCCCTTCTTGCATCTTTCTTCCCTGTCACACATTTTCCTGCCCCAACTTTTTATACCCTCCTCATTTTCCTTTCTCTTCCCCCTCCATCTCTCCTTCCCTCTCATCTTTTCCTGCCCTTTCATCTCACTCCCAGGAGACAGACTGATGCACAGGAGCCATCCCTGTTTTGTCAACATCCTCCTTGAGCCCTAGTCATCAGTGACATCCTGTAATCATTTAGCAGTCTCTGCTCCTGGTCAATTCTTGACACAACTACAAAGTAGACGTCTTGCTTTTTTGTTTCATCCCTTTATTGCCTGCCTGACACCCCTCTCTCCCTGGTAACCAGAATCTAGGACCCACAGTGCCTATGGACCTGGTGGCCTGCTTAACTTATCTGGTGACATTAATGACCCACTGTGATGCCTCAGTGAGATGTGTTGTCATTTAAAAGGAATGGGCCTGGGATTCCGTGTTTTAGTCATAAGGAAGGAATCTCAAATGGGAGAATTGGGGGCAGCTCTCGGCTGAGGTGAATGATGGAGAATTTTTTGAAAGAAGCGCCCCGCAAAAATGTGCTTACTCTACCCCTAGTACTTTTTTTAGACATCTTTCACCTAAATGATAGATTTGAATCAAAATTTCCAGCCTTTGTTCCTGCCTCTCTTCCCCCTCACTGCTTATGTATCTGAGATTTTAATCTTTTCTCTAGAGGGCTATGTCAGCGCTTTCTAATTGACTGTCCAAAAAGATATGACATCCACTTTCTCAACCAGGCCAGTCCAGAATCCATCCTTGGTGGTCCAGCATCTTCTCTTCCTCACACCCTCCTGAGCAATCCTCGCCATCCTTGTGGTTTTGGTACCACCAACCAGTGAGGACCCTCAAGCCCCTACCTCCAGGCAGGAGTCCTTTCCTAAGCTCTCTATCACTGTCCACTAGACATGCTCATCTGGTACTCCTTAGATACCTCAACTCAGCAGGTCCCAAACTGAATTCGTCACCTCCCCCCTCCGCTTTTCCATTTCCCAGTTATTGTCACAGTCATCCACCAGCCACCCAAAACACCAAGAGTCACACCCACAATCATCTCTTCATTTCCTCCTAATTCCTCCCAAATCTGTCCCCTCCTCCTTCCCTCACTCTCACTGCCAGTAGGTCATCACCATCTCTTGCCAAGACAATAGCAAATGCCCCAACTCATGATCCTGTGTCCAGTCTCTCATCTTCTCCAATTACCATGTACTTGAAGCCAGAATGCTTTTTCTAAAGTGCAAAGCTGAGTATGTTATTCTTTTAATATAACTTCTCAAACTTCTTCACTTAAGTACTCCTAATGCAAGAAGAGTGAATGAGCTCCCGGGAGGTTTGGGAGGGGCCAGAAGAACAGGATCCAGAAGGCCCCACTCACAACACGAGGTTTCTTTTTAAGTCTCCATTTTTAATCTCATTTTTGCGATTTTGCATTCTGTGCCATAATATATCAGTTTTTGCTTTGAAACTAAAATGGCATTTCTCCAAATCTTAAAACAAAATTGATCCTGCAGAAAGGTGAATGTTTATCCTGGGGCTCCAGGAAACCTCAGGTCCTCTAGTTTGAGAAGCTAGGGTCCTAGACAGAATGCACATTTCTTTGCATGTTATACAAGGACCTTCTTGACAGGTATCTATTTGTCTCTGCAGCTTCGGCCCTCCAACCAGCTCCCTGCGATCCAGGCACACTGAACCTCTTGCAATCTGTGATCATCAGGCTCCCATCTCAGGACATCTATCTATGCCGTTTCCTCAAACTACACTAAACCTTTCCCACATCTATCTATTTATCTGCTAGACCCAACTCAAGTATCACCTGCCCTGTGACGCTCTCCGTGACGAACTGCACCACAGTGAGCTAACCAGCCCTCCTGTTAGGCCACCAAAGTCCACACCTCTCCCATAGCATGCATCTCGCTAGATTGTAATTCTTCATTTATGTGTCTCTTCCCCACTGGACTGTGGGTTGCCTCAGGGCAGGGTCTGTGTCTTACTCATCTGGGCCTTCCTAGGACCAGCACCATGGCGGGCACATGGTCAGATGGAAGGTCAACATGGCCAAGACATTTCACCCTAGTGCTCACCAGGGTTGACTTGACTGATCTGAGTCACCACGGGGATGTCCCCTTCCTCTCTCATTACTCCTTAAATCCCCTCTGTCAGACAGACTGGTCCCAGATGGAGGGCAGTCAGTAGCTTTCCTCTCCTGCTGAATCCTCCAAACACGCCCTCAAGACCTGACACATAGTAGATTCCCAAGGAGCATCTGTTCAATATTGAATGACCCGGTGGTCAGCACCATTGTTCTCTTGAATTAAGCTGCATTATATCTCCTAAAGAATCCTCATGTCTCTGAATCCCCATGATCTAACAATGTGCCAGCACTTACTACACATTCAATAAATGTGTAATAAATAAACGAATGAACGAGTGAAGTAATGCATTCATATGTATTTCAGTGTTTCTTGAAAACACTTTAAGTTTTCACCCTGACACCTGGTGTGTTTACCAACTGTTGGGAATTGGCATTTCACTCAGAAATGGAATCTTGACGAATTGATGATGACTGAAATTTTTTTGGAAAACCATATCTGTGACCAGTGAGATTTTTTTAAACTTCAGGCTCCTTTAGGAGCAGAACTTTTAGGTGGCTTTGATCTCTACCATAGCTAATAAAATTTAATGGGTAAAAACCATGGTCCTCAAAGTAAGTACTCTGTTTTTAAGTATAACTACTCAATAAATGTGACTTGGAAGCATATCACTGCTCTTAAGCATTTGGATAGAACTCAGTGAACGTGCTTGTTACTCCACCTAGCCCACAGTGAGTGCTCACTGAGTACTTTGCTCATCATTTATCCGTTCCCATCCAGATCTGAATGTGGAATGTAAGAGCTGATGCCTCTGGAATTTCGAAGCAATGTCCAATTTTAGTTGAGGACAAGGATATTCCTTCCTTAGCCATCATTCAGTTACAACCCAGCTGCCAGAGACTCATAAGATGTACTTTACTTTCTTTTTCTTTTTTTTTGACTAGGCATAGATAAGCAGATAGAAACTTCAGGCTGGGAAGGATTTTGTCTTTCCCAAACCCCAAAGCAATGTTCTCCAATTTTTTTTCTGATTGAAAACTTCTACCAGTAAAAAGTTTCTGACCAAACATTCCCAATAAATGCATACTTATTTATTCATAAACTTTATGCATGTATTACCATACTAATGTATCTACTTTTATAAAACTCATCAAAATGGGCATTTAGGGGCCAGCCCAGTGGCATAGAAGTTGGGTTCACATACTCCACTGTGGCGGCCTGGAGTTCACCAGTTTGGATCCCAGGTGTGGACCTACACACTGCTCATAAAGCCATGCTGTGGCAGCACCCCACATACAAAATAGAGGAAGATAGGCACAGATGTTAGCTCAGGGCCAATCTTCCTCACCAAAACAAATGGGAGGGGGCATTTAAAGAGGTGATACAAAAAGGAATCAAAATAGAGGTTATGTTTTCTTCCCTCCCCCCCAGGGGATTGTCTGGTAACTGGCCCCTGCCTGGAGGAGCCACACTTGTTCTGGAAGGCTCCACGGGAATGAGACTCTCCAGTGTCAGGTCACTGAGTACGTGAGGCCCCCGCTTACTCATGGGCTCACTCCTTTCAATTAACCCTATCAAAAACAACTGCCTTTAAACTTTTAAGAAAAAAATAGAATTCAATGATAAACTGATGATTTAAAAGACTTTATTTCCTGTGGAACCAGCTTTTTGTGATCATGCTAAATGCTGTATTTCATTCCAAATCAAAAGAGCTAGACTGCCGATCAGACTGTCAGATAAAGAGAAAGACAACAAAGCTGCAGTATATCCTCGAAGCATGCCAAAGGGGAATGGTAAGAGAAAGGTGGGGGGTATCTCACAAGGCCATACACATTGAACAAATTAATTTTCCACTCCAGGAAATCAGCAGTCATCCACAAGGCACTTGGTGAAACATTTAAATCTTGTGGTGATAGCAAGTGCTGCAATAGCACTGGGTGTGGTTCTCCAACTTGATGTTTCCCATCACTGTGACCTGAGGGGGAAGGAACAAAAAGAGAGAGAGGAATTAGATAGACAGATAGATTGCTAATAGACAGATAATAGATAATAGGTAGATAGATGATAGATGGATAGATAGATAATAGGTAGATAATCATAGATAGGTAGGTAGATAATAGGTAGGTAGGTAGATGATAAATAGATCAATAATAGATGATAGATCGGTAGGTAGATAATAGGTAGATAGATGATAATAGATAGATAATAGATACATAGATGGTAGATAGATAAAAGATAGATAGATGACAGATAAATGATAGATAGATAATAGGTAGATAGATAGTAGATAGGTGAGTACATGATAGATAGATAGACAATAGATAGATAGATGATAGATGAGCAAAATTGAAAACAGTAAAATAAAATTGTCCATAGCCACCTGAACTAAATAAATGCTTGCTATATTTGCGTATTCTCCCTTTCAGTTGATATTTTCACTCTAAAATGTTAGATTTGCGTTGTCTAAGTGTGGTATATACTCTCTCCCAACATGCCCCTCATCACCTCTACCCCTATTCTCTTCATTCTGAATAAATCCAGCCCGTACCGGCACGCTTACAGGCTCTTTTGATTAAAGGGGACAAATGCAGCCCCTCCTTGCACAAATGCCCACAAAGGATAGGTCATCACACACCTCTGGCGTTAAACCCCACAGGTGTGCTCTGGGACATTCCTCTGGTTAAACTGTTAGAAAGCTTCTGGGGCCCTTTAAGTTCTTACCCTGATAAATGCTTTGGCCACACAGCATGTGGATTCTGAGGTGATGTTCTTTGGGACCAACATTGTCTTCCTGGACCTTGCTGGAGTGGGGTACGCTCTGGAGAAGCAGCAGCCCTTACACTGGTAAATCGGGATGCCCAGTTTGAAGAAGTACTTGTTTTCCCTTAGCTTGCATTCTGGGCAATCTATCACAAAAAAGGCAAAGACTGAAATAATCCAAAAATGATTCAAAAGGAAACTATGAATTTTTGCTTTTAATGGGATGTTAAATATTCTTTTTTCTATTGGAAATAAAATAAATAAATACTTTTGGCTATATGGTAATCTTCATACCTAATATTTATTTGTACTGATTACAGTTATTTTCATGGGAAAACAATTTTTGCAGATATGCACGGGAAATCTCAATAGCAGCAGTGTCTCTCTCTACCCCAGTGCTAATAGTGAGCCTATGGTGTGTCGACAGGGAACACAAAACTTGACAACTGAAAGCTCCATGCTCACCTGAAAGGAGAATTTTGCCCAGAAGCAAAATATTTTCCCCTTTCGAATCTGCTATTGTTTTTTCCTCATAGAAACTCCAAATATTGACAGAGAAAAGTATGTTAGAATTAAGAAAGCTTGTCGACTGTAGAGAACCTGATGTTAGATCAGGCATTCATAGTTACAAACTGAGATGAAAATATTACCACTTGTCTAGAGAAAAACCATAACCAATAGTAGCTCACAATTTCATAGCAGATGGAATTATATCAGCCACTATATGAGATTTTTCAAACAATATAACAAAACAAATTTACTGTGTAAAGTGGTTTTGTTTTTCTCACTTGTGAGCTGATGTGAAAATTCATCTACAAAGGCAACTTTAAAATCCTCTCAAACCTTCTGGGAAAAATGTCAAAAAAATAAAAATAAAAATAACGAGCTTAACAGAATAAGGAGAATTTTCTGATGGTAAAACTTAGGTAAAGAATAATCAGGAATCTATTTCAGATGAAAATGTACCAGCTGCTATTTAAATGGACATGTAAGATATCGTTTTCACTGTACATTTTTGGAAACTAATTTAATTTTATGTTCACAATCTTCAAGTGCCTAGATATGTACCCAGCAGCAAAGATTTATTACACATCTGAAAAGAAGGTGGAAATGTAATTAATGGAGTATTGATGTACATCTAGAAATGTGCTTTTCTTATTACTGCAAATCCAAGTTCGGTCACACACCCTGCGTTGTAAACTCTCCATCAGGAAAGGAATGGAGAATATGCAGAAACACGGACAATGTGGCCAGGATGACAGCTGCATGTTTTCTGTAGTAATCCATGGCTCTTCTGCAAAACAGACATGGGAAAAAAAGTTACTCTAAAATTGGCTTCCCAGGCATAACAACAGCCAGTAGTTTTAACATTACTACTAATAATAGTCTTCGGTGTCTTGACCCCTCTGTTGGCAGCCCCCAACACACTGTAAAGCCATATATAAAAACACAATTTCTCTTTGGGAAAGAGGCAGGGAATTGAATCTCCCTATTTCTCACATCAACCAGTAGAATCAGGCTTATCAACAATAAATTCTGTTTTTTCAATATGTCATTCTGTTAAGAAGCCTCCATGTCCTTATTTGAAAAACATAAAACTTCAACTTGACAATGTCTAAGAATATGTACAAGGCTGGGTGGACAGATGGATGGATAGATAGATGAGCTTTTGTATGGTATATAAAATATACAAGGCTTTGAGCCCATCCTTCCCATTCCCACGTTACCATGTGGCTTTTTATTCACTGGTGGTGGGTGAGCTTTAAGGCTAACTGTCAATGTGCAGCAGTAAGTGCTGACCCAGCAACGTGGCAGGAGTAGACAGCAGAGAATGTTAATCAAAGTTTGCCTAAATGCACTTCTTGACTTATTTATACCTGTAGATACAGCTTTATCTAGCATTTTGAGTGCATGAGATGGGCTATCCAAGGTCAGCTGAGTGACTTACCAAATCCAGGCATTGACCTAACTACATCTGAGAATGGGGAGACAGGAAATTGGATTGTATCCCTACATGCCCCAGAAAAATCTCATGTAAGATAAAAGAGGCAAGGTTTTATCCTCTTTTTTATTTTACTTTTATTCTTTTGGTGAGGAAGATTGGCCCTGAACTAGCATCTGTTGCCAATCTTCTTCTTTTTTCTTGAAGAAGATTGTCCCTGAGCTAATATCTGTGCTGATCCTCCTCTATTTTGCATATGGGACACTGACACAGCATGGCTTGATGAGCCATGTGTAGGTCCATGCCCAGGATATGAACCCGTAAACCCCAGGCACCAAAGCAGAGTGCACAAACTCAACCACTATGCCACCAGGCAGGCCCCTTTATCCCTATTTTTAAAGTGAAAGTGTTATGGATTCCTTTTGCTCAAACCATGAGATAAGAGAGTCAGAGCATCATTTACTAATAAAAAGACAATTAAGAACATTTAAAGAAGAATTAACATCAATTTTACAGAATCTCTCTTAGAAAATAGAAGAGGAAGAAACCATGACCAAGTCATTTTATGAGGCCAGGATTACCCTGACCTCAAGACCAGACACATACAGAACAAAAGAAAACTAGAGTCCAGTGTATCTTATGAAGTTAGATGTCAAGATCCTAAACAAAATAATAACAAGTTGAACCCAGTAACATATATTATACAATGCAACCAATTGGGAATAATTCCCAGCATGCAAGGCTGGTTCAATATTTGAAAATCACTTAATGTCATCCATCACATCAATAGGATAAAGAAGAAAAAAGCCGTATGATTACGTCAGTTGACACAGAAAAGCATTTGAGAATATCCAATACTCTTTCATGGTAAAAACTCTTAGCAAACAAGAATCAAAAGAGTTTTCTCAATTTGATAAGGAGCGTTTACAAAAACCTACAGTTAACATCATACTTAATGGTGGAAAACTGAGTGTTTTCCCCTTAAGATCAGGAGTGTGGCAAGGATGTCCACTCTCACCACTCTTATTCAATATATTACTGGAAGTTTTAGCCAGCACAATATGGCAAGAAAAAGAAATTAAAGGCATACAAATTGAAAGGGAAGAAATGGAACTATCCCTATTTGTAGATGACATGATCATCTGTTAAAAAAAAAAAAAAAGGAACCTACAAAGAAGGTCCTGGAACTAATTAGTGATTTCAGCAAGATTGCATGACACAATGATCAACTGCATTTCTATATACTAAAAACAATATCGTGAAAGCAAATTAAAAACTCAGTACCATTTACAATCACTCCAAAGAAAATACTTAAGCGTAAATCTAACAAAATATGTACAAAAGTTGCATGCTGAAAATTACAAAATACTGATGCAGTAAATCAAAGAAGATTTAAATAAATGGAGAAACATCATATTCATGATTTGGAAGACTCAATATAGTAAAAATGTCAATTCTTTCCAAAGTGACCTCAACATCTAATGAAATTCCTATCAAAATCCCAGCATAACTTTTGTAGACATAGACAAGATTATTATTATTGAAAAGCAAAGGATCTAGAACAGATCAAACAAATTTAGAAACAGAACGGGAGGAATCACTCTTCCCAGTGTGAATGC
The DNA here is from genome assembly GCF_037783145.1 of Equus przewalskii. NCBI lineage: Eukaryota > Metazoa > Chordata > Mammalia > Perissodactyla > Equidae > Equus > Equus przewalskii. The sequence continues at coordinate 39,541,651 of NC_091839.1, forward strand.
TTATTGTATATCTACAGTAATCAAAACAGTGTGATGCTGGCAGAGGGGTAGACACAAAGATCAATGGAACAGAATAGAGAACCCCAACTAGACCTACACAAATATGCCCAGCTGGCTTTTGACAAGAATGCAAAGCAATTTAACACAGGAATTTACCCTTTTCAACAATGGCTGCTGGATAAATTGGACATTGATAGGCAAAACAAAGACAAAAACAAACAAAAATTCCTCAATGTAAATCTCATACCTTATATGAAAATCAACTCAAAATGGATCATAGCCTGAACTGTAAAATGTGAAACCATAAAATTTTTAGGAAAAAATTGGGGAGACCAAGGGCTACATTAAGAGTTTTTAGAGTTGATGACAAAAGTGTGATCCATAAAAGGAAAAATTTATAAATGGGACCTCATCCAAATTATGGGTTAGTCCTCTGTTAAGAGGATCAAAATACAAGATACAGACTTGGAGAAAATATTTTCAAGCAACATATCCAACAAAGGACTGGTAGCTAGAATATATAAAGAACTCTCAAAACTCAACAGAAAAAAAAATCCAACTGGAAAATGGGCATTGCACTGAAGAGGATATATAGATGGCAAATAAGTACATGAAAAGTATTCAACATCAGTCATTAGGCACATGCAAATTAAAACCACAATGAGATATTACACACCTAACAGAATAGCGAAAATAAAAAATAATAACACCAAATGGATGCAGAGAAACAGGAAAATTCAGACATTGCTGGTGGGCATATAAAATGGTAGAGCCACTCTGGAAAACAGTTTGGGATTTTCCTGTAAAACTAAACATGCACTGCTATATAACCCAGCAGTTGCACTTTTAGGCATTTATCTCAGAGAAATGAAAACTGTGTTCCTACAAAACTTGTATAGGAAGGTTCATAGCAGCTTTATTTATGAGTCCAAAACTGGAAACAATCCAAATGCCCTTGGCAGATGAAGGGTTATACAAACAATGGTACTTCCATACTAGAGAATACTATGTAGCAACAAAAGGAATATATTATTGATACACATGCAACTTGAATGTATCTCAAGGGCATTGTGCTGAGTGAAGGTTGCATACTGTATGATTCCATTTGTATAACACTCTTGAAATAAAATCATGGAGATGGAGAATACACTAGCAGTTTCAAGGAGTTAGTGTTAGGGAGCTGAGAGGGGTAATTGTGGCTATAAAAAGATAGTACAAGGAAGCTTTATAGTGATGGAACAGTTCTGCATCTTGATTGTGATAGTTATCACACTAGTGTACACACAGGATAAAACGGCATGGAACTACACACGGACAAACACACACAATACTAGTGAAATCTGAATAAGCTCTGAGGGTTGTACCAATGTCAATCTCCTGGTTTTCACGCTGTGCTATGGTTATGCAAGGAATCATCACTGGGGGAACTGGCTAAAGGGTACCTAGGACTTCCTTGAACATTTTTTCACAACTTTCTCTGAGTCTATAATTATTCAAAAGAAAAAAGGGTTTTTTTTTTTTTGGGAAAAAAAAGACATCTCAGGATGAGATTTAAAATTGTACGTGAGTCAAACTTGTGGTTATTTTTCATGTAGACTGACATAATAAGACCATGTTTTTGTTAGATGTTTATATCAACTCCTACGTCTTTTAAGAATAATTTGTCAGACGTAGAACTAACAGTTTATAATATAGAAAAACCGACTGCCTAAATATAGGTAAAGCTAAAACATATATATGTCATTATTTCTACCTGATATACATACTTATACACAAGTAATTATGGGCATTATTTTCCTTCATCCATGATTATCACTGAATAAATATTGTTCTAAGTCAGACATAATATTATTATTGTGATTATTTATAATTAACATTTAAATGATTTGTAAAATAAGTAAACACTCTTCCAGGGTACCATGCAAGCCATATATAAATATATATACAGCATATTTTGTATATATATATACATAAATATGACTCACCGAGTATCATACACATCCACCCATATATTAAATGGGGTACAAAGACAGACATGCTGCTTTTTGATGTGGGAGTGACAAAGTCATACTGCAGAGGGAACGTAGGCTGAGAGAGATTTTTGCAGCCACCTTTGGGGCGTACAACCTGCCATTGCAGTGAAAATCTGGGGGCAATGAACAACAAGGGGACTTCTCTTTGCAGCTCCCCTGCTCTGTTTTGATCACAGAAAAAGATGCTTATAAAGTAAATTACCAGGATTGAGAAATCTGTAATCTCAGCCTGTCTATTCTATTATTGCAAGACTTCAAGGCAAAGTAGATTTTTTTTATCTCTTATATATCATGGTTTGATGTGCATGTTTGCATGTATATATACATATACATATTCTATAGTTATATGTAAAAGATTGTTCCAAAAAGACTGCAAGTGCTTGGTACAATGTGACATCCTGACCTTCGCTTGCAAAGACGCTGCCACTGCTCCCCCACTGCCAGAGAGCGAGGTTTTCGGTTTTTCTGATGCTTGTGATAGATGGGGTGACTCAACCCTACTCTCCACACCAGGAAGCCCAACTGACTCATAGCACATTTTTGAGATGACTGGCTAGGATTAGAGGCATGATTCTTTGTTAACAAAATAGATTAAATCTAACTGACTTCTAGAGGGTTAACCTAAGGCTTCACCTCATTAGCCCCATCTAACCCAGCTAACTACCAAGGACAGGAAAAGTAAGTTGCCTTCAGTGAACAGTAACTAATGAAAGGGAACCTTGAAAGTAAAGCCTTTAAGCCCCAGCACACCACCTGGCATGAGATAGGTATTCAGTAATTGTTTGTTAACAGAAAACAGGCCTGTAAGTTTTAACATCCTGCCTGGTCCAGAGAAGATAGCAATAGCTCAGCCTTGGTGAAAGATTTGAAGGTGGAGAGTCGCAAAGGAAAGTAGGATGTTCAGAATCCTGCATCCCACCCACTCCCACAGAGCAGGCCCTTGAGCTGGCTCTCTTCTACCTCCTGCCTAGCGACCACCTCTGTCTCCAGGTGGATGAATTTAAAGAGTCTGGGGTCAGTGGTCAGGAAACTGAGCTTGGAGTGGGCTTGGCTACTAGTTTTCTTTCCTCGTGTGCTCTCGTTGCAGTAAGTGGGTTTTTACCTTGCTCTTGTAACATGTGCTGAAGCCTGGGTCCAGCAGTGAGAGTCTTGCATGATCCTATGCTCTGTCCCCAACCTAAATAATCCTCCAGGTTCCCTCTTCTTCCAAGTAGATGCTCAAATATTGTTCCCAGGTACTAGACTGACCTGGAAACCGATTAACACATTCACTAATAGTTGTCTCCAAAGAGAGTGACAAAGGATGGCTGAGAAATGGGAGGTATAAACGAGTAGAGACTGTTTAATACTCCCACAATGTGCCTCAAATCCTTTTAGCCATTCTTTGATATAGATAATTCATGTTTCCTCTATCTTATAAAAAGATGACTTTTGGATAATTTGACAGGGGTTCAACATTTGTTAGGTGCCAAATTTAAGGTCCAAATTGAATGCTTGGAAGATTTAAAGACTGAATAAGTACCTGCTACATGCCAGGCACTATGCCAAGTATGGGTGACACAAATATGAATGTTTCCTGCCATCTGATCCAGACACAAAGGCAAACTACTAGGAGTTAAGGTGATCAAGGCTCTAATAAAAGCATTTGCTTTGGTAAGCTGGAGACGTGAAAACGGAGAGATGCAAAACTAATGAGAACAAAGAGCATGTGCATTTACAGCAATAAATATATATCTCATTGTTTTGACATTTGTACAGGAGCTTCATGTATTCTGTAGTTCTCACAATTCCCCAGAATGTCAAGGTGTGAATAGCGTAGCCCCGAAGCGCCCCAGAGGAAACAAGGCCAAGTGAAGTCATACGGTTCAGCGGCAGTATGTGGGATGAGATTCTACTTATCAGTCACTTAACAGTGTTTTGAGCCTTCACAAAATTTTAAAAGGGAACAAACTTGTTTTCCAGATGCAATGGAGAGAAAAGAAGTGAAAAAAGAGGTCTCAGAGACAAGAGAAATAAACCACACAGCTTGTACAGCCATGCTTTGCAAAACATGGGGGTTTCCATAAAGAACAGAACAAAAGATGGCCTTAAAGTATTTATTTTAAAAATAAAGCAAAAGAGCAGGGAGTATTTAGAAGAAAACTGAAGGTTTCATAGAATTATAAGAATGATTTCAATTCCTTTATGGCCATTCTTGTAACAATTATATTTTGAGATATTTCTATGCTTAATTGACTAAATTTAAGGGGCTTATAACAATATGTACACTTTCTACTTTAATTGTTATTTAAAGACACTTTACAATGTTAACATAATTATGTAATTAAAATCTTGGTTTTTCCATTACCCTTCTGGTTTTTCCAGTACATCAGCATTTTTTAATTGTTTACATACTAAATGGAAAAGAAATTTTGATAAGACAAACTCTATGCACCATAAAATATTGTCTTAAATGAGAAATTCAAATGTTTTTTAAAAATAGTCAATTTTTAACACTATTGCAGCAATAAATGCTATCGGGAATAAAACATCGGATAGTGTCAATTTATCACTCAGAAAAATTAAACACCAAAGGCCAGAGAAGTTTTTTATGGAGCATTATTCTAGTAATGTAAGAATCTTTCTTGTAACTTTTAAAATTTGTACATTATACTTTATGTTTCAGCTCTTCTCATGCAATCTTTTGGCGCACCAAGTATCACTCCCATTTAAAAACACTATAGTATAAAAACATGTTTAATTTGCCTTGAAGTCTTTCAATAATAGGATAGACAGGCTGGGATTACAGATTTTTCAATCCCAGCACTTTTTACTTTATAAGTATCTTTTTCTGTGATCAAAACAAAGCAGGGGAGCTGCAAAGAGAAGCCCCCTCGTTGTTCATTGCCCCCAGGTTTTCACTGCGATGGCAGGTTGTATGCCCCAAAGATGGCCACAAAATTCTCTCTCAGCCTACATTTCCTCTGCAGTATGACCTTGCCAGTCTTGCATCAAAAAGTAATGGGTCTATCTTTGTACCCCATTTGATCTAGGCGGGCCCTATGACTAGTTGGACAAATAGAAAATGGCAGGAGTAACACTGGGCCAGTTGGGGCTGTGACCCTACAGTGACCTGGCAGTTCCTGCTTCCTTTCTCTTAGAAGCCAGTTGCCATGTGAGAAGTGCTACTCCTCTGAGACCACTGTAGGATAAGAAGTCCAAGCCACAAGGAGAGGCCCTGGAGAATGAGATGCCACATAGAGAGAAAGAGGCCAAGAAATAATGAGTGAAGAAGCCATCCTGGATGGCCAGTCCAGTTGAGCCTTAAGATGACTCCAGCCCCAGCCAGTACCTGAAGGCAAAGGCATGAGAAACCCAAGTAAAGAACTGCCCAGCTGAGTGCAGTACACCCACAGAACCTTGAGAGAGAATAATAACTTGTTGTTTTACCCACTAAGTTTTTGGGTAGTTTGAAGCCCAGCGATAGATAAATGATATAACTGCTCTCTCTTATAACAAAATTTCTCCTCCAGGGTTTGAGATATGGGACCACAATCTTGCCTCTCTACTTTCTCCTGGTTGGTACTTTTCCTCCGTGGGGAGTAAGTTACATAACACATATTCAGTTACTCTACCAGGGACAATGAAACAAAGTGTGAAAAATTTTGGACTTAGCGTTCTACACAATATCTGCAATACTGGATTTGGTAATAATAATAACTTACACTTTAAAAATTATACTTACCATTAATGGAGCACTTGTATGTGCCAGATATTCTTTTAGGCACCTTGAACACGCAAAGAAATTCAATACCCATGACATCCCAGTGAGGTAGTATTCTCATTTTGGCAGGTAAAGATATTCTAGAGGTGAAGTAACCTATTCAGTCACAAAATTTGCCACTGGGAGAGCCACGATTTTAGAATGTCTCTTCACAATTCCAAACTCCAAGCTCTGAACCACACTTCACTATACTGCCTTCAAGTCTCTATATTTTACAATGAACTTCTTAAATAATTTTTCAGATGGTATATCCCTAAATAGGATGCTGACATCTTTTTTTAGAGCAACTTTGTGTTGTACCAGCTTAAATGTAACTTGCCATGTAATTTTTTATCTTACGTATTTATCTAACTTCGCTTTCTTCAGAACAGCCTTAAGGAAGTCATTTCATTTGGATACAGAGGCATTTATAGCTGATCAAGTTGGGAGGACTGGAGTCTGGTTGGTGGGGAGTGGGGAAAAGAGGAGAAGCATTTGCTTTCCCACACACGCCCTTGCATAATTCTCTTTACGTTTCTGTGAGGAAAGCATTATTATGGCACCTATTTCATAGACTACCAAACTACACTCAGAGAAGTAAAAGGGTTTGCCAAAGGCACCTGAACAGTGGTCTGATCCTAAAATAGTGCCCTTCCATCTTTACCACCCCTGCAGCCTAGAGGCACACAGTTAATCCATTTCCTCCTTTAGGACACTGATCCACACTTGGATCATGCTGTTACCTCTGTCTTTTCTAATCTCATTCCTAATATTGCCTTTGATTCCACTCCCGGTCCAGCCTAAATCCCTTCTCTCTCCCTTTCTCTCTCTCTCTCACCATCTCTCTCAATTAGACCTCAGTGTATTAAGGATGCTAGAGCACTTCTACAATGTTATCTCTGAATCTGAAGAACCAAAGAATTACTGGATTACTTTGTGCAACATTACAAGGGTAATGCTGAAACGTTACAGACCAACACTAGAATTTGCAAGGATTATAAATCCGATAGCAAACTGCTATCGGATTTACAATCTGTAAAAATGGAAGTTTGGGAGCCGGTCCCATGGCAGAGTGGTTACGTTCGTGCTCTCTGCTTCAGCGGCCCAGGGTTTCCCCGATTTGGATTCTGGGTGAGGACATAGCACGGATCATCAAGCCATGCTGAGGTGGCGTCCCACATACCACAATTAGAAGGACCCACAGCTAAAATATGCAACTATGTACTGGGGGGATTTGGGGAGAAAAAGCAGAAGAAAAAAAAAAAGAAGATTGGCAACAGGTGTTAGGTCAGGTGCCAATCTTTAAAAAGAAAAAAAAAAATAGAAGCTTGGTGCTGTAGGTCATGCTGTTCTCAATGGAAATATCAATTATTCCTGTACATTTCCTCTCTGTGAAAGCAAATTATCTGGATCTACTTTTGAATAAGATGCATGTTACTTTCTAATTTTACTGTTTCTATTTGCCAGTCTTACTTTGAGTTTTCACGTAAATTTGAGTCCCACATGAAAAAGAAATGTACAATGAAACTGAAAATCCGTTCTGGAATGTAATCAATTGCTTTTCTAGCATTGGTCATATGCTGCACTTTTCAGCAGGAAATGGTAAGAAATATGACTCAAAACTTAAACAACTCTATTACTGCAAAAGGAAATAAGAAACTTAAACCAAGACCAAAGTTAAAGTTGAAATGAAAAAACATAAATTTTTCACAAATGATTGTTCTTATCTTTCTAAAATAGTTCAAGACTATAGCAAAGTATTTCAATGAAATTTCAGTGACCAATATTTTGAATAATTGAATTGGTGTTAAGTAATTATTTAGAAAGCATCTTCAGAAACTTAAAAATATTCCTCTGTTCTAATGTAAAATATCTTACTTTTGAGTAGAAAAGGAATGTAGAACTTAGGAAAGAAAAGTTCCTATGGAGTTTCTGTATTCCCAAGGGACTCACATAGTGTCAGCCCATAATTCTACCATGAGCCCGAAGCCTGTTCCTCAACACTAAGAAGGAGGGACAAAAAGAGCACTTTTATTTTCTGCTCTTAATTTCCCAACCAGCTGCCATTTCAACTAGCGCTGATGCAAATATAACTAAGGTTAGCAAGGGTTTCCAGAAATTCCAGTTGGAACAAACCAACCGGACTTAAGGAAGCAATTTAGAATTGCAAGGTCACCAGGAATAGTTGGAGAAGTACTATTAACTCTTACTTTTGTAGCATTTTATGAAAGTAAAAATGGAAATGATGTTGTTCAAGAGACTTCAGTGTTGCTCTTCAAGTCCACTCAAGGACATCTATTCAAAAACATCAGAAGCTATGGTTGTTCAGCTGGACAGCTGAGCTGCTTTGTCACCGGCCAGCTTGAAGGTATAGCTACGAATCATGTAAAAACTGTAAATAGAACAATATCAGCAACATACATAATGTCTACTCGCCCTCTGTCTGACTCTCGGAAGTCACTCAAAAGAATGCCTTTCAAACGACATCCAATATTTCCTAAGGAAAGTTTTTAGATACTGACAGGCACTCACGCATCTCAGCAGGAGACATTTGGTTTCTGGCTTCTGTTAGATAACATCTTAGCCTGTGATCACAGACCACAATTCTGCAGACTTCCTCCCAATTCAATCGTGAGTGCTGAAAAGAGAATGTGTAAATGCCTGTCTTTCTTCTTACTAAGGTTTATGCACAGCTCCCCTATATTCTCAAATATTTCACTCACCACTCAGTTAAAATCCCAAAAGTTGTCTCATTCATATTACCTTCCTCTGGACTTTTTGTAGGATGTGTTCAGAGCAGTTGACTGTGGCTCTGAAGAGGGACTCTAGCTTCGTCTTGTGATTTCTCAGTAACTGAGGTTAACACTGTCCTCACCTATCTTTTATAGCAGCAGAGTGATAAGAACTGCATGTTCCCACCTGCGTCTAAGCCCAGGGATCAACAGTAAATTCCATCCAGTGATTGAATGGTACTTCATGTAATTATATGACATCAATTTGATCTTATCTTGTTTCAACTCTTAGATCATTTTTTGTTTTGAGCCATTTTCAGGCGGTGGTGACCACAAGGTCAGCCTATGAAACAAGAGCACGCTGTCATTTTCTACGTAATTTTATCGAGATTTACACACAACATCCTGAAAGTTGACTCTTTCCTATAAACAAGACCCTTTGAGTATCACATTTAATTAGCTAAGTACCTGATATTTACTTATTCAGGGGAAGAGCTGTAAATTTCAGATAATAGATATAGAACATTTCCAGGCTTACAACATTGTTCCAGCAGGAAGCAGGAAAATAAGACACATGACCATTTAGACTTTTCTAAAATTAAATGAGCATTTGGATTTAATAAGGATGCACGGAAAAGGTATGAGGTGGTTCTGAGGACTGATTGGTTCTCAATATTTGTGACTTTTGGGGTTTTTTTCTCATTTCACTTTAGTAAGCTCAGTTTCTTCCTAAACAGAAAATACATGTGTTAAGAATTGCCTGCTGTGGGACACTTAATTTTAAGATTGCCAACACAGTATCTCCCTAAAACCCACCCAGCTCCTCAGATTACGACTGTGACTGCTTTTATCCACACAGAGATTGTGATCCTAAAAAGGCTCCTGTCTCCATCTACTCTGCTCAGTGCATTTCTGTAGGAACTGGCTTAGAAACTACCAACAACCTCCCAAGAGGAGAGCTGAGAAGGCCCCTGTGATACAAAAAGTAACTCTTGTGTAACAACGGAAGAAACTGACCAAAGAAAGCCAAGTTGTCTGTCATTTATTAGCTGTACTAAGTTGATTTGCTTCCATTTTTACACCTTTTCAGATTTCCATTATCTCCTTCCAGTGGTTTCTCTCAATATCTACTCTATCCAGTCACCTTTTCCTGGTGACAATTGATGTCACCATTATTCATGAGTTTCTATCACTCAAATCTCAAAGGATTGGCAGTATATCTTCAAAGTAGCAGACTTATTTTGGAAATCTGGAGCCTTCGAAGTTTCAGGGGAAGGAAACTTTGAGGTCTTATGGAAAAATTCCTTTTCCTCCCCCCTCCCTCCCAGTCAGGCATTTCACTCTCCTTTATTCTCTTCTCTTCCCTCTCCTGGCCCTTCTCTCAATCCTTCTTTCTTTTTTCATCTGGTTGATTAAGTAGAAATGATCTTTCTTGTGTGCTCTTACTATTCTTATTTGGTTTATGATTTAGTAAGAGGTTTTATTTTTATTTCATATGTTCCTATGTAAGAATTAAAAATATTAGGGGATTCAAATGAATGTTTTTAGAGTGTTTTTAAAATTTACAGTATTTTTGTATTTTTTTATACATGATACGACAAAATAAATTATACAAAAGAGTAGTCAAAACAGTCCCCTCCACACATGTGTGACCTCTCCCCGTCTCCAGACTCCCAACTTCCCCACTCAGGGGTAACACTTCCAACTTCTTATATATAACAGAAAATACATGTGTTAAGAATTGCCTGCTGACTTTTGTCTGTGCACATGCATAAGTAAATTATAAGTGACTCCCCATCCTTGTCCACGTATTCTCCTTAAAATGATCAACAGGATACAGTAGTCCCCCATGATCCATGAGGGATACATTGCAAGACCCCCAGTGGATGCCTGAAACCATGGATAGTACTGAACCCTATGTATACTATGTTTTCTCCTATACATACCAGTGATAAAGTTTAATTTATAATTAGGCACAATAAGAGATTAATAACAATAACTTCTCTTTGGCATGTTTGAATTGCCAGCATCACTACTCTTGCACTTTGGGGCCATTATTTAGTAAAATAAGGGTTACTTGAACACAAACACTGCGATACCCTGCCCATCAATCTGATAACTGAACAGCTACTTAGTGACTGACGCACAGTATGCTGGACAAAGGGATGATTCACATCCTGGGTGGGATGGTATGAGATGGTGTAAGATTTCATCATGCTACTCAGAATGACATACAATTTAAAACTTATGAATTGTTTATTTCTGAAATTTTCCATTTAATATTTTTGGACTGCAATTACCCATGGGTAACTGAAACCTCAAAACTTGAAACCGTGGAGAAGGGGGCACTACTGTACAAAAAATTGGAGGAAACTTTGCATTTGTGTTCGTAGTTTAGAGAAATTGTCTTTATTAATATAGTATAAATTATACTTCTTTATACTTTCTAAAATGAGTCTATATTACTTTTCATTATAATTGAGGAAATTAATTTTTAGTTAATTTGAGAAATATAATTTTTAATTGTAATTGGCTAAAGTACTGTTAAAAAAGAAGCAACAGGCCCAAAATGGAGTCATTTGCCCCCCACGGCAATAAACCAAAACTTAATTGCAGTTTCAACCCCTCCCAGAAATGTGACCTTTAAAACAGTCAATCTGAAATTTCCTGATAATCTGAACTATAAAATCTCTGCTGTTTCCTTCCCCTCGAAATAAGATGACCTCACCTGAAGCAATCCTTTCTTTTCCTTTGCTAATAAATTCCTTGCTCCACCGTCCTTCCAATAAAAACTTTCCACTCGTACATCTACTCAGAGTATCTCTCTGCTTGCCGGGGGAGATGCCATGCAATCGAATCGTTGAATAAAGACAATTAGATCTTCAAATTCAGTCGATTGAATTCTGTTTTTTTTTTTTTTAACAGTACTGTTAACAAAAAGATGTTTTTATATAGCTGCTTTCGTGTATTCCTGACCCTTCTATCCCATACCTGATAGCCCTGTTTTCCTCCATCTTAGGTAACTGGTGGGGCTGGTAGGTGAGAGAACTAAAACACTCCTCACTCATTGCAGTTCCCTCCCAGGTGCTAAAGTTTGGAGTGCCCATTACCAAGAAGGTAGACTGGCTGAAGACACTGGGATGACGGCAACCAACCAGCCACCTTCACTAGATGAAGTCCTCAGAGCACGTCATGCCACAGAGGGTGTGCAGGAACGCCTTTGCCTGGCAGTATGACACAGTGAAGTACACGTAGACTATGTCAAATGAATGAACTTTTCCTAATGAAGTTTCGTTGTTTTTTCTTTTTGTGGAAGATTAGCCCTGAGCTAACATCTGCTGCCAATCCTCCTCTTTTTGCTGAGGAAGACTGGCCCTGAGCTAACATCCATGCCCATCTTCCTCTACTTTATATGTGGGACGCCTACCACAGCATGGCTTACCAAGCAGTGCCATGTCCACACCCGGGACCCGAACTAGCGAACCCCAGGCCGCCAAAGTGGAACATGCTCACTTAACCGCTACACCACTGGGCCAGCCCCCCCAATGAAGTTTTGTCACTTACACACTGAATTTTTTAAAATAACCATCTTTGTAAATGTTTCATATGCTCAGTTGATTTGTTTTATTAAACATAATTTGATCTTTCTAATAGCAAAGTCTGATTATCACAAACATTTTGCTGTAATCAGAAGAACAGCTGAGGTATGTAAAACCCTTGTTTTTTCAAGTAGCTTTTTCTTCAGTAATTTCAGTGACACAGTACATGATTTTAAATTTTCAAGCAATACAAGAGTATACATACTGAAAAATAAGCCTTCCTCCTACCCCAAAATCTTCACTTCCATTCCCAAAGGTATCCATTTTTAACAATTTCTTAATGTTTCCAGAAATTGTCTAGTATATGCACACATTTTCTGGGGTTTTGCTGAAAATGAATAGAAACATAATATACACATTGTTTCATATCCTGCCTTCTTTCCTCTTTTTAAGTGTAACACTGTATCTTGGTGGGTTTTTCCATATCCAAATATGCAGGTCTAATCATATTTTTTAATTTTCTTTTGTTTAAAGATTGGCACCTGAGCTAACATCTGTTGCCAATCTTCTTTTTCTTTTTTCTTCCTATCTCCAAAGCCCCCAGTACATCGTTGTATATTGTAGTTGTAGGTCCTTCTGGCTGTGCTATGTGGGACAATGCCTCAGCATGTATTGATGAGTGGTGCTAGGTCTGCGCCCAGAATCCAAACCGGTGAAACCCTGAGCCACTGAAGCAGAGTGTGCAAACTTAACTGCTCGGCCACGGGGCAGGCCCCCCATGGTTTTTAAACAGTACAAAGTATAATGGATCATTAATTCTTTAACCAGTACTCTATTAATGATCATTTCCAGTTTTTTTTTTTTACTATTACAAACAATGCTGTAATTATCATCCCAGTTCTGGTTACATGTACAATTATAGCTCTAGGATACATGCAGGATCAAAGACTATGTGTATTTTAAACTTGTATAGGGTTTGCTCAAGTGCTCTTCTCTACCCCTCAAAGACAATGTGATGAAATATGTTAATTTTTGTGAAATAGATCAAAAATAGTATCTTATTTTCATTTGCATTAATATAATTTTGCTCAGAATTGAATATCATCTCATAAATTATAGGTCATTTATGAATTATTTTTCTGTGAGCTGCCTATTTAAAAATCTTTCTCAAGTTATTTTATTTTTAATTTTAAGCTTGACTTTTGACTCATATATTTTTATTACACCATAGTTTTTATTTAGTCAAATATGTCTATCACTAACTTTAGGCTTGTTGGTTTTATGCATGGCCAAGATACTAAAAAGAAGTATTTGTATTTTATTCTAGCATGTATACAGCTTTATTTATTTTTAGCTTAGATCTTTAATTCATCTGTAATTCATTTGGAGGTGAGGAGTGAAGTAGAAATTCAGCTTCTTTTTAAATCTAAATGGAAAGCCCATTGGTTATAACACCATGTAGGGAATAATCAATCTTTTTTTTTCTTGACTAATCTGAAATGCTACTAAACTCCCAAATATTTTGAGGTCTAGTTTGGTTTCTATATTCTGGTTCATATTAATAAAAAATATTCAGTAAATGATAAATGTTTTAAATTTGCTAAAATCATTAAGTATTAGGTTTAATTATTTAGTGTCTATCTATCAACTGTATCAACCAAAGTGCATGAATAAAGAGAAATAAGACCTAAATCAGATCCTTAGGTGCTAACCATCTGATTCCTATAAGTTAGAAGCACTGGGATTTTCCCTCAACATTCTCTTTGACTTGTCATGAGGCTGGAGGGGAGGAAGAACTATTCCGTTACCCTCTGGGCTCTTCTGGCTGGTCTAGGAATTAAATTGACATGAGAAAGAATAACAGGAGAAAATCAAACAAAATTTAAAACATGTATACATGAGAGAAACCCAGGAAAGCGGAGTAACTTGCCAAAATGGCTGAAGCATCACCTTAAATATCATCTTCAGCCAAAGACAAAGGAAGATGTTGGTGGTAGTGATTTGGGACTTCAAAGAAGAGGAAGGCAATTCATGTGGAGCTGGAAAAGCAAATGTTTGGTAAATGGGTGTCTGCCATACCTTGCAAAGACAATGGCACATGGGGGGACTTTGATTAGATGGGCCTAGCTAGGCTCCTCTCTGTCTGCCACACCTAGTTTATACTACACTATAGTTGCTTATGATATTATCTCCTTCCTGGGATAGGCCTTCTATCTTAAATTCTTTTAGGCAATTAGGGGGAAGATCAAACTTTCTTTCTGAATCTTTTGTTCTTAAAAATAATCAAGCCAAAGAGATACATTTTGGGGTGGCAAATTCTGATCCCCTACATTATAATACCATGTAGGGAATAATCAATCATTTTTTTCTTGACTAATTTGAAATGCTATTAAGTTTCCAAACATTTTGGGGTCTAGTGTGGTTTCTGTATTTTGATTCATATTAATAAAAAATGTTCAGTAAATGTTTTAAATTTGTTAAGATCATTAAGTATTAGATTTAATTGTTTAGTGCCTACCTACTAAGTGTACCATCCAAAGTGCATTACCAAAGAGAAATTAGACATAAGTCATATCCTTTAGGTGCTAGCAATCTGTTCATTATAAATTAGAAGTATTAGGATTTTCCCTCAACATTCTCTTGGACTTGGCACGAGGCTGCTGAGACAGAACCCTGATTTCCTAACCTCCACTTGACTCTTTAATGCTGCATAGCTGTGTTTTTGCAGTATGTCCCATGTTTCATCTAAATCGAAATCACCAGGCTGTTTAACATAGCAAAAACAGATTGGCTAGGTCCAAACTGAGGCCTACTGTGTTACCCAACCAGGTTCGTTTTTGCCTGCAGCCCAGAAAGCCAAATACCAAGATGAGGAGATTGCAGCAGAGAGAGGGTTTAATCACAAGGCAGCCATGTGAGGAAGCGAGACCCTGAGCCTCGAATTCTCTTCCCCAAAAATAGAGACTCAGGGATATTTATAGGATGAGGGCAAGGTGGTCTGAAATGTGGAGAGAGGAGATTGGAGGTGAGGAGAGGTGAGGTAATGATGATCTGTGCAAGCGTAGTCAGACTTCATGCCTCTTCATAGGACCCATGTTCACAAAATGGTGGCATTAGCATGATCTGAGAGTGGAGTTTTTAGCCTATTGACATCAAAATGTCGCCTACCGAACTTCTCCGCGGGCTCAGTTGATGAGTTGGCAATCTCAACTGGCCTGAAGTGGACAAGGAGTTCTAATTCCTGAAAAACAGCTCACATACCCATGACCATGGTGACCCAGGCTCCAGGCAGATGTTGTCTACAGGAGCCTTGTGGGAGTCAGCATAGCATAGCGCCTAAGCAGCACAGATAACAATGGGTGGGTTAAACAGCTAAAGGCTATAATCAGTAATGGCAAAAAGGAAAAAAAACTTTAGTTCCTAGCTATTTAATCATCAATGGCTAACTTTCTGCCTGTTTCAACTGGATCAAAATCTCTGTCAGTTGAGCTGAGAAATTCGTATTTTATATTCCAAAGCTTGAGAGCCATGACTGGACAGCATTGTTTAGTAAGCCAGAAATCTCGTTAAGGAGCAATATGGTTTGTTTTCATCTTCAGTTGCCCCTGTAGCATAACTAAGTTGAAAATGGTGAAGTCATTTGCTCAGCTCTGTGAGCCTCCACTCCACACAAATGGCCGAAACACCCAGCCACGGGAATCTACGAGAAAGATGGCCCAAAGCACCAAACAACTCCACAGCGGTCACAGACGCAGAACCGGCCGCAGACAGTTTCTTGGTTGAGATAAGATTTTTAATCAGCAGCAGCAAGTATGTGACTGACATTCTGAAAGAACAACCTGCGACGTGATGTCTAACACATGCGGCAGGAACAAAATCTCCTCCGAACTGATGGACAGACGCAGGCCAATTTGACACACGCAAATCAGTCAGGAATATTCTCTACTATTTCAGTCAAAACGGCATGGCCTAATCAGTAATGCAAACATCCTGTTTCTCAGGCTAACAATCTCTGTCACTTGAACCCTCAGAGAGATAAAGAAATTGCTGGTACAATAATGCGTAATCTTCTTCTAGTCTGAAATGTTAATAGACCAGGCAAACAAGGTTGCGAAGAGAGGGAGGCCAATCTCACAGGTGAAAAGTCATTTGTTTAACATTTTCCCATTTCTTTTTGCTTTGCACATATCTCCTCCCACTTCCATTTCAGAAAGCTTTTGGTTATAGGCTATCAATGAAAGGCTTCACAGGAGAAACGGGTTTTGTGCAAGAACCAAAAAAAAAGCAATTGTAGTGATAGAGTGGTTCAGTTGTGCTTATAGTGCAGTAGGAGAGGGGAGAAAATGAAGCCCAAAGGAATTCTCTACCCTAATTTTGCAGGGGAAGTCTTAGGAGACATTAGATCCACATTTTTTTTAGATCTAATTTTTTTTTTTTTTTGTCTAAAGCATCTCTGTCCTAGAGGGCTTAGCTATTTTGCTGTGAGAGATAAGGGAGCTACATTCCAAAAACTGTGCATTTTCCCTCTGTGCCTGTACAAATGGCCATGGGCAGCTTTAGAGACAGTGAAGAACTTGGTGGGAGGGAATCCGAGCCACTTTAAGTAAAGGAGATTTCCTTTGGATGATGATTTTGGTGCGGGTCACAGGGATCCCATGGTTCCTACAAGAAGCAGGGGGCGGCATTGCCAATTGTCCTGGCCTAAAATCTTGGCTGCTATTCAATGACAAATATGTTTAAGGGGAAAGTAGGAGACCTTGTCGCAAACATTATCCTGACACCCTCTCCCTACATACCCAACCACCCATACCCCCTGAGCTCTAGCTGAATTGGAGAGTTTTTGAAGGATTCTGTCTAACCTCAGCCTCTAAATGCTGCCCAAGCCTCATTTGGGCTGATCAAGCCCCAGTCATTGTCCAGACAGTGCGAGACTCTGCTTCTTACAAAGGTGCCTCCATGTTTCTCCAGCATTTTGGAGGCAGTATGAATCAGCCATCACCCGCCAGCCCCTGTCCACACCCATACATTTCCAACGCTCACATCTCCCGAATAAATGTACTTTCTGGGATTTGGGGACGCCATGCGGTCAGGACTAAAGGTCCCCCCACTTCATTTATCTCTATACCTAATCAGATTCCATAGGAGTTGTTTTAATGTGGGTCACTCTGTGAAACATTAAAGCTGGATTCCAGGAAAAAAAAGAAGAACAAGAAGGAAGTAGAAGAGTGAGATGTAAAGAATATGAATATACCTGAAAATTGCCAAAGGAAAAGAACATCATAAAATATAGCATGAGAGTTGTTGATCAAGAGATGGAGAGAAACCAGCATGGAAACTGACTCCTAGAGTTTAGAGAATTGAGACAATCCAGTCACTATTTGAGTATGTGGCTCCTCCTACTCCCTACCTATCTCTCCCTACCAGCCAAATACTGTATTTTTAAAAACTAGTTTTCTTTTGAGAATTATTTATGAGATTGAGATAGAGACATTCTAGATGCAACCCCAGAAATAGGGTTGGAAGCTCTGGCCTCGAGCACAAAGCACTTAACCACTACACCACCAGGCCGGCCCTGGAAATTTTTTATATTTTGAGTATAGTGGTGGTTACATGACTGCATATTTTCATCAATACTCAAACCACACATATGGAAAGGATGCATTTTTACTGTATGTAGATCATGCATCACTAAACCTGACTTTTAAAAATAATAAAAATAAAAATGGGAAGGGCATTCCATTCAGAGGTAACAGCAAGAGAAAAGGTAAGGAAGTCTGACAGTATGGTACATGAAAGAGACTACAACAGTTCAATATTATAAGAGCATGTCATTCAAAGCAAGGAGTGGCAGTGATGGAGTCCTGAGCTTTTCACCTGGATCTCCAGCTTTCACCTCAAACTCAATACATCCAACACGAAAGCCTGCACTTCTCTCTCCGGAAAAGTACCATCTTGCTTGTTGGTGATGTCACTTTCCTAGTCACTGAAACTCTAAAGCTAGAGTCATTCTTGACTGTTCCCCTTACCTGTCCTGCCAAACCCCTGCTAGTCTCTTGTAATGCCATGGGTTTTGTGGGTTTGGCAGTGGCAGCCATGGCACATGATGACGGTAATGGTTTTCTATTTTTCTATTTTTCTCATTTTTCTCATATACCATTCTTTCTTACCCCACTGCTCTATAGTTCAGACTTTTATTTCTTCTCATCAGCAGTGGCATGGCAGCCCTCTCACTGATCTTTGTGCATCTGGGCACTCTCCCTTCTTGCCGGATGAGTCTTCTGAAAACACCAACCTCATCCCACCTAAGTTTTGATGTCCTAATCAAAAATTGCTCCAAGGTCCTTGTCAATGAAAAGACCCTCTCCACTCAGTCCTAATCTACTTTTAAATTTATTCCTCAATACGCCAGGTCAACAACCTGCTTCAGAGCCAGCCAGCTCATGTTGTTCATTTCCAGCCGCATGCATTTTCTTCAAGACAGATCTTACAGTTCTGTCTGAAGTATCCTCTCCTTTCCTCTATACATATTTAAATCCTCCTCTTCTACCGTGACCCAGCACAAGTCCTACCTCCCCACTCTCACCTCTCACTCTCAAGTTGTACTTTCTTCCTTCTCCAATTTCTGCAGCACCTAGTGTTCCACCCATTTGGGGGGTTGGTGGTTATTTTGATAACGGTAGCTTGTATTTCTACAGCCCTTGAAAGATTTCAAAGCACCTTCCTATTCATCAGCTGATTTGAAGTCTTCTCAACAAACCTGTGAGACTATTCCTATTTCAAAGACAGAAAGGCTGAGGCTCTATAATGCACAGTGACTTTCCTAAGGTCACACCGCTAAGTAGAAGATCTCCAATACATTTTTAAGATAAACAAATGAAGACAAAGTCAGAATATTAACTTAGCAATCAAGAGAAAGAGGCAGGACTGTTTTTAATGGAGAAGAAACTATTTGAAGCCAGAAACAGACTACGCAAAGTCAGAATTTGACCATGGTTACATTCATATAGACACACTGTCTGCTGGCTTTTGTGAGACTGGTAAGATACAGTAAAGGGCAGAATTCAATCTAGACAGTTCAACAGATAAATTTTTCAAAAGCTTAGAACTGGGAAACTGTACCTTCAGCAAGCCTTATTTCTACTTTTGCAACCACTGGAGCTGACTGTGTGGCAGAGTTAACTGCTGTGTAAAATGCGAAATTAAAATTACAAGCTCTGATGCATATTTTTAGAGAACAGAAACAATTAAAATTAAATGTAGCTCAAAATCCAGTTAGTAAAGTTGGCATTTAAATTGGCTCTTTAATTAGAAAAATTCTATATGATTAAAGTAGTCACTTGAAAATGTCTTTCAAAGTAAACCATTCTCGTACGCTCCAGTTCTTAGGCGATCTACCTCACTTGGTCTTTGTGTCACCCTCTGGGACTGGCTTGGTCTGCAGTTTGAGTTAAGGAGCTCCTGGACTAATTCTTTAGAAAGAAGCTCATCAGAGCAAAAGCAGGAAGTGAATCTGATTTGACAATAAAATACACTAAGCCTTGCAAGACTATCAGCTATCTTCAGCGTAGAAAGGAGCGTAGGGAGAAATCTTTTTAGGGAGGCCCCTATCGTACAGTCTGAGTCATTGGGTGGGTGACTACGTTAGAGGGCATTGATGAATCAGAATTCTTGAGGTTGTGCTCCTGACCGAAAACATTTTTTAAACAAAGGACACATTTTTTAAAAGCCGTTACACTCGATCATAGGAAGGTCTTTGAGAAAGGATATCCAGTTCATTACATCTTTTCCATTTAGAACTAGACCAAAACCATGACCAGCAGTAAGAGTCCAAACAGTTTTTAAAACTCCCCATGGCAGAAACTGGCTAGATATTCACCAGATACATTTCCTCTTCCTATGCACCCAGATAAACTATATTTTCCCACTCCCTTGCCCTTAGAAGTGGGGCCATATGACCAGTTCTTGTGAATGATATGTGAGAAGGGATGTGCCACTGCCCCACCAAGGCAGTTAGGAGGGCTGCACCTTCCCCACGTGCTCTCTCTTTCCCCCTGTCTGCTACCTGGATGATGCCAGGGTACCTTTGAGGTGACACACTGGAGAGAGCAGAGCCACAGCATGGAAGGAGCTGATCTTTAAAGGACTGTGCACAGAAGACCTTTCCCACACAATGAAATGCTCAGCCCCACCTCCCACCACTGACTGCATTGATGTTCAAGGTGAGCAAGCAATAAATTGTTACTATGATAAGCTCTGGGGTTTGGGAGATTGTTTATTAGATGATTAGGCGTTGGCCTACCTGCTGACTCTACATTCTCCCCAAAAGAAATTTTTGCAACTATTATCCACAATGCCATGTCTAAACAATGTTGCTTTATGTCCTTTTGTCCTAGTTGCCTGTGTTAGAAGCCAGTGGATCTTAACCTTTTTGAAGCCAAAGACTTTTTTTAATCCAATAAAAATTCAAAACCCCTATCCTGAGGAAAATAAACAAATGCACATATGCTCAAAATTTTGCCTAAAATTTCAAGATGTTTTCAGAACCCCAAAAAGCTCATCAGTAGACACCAGGCTAAGATCCCTGCTATTAGTAGTAAGTGTATTAGGAATGTACAGGAGCCCTGAGTAAGTATTAAGTGTAGATCATTTCTGAGCTTTCCAATTTTACTCATCATCCCTTTCATATATGGCTGCCCAGTCATATTCATGTCTTTGATCTTCGAATTTAAAAAATGCAGAAAATTTACTTCTTCAATATTGATTTTTCTCTCCCGAAGCAAAGATGTTAGCATAACAATCCCAACGCCAAACATCATTTCTGTAACCATGCCTTTTGACTTCTGTATCGATTGTGAGCAGTCTCTGCGTCAGAACCATCGGCGATGTGATGATCAGTATCCTATGCCAGGCAATGTGCAATCGCGTTTGGAAACAGAACCTTAACTCCCTAGCATGACCCTTGAAACCTTTTCAGTTTGCCCTTGTCAAGCTCCCTAACCTCATTTCTCATCACTCCCCTACATAAACTTTTATTCTGACAGTATCACACTGCTCATGGTGCACTGAATCTACCACAGTCTTTCATTTCATGTGACTCTGCCTGGAATGTCCTTTCCCTTGACTATCCAAAAACTCTTATTATCCTCTAAGATTCAGCCCAAGCATCACCTTTCTGGTAGTCATCCCCGGCCTGTACACTCCTTCTGAGTGAGGCGTCCCCAAGAGTGCCCCCACGGTATTGTCCATGCCCCTGCCATGGTCCTCACCCCACACAGAGAGGATTACTGCTCTGCCTCCCATTGGACTGTTAGCTCCTTTAGGGGAAAGTCTGTCTTTTAATGCATATTCTTTACATGGCAGAGTATCTGACACACGTTGAAGCTTGCCATGTTCTCAAGGAACTCACCTTCAGGGTAGGGAGTTAGGGATGCATGAAGAAAAACAACCAAATATAACATACCACGCTTTACAGACACTAGTAGAAGAATGCTCAAAATACTGTGGGAACACACAGGTTGGAACAATTAGTTCTAGAAGAGTGGAAAGTGATAGAGAAGAAGAGAGGGAGGGAAGGAGACATCCAGGGAAGGTTTCACTGGAGAAGGGACTTGTGAGCTGGGCCTTGAGAATTGTCTTAGAATTTGCCAGAGACAATGAGGAAAGATTTGTCCACGTTCTCCCACTGGGACTCCATTTAGGCGAAGAGCTCTACCTTGTTATTATATAACCTGACTGGCAGAAGCCTCAGATTTTTTTCTAGGCTTTCCTGGCCAAGAGAGTGGTTCTCGGTCACCTTACTCCTTTGTCAGCTCCACTCTCCCCAGGTCCTGATCTTGGATATCTTCCTGGATTATCTGAATCACCAACCACGCTGGCCCAGGAATGTGCCTCAGGAGGACTGTCTTGTGTACGATCTTGTTGGACGTGTGTAAATTTGATCACCACGACCTTGACTTGGAAGAACCGGAGTGAGTTGTCCCCCCGTAGGAAGAGCTTAACTGAATGCTAAGGGTATTAGTTAGGTCTTCTTTAGTTCTCAGTGTTAGAAAACCAGCTTTTAAACTAGTTTAGGCAAAAGGTAGAAATTTTTGGAGACTACGGTGACTCATGAGGTAAAAGCACACCTGGGCCTCAGTTCCTCTATTTTCCATTTTAGTATCTCTCTTCTAGGGGACTCCAGTCTTTTTTTTTTCTTTAAGAGTGTCCCTGAGCTAACATCTATTGCCAATCTTCCTCTTTTTTTCTCTTTCCTTCTCCCCAAAGTCTCCCAGTACATAGTTGTATATTCTAGCTGTAGGTCCCTCTGGTTGTGCTATTGGGATGCCGTCTCAGTTCGGCTTGATGAGCAGTGCCCTGTCCGTGCTCAGGATCTGAACCAGCGAAACCCTGAGAAACCAAAGCAGAGCGCATGAACTTAAGCACTTGGCCACAGGCCGTCCCCTACCTAACTCCATTCTTTTTCTGTTATACCAGCCTCTTCCGTACCTCAAGAAATATGACTGCTGATGGATCCTAAAGCTCATATGTCAGAGCTTCCATCACTACTGGGGACTTTTCTCAAGTTCCAGGGCAAACAATCCAGAAGGACTTTGGCCTGACTTAGGTCAGATTCTTACTCCTGGGTCAATTGTGATAGACTGAATAACAACCCCCCAAAGATGTCTACCTCCCAATCCCCAGACCCTGTGAATTTGTTACCTTACATGGTAAAAGGGACTTTGCAGATTTCATTAAGAATTTTTTTTTTCCTTGCCTTTTCTCCCTAAATCCCCCCAGTACATAGTTGTATATTCTAGTTGTGGGTCAAAAATTTTGAGATAGAGACATTACCTGGATTATGTGGGTGAGCCCAATGTAATTGCAAGAGTTCTTATAATAGGGAGGCAAGAGGTTCAGAAAGAAAGAGAGAAATCTAAGGATAGAAGCAGAGGTCAGAGAGACGAGAAGATTCTATGCTGCTGGCTTTGAAGACAGAGAAAGGCGCCATAAACCAAAACACGTAGGCAGCCTCTAGAAGCTAGAAAAGGCTAGAAGTGCGTTTCCCCTTAGAGCCTCCAGAGGGAATGCAGGCTTGCCAGCACCAGTTTTATCCCAGTGAAACTGATTTTGGACTCCAGACCTCCAGAACTGTGAGATAATAAATTTGTGTTGTTTTAAGCCAGACAGTTTGTGGCACTGTTACAGCAGCAATAGGAACTTAATACGATAATCAAATATGGCCAGGGAGCTGGCTAAGATCTATCCAGCTTGAGTCGGATTCTGCCTCACATTGATTTCCTATGACCAATACCATGCGTAAATAATGTTCCTGTTCAAGGCTACGTTAGAGGGTCAACAGTCGTGGAGTTGTTATTTTCGTTTGTTTAGGCCATTAAACTCCCTTGAGTATCCTCAACATCTAAGAATTCTTCACAGTAATATGACTAGCTGGTAAATTAAAGGATTCTAATATGTTGACTTTCTGGATTATTTTATTTTATTTATTTATTTATTTATTTATTGAGGAAGATTAACCCTGAGCTAACATCTGCCACCAATCTTCCTCTTTTTGTTGAGGAAGACTGGCCCTGAGCTAACATCCGTGCCCATCTTCCTCTACTTTGTATGTGGGACGCCTGCCACAGCATGGTGTGCCAAGCAGTGCCATGTCCACACGGGGATCCGAACAGGCAAACCCCGGGCCACTGAGGCAGAACGTGCACACTTAACTGCTGCACCGCTGCGCCACCAGGCTGGCCCCTATTTTATTTATTTTTTTAAAGACACAGTGCTGCAGTTTCTTTCTTTCTTCCTTCCTTCCTTCCTTCCTTCCCTCTTTCCTTCCCTCCCTCCCTCCCTCCCTCCTTTCTTTTTCTTTCTTTCTTTCTTTCTTTGTTTCTTTCTTTCTTTTTTTTCCTCTCTCTCTCTGTCTCTTTCTTTCTTTCTCTTTCTCTCAGGAGATTGGCCCTGAGCTAACATCTGTTGCTAATCTTCCTCTTTTTTTCTCCCCAAAGCCCCAGTAGATAGTTGTATATCCTAGTTGTGGGTCATCTGGTTCCTCTGTGTGGGATGCCACCACAGCATGGCTTGATGAGTGGTACATAGGTGCACGCCCAGGATCCAAACTTATGAACCCCAGGCTGTGGAGGTGGGGCATGGGAACTTAGCCACTCGGCCGCGGAGCTGGCCCCCTGGATAATTTTAATATATATACGCTAAGAAGAATTAAATCTTATGACATATATTACATAATAATATAATAATATAAGATGTAACCCTCTCTATTCAATCACTTTATTGAAGGTCTCCCATGTACCAGACACTGTTCACACAGGCAGTGGTGACAGGTAAACAAAAATTTATATGTGAACAAAATATATAATGGTTTCTGCTTTCCCAGTGCCTATGGCTGAATAAATGAGATAAACACTAAACAAATATAAATAAATATCTAATTACAGATTGTAATAATGTTCTGAAGGAAAAGAGGAGACAAACTGAAAAAATCTAGAGACAACAAAATTTAGTTGGGAAATCTGTCAGAGAACTTTTAGAGTTTCTATCTCTTCAGATTTCAAAGGAAAAAAAAATCCATCAGAAATAAAAATAGGGGGCCGGCCCCGTGGCCAAGTGGTTAAGGTCACGTGCTCTGCTTTGGCCGCCCAGGGTTTCACTGGTTCAGATCCTGGGCACAGACCTAGCACCGCTCGTCAGGCTCGTGGGGCGGTGTTCCACATAGCAGAACTAGAAGGACCTGCAACTAGAATATACAACTAGTACTGAGGGGCTTTGGGGAGAAGAAGGAAAAAAAAGGAGGTTTGGCAACAGATGTTAGCTCAGGGCCGATCAAAAAAAAAAGGAAAGAAAGATGAATTAACCACACTTACCACTTGCACCCTTAAGTAATTTAACACGTACATTTCCTTAATAAAGGCCCACTCCGAGTTTTGGACATATAGCTTCTCTTTTACATTTTTCTACCTTTTACTTATTTTTAAATAGCCCCTGAGGGATTGGTGATGATTTCCTGTGGAGGCTTTTCTTAAACTTTCCAGTGAGCCAGTCTTTAAGATATGGCCATATTTATCTAAAAGGGAAAAATCGCTCCAAATGTGTTTAAACACAGAATCTGGGTGTGCTAAAGGGAGCAAGTAAAATAAGCCTAGAAAAAGCCTTGACTGTGTTTCTACCTTGGATATAATTACAGATGATATCTTATTTATTTCTCCCTGCTGTCTCTCAAATTGAGTATTTGGACTAGGATAAAGTGATGGCTTTCCCGTTTTTTCATTCCTTTAAGTAGTTTGCTCAGAAGCCGTTTACACTTGGGATCAGATGGTAAAAATTAAGGCCCTGGGAAGGGTGAAGGCATCAGGAATCTTCTTGACTTTGTGGCGGCCTCTTGCTCCATGATGTCTTCTAAAATTCAGCCTGCTGCCTCAAAGGGGAGGTTGCTCTTCTTACTTCCTATCGATGGATTGCTGACCACATGCGTGCCTCTCCACAGACGGATTCTCCCAGCAAGCAGTCTGATAAAGATTGCAGGAGTCAAAAAAGCTACAATTAATAATAAGACATCTGACACAAATTGGAAGATGCTATTTAAGAGAGACTCAACCTTTCTGTCACAATACTTCCTCCAAAAGGGCTAGAGACCAAGAATTCTAGAATTGAAATCATTATTTTTGCTCCATATCACACTACATGAATTGGTTCATAATTTAAAACTCCATAAATCCATTTATCAATATTTTGCAATCAGTTTAACTTAATATGCTCACCAGGAAATTATATTTCTTAAAGTTATATGTCCTCTAGTTCCTTAACTGAAATAGTTTTACAGCCAAGGAAGGCCAATGTTCAGTTATAGCAGCTGTAACGTTCTCCCGGAATGAAATAATCATGGAAGTGATCAGGACCTTCTGAGAGCTCATTTGTCTGTGTTCTAGAGCTCACCAAATATTACTTTTTGAGAGGAATCTTGCCCTGACTAAAGATGCTTCCACAGCCATCTCTGTGCAGAGGTGAGGTGGCTGTCCCATTAGACCCCTAAATTGTGATCCCAGCCAGTTTATGGTTAAATGCTAAGGCCCGTGGCTCTACACATTAAATAATTGCTGCTTTCCAGACACATGTCAGGGAGGATAACCCCACATTTACTGCTGGTCCGCCCCTATCAAAACTTCCAGAGAGAAAAGCAATATTTATGAATGATGGTCTAAATAACGTGCAGGCTATCCCTTCTTCTCTCTTGCTACTCACAGTGTGATCTGTAGACCAGAAGTGCCTGCATCACCTGAGAACTTGTTAGATTTGCAGAAACTGGGCCCTAACTCAGACTTAGTAAATCAGAGTCTGCATTTTAACAAGATTCGTAAGCACAGTAAAGTTTGAGATGCAGTACTCTAAACTGCATTCCTTGGGTCCATGGATCCTTGGATGGGCCTCAGGAAGATTATAAATCCCTTGCAATTGTATTTAAGTGTTGTGCATGTGCATTTGCACATTTTCAGGGAGGCAAATGCATGGCCATCATCGGATTTTCAAAAGAGATTGCTTCAAACATATGCACATAATGTTAAGATCCCTAGCTATAGATTTTCTAAAATATTTCTTTGGTCTTGACCAAAGCGTCAGAGAGGTTGGTAACTTTACCACCTCTATTAGCTCTCTATTGCTGCATGACAAATTACTCCCAAATTTAGTGGTTTAAAATAACAGGCATTTATTATCTCACAGTTTCTTTTCTTTTTTTTTTGGTGAGGGAGATTGGCCCTGAGCTAATATCTGTTGCCAATCTTCCTCTTTTTGCTTGAGGAAGATTGCCACTGAGCTAACATCTGTGCCAATTTTCCTCTATTTTATGTAGGATGCCACCACAGCGTGGCTTGACAAGTGGTATTAGGTCTGCACCTGGTATCTGAACTTGCAAACCCTGGGCCGCCAAAGCAGAGTGTGTGAACTTACCCACCATGCCACCAGGCTGGCGCCAGTCTCATAGTTTCTGTAGGTAAGGAATCTGGGAATGGCTTGGCTAGTGTGCTTTGGCTCAGGGTCTCTCATGAGAACGTAGTCAGCCATGGCCGCAGTCACCTGAAGGCTCGAGTGGGCCTGGAGAGTCCACTTCGAGCTCCCTCACACAGTTGTTGGCAGGAGACTTAGTTCCTTACTGGCTGTTGGCTGGATACCTCAGTCCCTCACTTAAATGGGTCTCTCCATAACCTGCCTGAGTGTCCTCTCAACCTCCTGAACGTCCCCCAGAGTAAGCGAGCCAAGAGAGAGACAGAGCGAGGCAAGAAGCCACACTGCCTGCCTCAGAATCACACCCCATCACCTCAGCCTTATTCTGTTCTTGTTTTTGTGATGATTATATGACATAAGACATGGAAACAAACACCCTAGTTGAGTACTTCCCACATGGTAAGTACTCAGCAAGTGTAACTGTGGCATGGAAGGCTCCGATGAGGAGCAGTCCTGTGAAGATCTCTGTTAGATAAACTGGAAAGGCATCATTGAGGCTGTTTTCCAGTATGCTCCACAGTAATCTCTTCACAACAAGCTAGTGGACGATTTCTACTTGGTCTCCGTGAAAGGAATGGATGATCCATCTCACGGGTATTGTGAGTTGGATGATTATATCTAGAAAGTGCATGACCACATTCAGGGTCTGACCGTAACAAGGGGCCGCAGACCCTCCCAGCAAGCATTTGTGACCTAATCTTGCTCTTAGCTTTAAGTTACTTTCCTACCCTGTGTTCCATCTACTCTGGTTCCCTCACATATCTAATCTATGTTATTTTGTTTTTACATGTAGTTTTGTAAGCCATTAAAACCTTTTTGGAAGCATACAAGATATAAAACAATCTTCCAAAGTTCACTGGTAAGAGAGAAGACATTAGTTACAGGAAGTTTGACCTAGCACGTTCTCTCCATAACATGGAGTCAAACATGTTTTAGTGATAGCCACTTACTGATGAAGACTATGAAAATCCTCCCAAACACACACACACATATACAAACATGCATAAACACACAACATTTTAGCACAGCTTTAGGGGGCTTCCATGCCACATTGGAGCCCATCCACAGCCCCTGGTTGAAAGTGATTCTTTGTGGGAGGTTTCCCGATATTTAATTCAGAGGATTCATATGCCCTAAACTTTCCATAACTAAAGCATAGTCTTCAAATGGTGCCTGTACACCCCTGGGGTACTCTAAGACTTTTCAAGGGATAAAGTGGCATGAATAGTTTTAGGACCATCCATCTCCAAATCCTCAAATTCCACAGGCATTCTTTTCTAAACTTGATCTGCCTGAGAACATGCCATAGTCAAGACATCATGCCTATTCTCCTTTTCCTACCTTTCATAATTGCATTTTCTCACATTACAAAATAAAGACATGTCTCTTATATATCCTCAAACTTACCATACTGTATTGCCCTGAGAGTAAAACCACAGAGTGAAAATGTAGGGAGAATTTGAAATATCTGTTTTCATAAAGCCATCTTTAATCAAGATATCATAAACCCACAGTAGACTTTAACATCTCCCCTGTCTTAAATCTACATCTGTTAAGAGTGAAGCAAAGCGTTAGCAACCTCTGTGGGGATGTTTCAGTGTGAGATGTATGGTTGAGGAGGGCAGCAGAGGTCATGGCAATCATTTGCTCAACAATCTCATCTCTTCCATTCTTTACATATTATCACAAAATGCATTGGCCCTGAAGATAGGTCCTTCTGAGAGCAAAACAAAAGAGCCTCAGTAAGACAAAGCAGCAGTCTCTTACTTCATCCAGTAGCAAACTCCTGGCAAAGCTCCATGATTTATCTAAATACCTACCTTAGCATTAGAACTAGGAAGGAAGATGGTAATTGGTAGGATGCATGTTAACTCACACATCAGATTTGAAAATGAAACCATATTTCTTCTAACGGAAAGTAAGTGTGATTGGCTCATTAGTTTGACAAAAGAGCTGGTTTGGCCAACTATTTTACATGTTTGACGTTTTCCATAGATTGAATGAACTAAATGTAAAGCTCTAAGGATTTAAACTCCCCAAAAAAAGTATAAGATAAAATAATACATTTGCAAGGGTAAAATTGACATTAATAGTTTCTCAATTTTCCCAGTCCTTTCTGAGTATATGAAGAGGCCCCTACGTGAACAGGTGAGAGTAACCACTACTCATTTGACAACTCCTAGTAAAGCCTCTTTGGGGACTTCCCAGACATGAAAGAACACTAACGACTGAGTAACAAATACTTTGCAAGTTAGGTGGTTTCTAATTCTGTACTCTCAACAAAATTGAAAGAGCACCTAACAGAGTTGTCAGTTGCAATATTTTTAGCACATAGCTTGAGAGAAGTTTTAAAAATTGAGTAATATTGCCGCAATAAAACTTCTCACATTCCCATTACTTATGAGAATAAAGATTTCTCAGAGCTTACATCATTAAAACAAAAAAATAGAATAGAATTGATGCTGAAATCCCATCTCTTTCTAGTGATAAGTCATGATAAGTAATAGCTATCCATAGATGCACATAAATGTGAGTGGTAAGAGTCACCACATCATAAGACTGCCATGAATAATAAACAAACTAACACAAAAACGACTCAGACAATATCTGGCACAAAATGAATCCCAATACACATGTACTATTATTATTGTCATTATTATTATCACCCCTATACTTAGTATAGAGGTGACAATCACATGAATC
The DNA here is from genome assembly GCF_037783145.1 of Equus przewalskii. Classification (NCBI taxonomy): domain Eukaryota; kingdom Metazoa; phylum Chordata; class Mammalia; order Perissodactyla; family Equidae; genus Equus; species Equus przewalskii. The sequence continues at coordinate 39,571,400 of NC_091839.1, forward strand.
ACAGCTCTCTCTACGTGCATCTCCAAAGTGTTTTATGTTAATAATTACTTATCAAATCATCATATGTGTACGTTGTTTTGGTGAATTGGTACTGAAAATAATTGTAACGAGACCTAGCCCAGAAGAATATTTTTAGTGTAGAGCACTACAATCACAAAAAATAAAAATACTTTAAGTTCAATTTTTTATACGTATTTTTGTGGCAGAGAAGTATATTAGGAATAGCTTTTGAAGGTTTTCAAGCATTGAAATACATTACGTTAGGACAAAATTAGGTGGGGACGCACAGGAGAAACGAGCTTGAGAAGAAAATGTGACAATGCAAAATTCCCACTATAACAGTTTGTTCATGTATTTTTTTAATGGCTTATGATTGATAGTAAATTGGTATAGCATTTGGATTCCGTGTGATACATTTAAAAGAGTGATGTAAGGGGCTGGCCCCGTGGCCGAGTGGTTAAGTTCGTGCGCTCCGCTCCAGGCGGCCCAGTGTTTCGTTGGTTCGAATCCTGGGCGCGGACATGGCACTGCTCATCAAACCACGCTGAGGCGGCGTCCCACATGCCACAACTAGAAGGACCCACAACGAAGAATATACAACTGTGTACCGGGAGGACTTTGGGGAGAAAAAGGAAAAAAATAAAATCTTTAAAAAATAAATAAATAAATAAAAGAGTGATGTAACTTTTATTTTAAAATGTTAGACCTAGAATATGCAGCAAATTACATACTTTGCAACCACTTAAACTTACCATGAAAATTTTTGACAACCTAAAACACGTATTGAGTGAGCTCCTATATCATGGAAACACGGTGAAGCACTGCGCCGAGCGCCGTCTTGGGTTTTCCACTCACTCTGCACCACCTTGCTTGCAGAGCTTACTCACCCCCGTGGTTCAGTTAGCCTCACTATCGTCAACTTCAACCGTGAAAGCAGGAGCCTCTGAGGGGGCGTCTCCACACGTGACCTTGCATTTTAGTTTCTACTTCCATTGTCTACGGAACATCTCTAGTTGCTGTTGTACTAATAACCTCAAACACAACTTGTTCAAACCAAACTTTATTTCTCTTACAAATTCTTATTGTATATTTGTCAGTACATTTTTTTAAGTTCCGAAGAACCTAATACCAGTAGGGTTAATTTTAAAAGGAAATTTATTGGCTGGTACAACTGGAGCTTTCAGTAACAGGGATAGTTGGGACGTGACTGGCTTTCGGGCTCTTTCCGGCCCCCGGGGCTCGGCGTCCCTCCGCAGCCTGACTCTCCCTCCTACTTCGCTTTATCAGTTGCAGGCTCCACGGGACAGCAGACGGTGGCAGCAACTCGGAACTTAATCTCTGAATTCTAACTTGGGCCCAGTCAAGAGCGTCTGTCACTCTTAGAAACTTCAGCAAAACACTCCTAGTGTCTCATGGGCTCCTTTGGGGTCGGTCACCCATCCATAAACCAACCACGACAGCCAAGGGAATGGAAGGCTTGGCCAGGACGGAGTCACCTGACTCCACGTTCCAGGGCCCGAGGGAACCCACTGCGCGAGAGCTATGTGGACTGAGGATTCTGACCAGGAAAGACGCCAAAACAAAGTGGCAGGGCTGTGTCTACAACAAGGGAGTTCGGATGCCAGGCCACGACTCGGTTGTCCACTCTACAGCCTCACTTCTCCTCCAGGCTGGTTCTCCATCTTGCTAACAGTATCACCACTTTTTTGGGATTACTTTTGACTTTTTCTCTTGTTTGATCCCCATACTTATTTGGTCACCTGTATATGGTCGTGGGTGAGTGAAGTCTGAGTGGCGACTTCAGAGTAAATGAGTGGCGACTTCAGGTGGGTAAATCCCACCTCTGCTCTTTCCTAGCTGTATAAATTTGGGCAAGTTTACTACTCTTTGCCTAGTCTCCCCATCTAATAAAGTCTGCGTGTTAACAGGACCCTCTTCATAGGGTTACTGTGAGAAGTAAATAAGCCAATTCACATAAAGCACTTAGACAATACCTGGCATATAAAAACCATTCTATGCATATTAGCTATTACTGTTATGATTATTATTCCCCCTCCACTTGGCACAGAGGTCATAAAGATTAATAATGGGGACACTTTAGCACATGCTTATTGGTTCCTGCGTGGTCCCACACTGCTTTTCCCACTTTATTTTCTGTTATGTTCCAATGTGGAGTTACTCTGGGAGGCTCCTTTCTTCTTTTCCTCATATTCCCTGTATTCCTTATTTTCAGCTTCTCTATTTTGTTCAGTCTATTCATTTTTCCTGAGATGCTCCTGCTTGTATGTCTGGGTTTACCGTGGTTTGTGTTGGTGTTTAGATTTCTTTTGCTTTGTTAGAGGTGCAGGCTAAAATACTTGCAGGCTCAGTTGCGGTTTTTGAAGTGATAAAAGGCAGTCTAGTTGAAGACACACTCGTTCCTAGCCTGGCTTTTAGTAATAGCCAATGCAACGTCTTTTCCAGCAGCATAACTGCAATCTTGTTGAAGAAAAAGAGAGGGAGAGAATGCTACTGGTGGGCCATAAAATGCACACTCCATCACAAAAGCTGGGCAGAATGTGCTCCTAACTCTTTGGGGCAAACTGGAGTTTGATGGACTGAGTCAGTACCCTAGGAGAAATAGGCTAAGTAGCCCAGAATTGAAACACCATAGACCCCCACCGTCTGTGAGACCCAAGCATGTGTGCTAATAAGATTGCTTACCTCCTCAACCTCATCCAAGACAGGGACATTTGATAAGATTGTGGAAAATTTGAGCATGTCCTTTGGACCAGCATCACAAGACAAGATTGTCCCGATGGTTCTGTGCCCGCCTGGTCACTGTGAGAAAATGTCTTCACAGTCACCTCCCATGGAGAGTGCCATGTCAGCCCCTCTGCCCCTATACTTGGTACAACTCAGATTCTATGACCTCAGTTATCATGGAAAAAGGATAACTTGGCACAACTCCATAGTTCTTAGCCAAAATTGAGTTTCGGCTTAAAAAAAAAGTAATGAACATTCATAATTCCACAGCCCTGTATCTGAAATCTAAAAATCTCTTAAAATTGAAAATTTTTTCATAACTTGGTTAGCAGTAAAATCTGACCCAACTTGGACTCATTTGGCACAAGTCCCAACCAGAACTGAGGAGATCATTTATAATCTTTTTCTACTTTGTATGACTATTCATGTTTTGCTGAGAAATATTGGTGTGCTTGATTATGAGTTACTTTCCCAAACTCTACCAGAGGCTATACATAAAATATGTTTATCAAATTAAGTATATACATATATAGAGAGAGAATATAATACATATATATGCATAGATATGTATATAGATATATGTATAGATATGTATCTACATGGCCTCTGGTAGAGTTTGGGAAAGTGACTCATAATCAAGCACTCCAATATTTCTCAGCAAAACATATGTGTGTGTGTACATATAATTTTCTAAAATTAATGTTTAAAAAAAATTTTTTTTTGAATTCTGAAACACATCGGTCCGCAAGGATTAAAGATATGGGATTATGAACCTGAACAGATATAAGAACATCTGTCAGACACAGTCCTCCTTTCACCACGCATTTGACCTATTAGGTAGGGACTGGGGTTGAGGCTGGGTCTAGAAACATTTTAAATGAGCAATAATGACACCATAGAATCAATTTCCCTTTACCATTTCCTGCTTACTAGAAATGTTTCAGAATCTCCTTCACTTACAGTCTCAAGGAAATGCTGGTAAACTTGTTTGGCTTTTCTGGAGATAATACATATCCCACAAGTTACCCTTTTTATGTGCCTGCTTCCTACGTACCTGCTTCCTGCTGTTCTTTACCCAGGACTGTTGCCCCCAGATCCCACTGTAGACCTGAAGGGGGTCCTCAATGCACTGCCCCTTGGGAAGCATCTCGGTGTCCTTCGTTCTCACAGACGTAGCAGGCTGGTTCCAACATTTGGATTTTTTTTTTATCTTTGTTTCTGCAATTCAAGGTTTCTAGAATCCCATCCTCCTAAATCTGCCGTCGATACTTTTGTCATGTTCCTCTGTTCTACTTCCAGTTCTCTCTCCTTCCTTAATTGCCCCCAAAATAATCACTCACCTATTTTGGAAATAAAATTTTCATGCTTGCATACAGAAATGCATACAGAAATACAATTAAGTATACTAGAAGTTTATATAGAGGGAACTTGCACTTAGGGAGGGGTTGCTGGCCTTACAAGTCTTTAAATATAATTTCTAGCCATTACTGTCATGCAGACAGCCCCTGATTCTGTATATGCAGCACAGTCACAATAATTTATGGGATAAGGTGACTTTCTCCAAAAAGTGAGACTGATAATTTGTCTTCCTGGCTTACGAATGGCTTAAATACCTCGAGCAGTTTCTCTCCTGCACATCCAATTCAAGCCATTGATCATCTGGAATTAGTGTAATCATTCAGTCTGATCATCCTGAGGGTTCTTGACACCACACTTTCTGAGATAGCGTAGCTACAGAGTCTGGCATTTACTATGGTAGCTGGTTCAGATCATCTCTCCCCTTTTATAGGTTTACACTTGTTCAATTAGACATACACATCAAGCAAAATATCTTGAGCCATGTGCATGTGACAATAACTAGGGGTACAGGATTATTTTTCTACCAGACTCTCTGAGAAAGTTTGTGACCTGTACAAACTGTAAAAGCATGGCCCTAGCCGAGGGAGATGCAAGCCTTCCTAATCCCTGAGATAACTTCCGGGGCTCTCTCTCATTTGTGCATAGTTCTGCTCTCTAAGTGATCCTCTCTGAAGTAAGTAACAACTGGTGTCTCCTTGCCGCTGGCATTTTACGACTAGAGCCAGCTCCAGCACTGACAGGATGACAGATAAGTGGTGAGAAGCAGTAGTTTATTTTCATCATAATGCATTCCTCTGGATGAAAAGTCAATAACCACTTGACATTCAGAAAACATCCTCATGCTGGCAAGTCCAATGCTTCTGTCTTAGTCTGCTCAGGCTACCATAACAAAATACCATAGACTGTGGGCCTTAAACAGGAGAAATTTATTTTCTCACAGTTCTGGAGACTGGAAGTCTGAGATCAGGATGCCAGAATGTTCGGGTTCTGGTGAGGATCCTCTTCCTGGCTTGCAGATAGCCACCTTCTCGCTATGTCCTCACATGGCCTTATGCAGCCTCACACAGCAGAGAGAGAGAAAGAGAGGGCGAGCTCTAGCATCTCTTCTTAAAGGGGCACTATCCCATCATGAGAGCCTGACCCTGACGACCTCATCTAACCCTAATTACCTCCCAAAAGACCCAACTGCAAATACATGACACTGGGGGTTAGGGTTTAAACATATTATTTGAGTGGACACAATTCAGTCCACCTTTTCTTCGTAATACCTTTTCTGAGTAAGCAATGAAATAGTTATGCAGAGGCTAAGGTTTGTGGGAAAAGCACCTGGTGGGAGTGCTCTCTGTAGCAATAGAAATACAGGTGCACGGGCTTCGTGGTGAACTAAACACACACACACACACACACACAAACATATTCATGATTTCACAACATGGCATACAAGAAATTCCCCCAAACTGCAGTGCTTGGTCCTTAACATAAGCAGGAATGCTCTTTCCAATTTGCTGATTCTACTAGGGAAATTTACACTTCAGAATAAATTTTGGTGATTTTTGACAACTCCACCTGAAGACCAGCCAGAGAAACAAAAATAAGAAGTAATTTTCCCCTGGCCCCTCTTACCTGCTGAAGTGAAGTCACCTCATCATGTATCTACGTTCACAACTGATCCTTCCCAAAGAGTGTTTTTAGCTCATTACTGGATGGAACCAGTTAAGGGGGAAAGGAGGTGTTGCCATTGATTATTAGTTCTTAATTCTTTTCAGTTGCTATACATTCCATGCTGCAGCGATTGGGTTTAGTCTGGAGGGGATTCCAGAAACAAAAGATTATCCTTTTGAAGACCTGTTCCTTCCTTGCCTGGTTTCTGTGTTTTGGGCTTGTTTTATTTTCACTAGTGACCAATATGTCTCCAGTGCCCACCCAAGACCTATCTCCTCCATGAATCTTGTTTTGTTCCACTCTGAATTTTTCCTTTCTCGGACTCTTAAAACATGTGTTGTGTGGGCTGTACATTAACTTCCTCAAGAGTTCTCTAAGGTGGTCATATGTAACATTCAATAAATATTTGATTGATTCATTGATATTCTTTATAAGTAGATCTAGTCCATTAATTATGGATCTGTTATGTATAGTTTTAAAAAAGAGAGAGGAAGCAGGAGAGAGAGCAAGTTGTGTGTAATTGGACTTCTCCCTAGAAGCCTCTTTATTGGTTCTACCACCCAGAGCATCTCGTCTGATCAGAAGGACTACCTGGCAGAAAGCAGGATGCCAGACACACTCACTCTTGGAGGTCCACATTTATCGGGAGAGTTCATCAACATTATCCCTCTCCCAACCCAGAGTCCTGATTGGAGAGGTGAAGACCTCCTGTCAAGGGACCACTTGCTAATACCTAACTATTGTTTTCTTTCTGATGTTCTCTTCCTCTCCTAGTGCAGGATGAAGTTTGTTGTTGTTTTCAATTTGCTGTCAGGTAGAAATGAAGCGAGGTAGGGGCCGAGTGGAACTCACTTATCAAGTATTTTTTCCAATCTTTCTGCTTAATCTTTGGTGCTGGAGATTCAAACTTAAAAAGCAAACAAAAACAGGAAGTTTCTGCTTTGGCTCTCTGCTTCTATTGTCCTTGGGGCAAGGGTGGCCTTACATCCAGCAGCACTGCTGGGGAAAGTTAGAGGAACAAAAGAAAACGGAGGGGACTACATCCATTAATATTCTGAAACATCATCCAGCTGCTGAGTACGGCAATTTGGTTCAATGCCAAAGGTAGTCTAATAATCATTGAAGGACTTATTAAACTAACACTTTTAAGAAACAGGATTTAGTAATAAATTTAAATAATTATTTTTAAATGAATCATAAAATTAAGTTTGTCCTAGGTCCCTTCATGTTTCCCCAATTCTCAGCTCAAGCAACAACTCACCCTATCAACAAGTTTTTTCCTATGAAAATCGTTAACAATTTATATCTGTAAAGTGAAATTTTGCTATTTTATTGCTGTGAAAAGCAGTGACTTGCTTCAGCAAAGGTAACATTTTGCCCCTAATCACGTAAAAGAATAGATGTGTGAGGAGCTGTTATCTTGGTGTTAAAACATGGAGACTGTGCATCCCTGAAAAAGAATGTATTTGCAACTCATTGATCTCAGGGGAGATTCAGAGGAGGAAGTTAATACATCTTTTTGTTGTTTTTAAATTCTCTATCACCACAATGCTATGAGTTAATTGTAAATAATGCAAAGGTTTGTATGAGTGAAAATTATCTATATACAAAGAGCTATAGGAAAGTAAATTTAGCTGCTGAAGATATACATTATAAGGCTTTTTATTAAGAAGTGGCTAATATTACATTCTCCTCCCTGTATTTTCTATGTCCTTATTACTGTTATTCAACTATGTTACAAGCGGAGTTTATTACATTTATTGCATTCCTATTAATCTTTTTAAAAACTAATATTATACTGCCTTTCATTTTATCATTTCACAGCTACTATTTTTCCACTACACAATGATTTTTACCATAAGGCTGAAATCAATAGAAATTTAACAAGTAATATATAGGTTTACCATCAATCTAACACCCCAAGGACCTAACACAGCCCTTACTAAAATTGAGTTTGAATTCATTCTTGCTATTATATTTTGTGAAACCTATTCTAGAGGCTCTGGTTTGTTTTACTGAGAAAATAATGTGATTCTCAATACTAATTGACAGAAGATTTAAGGAAATATAATTCAGAAAAAATTATTTACTGCACATAGCTGAAACGTGAAAATCAGGAACCCTTTCCTCCCACACTCACTCTGCCTCTGATAATACAGTACAGCAGGATATTTTGAGACTACTTCGATTTTGTATAATTTTTACATAGAAAACCTTCACTTAAAAAAGCATTTGGAGGTGAAGTGTTTGCTTTCCAGGGAGGCAAAACCAAACGATTATCTTTAGGAAAAGCTGCATGAAGCTTGACGCTGCCTTTGGTTATCTGATTATACTACTCACCCCCAAGTCAGGAAACTAAAATGGGACAAGCCAAAGACTTAAAGTTCAAATTATTAAAGCGATTGTAGCACTTAAGTTAGAGTATGACCCTAATTAATATTTGGAGAAGGGAGAATACATAGTTAAAATTAAGGAAAGTTGAAAATATGTCTATGGATGGGGCCACATATCAAAAGAATCTAGCTAGCAATCGGAGGTCCTGAGAATGAAAACCAGACAGCTCCAGGTATAGAAAACACAGAGATGATAGAAATGAGCTTCTCTGCTGGGACCTCAGACTTTTCATTCATCAGTTTCCTTATATAATCCTCCTTAATACAGGAACCTATCCCTTCTCATAGTCCACCACAGTCCAATCTTTGGGTTCTGGCAACCACCTGCAGGTTTCTCCCACCTGCCACGAGGAATTTCATGGTCAAGTGTTTACAAAAGAATAATTCTCACTTATATTAACACGGCATAGCATCAACAGTGCTAGAAGCACTCTCCTTCAATTTAAAGAAACTTGCAGCAATTATTTTTTATATTATCCTCACTAACTTGAACTCAGTATTGTTTGAAATGGAAATGTTGAAATGGAAAGGTTATAAAGGAAATTTCTCAAAGGATGTTTTGATAGTAGAGAAAAGGAAAAGAAAGAAAGAGAATAAACACTTAGTTCAGCATAAAATTTAACAATTAGAAATAAATCTCTGCAAGAAATTGGGAATTCTGTAAGACTAACTGTGAACTCTCTGGGCTCACAAATCCTTCTGTGGTCATTCTGACCTCTCCAGAGAAGCTCTCAGAAAGCTATCATTCCCCCTTCTTCTGCTGTACAGTTTACTAATTAGAGTCAGAGACAGTTTGTTGAAAAGGACCAACAAGCCAAAAATGGATACGGCCCATTTAAAATTTGCCATTTATGAAAAGTCAGCGCCTCTAGGCAGGGCCAGAGACTTCTTGACTTCTCAACGGCTAACTTTATTTTTGCAAGATATGATACAGATTGAATATATGGTAATCTATAAAATGTTAGAAGCAAAATTGGGGCAACGATCATCACTCCACATTTTAGTTAGTATTCCTTTAGAATGGGGTGATTTTTCAGAACCTTAAATGCTTGCAACTGAAAACAGCTTTTATGAATAAGAATAAGGTAGATTCTTACCAGATCAATACCTTGTTTTCAAAGGGCCAGGTTCTCATTCTATGTAACTATGGAAATCAGATTACACAGGCAGGCAATCTTCCCCAGAGGGAACTAGTTACAGGTGAAGTTTCTGACACTGCTAGGGAAATTGAAATTCTAAATCCAGCCATGTTGATTGAATTCAACATGCTCTCATGGGCAAACATAGCATTTTAGTAAGTTTTATTTTAGTAAAGGGAAACAAAGCACAAATAACATGATTGAAAGGCTTGCTTGGCCTCTATGTATATGCCACTGAACAAATGTGTGTCAAGAATCTCTCATCTATTTAATGTAGCATCCTTTAACTACCTCCAGCAGTAACATACTAGCAATTGATTTTGATAAATTATTATCTGAGCCAAATTACTGTTATTTTATTCTAACATCTACTTTAATATGTCTGTTTTAAAGTTTCAAGTTGTTTTCCTAATTATACCAAAATCAACCAGTTTAAAAACTGTCTTCCTTCCTTTTATGACATTAGCACTTGTATTAGTTTCCTATGACTGCTGTAATAAATTATCACAAACTTAGTGGCTTAAAACAATACAGATTTGTTATCTTACAGTTCTGGAGGTCAGAAGTCCTAAGGGGGTCTTCCTGTGCTATAATCAAGATTTTAGCAGAGCTGCATTTCTTCTGGAGGCTCTAGAAGAGAATCCATTTTCTTGCCTTTTCCAGTTTCTAGATGCTGCCGCATTACTTGGCTGGTAGCATCCTTCTATCTTCAAAGCCAGCAAAGCAAACAAGTCTTTCTCAGATCAAATCATTCTGACCTCCTCTTCAGCCTCATTCTTCCACATTTAGAGGACACTTGTGATTGCATTGGGCCCACTCTGAGAATAATTACCTTATCTTAAAGTCAGATTAGCAACTAATTCCAGCTGCAACCCTAATTCTCCCTCCATGTAAGCGATCACATTCAGTTTCTGGGGATTAGGACAGAGACGTCTATAGGTGAAGGGCATTATTCTGACCACCACAGCATTCCAATATTTATTATAATTTATCACATCCTCACACACTCATTTTTGGATGAAATATATTTCAACTTTAAAAGATCTTTGTAGGTCATACTCTGTTATGGGTTGAACTGTGTTCCCCAAAAAGATATGCCAAAGTCCTAACCCCTGGGACCCGTGAATGTGAACTTGTTTGGAAATAGGGTCTTTGCAGATGTAATTGAGTTAAGTCATTAGGGTGGACCCTAATCCAGTAAGACTCGGGTCCTTAAAAGAGAAGGAAAATGCCATCTGACACAGATACACAGACAAAACTCCACATAGACACACAGGGAGAATGCCATGTGGTGACAGAGGGAGACACTGGAGTGATGTAGCTGCAAACCAAGGACTACCAAGGACTGACGACCACCAACACCAGAAGCTGGGAGGAGACAAGAAAGGATTCTCCCTTACAGGCTTCAGAGTGAGCAGGGCCCTGCCAACATCTTGATTTTGGACTTCTAGCCTCCAGAACCGTGAGATGATCAATTTCTGTTGTTTTAAGCCATACAGTCTGTGCTGCTTTGTTACAGCAGCCCTAAGAAACCACAGTAATCCATACTCTGTATTCTTATCACGCTCATTGACCTGTATGGATACTTTCTAGTCTATCAGTGTCTTCCTCCCAGTGGGCTCCAAAGCACACAAAGCTTTACATAAAACGGAGTTTTAAAAAAGATGAATTGATGGGGCTGGCCCTGTGGCCGAGTGGTTAAGTTCGCACGCTCCAATGCAGGCGGCCCAGTGTTTCGTTAGTTCGAATCCTGGGTGAGGACATCGCACTGCTCGTCAAACCAGGCTGAGGCAGTGTCCCACATGCCACAACTAGAAGGACCCACAATGAAGAATATACAACTATGTACCTGGGGGCTTTGGGGAGAAAAAGGAAAAAAAAAAATCTTAAAAAAAAAAGATGAATTGAGATGACATCCTGCATTTCTTCAAAGTCCCCTTGTTTAGACATGTTCAAGTATGTCCTTCACTTTTTGGCAAAATTTTCTGTTGCATTGTGAGGTCTTGCAACTTCCAATCAAGCCTTTATTAGTCCCTGCAGACTAAGTACATTATAAATTTCCCTTCACTTTTAATATCAGTATTGTTTTCAGCAACCTCACAAAAGAAATTTTCAGATCTTTCTGTATTTATTGAAGGGGTCTATGCAATGCACAGTTGCAAGAACTACAAGAGAGGCCGGCCCCGTAGCCGAGTAGCTAAGTTCGCGCGCTCCGCTTCCTGCAGCCCAGGGTTTCGCTGGTTCGGATCCTGGGCGCGGACAAGGCACCACTTGTCAGGCCATGTTGAGCCCGTGTCCCATGTGCCACAACTAGAAGGATCTAAAAAAAAAAAAAGGAGAAGATTGGCAACAGTTAGCTCAGGTGCTGATATTAAAAAAAAAAAAAAAAAAAAAAAAAGAACGACAAGAAAAGACAAAGATGATAAACCACTCCTCATGCTCTAGTGACCTGATTTTCTGATACACTAAATATCTTTGAAGCATCTTATCCTGAATGGACTTTCTCTGAGAACTGCCCAGCACACACAGAGTGGGCCCTGGCAGCCAGGTGTGTCTGAGATGACCTGCCCTGCTGCTATGACTGACTGGATTGGAATGATCACTGACCTGATTCTTTTCCCCAGAAATTTGGAATTGGGATGCAGTGTCATTTAATGTGTGTGCAGAACTAAGCGAATGGAAATAACGAGGCATAAATCTGAGAGGTGTGTTGCTGCTGGGTACAAGGAGAACAGAGAAAACCAATGTGAAGGGGGAGAAAATGAAGCCGAGGTGCAGAAGGAAGTGCAGCCCATGTGGCCCCAAAATGAAAGTGACTGACAGAATGTCTTTCATGCTTCTGGAGAGCTTTCTAGTCCCTGGCTAGTCCACAAATGGGAGTTAATAATTTCCCTCCTTTTAATTTAACTTACTGTAAAGAGTGAAGATCATTTGTAACTAACCGAATGTTCACTAAGACGGGGGAAATTAAATAAATAGCTAGAAGACAAACCAGAAAGTAAGAAACATCTTAGATAAATGATATGTGTATAGAGAACAGTTCAGCCTGCATGGCTGAAAAATAAGTTTATGAAGGTCAGTAAGCGGGATTCAGAGCTAGAAAGGCTGGTTAGAGCTGCACCGTTTGGTAGGTATTATGGCACCACTGTCAGTTTTGAACAGCAAAGTGACATGATAATAATAACTGTTAAGATTTATTGAGTGCTAATTAAGTGCCAAGGGTAAGCATTTTCTGTGCATTTTTTCATTGAATGCAACAACTATAGGTTGTGGGAATCATTATTATCCACAATCCAATTAAGGAAATAAGGAATGAGGAAAAAAAGGCTTAACCAACTGTCCACACTAAGTGCGCTCCAGATTTGGGATTCAACTCTTCTAGATTGTGTTGCTTTAAAATCAGAGTTGTACGTTAGAAGGACAGCTCTAGCTGTAAGTCCTTAGCACAAAACAGAAGAAGAGGCAGAAGGTAAAGAGATAAATCGGGAAAGCTTTCCCTAGGAGAAATTCATGACAGCCTCGGGGGGGCGACACTGGGAGTGGAGAAGAGAAGTGATACAAAGATTTCCTTGGCAAATCTGAACAGCCGATGGCATACAGGAAAGGGAAAGCAAAAAGTCAAAGCTGAACTCAAGGTCTGGAACCTAAAACTCGGAAGGAGTAATGCCCTGAACAGAAATGGGAAAGTAAGAGAAAGCTTAGCTGCGGTGAGAGCAAGGTGGGAGGAGATCTTCATTAGCTCATTTTGGGATTGAGATGCCTGCAGAACATCTAGGTGGAGCTGTCCAACAACGGGTGTATGACGCTGAAGCTCAGGGAAAGGTTCAGATTGGAGATACTGATTCGGGAGTCAAGACAAAGAAAATATAAATTAAAGCCATGAAAATGGATGAGATTGCCAAAATAGAGGATATAATGAGAAAGTTGATGGGTGGAACTTAGAAAAACTTTGAGCGGCCTGAAGGAGTTTCTAGTGAGATCAAAGATCCAATATAATAGAACCACATTAGATCACTGGAAGCAAAGACAGAGAAAATGATTAATCACTCAATATCTTGAGCAACTAAGACACAGGTTTAGGTATTAAGGATCTTAGAACATATGCCCCCAAAATGGAAACTTAACAGCGGTAAAGGTTCTACAAGGAAGTTATTTTCTAAAATAATTGTACAGAAAATGGTTTTATAAGATCAGAAGTGGAAGTGAAGAGTTTGGGCTCCAATTCATGAAGACATTCACTGCAGATTTTCTGGGCATCCTGCACTACACACTGCAAGGCACGTGAATTAACCTGCAGTTATCTTTAACAGAACGGTGTGCTTCATTTTTGCTTTGAAAGGAAAGCATTTGGAGTAACTCTGAAAATTTAGCGCAAAAAACTAATACAGGAAAGTAATGGTGATCAGTTACCCTCTTAAAAATAGTCTTTGGCTTCCCATATTAAAGAGCTCAGGTATATGAAAGATGCAAAATACTCCAAAAGACTGAGTTTGTCATAAAACTAGTTTTCATAGTTATAGTCTTACAACCTCAAATAAATATGCACAGAGCAGTTTCTGATAATTCTGTGAGGGGCAATACATACTGATCATTTGGAAGTTAAAAAATAATGTTTTGACTTTAATCTTTAAAGTTCATTTGAAGCACATTTGGTTGGTTTTTAAGTTCTGGTTTTATGCGTTTGACAGGAAACGCAAGCAAAAAGAAAACACAAATTTTTCATGGTTTCTCATTTCAGCTTTACACCCCGGCTGTGTTGTGCCAGTCAGTGCTGGGTGAGAAATGATTCTTGCTTTCTAAATGATGCACCAAAGCTGCAGACAGTTGAGTGTTTGTAAGTGTTCTGTTAGTTTCTACACTTGAAATAGGGCAGAGCACCAAAGAAGGAAACCCTACAATGGAATGGAAATGATAGCAAGACTCAGGCATCCTGGGCTAAGGTAAAGGAATTTGCCTCCTCGTTTCACTGCATATTTCATGCATAAAATAAGTAACTCTAACTAGAAATCAAGCCATTTACCTATTGTCACTAATTCAAAAGGGGAGTAATATACCAGGAAGCTATTCTACTGGCAGAAATACTAAATAACAAAGAAAAATTAGCTCCATTTTACTATTCCTCTATTGACTTACGAGAATAAGTTATCCCCTTAAGGGTATATTTTAACATCTAAGTTAATAAACAATTTCAAACAGTATATTCATAAACTTCTAAGGGTTCCATGAAATAAGTCTATACAGAGTTAACAATTGCTTAAAATAGTGTCTGATTTTAATTGATTATATTCTTCATAAATTAATTGGAGCAATAAACACGTCAAAAGAAGTTGCTCCATTTGATCCAAAATTTAAGAAATGCTCCTCAAAATGAGATATTATTTTTAAGCTATGAAATTGTTTTAACAGTTTGACAAAACACGGTTCCACTAAGGATTTCTGGAAAACAGTCTCTTTTCTACACAGTGGATGGGACTATAAGTTGGTCCAACATTTCAGAAGGGCAATTTGGCAACATTTGACTAAACTAAATCACACGTTGCTTTTGAGCCAACAATCCCTTGTTTGGGAATTTATCCCATGGATATTTGCTTGCTATATGCACAAGCAAGGTCATTGCAGCATTTTTATAGTAAAAACAAAAGGAAATAACCTAACTGCTTGTCAATGAGATAATTAATTTAATTACCTTCATTTATACCATGGAATACCATATGGCCATTAAAAATAATGCTGATGTGGAAAGAGTTTTAGATGAATTATTAAGGGAAAAAGCAAAGTGGAAAACTGCCCAAATGAGTGGTATGAGTCCATTTGTTTAAGAAAGTGGAGTGGTGATATACACATAAATGCTTATATATGCAGAAGAAAATTCTTCAGGATAAAGATGCTGTTACTGAGTCTACCGACAGGGTGGGACTAGAGGTCAGGAATGGAGGAAGATTTTTATTTTACGTCTTTCTTTACAGCTTGAAATTTTTATCCAAACATGAATTGTGTTTATAATTTTTAAATTAATGGCACCTAATTACCAATTACAGAAACTGTTGGACTCATGGATATTTGAAATTTACAAATCAAATTTTAAATTGCTTTTCTTCCCTCTAACTATACCCTTACTCATATAAAAAGAAAAATGCATTTTATCAGAGTAAATAAATAAAGGCAAAGTTTTGATCTCTGTTCCTCCTATCCCTTCATACACTTTCTGATAGGGCTGTACAGAAGTAATAAAGTTCTTGTCTTCAACAAGTAGCCTTGCTAGAGAATACATGAGGAAGGGGTTGAAAATGCACGTTTATTGAGAACACACCTACTATGTTGCCAAGAATTGAACCAGAGTCTTAGAATCCAAATGATTCACAAAACAAAGGCTTTGGAAAATTAAGATGATTAGAACAAATTACGAAGAGTTGGCTATAACTTTTTATAAAGTAGTTTGTGCCCATTGGTGGGTGGAACAAGAAGGATGTTTAGGCATTTTTTACAAAATTGATGCAAGGGCCATGAGTTGGAGGGAAGGAAGGGGAGGCAAATAGACGACTATGGGTCTAAAACAGTATGATCTGAAGGACCTTGAAGTGCTGGTTAAAAATACAGGTTGCCAGCGCTGGCCCTGTGGCCCAGTGGTTGAGTTCACGTGCTCTGCTTCGCTGGCCTAGGGTTTCGCAGGTGTGGACACAGCACTGCTCATCAGGCCATGCTGAGGCAGTGTCCCACATAGCACAACCAGAAGGACCTACAACTACAATATACAACCATGTACTGGGGGGCTTTGGGAAGAAGAAGAAGAAAAGAAAAAAAGAAGAAGAAGATTGGCAACAGCTGTTAGCTCAGGTGCCAATTAAAAAAATGCAGGTTTCCAGGGCCCAATCCCAGTGTACTGAATCAGACTTTCTAGAGCTGTGGCCTGAGAATCTGCATTTAAGTCAAATTGTCCCAGTGATCTTTATGCACACTAAAGCTTGAGAGGCTCTGCTCTGAGATAATTCAGATCCTGGAGACTAAGTCCTATCTGGAGTCAGAGATAATCTCATATTTGTTTTCTCCTTAGATTTCTAGGAAGGTAGTAGGGGCCCATATTAAGCAGTGCACCAGATGTTAGTGGGTAAATTCATGGTGAAGAAATTGAGAAACGATTAAGTCATGTTAAGAAAACAATTGGAGACCGGCCCCGTGGCTGAGTGGTTGGGTTCATGCGCTCCACTTCGGGGCCCAGGGTTTCGCCAGTTCAGATCCTGGGCGCCGACATGGCACCGCTCATCAGGCCATGCTGAGGCAGCATCTCACATGCCACAACCAGAGGGACCTACAGCTAGAATATACAACTATGTACTGGGGGGTTTGGGGGAGAAGAAGAAGAAGAAGAAGGAAAAAGAAAACAATTGGATGGGAAATTCAGAATTTCTAAAGAAGACAGTAAAAAAAAAAAACAATATTGCAACAATGTGTAAGAGCAAAGACAAAATTAAATTAGACCTAAAGCACAGATTAAGTTTGTGAGAAAGCTCGAGTACACAGTTTTGCACTTCATCTATTACAGTATAGCAACTGAGCATATATCGTCTTTTGATTTTACTTACTATAACTTTTGATTATAGATAATTTTATTGATAAAACAAAGATCCTCAAAATACTTGAAAGACAGTTGTAAATAAGTTCCTAAAGTGTGGAGAGTGTGTGATCTCCCTGTGGAGTCTAGGATATTTTAGACAATAATGAGGATAAGTATAAATCCATATTTATGATTGCCAAACATAAATTGAATTATATTTACTTCAATGGGCTTTTATTGACTACTTATTGTGTGTATTACCTTGCAATGTACCAAAGCATATTAGAGAAGGGAGGCTGCATATAAGACAGTCTCCCCCCTCAAAGGGCTTAGAGGCTTGTGATGGGGGCTCATCTATAGACTAACTATAATAAAAGTCAAGATGACAGATTCCAAGTCAAAATACAGCAGGTAGTGAATCCAAGCTACAGGAGTTTTAAAGAGTGTTATTTCTGTATCAGAAGTGGGGCTAAGGGAAAGCAGAGCAAATCAGTCAAATCTATTCTGGTGACAGATCTTGTACCCAGACTTCACTCCTCCCAAGCAGACAAAGGCAGGCTTCACAGATGAGCCCTAGGTAGAGAGGAACGCAGGAAGATGAGGATGTGGGAAGAGGAAGAGTGAGTAGGAGAACATTTTTGTAAAGTTGTGATAGAGGGTAAATGCTTGATGGCACTGATCCTGGTCCACTACATGGACGGAAAACTAAATACTCAAACTGATATTAATTGAATTGTTATTATTGTTGTGATTATATTGAACAATATGTCTATAAGAATAACAGAAATCAGCAAAACTCCTAAGAAGTTGATGTCCTAAAATGGAAAGAGAGCCCTATGCATTTCCAAGTTCAACACACTTTGACAGTCTTATTTTTAAAAATCCAGATGCAACAGAAGTGATATTCTCTGATGGATTTCCAATAAGGCAAATGAGATACAGCGATTAAAATTTAGAAATATAAGAAAAGAAGGGCGCTTTCTACTTCTTTCTTTGCTTCTTTGGACAGATGCTGTGAACCAATTCAAGAATTCTCTGTAGAGATAGTGTATACCAATTATGCTTCCAAGATTTTATTTTGCTTTATTTCATGATTACTTTCACCTTGTTGAATTTATGTTTGAATAATTGAGGCTCTATTAAAAGCATTTTCCTTAAACTGTTGGTATTCTGTTGGTACTCATTTGCAATTGGCTTTTTCTTATGTGGATAGAAAAAATATCCAAATGAGCAAAATTATTATACTATATATCACATATAATATATATTATATATCCCTCATTTAATTGTCTGTTCGTTTAAATATATATGCTATCTTCTTTCTGGGAAGAACTCAAGGACTTAAATTAATCCTCTTAATTGTAGATCCAACGTTTCCAGTGCCTTTGGAATCACATAGATTATGTGGCACAGCACCTGCCTCACGTTTTCAACATTTCATTTGACTCCCTTAGCTGTTCCTCTCGAGGAAAATGTCTTCCTTGGAAAACTGTCATGTGTTTTTAACCAATTCCAATAGAGCTTCGACCCATGCTCCCTCTTTGTGTCTGTGGGCACAGCAGTGGTTCCCAGACTCTGGGGGACTTTCTACTGAACTGGACCCCAGACAGACTCCGGCTGCGAGATTCAGGAGGCGGCCTATCTGGGGGCCGGCCGCCCAGCCCCTTGGAAGAGAGCAGGTTGAGCCTGCGAGAACAGGCAGCAGTGCCCGCGTCGCGGCCTCCGCAGGACGGACTCGAGCATCCTCGCCCGCTCGGTTTCAGGAGGCCCGGAGCCCCGCTGCGCCCTGGAGAGCCTCCAGCGTCTCTCGGCCTGGAGGCCCGGGGCAGCCGCTGCTCCCGCGCCAGGAGCCACAGGCGCTCTGCCGGCTTGATGCGCAGCGCTGGGTGGAAAAGCGGACGCCGGGGCTGCGGCTGCTGGGCCTGGTTTTCGCTCGCGCGCAGGAGGCGGCAGCCCTGGACCGAGGGCGCGAGCACCCGCCCGGCTGCCGGGCGAGCGCTGTCGGGCCTCGGCCAAGTGGGGCTCTGCAGAGGGGCTTAGCGCAGCAGAGCGGAGCCAGCCTCAGCCCGCTTCCAGCCTTACGGACCTTCTTGGTGGCCAGGGCCCGGGGAGAGAGCCCGAGAAGGGAGGGCTCTCCGCGCCCTCCCGGCGTCGCGCTGATTCCCCGTGTGCTGGGGCCGGGGCCGGGGTCGGAGGGACCTGCTTGACCTCAGCCCTAAGCGATCCGTCATCTGCAAACGCCGCTCTCGGGGGTCCCTGGCGCCGGCCCCTGGCTCTGGTAGTAGACACAACCCAGCTCTCTTCCTGCCCCCAGGCCCTGCTGTTTCAAGAATTGTAGGGACAAAATGTGCACCAGCGTAATGCGGGCCGGGGCATCCCGGGGAAGTCGTGGAGGAGGCAGGAACGCGCCGCACGGATGCGGGCACGTCTGTCTCCTCCCCTAGGGTCTCCCCAGCTTTACTGATCGCAGGGGTGGGGTAGAGGTCTATTTCAGTCTCCCAGATTTACTCTGAAACCGAGTCTCTTGGGAGTGAAGGTCCATATGATTATATCAAGTCCATAGCAGTCACGCTGTGTCCAAAATGGGCACGGGCACTCACGGCGCAGCCACTGAATTCCCCAGAGACGCAGTCTCTCGGGCCTGGGGCTTATTCTTGTTTTCTCAATGGACCGGGCCTCCGAATTCCCCCAGGAATGTCTCAGTAAGTAGGGGTGTGTGTGTATGTGTGTGTGTGTGTGTGTGTGTGTGTGTGTGTGTGTGTGTAATGATTCCCATGAACAACTGTCAGTTTGGTATTTAAAGAACAAATGGACTTAGTACAATAAGTCATGCGTACTTGTTGATACACCTTTTCTATGGACAAGAATACTATTTCTGAGATCTCCAAGAAGAGATCGACCTGTCGAGGAATGCATTTCCAATTCTTCTCATTTAATTAAAAACCTGCACTGCTGTAGAGATTCAGTAGACGTTCTAGTTAGCAGCTTACTCAGACTACTTTGGTGTTCTGAGTTGAATCTACATGCATTTTACATAATAGGACATGCCATATTGTATGTATTGCCATTGCAGGTCACTTTTCTACAAAATGGTAAGCTTCCTCAAGGCAGGGATAGTTTTTATTCATCTTTGATTTTCCCAAACCAAGCAGTACCTGCACATAAGTACTCAATAAATGATTGTTAAATAATAACCTCACTCATTTCTGTAGGCTCTAAATCAGAGGAATGAAGGAATGGAGAGGTAGGGCTCAAAGATACCAAATAAAGTAAAGGACTTCGTTTCCATGCAGAGGGATATTTGCAAGACAGCAATAGTGCTCAGAATCAACTTGCTAATCAAGTCTCTTTGGTTTTAGGACTATCACAGGTAGGAGATGGGAATGACCTATATTCTGAGGCTATTTATTTTTTAAATTGATGTTTGGATATATTTATCTTTGGATATATTTTCCTTCCTTTTCTCCCTTCTTTCTTTCTTTCTATAGATTAGGTGTGGTGTAAGCTATTATACTTGAAGTAAAAATGTGCCTTACTTACCTTCCATACCTTATCTGTCCTTGGATTTATGGGTACTTTTGGCTAATCTCATATTTCGCGCTCTTTATGTTTTCACTGGCATCCTAAAATAACATAAATTGGAGAAAGCTGGTTTGGATATCTAAAATACTTTACTTGTGCAAATGAGCTGTGAATATGAAAATCCATTAGCTGCCTTGTTGCTTTTTCAGCTCTCAGTGATACTTTTATATCCTGGCTCCTTAGCCTTTGAATGCACACCCTGGCTTCTTCCATGAGCAAATATTTAACGAAGCTGTCTTGTTAATATATAATATCGCCACACATACGTTGCACTAATATTTTAGATGATACTGTTTTTCATAAGGTGTTCAGTTGTGCCCACTCACCTTATAAAATGGCACTAAAAAACATCACGACCACTGATGCATTACAGAACCTTCATTCTGGACAGCATACTATCTAGAACACTTTCTATTAATACTAGAAATCTCTTGAAGAGGAAGCAGGACACAATAGAAATTCTTTTTATTTTAAATGTACTAGAAAAATATACTTCACTTGGAATATGATAGTAAAAAGACTAGGTGCCTCATCATTGTTTCTGAATTTCTGCAGAAATTCTGCATTCAGTTGTAAGAAAGAAAAGCCTCTTGTCTAATTTTCTACTACTAACAAAATACTCATTTTATTCTGAAATTTAGGGTTAAGCACTTGAATTTTTGTAGTGCCTCTTCTGTTTTGTTCAAGTGCCAAGTATTCACTCCTTCCAGGTTGTAAACAAAACATGGTTCAGAATGCCAGCTCTCTTTGCAGCACTAGAAAAAACGCTGTTGAATTTATAATAATTCTCGATAACCCCGTTCTTTTATTTTAGCATCAATTTCCCCTCCTCCGTTGTGATTTTTAATGGAGTCCTTATTGCTGATTTTTTTTTTCTTGACCTACTTTCTTTTCAAGAGCTTTCACATATAGCGTGTTTTCAGTGATGGTGATTTCTGTAGCGTGTAGGAGAAAGAGTCTCAAATCACGGCGAAACAGATTGGTTGGCTATCACTGATTGTAGAACGTTTTCGTGGTTTAAAAATTATCTGGTTACAACGTCCACAATTTCATAGTCTGACATCTTTTAAGCTATGCTTTTCATGAGTTTGCCCCGTCCTCCAGACTGAGGATTTGAACCTCACTCTGCTTTGATCCAATTGTTATTTTTCTTTGTTGCCTCCACCCCCTAGAGATGGTGTTTCCAGGGGAGAGGCGGTCTCGGGGCTGAAGAGGAGGAGAGTCGAGCGGGACTAGATCTGGTACCTCAGGCGCTAGATCCCTCCTCCCCCGCCTGGTGAGAAGTCAGGAACAATTTTGACAGTTCATAGTTTGGCTTTGGCTCTCACGCTTGTGGTCCATGGGTGGGTTTTGCTTTCTCCCTGTTCCCCTGCCTCTGGCCTGCCTGCAGGCCGACCGCAAATGCAGCCATTGCCCCAGCCCCGCCAGCGCTCTCCCCGCTCCGTCCTTTTGGGGAACCCGGGCGGACGTCTGTAGACGACTTCGGGGACTGGGGAAAGTCACGCCGGGATCCGGACGTTCGAGAGGGCAGCCCCTCCCCAGGCTTGTCCCCGCTTGGCGGCGGCCACGTGACCGACCACAGGCCTCCGCCGGCCCGCCCCTC
The DNA here is from genome assembly GCF_037783145.1 of Equus przewalskii. Classification (NCBI taxonomy): domain Eukaryota; kingdom Metazoa; phylum Chordata; class Mammalia; order Perissodactyla; family Equidae; genus Equus; species Equus przewalskii. Next base: position 39,593,435 of record NC_091839.1, read on the forward strand.
TCGGCCGCGGCTGCCCACTTCCCGCCCGGGGTAAGTAAGCCGCGGTTTTCCGCCCCGCCCGGACCCCGCCCTCCTCCTTTCCCCTGCCCTGCACTTCCCTCGGGCTCCCTCGCGCCACTCGGCCCGCCCCCATCCTCCCCGCCGGCCCTTTGTACGTGCTCGGCGGCGTGCGAGCGCGCCCGGCACGTGACCCCGCCGAACGTGGCATTGTGTTATCACGTGACCCAGGTGCGTACGCGACGGAGCGGGGTGTGAAGATGGCGGACGAAGAGGCCGAGCAGGAGAGGTTGAGTGGCGGCGGAGGCGGCTGCGTCGCGGAGCTGCAGCGCCTGGGCGAGCGGCTCCAGGAGCTGGAGCGCCAGCTGCGGGAGAGCCGGGGACCGGCCGTGGACGCGGCCACGGAGTACTGTCAGCAGCTGTGCCAGGTGAGGGCGCCGCGGGTCCCCTCCCCCTTTCCCCCAGCCGGAGGGGAAGAGGGCGAGCGAGCGCCTGGCGGCCGAGCGGTGGTCGGCGCCGCCTTGGCATCGTCGGCGCCGCCGCCCGGGCGGGAGCGGGGAGGCCGCGGAGGGCGCCTTTGTGTGGCTGCCGCTGTGGCGGTTGTTGTCGGCAGCTCCCGGCTGGGGGAAGGGAGTTGTGGTCTGGGCGGAAAATCCCCCCTCCCCTTCCCTTCCCCGAAGTCGGGACGGCGCGGCCCCCCAGGCGGAGTAGATGCTGACGGCGAGGACGGAGCCCTCTCCGCCGCAGGGAGCGGGTGAGGGGGAATGGAGGCCAGGCCCCCTTCTTCCTCCTCCTCTTATTGTGCACCGGGATTACCGCGCCCCCCGCCTCTGCGCCCGTTTCCCACTCCGACGGGCCTCCGCCCCCAGTGGGTTGATTCCTTCGCCTCCCCCTGCTTTCATCCGTCCCGCCCCCGGCCCCGTCCTCGCTGTCTCCGGGCCTTTGTTGTTCGAGTTTCGCCTTAGGACTGAAGGGGCCTTTGTTGATGTTCTGAGGAGCAGTCCCCGCCGACCCCTTCTAGCTGGGCGAGACGTTCCGGAGTTGGGGGCGCCGAGGTTGTCCCTTCCTGCCTTGTTTGCTTGGTGCAGCACTTCGATGGTAAAGGTTGCTCTCCTCGCTGGAGAGGAGCTGCCCTTGTCTGTGTATCCTAGGGTCGAATAGACGGCCCCTTGGGGCGGCTTTTCCAGTCCAGTTCTCTTTTGCTTTCACCCTTCGAGGAGTACGATTTCCTCTGCCTTTCCTCCCCCCGTCGTCCTACCCCGTTACTTGGAGCCTTCCCTCTTTGGCCTCCTGGTGGAACGGAGAGGACTGAGCTTCCTGTGGACCTGTGCTCAGGTCAGTTTCAGACCTGTGCTTCCTTTTCTTGCACAAGGACATTGCTTTCTAGTAACTGCGTTCTAACCTGGGTTTGGCATATTAACAATCCCGTTTGCTTGATAGAAGTCGGAGAATTTGGGTCTACATTTGGACTTGATTACAAACCTTCCAGTTACGTTTGAAATTTCAAGGTGCTACTGCTGGCTGTGGTGAAGATTTGGGTTAGATTGTCTTCTTGAGGAGGAAAAAGACACAATTTATACACGTCACATTTAGAGTTACCTTGTATCAATGTAGAGAAGTTGTTTTGGAAACATTGAATTTAAGGTCGAACAATGGTGGACCATTTTAGCATTTGAGAGTAGTTTACATTTTAACTTAATGTTAGCCTCCAAGTTCTGAAATCTTTCCTTTATAAGATTAGGGATACTTGATCCCATACAAGAATTTCTCCATTGCTGTATGCACATTATTGTCACTAATTATTTGGTGGTCCTGCATTATCTTAAAAAAAAAAAAAACCGCTGTGGGATCAAGTGGTGACTTGTCTAGGAGTATACGCAATGTGAAAGATACTCAAGGTAACAGGTCTGTTGAATACCTGTGACAAATTTAGAGATTCTGTCATTCCTTTGAATGCTAGTTTTAAAGAATTGTTGAATTTGCCAGTTTCACTACCCTGGCAGTACACACACAGTCTTAATTGGTCTTTCAGATATAAAGATTTATTTTAGAAATAAAAAAATAGTTCAATAAGATACCATAAAAGGAAGTCTTTCATTTATAGGTAAAGTCAGCTTTTTAATCAGTGAAAAGTATTAAAGTCTAGCTTTGCTGAAAGACGTTTTTCAGATAACACTGTCCTTTGATGGGTTTAATGCTAATTACTGTAAATACTCTTGGCCAGCAATATTTATAAGCAGGATTAATAATTCTGGAAAAATGGAATCTCATGCAGTTTGGCTTTTTTGAGGCTGTGAAACATCATAAAGTTATCACTTTAAAAATATTTTTAATGGATGAAACAGCACTATTTTTTTATCAGTATGAAAGTAATTTCCTGTGTTAGTTTTAAGTGATTAGTCTTAGAACACGTAGATTGTTTTCAGTGACCAGTGCTACATGAAACAGTAATAAAACAAATGCTGGGTTTGTGGATTTCAAAAATAATGAAATATTTCATGCACTGAAATCCGACAATAATTTCAGTACATTTAAAAGTGATCTCCGTTATTTGAACAGGTACAGAGTGTCTCTCATGTTTGATCCCCTCTAGAATATTTTCTCTTTTTTAAAAGTAACCTATTTGTTTTAGTGATCTTGTCAAATGGGGGGTAACTTGAAACATAATTGTTTCTTTAAAATTGTATCCTAGCCACTTCCTACTTAACGTTCTGATACGTGTTGAGCAAAGGAGTGGTTAACAATTATACAATTTATTGGAGCAATCTAACAACAGTGCTAGAAATACTAGGAGCTAGAAATTGTCTTGGTTTCTAACCTCGAGATGATTATTTAACTTTTTCTATCTAAGCATTTCCTGTGAACCTGGGATATTCACATGCTTGAAGAAGGCAAAAATGAATAAACATTTCTCAGAGTTAGTGGGCCTCAGAGTTAGTATTCCATAGTGTTGATGCTTAGTGCTTGTGTAATCTTCGTTGTTGCATTTATTTTTACAAATGAATTAGTTTATATTCTGAATTTTTACATCAGCAAAGAGTGAGTCTCTGGAGAATCTAGTGAAACCTACAAAAAAAGAAGTTGCTTAGTCGTCCTAGTTTATAGATTTTCTTTCTTTTTGAATGAGATAGGATAGTAACAGATTTCTTGAGTTCTGAGAAATAAAATAGAAATGAAAGACAGTAAGTTTTTCTTATTGTAAACAGTATTGTTTTGTTTCCTGGAAGCATGCCCCACTTTAACTTATTTGTGTGAACATTTGCTTACAGCTTAAGTGGGAGGAGGGGAAGGTGGTAGAGGATGGGCATATGGGAGTGCCTGTCAAAAATCTTAATTTCCTTACATCTTTACAAGCTAGCTTTAATCTGGATAATGTAGTCAGTTTACTAATTTTCTTAAAATCAATTTAGAATAAGAAAATAGGATTACCAGAAATAATTTCTTGTGTTTGTTTCAAGATCATTACCATATATAAAAAATTGATTATAATTGGAACTTTTTGGACTGTTTATTGTATTAGACTGGGCCAGTATTCACTCACTCATTCAGCATTGTTATTGAATACCTACACTATGGGCCAGGTGACCATGACCATGGTCCCTGGCTTCAGGGAGCTTACAGTCTCTGGAGGAAGGTAGACAAATAATAGTAGTAAACTGTGGTTTGTGTCTTTTATTTCTGAAGTGAGTGCGGTACAATGGAAGTTATTTATTTGGGAATTTAAACAGAAGTATTCCAACAGAAGAAATGTTCCAAAAGGATTTTAAAATATTCATTCATTTAAAACATTAAGCCACTGTAGTAGTTGGAGAATGATTTGTTGGGGCATGATGTTTGTTGACAGCATTATATGTTGGGCTGGATGACTGGCTGAGTTGGGACTGTTAATGGTCACTTATCTTCTGGTGGCCAGTAATTGTTTATAAAAGTTGGGTTGTAGTTTTCGAAATATGTGTGTATATCGTACATATACACACTTGCTTCATACTCTAGTTCATATAAGCCGTACTTCTTAACTGGGCATAGTACTTTCTCCCCCTGCATTTCTCTCTTTGAGGGTATTTGGAAATATGTAGGGTTTGTTGTTTGGTCATTGCAATGACTGAGGATGTGATACCGGCATTTAGTGTCCATAGGCCATCTATGCTAAATTTTCTGAAGTGATCCGAACAGTCCTTACCCCCATTGTTATTTATCCCTCTGCCTAAAGACGCACAGTGCCCTTTTGAGAAGCACTGAACAGAATGAAAAAGAATATATTGTTTTTTTTAGTGATTATGTTCTTTTCATGTTAAGATAATAGTATTTTAAGAAATGTAGTTAATTTGGAACAGGTCCAGGTAAATGCTCTTCAACCATATTTACATTCACACTGAGCTTGAGAGGTCAAAAAAAATTCTACTTCCTTAGCAGATACTACAAGCAATTCCTAAAACAATTCACTTTTACTAGGTTAAAGAGGGTAGCAAATCCACCATACTTAATTGTCCTGATTAAAGCAGAGATTTGACCTTCTGATGTAATTGAAATTCTGTACTTTTAAGAAAGCATTTAATGCAGGGATTAGGTTTAGATGTTAGCAGGGGTTATAAGATACAGGAGACTCTAGTTGGATATAAACTAATAAGGTAAGCTTTTAAATATCACTTCAGGATGACAGTTGAAGAGATGTCAAAAGACGCTATCATTAACAAATTTGCTTTATTTTTTATTCTCTATTTTTTAAATAGAAAATGTAGTACATTGAAATGGTTTTAAAGAATTCTAACACTGAGAAAGGACGTATAATGAAAACTTGATCTTTTTCCTACCCTGACCTCCACTCACCTCCCACAAAGTTCCCTAATAGTTTTTTATGCATCTTTCCAAAAATACTGTTTGCTCTTTTTTTTTTTTTTAAAGTTAAAGGTGAGGACATGTTCTACACTGCATCTTGCTTTTTACACGAAAAAATGAATCTTTAAGATAATTCCATAGCTACCAATGCAAATCTATGGCTTTCTGTTTTAAACTGTATAATAATTCCAGTCTCTGGCTGTCTAATCACTTAATTATTCATGGCCATTTAGGCGAATAAGTTAATCTTATATATAGTAATTTCTATAAAGAGTTCAAAGTAGGTAGTAAGCACTTTCAGGCTGGGTTATCAGACAAAGCTTTACGGAAGAGGTAGGATTTGAGCTAGACATCAGTACTTTTACTAACTATTGTTAGTGCCTGATTGGTATAAGAAACAAAAATCAAATTAAAACTGTTAGGAAAGCTGCTGAGTGTTTAAATTATGTAGTTATAATATTTCTTTGTATATTTTTGTTTCATGTATTTGGTACAGATTGATTTCTTTTGTTTATCTGCATGTTTTGCTTAGCTTTAATTATAGTGGCAAGAATTTTGAAAATGCTTAAACATTTTCCTTAAAAATACTGGACCCTTTTTTAATTATTAGAGGATATCTTAAGTTAATTTGTAGGACACTTCAAATCAGAAGAAAAGATTGCTTGCTTGTTAATTAGTGATAATTACTTTAGGTATTGAGGGAGTAATAAGTCATTTAAACTTTAAAAGTTTAGGTAATGCTCAAGGGAAGTAATTTTTTAAATGTTCATAATTAGTATGATTGCTTGCTGGAGATACTAAATTCCACTTTCCAGAATAAGCTTATACCAATTTAAGCAGAAAAAACTTTACCAAATTTTGCTTGCTTCCTTCTTGGCACTTCTTGGTCTTAAATTAGAATGGGGCAAGAGAAGGTGTATTCTGCAGTTGCCCTTCATAATACTTTATATGACTCACCTGCAAAACCAAGGATTTTTGAAAAATATGTGTTGTTCACTATATGAAACTGCTGCTGTACTTATTTTCCTTGAGATTCTGTCAGAGTTGAGAAATGACCTTATTTTTCCCAACTCCCTCACATAGATCCAGTTCATAAAATTAACTAATCAATATGTGAGTAGCCTCATTTATAAAATGGAAAGTTTGCTTTTCATTAATGTGTTTGTCACATACCTCATGTAACTTTTAATTATGTATTGCCTTCCACGAGGGCCTCTTGATTCATCATTCCTCTTTTGGCATTGAGAGTTGCACAGTGCACCTCAGAAGAAAAATGTTACCTTTTTCCCCCTTTACCTTATAAAATTTAATGATCTCTAAGTATATATATTTAGCCAAGATGACTTGTTAAAATTCAATTATGTATATCTTAATTTATTTTAATCAGATATTTAAATTCTTGTGTGAGAGCACTAGGGGGCTATGGAGAATTATGGAATGGATCTCTGCCTTCAAAGAGCTTACAAAATCTGGTTCATATATTAGTAGTGAAGCAGCAATATTTGATAGTAAAGTAATGTAGTGATAAATACAATAAGTGGAGTGTAAACTAAGAGAACTAGAGCATTTTGAAATTATTTAATTTAGCTAACAATTGAGCAAGAAAGGAAAGCACTATTTACATTGGATCTTGAGTGAAATTGGTTAATCAAAGAGAAGTGGGAAGGGTGGGAATAAATGCTCAGAGGAATGGAACAGCTATTCAAACTGGCATCTTGGAGAAAAGTGTCATGAGTTGGGATGAAAAATAGAATAGAAAAAGTAGATAGAACCAGACTAAGGGTTTAGGATCCAAACCAAGGAATTTTAATTAATTTTGTAAGTGTAGATAGTATATGGTTACACTGACTAAAGACTCACCCTTCCAAGTTTGGGGCATTGAATAAAATTAAGTTTAAAATGTTACACCCTTTGGTTTTGCTTGATGTATCCTGTATCAGTTATTGCTGTGTAACAAAACTACCCCCAAACTTTGTGGCTTTAAAAGAACGGCCATTTTTATTACTGTTCTCAAGTCTGTGGGTCTCTTGGATGGTTCCAGTAGTTGTCTGGTGCTGGATGGTCCCAGATACTCTCACTCATATGTTTTGTGGTTGTCAGGTGGGTTGGTTGAGGGGCTCAGTTAGGTTGGCTCATCTCTGCTCCACTCTTATCCTCTAATAAGGTGGCCTGGATTTTTTTACATGGCAGCAGGAGAGCAAGTCCTGTTGCACAGCTGCTTTTCAAAGTTCCATTTGTGTCACGTTCACCAGTGTCCTGTTGGCTACAGCAAGTAGTCAAACTCAGCCTCTTCGTGGGTACAGGGAGATGTGGTTCTTTAGGGACCGTTTCTGTAGCATTCTACCACATATCCCATTTCTCTTTATTCTCCACTGCAATTCCAGGCACTTTTGTAGGTCAAATTTGTTTGTCCTCTCTATAGCCTTGCCTCTCTGCTTTCTTTTTTGTCACTCTTATTCTGTAATCAAAGGACATCTGAGTGCCCGTTTTCTCGTAGCTTGGCAAAAGGTATTTCCATTCCTGCATTCGAATCTCAGTCTCTAAATGGAAGAAGGGCATCCCACTCCATGACTGTAACTTTGGAAAATCTGTAGAACAACCTCTTTATTTACTGTGGTCTTTTATATGAATATTAAACCTGGTGTGAATTTGATGTTTTGTGCTGTCTCTATCTTATACAGTCTAATAATAGCATCCTAGTTCTTGTCCTAATCTTTATAGCCTTCTTTTTTCTTAACTGATGAACTTGCTTTTAACCTTGCTTTCAATTTGTAAAATTCCCCAGCGTCCAGCTTTTATCCTTCTACCTCAGTGGAGGTCCAATACTTGTAACAGTGTACCTCAAATTTGAGTTAGCAGAAATCCAGGAGAATGAGTTTATAGATCTTTGAGTTATGAGTTTTTGACCTTAGCTCATAGTAAGATGCAACTTTTTTACTTCACTACTTAGTTGTCACACTGAAACAAAATTATCGCAAAACAATACTTACGCTTATTGTGTGATGCATTCTATTTTCATTTATTATTATTATTATTATTATTTATATTTATTTATTTTTTTCGGAGGTAGATTAGACCTGAGCTAACTGCTGCCAATCTGCCTCTTTCTGCTGTAGAAGACTGGCCCTGAGCTCACATCCATGCCCATCTTCCTCTACTTTATATGTGGGATGCCTACCACAGCATGGCTTTTGCCAAGTGGTGCCATGTCCGCATCGGGATCCGAACTGGCAAACCCCGGGCCGTGGAGAAGCGGAATGTGTGAACTTAACCGCTGCGCCACCGGGCCAGCCCCTTTTTATTATTTTTAAAAGCTCCTCTTGATGTTATGGTCCACTAATAAGTCATATACAACAGTTGGAAAAACACTACTTTTAAGGGATCACTGGGCTCAATTTAGTAGTAAGCACAAAGGCAGACAGTCCTGAGTTATAAGGTGGTGTTCTAGTCTAGTTGATTCAGAATATCCTTACATTTTATTTAGGAGGAGCATCAGAATTAAAATACAGTTTTAAATTTTTTACAGTGAATGCTAGAAACTCAGGATTATGTCCAGCAAACCCAATTTGAGAAATACTGGTGCATAGGATAAAATCCAAGTTTAATCTTGGGCCCAGTGCTCTTCTGCTCTATTGTTTACCTTTTTTCATCCTTTCACTGTTCACCAGGAATTTTCTGCTTCATCTAAATTGGTCTGTTTATTCCTCACAAGTGCACCTGTTCATTTTACTACGTTTGTGACTTTGCTTAGAGGAGCCCTGTTCTGTAGTGGAAAGCCAAATGGCTTTAAGTTCAATTCTGAGCTCCCCTAAATTTGGACAATATAATGTAGCTCATGCTTTCTTGGTCTGAAAAAATAAGGCTGGGGTGAGGGTGAAGCTTGGAGTTAGAGGCTAGATCAGGCAGATTGAAGAGGAAGAGAATTAATGTTCAAAACAGGCGCTGTTAGATGCTTTATAACAATGACTGGTTTAATGTGAAGACCTGTGAGATCATAGGATTAAAAACCATTTAGTCTGTTTAAGTGTCTCAGTTTATCCAAATTGCCTCCTAGGACCTCATCATCACTATATAATACTTGTTCAGTATAACACTGAATCATCAGAAAATGTTAAGTTTTATTAGGCATTTGTTTAGGAAGACTGAGATATATGGTTAAATGGCTAAAATGAAGCAGTTCTTTAAAAAATGAAATTCAAATATCTGGATAACGTATTTATGTGGAACTTTTGACATCCTTATTGATGCCTGACATAGATGATTTTATGTATTAGCTTCATGACTACTAGATACAGGTTTTATATTTAGAAAGAGGCAATCTAAATTTAAAAGTAGTAATTAATAATTGACTTGATCCTCATTCCAATCAGTTTTCTTGGGGTGTTAGAAAGCTATCATATGAAATATTTAAATTAGGTCCTGTAGTTGATTTACCAAAGTTAATTGAAGCAGATATTTGCGATTTTTGAGAGAAAATTATTTCCAGTAAATAGGGATGATTTTGCTACTTCTTTTAGATGAGCCATTATCAAAAACAGGCATTTACAATTTTCATTTACTCAAATAGCTTACGTTTTTGTATTTTGTGTATAAACATGTACACATTCTTGATCTGTCCCTAAGTTTTGCAAATATGATCAATCTCAGGCAACATAAAAAACTTGGAACATCATTATCCATTTAACTCAGAATCATTTACCTTTTTGTCAATTTATATTCTGAAAAATACAAATTATTTTTAATTTTTGAAGAAAACTTTCACAGGATTACATGATTTCAAAAGAAATATGTATTTATAAAGCTTAATAAAATACCTATTAAAATTGATACTTAAGTAGTTTGAATCTGGTGACTTACTGTGACTTACCCAATCCATATTTGTATAACTTTATTTTAAATTTCTATTAGGGAAATTGCCTAAAATGGGATACTGCACATAACATAACAAACATTGATAAAATTTATGTCCTCAAATTGATCATGAAGTTCATCATGATGAAGATATTTTATAGAAAACATTTCTGAATGCTTGTGTGATAACTACTGCTTATGTAGTAATTAAGAATGAACCCAGGCCTGGCCCCATGGCCAAGTGGTTAAGTTCACATGGTCCGCTTTGGTGGCCCAAAGTTTCACTGGTTTGCATCCTGGGCGTAGACCTAGCGTCGCTCATCAAGCCATGCTGAGGTGGTGTCCCACATAGCACAACTAGAAGGACTTACAACTAGAATAAACAACTATGTACTGGGGGGTTTTGGGGAGAAGGAAAAAGAAAAAAAGAGGAAGATTGGCAATAGATGTTAGCTCAGGGCCAACCTTTAAAAAAAAAAAAGACGTAATCCTAGCATGTAAAACTGAGTATGTTGGTGAGAAATGAGTGGGACTTAGTATATTTAATATTATGACCTATTTGTAAACTATTTCTGAAAAGGTGACCTGATGTTGCAAGTGCAGCCTAAAGAGAAATTATTTTTAACATCAAAAGACCTTTGAGGATTTACGGATCTTGAATGAAAACATTTGTGGTGTTTGATCCACTCACCCCCCCCCCCCCCAAAGAATCTTCTTTTAAAGACACTCTAGATTCTGTCTTTCATATATACTTTGCTTGACAGCCCATTAGATTCTATGAATTAAAGTCTTGGGATTCTAAGGACACTGGTTTTAATTTCCACAACATTGTTTATTGTGACCCTTGGCATGCCACTTAGAACTTTTTTTTTGTTTCTTTATGCTTGAAATGGAGATGATACAGATCTTTGTTGTTGTTATAAGAATCGATCAAACGCATAACTATTTTAAATGATCTTTGAAATATAAAGTAACATTTTCATTTGTACTTAAAGACTACTTTGGAAACATCTTTGATGTTTTATGTGTATTATAACCTGGCGTAATTTTAGAACATTAATAATGCTATCATTTTCAAGTTACTTATTATCATCACTTCGAAAAATAACATTAGATTACTGATTTACCAGCTTGTTTGAAGCATACATTTTAGAGAAGGCAGGATTAGATTTTTGCAGCGATTTGTAAAAGATCCTTTTGTTTTGGGGGGGGGGGGTGTTGTGCAGATTATTTGATGTGTGTGAATGTGCCAGGAGAAGATTACTGGCTTTACAGCTGAAACCCTTCCTTTGTCAAAATTTTCAACCTGGGATTTGAGAGCCTGGGGATGAGAGAAGGTAGTATTACATAGTAACTAAAAGTACAGATTCTGAACTGTGATTTGAATTCCAACTCCATTGCTTGCTGTGGGACTTCTGCCTTGCTTTTGCGTCTGTGTCCTCATCTGTAGACTGGAGGTGGTAATATCTGCCTTAAAGCTGTCATGATTAAGGCATAATGCTTGCCGAGCACTTTGCTTATTATGATTCTGGAAGTACACAGTAAATGTTAGCTATTAATACATTTAAGAGGACTAAATCTGAAATTTTTCCTCATAAAAGAACAATAGTGTTTACATAGTAAAAATGCTCTTGAGTTTCTTGTCATCTAGATAGTGGTTTTCAAACTTAAAAGAAAAATTAGAGGAGCTCCCTTTTTCGCCCAAAGTCTTGCTTGGTGTCTTGATGTCTACAACAGTGAAGTTGCTTTTGCAGAATAGTTGGGCAAGTCTAATCTAGAATATAACAGTACCATTGCCAGAGGGGGTAAAGGCAGTTCAAGCGTAGTTCTCTTCTGGCATTATTTTCTTCTTAAACAGGTGTTTTTCTTCATTCTACTGCTTCCTTCTGTGTAGTCTCCCCAAAATAATGAGTATTCTTGTCTTAGAGACATAACGAAGCCATCACTGAAGACTTTAACATATTTTATTTAATTTTTAAAGACTTTTAATTGTGCTGCTTATTCTTGTCTTATATACTAAAGGACATTAAATAAACTCATTTTTTGGCACTATGATTTAAAATAAATTTTTCTCTGGAAGTCTGGGACTGACCTGTATATAGTATGAATAGAGGAATTGTACCTCATCAGAGGAACAATAAATAATTAAATAATAGTGAAACTTAGGCACAAACAGTTCCACAAATATACTCAGTACTTAATGTTTAATTTTTCTAGACATTTACTGAGAAGACCTAGGCCATCTTACGCATTCCCCCCAAACTTCTTCATCTCATGTTTTCTCTGGATCTTTCATTTTCTTCCTTGGGTTTCCAAAGAAGTGGCAGTTCTCTGGAAAGTAGATTTTTTTTCATCTGTGCACTTGATCCCCACCCTCTCAGAGAACCTTTCCACTTTTCCTGTGTCTTCATTTTTCTTTCCGTTATTCCTGTCCTTTAGTTTATAGTTATGTGTCTTTCTCATTTTTTTGCTTCATTGGTCATCTCTTCAGTTTTCTCCCTTTTCTCTAACTGCTTTTCTCCACATGAGACTTCTCTTGTCCTGAAAAAGGTTTTCTTTAACTCTTGTTTTCCAATCTTTATTGCCTGACTTCTTGGAAAGGTACCATATTTATTGACTTTATTTCTTACCTTCCACTGTGGTTTGGATTCTGCCCCTGACCACACTAAAGAAAATGTTCTTTTAAAGGTCACTTTCTTGGCATATCTATAATACTTTATTAACTGTAGACCCGAGTACCAATCCAGCAGCTCAGACCGGTTCATGTGCCTGCACATTGTTTTTAAGAAAACTTAATTGTCAGCATTTTAAAAATTGTAAGTTTCGTCTTGAAATAAGAATGTTTGGCTTCTCTTGGAAAATCAGAGGATCTGGGAGTACTGGACTCATTCATGGCTACAGGCTGAAGTGGCTACCTGCTCAGCCCCTCTTGGCATTTTTAAATGTTTCTTACCCCATCTTAAGTTCAACTCCTTTCAATTTATTTACACTACTCTCCTGATTCTCCTACCTTTGTGACTGCTCCTTAGTCATCTTCACTGACTCTTCTTTTCTCCTACTGGAAGTGCGCAGTAATTATTAGTTAGTATTAATATAAATAAGAAGTCTAGATCCGAAATTTCAGAGTTTTTTTTGATGGCATTTCCTCAGTGTTCTTTTCTGCCTTTCACTCTTCATTAGTGGTCCTCAGCCATTTCCCCTGCCTCATTTCACATCTGAGACAGGACTCTCATCAGAAAGTGTCTCATGATGCCCTGGTTGATAATCCATGCTTTGCATACTGATCGTCAGCAGTCATTCACTGTAGCAGCATCCCCTGTCACACTCTGGGTAGAACTTCCAGGTGTCCATTTTTTCAGACTTGTACCACGCTTCTTAGCTCTTGGCTCCTATTTCTAACCACCTGAAAAACTCTTCCTTATAGATGTCTAGTAGGTACTTCTAACTAAACATTTCTGAAATTGAACTCAACCACTCTCTTTTCCACTCCTCCCCCGAAAGAAAACCTGTTGGTGGCATTCCTCCCTTCCCCTCTATCTTAGGTTTTGAAACTTTGAGTCATTTTTTGCTCCTGCTTCTTTCACCTCCACAGCCCAGCCACCAAGTTCTGTCAATTTTATTCATGTACTGTTTCCTGTATCCTTATCTGGTTAGATCTGATATGTTATTAGTGGCCACTTAGCTTCTTTCCAATGAGAAAATTGAACAAAGATTTTTTATTTGTGATGGTGCTTTTCTGTCCTCCATTCTTTTTTCTTCCAATCAGTCCTCTTCTGTATTGTCATAGAGATTATCAGTTATCTTTTCAAAGCATGGATGTCGTATTCCTCCCTTAAAGGCTTAAAGTACAGTGTTGAGTCGTTCAGATTCTGGGTTGGGCACCATGAGCTGAAATCCCAGCTCTACCATTTACTCTAGCTATGGCTCAGTTTCTTAACCTATTAAATGAGGATGATCATACCTACTTCATAGGGTTGTGGGGATTAAATGAGGCATCAGCACAGCACCCATTACATTAGTAAGCACCCATTACATTAGTAAGCACCATATAAAAGGCTATTTCATGAAAAATAAAATTGAAGCTCACTAGCCTTACATTCAAGGACTTTCATGACCTGGCTTGCTCCCAGCGTGCCAGCCTGGCTGATTGACAGCCATCTCTCTTAGTTGTTTGTAGCCTTAAAGTTTTATAGTCTGTTCTTATTACTGTGGTTTACATATCCTCCCTCACCTCAGTGCTTTGGCTTTAGCTTTCTCCTTTAGTGTTGCCACCTTTTATCAACCCCATTTCTCCACATTTCTTTCCTTCAATCTGTGATGAGATTATTAGGTATTATTACATTTTTTTGTGGGGCTTTCCTGTACTCCTAAAAGGATTTAATAACATATTCTCTATCCTTTTTATTGGACTGTGTATGCTTTTCTGGATTTTATCAGTTTCTTTGTATTATGATTGTGTGCCCCCCCCCCCCCCCGCTCCTATCGGAGCTCCTTAAAAGCAGGGGCCATGTCTTATTTTACTGAATCATAAGTATAGTCATCCCCTGGTATCTCCGTATCTCCAGTGGATTGGTTCCTGGACCTCCCCTCAGATCCCAGAATCCGAGGATGCTCAAGTTCCTTCTATAAAATGGTGTAATACAATGAATACAGTTGGCCCTCTGTATATGTGCGTTTCCCGTCTGCAGATTGAGTTCAGTTTGGTGATACCTGCAAAATTTGGATCTGCAGGTGGTTGAATTCATGGATGTGAAACCTGTGGATAGTAAGGGCCGACTGTAATTAAATCTTGTTGAATGCTAGTGTCCTTGAATAGGTGGTTCTAATTGTTGAAGGGGGGAGTGAATTTTGTGCTCATAAGAGGCCGTTACATACTGAAATTAGGTTTCTTCTGACCACTCCTGTTTCTTCTCAGTGCTGACCTTGGGTATTTATGGTTACAGCAAGGACTCAGTTTGATCAAATATGTGTAGTTCTTATAAAGCAAACGTATGCATGTATGCTAAGTAGTAGTCCTCTTAATAGCTTACATTTGTTAAATGCTGGATGTGTCCCAGGAACTTTCAGGTTTGTGTGTGCGCGTGTTTGAGAGAGAGAGATGAACTCACTTAATCCTCAACAACCCTCTGAAATAGGTAGAGTTACTATCCCTGTTTTGTAATATCTGAGACAGCGGAGGCACAGAGAAGTAAAATAACTTGCCCAAGTCAAGTGACTAGGATTTAATTTTAAAAAAACAGGAAAAGCAAAACTCAAACTAAGTAAAGCTTTCTCTCTCTCTCTCTTTTTTTCTGGAGGAATATGTAGCTGATGCTTGTTGAAATCTGTTTTAGGGTTACAAAGGGAATTTATAATAGTAAACTTAATCATTTGAAACTAAACTTCAGGAAAGCAGAACAGTGAATGTAAGCATTTCACTATTTTAGTGGAGTTTGAGTAATAGCCTTATTTAAGAATGTGCTAATTATGGTTCTTTGTTTAGTGGCAGTGGGAGTTTTATTAGTTTTGAATTTATTTGAGCAATGAATGAGTCTTTTAAGGGTAGTCAGTACATATTTATGAATTACAGTGAGAGCAACTTGTTGAAGAAATTGGTCTCTAATCTCCAAATACAGCTAAGATCAATTCTTTATTTTATTGCTTTAAGAAAAAACAAATCTGCATTTGTGATGTGTTTGGCCTCTTTATATGGTGCAAAGAAGTCCCTGGGGAAAAGTAGGGTCCTTGTCAACAGCGGTGGTCTTTAAGCTGCTTTTAATTGGATATCCTACCAGTAAACATTTGGATACGAAACCCCGATTTAGGAATGTCTACTTATAAATCGTATATATGTACACATACGTGTACTATTTTAACTTTTCTAGTTATTTGAGTCTGTTTATTAAATAATAAAGTTTGTTTTAGATAAATTTAATAGAAAAAGAAGTTGTTTTTCCCTTCTGTGCTTCATTGTCTACTCTCCTTTTGGAAACCACTAGTTTATAGTGCTCTGAGTAGCTGAGGTTTCGGAGATATATTAGTAAATAACTGACTTATTTTCCCTATTTTTAGAGTATACTGGAGAAGTGGCAGTAGTAACCCAAATTGTTTTTTTCCATTCTTTTAGTCAGATTTAATGTAATGTGTATTTCCCATTTATTGTTTCTGTCATGATTTTTCCCTTTTTGAAGACCCCTGAGTATTGAGTGTGCCAGCTATCAGATTTCCTCTTGGCTCAGAATCAGCTCTTTATTACTTGCTCTGCAGTGTTGGAGCCATGACCCTTTAAGCATGTCTCCTTTGCATGATGTTAAGCTTTGTCAGTAGAGGATGCTGAAGGGACATTACACAGGGAAGGGGCTTCTGTTTTTGTTTCTTGCTCCTACTGAATGGCTGCACGGATTTGGGGACATCCAGTGGTCCTCTGCCCCAGGTGAGTGCTCAGAGTGGACAGACTCTTGGCGAGCTTGCAGCCTGAGCCCCAGCTAGGTGAGCACCCCAGCACAGTTCTCCTGACTTGGACATTGCACACTCCAGACCTTATGTGGCCTTGCTGGAGAGCCAGCAGCCAACACTCCAACTCCCCCTGCACATCTGCGTGCAGAGGGTTGTTTCCTGTGGCCCTCCATATGCAGGTGCTGCTGGCAGTCAGGTTCTCAGTGTCCCGACTCACCTTGTGTGCTTACTCACCAGCCTCTTAGGCCCAGGCAGCCCAACCTGGAGAGCTTCTTTGCCTTCTAGTAGGCTGCAGCCGTACCTTCTCCAGCAAGGTCCAAACCCTAGCTCTTGGGAAGGGCCTTCTTCCAAGTTTGTATCTTCCTTGGGTACTCTCACTCAGCTCTTAGGTATTCTTTAGAGTTCTCTTTACATGTTTATAAATAAGTTACTCCCCTGTTATAAAATTAATAATTCTTTATGTGAAACTTTTCCTGTTCAAATTACTTTGTGGTTCCCACTTCTTGGTTGGACCCCATCTGATGCTGTGGGCTAAAATGAGATAAATTACACGCTACTTAAGCATAAAAACTGTAGATTAGTACCAATACTTTTTCCACATGGCATATTGTTGTACACATGGCATATTTGGGTTATCTGCTAGCCCATGGAAACTAGCTTCGGTGTTAAAAAACCATGCTTGTAAATTCAGTTAATTATTCCAGTGAGGTTAGAAGCATATGGAGTAGTCCTTAAAAGTCATTTGTCCCAAAAATTGTTGAGATGATGGAATGGAATAATTGTGTAAGTGTATTTTCATAGGTAAACATCTATCATACTTTAAACAATCAGGAAACATCAAGTGAGAACTTCTCAATCCTATTATTAGCATATTTGCTAGCTCAGAAATTTCCAACTGGTCATTTCTTTTTGAATAAATTAGCAAATGACAATCATGTGAATTATCTTTTAAAAATTTCCCCAGGTAGGAGGTTGGGTTAAAAGAAAAGTACACCCACACTCCTAGAGGATGTGGGGCTGGTGAGGCATGGAGACAAAGAAGAAGTACTATTGTGGCTAATTTATTACTAGTGCTACCTTAAGTGGTCTATTTGTAGACATCTCAATTGGATTCTGTTTATCCTTTTCACGTTTGAGTTTTCTTGTGAATATTTAAAATCGTTAGCTTTGCTAATTTTAAGATATCTTTCTTTAGTAACACTTACCACGTCTGCAGTGTTCTGTTAGTACTACCTTCATTCCCAGGAATTTTTCTCAGTTCACTAGTTACTGGATTTCTGACTTCTACTTTAGTTTTTATACACCCTAGTTCTAGCTTTTTCTTTGAAGCTGTGGTATATATTTAAAATGGGTGATGATAATTCCAGAAATTGAAGGAGGAAAGAATAAGAGTAAACTAATGATCAGTTATTGATTCTGTCAGAATTTGTTAAATTTGCTATATCCAGTACCCTTTACAGTGATACGTAGGTAATGAATCTGTATTTTGTGTTAAATAAATTAAATTATCTTAAAAGTATCAATAAAACAGTAGGACACCAGAATCTTAATTGAGGGGATTTCCTACTTCCTGATTCTACTTCTTTAACTTCACTATTTGTGATAACTTGGAGTTCAGATATTGGTAAAGATAAAACTGATGGTCCTGACTCTGTAGAGGATGATTTTCCCAATGGAACATTTATCCAGTTAGTATTTAAGTGAATTTTTTTAAACAAATGATGTTTTCTATTGAGGAGCCAGTTTTTCTAAACTTAGGTAATAAATACTATGTATACAGTGAATGTTTTTGGAAAAGAAAATAATGCTTTTCCGTAAAGTTACAAGTATGAGTTTTCTCCCCTGCGGTGGGAAAACATAGGACTTTACATCTTTGACATGTGAGATTCAGTCAGGGTGTGACACACTAGAAAAAGATTGTAATTACAGTGAAATGAATCTCATCATCTTAAAGGAAACAGAATTCTTTTTTACATTAAAAGTAATAGGAAAATAATTTATTATATATGTTACTGTCAAATACATTTTTTCTTGCGGGCTGGCCCCTGCAAGAAAATATAACATGAAACTCCAGTATATTGTATGTATTATATCTTACTAAGAAGTTATTGGGTGTTTTTTTTTTTTAGACTCCTTCAGTTGACACAGTATGGCAGTTTAATTAACACATTAATACTATGTAACACTAAGAATGTGGTGGTGGTGTACTATTTGTATTCTTTTAGAATTTCAGGCATACATTTTTGTGGAGGTAGAATTCTAGGCTAATCACAAAAGTCTGGGTTTTTTTGTGGTTCTTTTTTTTTTTTTTTTTTTTTTTTTGGTGAGGAAGGTTGACCCTAAGCTGATATCTGTTGCCAATCTTCCTCTTTTTGCTTGAGGAAGATTGTCACTGAGCTAACATCTGTGCCAGTCTTCCTCTGTTTTGTATGTGCGATGCCACCACAGCGTGGCATAATGGGCAGTGTGTAGGTCCATACCTGGGATCCAAACCTGTGAACCCTGGGCCTCCGAAGCAGAACACGTAACCTCAACCACTACACCACCAGGGTGGCCCCACAAAAGTCTTCTTTTACTCAGAGTGTATGCTTTAATTTTATTTTGTATTTTAGGAACAGGATGCCATGCAGGAAAGAAGGCTTTGCTACCATTTTTCTGAATGTTAGGCAAGCTTACTGTCCAATTTAGAAGTAATAGTTGTGTGTGTGTGTGTGTGTGTGTGTGTGTGACATGCATGTGTGTGTTGGCATTGTTTATCACTTCATTTTCATTTCCTCTCCCCCTGCCCTCTTTTCTGAATAGCCACTCTTCTCATACTTCTGTGAGCCCCACTTTGCATCCTCACTGAAACCTCCTATTTCATCAGTATAGGAAAGTTTAGCTAGCTTTATGGAGCATCTAGACTGATTTATGATAATATGAGGATTTGTCTTAAGTAGTTAATGAAAATGGGAAAATGTGGCTAATTTGGGGAAGGATAATTTGGAATAGAAGGGTCCCCAAGAGACAAGCCACCCTCTTGCTGCTGAGTTGTCTCTTTTTAGAGTTGTTCCTATACTCCTGAACTCATAGTTTCTATAAACTTGAATTCAGAACGTCTTCCTAACTATCCCCATTACATTAGCAGCAGGGGTTCATGGGGAGGATGAACAGGGTGAGACTGGAGCCTTCGGTGTGTATAGTTTTGTAAATTCAGGATTCCAATTGTGCCGTCATCACTCTAGTCTTTTCCAGTTATTACATGAGTGAATAAATTACTGTTTTTTTCACTTGTGACGTTGTATAGAATTGCTAATCCTTATATAAATAATAATCCAAATTTTTAGGGAAAGAAGTACTTAAGTAAATATAACAAGTTGTCACTTCTCTCTAACTTAAATACGTAAAAAATACTGTTAATTATGAATCCAGCTCAATCATGATAAATACCAGTGAACTTTTTTTTTAAAATCATCTTGTTCAATAACTCACTTGACTAAATTTCCAGATTCCAAGGCCTGGTCAGTTAGTACTGGAAAACAGACATATCCATAGCCAGATCTTTAACTGAAGGGCTGTTAGGTGAACCTTTTGTGGACAAATGTTTAATATTTGCTGATGACAATGTAGTTTGATGCTCCTAGATTAAAAACTGCTTTCAGGGGGCTGGCCTGGTGGTGTAGTGGTTAAGTTTGCACACTCCACTTCGGCAGCCCAGGGTTCGCAGGTTCGGATCCTGGGCGCAGACCTAGTACCACTCATCAGCCATGCTGTGGAGGTGTCCCACATAAAGCAGAGGAAATTGGGCACAGATGTTCACTTGGGGCCAATTTTCCTCACCAAAAGAAAAAAAGGAAACCTGCTTTCACTACTTAACTGTTTGCGTGTGCCAGCAGTGACAGCGTTACATGCCTGTAAACCCCAGGAATATCAATTAACTGGGTGTCTTGGGTAGGGAAAGAGCAGCAAAGAACCAGAAAGCTTCCATCCCAATTCACCAGCTGCTGCCTACCTGCTTACTCCTGCTATGTGGGAATTCTGGCTCAGTGTTGTTAGATCTTCTGATTTTTCAAGAAGAGCTAGAAATCCAGATTCTTACGTGTAATGTCCCAATTTTGAAATGTTGGCAACGAATTCAAAATGTCTGGGGGAAAAAAATGAAAACACTGTGAGCCAAACACAACATATCTGGGGAATTTATTCCTGGATATTTTGAGCACTCCATAGTTTGCCAGAAACAGTACATGGAAAACAACTCCTCCCCCAGAGTGAGTTCTGATTTTTATGATTCCTTCACAGTTCAGGTGCTTCTCTCCTCTGTTTGCATCCCTGGAGGTTATAGTCTCCTGAATGCATCTGGAAAGAGGGGTATACAAGTGGCCGAGATGGTAAGGGAAGGGAAACAACTCAGATTGCTTTGGAGCCGCCTTTAGAATAGAGAGATCTCTAAGATAAAGATTCCCTTTGGCGGAGAGGTAGAAATCTCCTGCCATCTTCCTGGTCTTGTATTTCTGCTCTGGGAATCCATGCTTTGTTTAATTTATCCTAAGGCCTGACAGATTTTTAACGAGTTTTCTAAGTTTCCAGAACTATTTAAATACTGTATATATCCAAGGATGATTTTGTGAGTATTTCACTGGTAGAGGGGAGCAACTCAGATAACACAAGCTTGCAACCATGTTAACTTGAAACTTAGGTGATTACTTAAAGTTTTAAAAATATATTTGTTAAAATTAGTGTTTAGAATGTCAATATTCTTGCTTATATTTTCTGCGTTATCTAACAAAAATTCTTCAGTTTCGATTAATACGTGGCCAGCTGTATTATCTTTTGATTATTTTAGAAAGTTCAGTTCACTGTTGTCTTTCAGGTAAAAATAGCCCAATATCAAGTTTGAAAATGAACATAATAATGAAGGATTTTAAAAAAACAAATCTTTTTTTAAAATGTTTTAGTAGAATGGGTTTAGCTTTACAGAAGCATTATGAAGACAGTACAGTGGATTCCCATATATCCCGCAGCCAGTTTCCCATGGTAGTCACAGCTTGCATTTGTCACAATTAGTGAACCAAAATCGATACATTATTATTAACTAAAGTCCATATTTTATTCACAGTTCCTTAGTTCTTATGTTAATGTTTTTTCTGTTCTAGAATTCTATCCAGGTTGACACAATACATTTAGCTGTCATCTCTCTTTAGGCTCCTCTGAGCTGTGATGATTTCTCAGACTTTCCTGTTTTTTATGACCTTAAGTTTTGGGAAGTACTAGTCAGGTATTGTATAGAGTATCCCTCTATTGGAAGTTGTCTACTGTTTCTCTCTTGTTTAGACTGGGGTTATGGTTTTTTGGCGGGAACATCATGCAGGTAAAGTGCCATTGTCATCACAATCATATTAAAGATACATATTATCAACATGACCTAACACTGTTGATCTTAACCTTGATCATCTGGCTCAGTATAAGTGTTTGTCAGGTTTCTCCACTGTGAAGTTACTCTTTTTCCACCCTTTCCATGCTGTATTCTTTGGAAGGAAGTCTCTACTTTATGTAGAGCCCACACTAAAGAGGTGGGAAGTTATGTTCCAACTCCTTGAAGGTGGACTCTAGGTATACTATTTAGAATTCTTCTGCATGGGAGATTTGTCTCTTCTGCATTTATTTATTTGTTTAGTCATGTACATCAGTATGGCCTTGTGGATATTTATTTTATTTTTTGGGTTATAATGCAGTACTACTATATTTGGTTGTGCAGATTGTTCCAGTTTTGGCCATATATTCAGTTTATTCTTGTGTTCCTTTGGTATATGTCCTCAAGTCTGTGTGTGTGTGTGTTTTAGGAGAGTAAGTCTTTTGATCCAGAAGAAAAATTTTAAAATAGAGGTAAAGTTTTGTATACAGATAGCCCTTCCATTTTTACATCCTTGCTACCCTAAAGCCCCATAACTAATAAAATTTTACTATTATGGTTATGCCCTATTCTCAGCATTCTCTATTCAAGTACTTTCAGAGGCATTGGCAAACAGTGTCTTGAAAGTGAATGTTGTCAAGACAGAAGATCCTAGAAGATTTTGAAGTTCTTGAAGCAATGGAAAATGCCCATGCTTGCCATGGGGTAATTTACCAAGAAGTGGAGTTCTTAGGCCAGTGAATAGACTAAAGAAAAATTCCTTCAAAGGAATATTTAAATAGCTAATAAATATTTTTGAAGTGTATGTTTGTTTTACTTTTGATCAACTTTAATATTTTTTGGTGATATAAAACTCATTCCCAGAAATTGGTCTCTAATATATAATCTGGCCTGTAGCGTTTGATTTACTAGGAGCCAGTGAATTCATTGGTTGAAGTGAGGTCACTAGGGTTAATATATCCCTAGAAATGTGATTTAGTCATTAGCATCTTTTGAAAGTCAGTTTTAATAGTTTTCTAGATAGTGAAAGCATCTTTTAAGTCACGTAGATATAATCCTTTATATGTGATCAGTTTATGTTAAGTCTCCAGTACATAGTATAGTACGTGGTCTCTTTCCATTTTTTTCTTTACTATTTCCTTTTTTTCTCTTTTTTCATATGAGTTCATAATAGTTTACATCATTGTGCAATTTCAGTTGTCCATTATTTCGTTTGTCACCATGTAAGTGCTCCCTTCACCACGTGTCCACCCCCCACCCCCCTTCCCCTGATAACCACTGAACTGTTTTCTTTGTCTATGTGTTTGTTCATATTCCACATATGAATGAAATCATCTGGTATTTGTCTTTCTCGGTCTGGCTTCTTTTGCTTAGGATAATTCCCTCCAGGTCCATCCATGTTGTTGCAAATGGGATGATTTTGTCTTTTTTTATGGCTAAGTAGTATTCCATTGTATATATGTATCACTTCCTCTTTATGTAATCATCAGTAGATGGGCGTTTGGATTGTTTTCATGTCTTGGCTATTGTGAATAGTGCTGCAATGAACATAGGGGTACATATGTAACTTTGGATTGTTGATTCAAGTTGTTTGGGTAGATACCCAGTAGTGGGATAGCTGGGTCATATGGTAGTTCTATTTTTAGTTTTTTGAGGAATCTCCATACTGTTTTCCATAGTGGCTGCACTAGTTTGCATTCCCACCAGCTGTGTATGAGGGTTCCCTTTTCTCCACAACCTCTCTAACATTTGTTATTTTTAGTCTTAGTGATTATGGCCATTTTAACAGGCGTAAGGTGGTATCTTAGTGTAGTTTTGATTTGCCTTTCCCTGGTAATTAGTGATGTTGAACATCTTTTCATGTGTTTATTGGCCATCTGTATATCTTCTTTGGAAAAACGTCTGTTCATGTCCTCTGCCCATTTTTTGATCGGGCTGTTTGTTTTTTTGTACTTCAGTTGTGCCATTTCCTTATATATTATGGAGATTAACCCCTCATCAGATATATGATTTGCAGATATTTTCTCCCAATTGGTGGGTTGTCTTTTTGTTTTGATCCTAGTTTCTTTTGCCTTGCAGGGGCTCTTTAGTCTGATAAAGTCCCACTTGTTTATTTTTTTTGTTTCCCTTGTCTGAGAAGACATGGTATTTGAAAAGATCCTTTTAAGTTTGATGTCAAAGAGTATACTATCTATATTATCTTCCAGGAGTTTTATGGTTTCAGGACTTATCTGCAAGTCTTTGATCCATTTTGAGTTTATTTTTGTGTATGGCATGAGATAATGATCTATTTTCATTCTTTTGCATGTGACTGTCCAGTTTCCCCAACACCATTTATTGAAGAGACTGTCTTTTCTCCGTTGTATGTTTTTGGCACCTTTGTTGAAGGTTAGCTGTCTGTGTATGTGCAGTTTTATTTCTGGGCTTTGAGTTCTGTTCCATTGATCTGTGCATCTGTTTTTGTACCAGTACCATGCTGTTTTGATCACTATGGCTTTGTAGTCCATTTTGAAGTCAGGGATTGTGATGCCCCCAGCTTTGCTCTTTGTTCTCAGTATTGCTTTAGCAATTCAGGGTCTTTGGTTGCCCCATATGAATTTTAGGATTCTTTGTTCTCTGTCTGTGAAGAATGTCATTGGGATCCTGATTGGGATTGCATTGAGTCTGTAGATTGCTTTGGGTAGTATGGACATTTTAACTATGTTTATTCTTCCAATCCATGTGCATGGAATCTTTTGCCATCTCTTTATGTCATTATCTAGTTCTTTCAATAATATCTTAGAGTTTCCATTGTATAAGTCCTTCCCCTCCTTAGTTAAACTTATTCCTAGGTACTTTATTTATTTTTTTTGTGATTATAAATGGAATTGCATTTTTGAGTTCTCTTTCTGTAAGTTCATTGTTAGAGTACAGGAATGCAACTGATTTTATGAGTTAATTTTATACCCCGCAACTTTACTGTAGTTGTTAATTATTTCTAATAGTTTTCCGATGGATTCTTTAGGCTTTGTAGATATAAGATCATGTCATCTGCAAGCAGTGAGAGTTTCACTTTTTCACTCCCTGTTTGGATTCCCTTTATTCCTAGCTCTTGCCGAATTGCTCTGGCCAAAACCTCCACTATGTTGAATAAGAGAGGTGATTAGTGGGCATCCTTGTCTTGTTCCATTTTTTCCCATTGAGTATGCTGTTAGCTGTGGGTTTATCATATATGACCTTTATTATGTTGAGGTAATTTCCTTCTATCTCCATTTTCTTAAGAGTTTTTATCATAAATGGCTGTTGGATCTTCTCAGATGCTTTCTCTGCATCTATTGAGATAATCATGTGGTTTTTATTCCTCATTTTGTTCATCTGGTGTATCACATTGATTGATTTGTGGATGTTGAACCATCCCTGTGTCCCTGGTATAAATCCCACTTGATCATAGTGTATGATCTTTCTGATATATTGCTGTATTTGGATTGCCAATATTTTGTTGAGTATTTTTACATCTTATGTTCATCAGCAATATTGGCCGGTAGTTTCCCTTTTTTGTTTTGTCCTTGTCAGGCTTTGGTATTAGGGTGATGTTGACTTCAGAGAATGTGTTAGGAAGTGTTCCATCTTCCCTAAGTTTTTGGGATAGCTTGAGAAGGGTAGGTATTAAATCCTCTCTGAAAGTTTGGTAGAATTCCCCAGGGAACCCATCTGGTCCTGGGCTTTTATTCTTTAGGATGCTTTTGATTACTGTCTCAATCTCTACTTGTGGTTCGTCTATTCAGATTGTCTATTTCTTCTTGATTCAGCTTTGGGAGGTTGTAAGAGTCTAAGAATTTATCCTTTTCCTCTAGGTTGTCCATTTGGTTGGCGTATAGTTTTTTGTAGTAGTCTCTTATAATCCATTGTATTTCTTTGGTATCCTTTGTTATTTCTCCTTTTTCATTTCTAATTTTATTTATCTGAGCTTTCTCTCTTCTTTTCTTTATAAGTCTGGCTAGGGGTTAGTCAATTTTATTTATCTTCTCAAAGAACCAGTACTTATTGGGGCTGGCCCCATGGCCGAGTGGTTAAGTTCGCGCGCTCCGCTGCAGGCGGCCCAGTGTTTCGTTGGTTCGAGTCCTGGGCGCGGACATGGCACTGCTCATCAGACCACGCTGAGGCAGCGTCCCACATGCCACAACTAGAAGAACCCACACCGAAGAATACACAACTATGTACTGGGGGGCTTTGGGGAGAAAAAGGAAAAGAATAAAATCTTTAAAAAAAAAAGAAAAAGAAAAAAAAGAACCAGTACTTATTGGTCCTTTCTGCTGCCTTTTTTGTTTCAGTAGCATTTATTTCTGCTCTCATTTTTATTATTTCTTTCATTATGCTCACTTTGGGCTTTGTTCTTCTTTTTCTAATTCAATTAGGTGTAGTTTGAGATTGCTTATTTGGGATTTTTCTTGTTTGTTAAGGTTGAACCTGTATTGCAATGAATTTCCCTCTTAATATGGCTTTTGTTGCATCCCAAATGAGTTGGTATGGTATGTTTTCATCTTCATTTGTCCCCAGATATTTCTTGATTTCTCCTTTAATTTCTTCAGTGATCCATTGTTTGTTCAGTAGCATGTTGTTTAGTCTCCACATCTTTGTCCCTTTCTCAGCTTTTTTTCTTGTAATTAATTTCTAACTTTATAGGCTTGTGATCGGAAAAGATGCTTGTTATTATTTCAATCTTCTTCTTTTTTCTTTTTTTAAGGAAGATTAGCACTGAGCTAATATCTGCCAATCCTCCTCTTTTTGCTGAGGAAGACTGGCCCTGAGCTAACATCCGTGCCCATCTTCCTTTATTTTATGTGGGACACCTGCCACAGCATGGACTGCCAAGCAGTGCATAGATCCATTCCCAGGATCTGAACTAGCAAACCCTGGGCCACTGAAGCAGAACATGTGAACTTAACTGCTGTGCCACCGGGCTGGCCCCTATTTCAGTCTTCTTAAATTTTTTGAAGTTTGGCTTGTTTCCTAACATATGGTCTATCTTCGAGAATGTTCTTTGCACACTTGAGAAGAATGTGTATTCTTCTGTTTTTGGATGGAGTCTTCTATATATGTTTATTAAGTCCAACTGGTCTAGCTTTTCATTTAATTCCACTGTTTCCATGTTGATTTTCTGTCTGGATGATCTATACATTGATGATCTATTGAGGTCCCCTACTATTGTTATGTTGTTATTAATATCTTCTTTTAGGTTTGTTAGTAGTTGCTTTATGTACTTTGGTGCTCCTGTGTTGGGTGCATAGATATTTACAGTGTTATTTCTTCTTGATGGAATGTCCCTTTGATCATTATATACTGCCCCTCTTGTCTCTCTTTACCTCTCTTATCTTGAAGTCTACTTTGTCTGATATAAGTATTTCAACACATGCTTTCTGTTGTTTGCTATTATCTTGGAGTATCATCTTCCATCCCTTCACTCTGAGCCTGCGTTTGTCATTGGAGCTGAGATGTGTTTCCTGGAGGCAGCATATCGTTGAGTCTTGTTCTTTAATCCATTTTGCCATTCTGTGTTTTTTTATTGGAGAATTCAGTCCATTTACGTTTAGGGTGATTATTGATATATGAGGGCTTAATGCTGCCATTTTATCACTCAATTCTCCTGCATTTCCTTTGTTTCTCATCCTATGTATTTTGGTCTACCAATCAAGTTATGTAGTTTTTATGCTGTGTTTCTTTGTTTTCTCCTTATTTATTATTTGTGTCGCTGTTCTGCTTTTTTGTTTAGTGGTTACCATGAGGCTTGTATTCAAAATCTCATGGATAAGATAGTCCCTTTTCTGATGGCCTCTTATTTTCTTAGACTAAACTGATTCAGTCTCTTTCCTCTTCCCCTCCTAAGTTGTTTTTCTTGCATCTTATTCTGTCTTGTGTTATGAGTTTGTGGTTAAAATGACAAGATTATCTTTGTTTTTGTTGTTTTCCTTTCCTCTGTCTTTAATGCTATACTTGAGTGATTGCTATCCTGCTCTGATTGTGTCTACCTCGTTATCTGCTTACTCCATGCCTTGTAACTCCTTTCTCCATTTTTGTTTCTTTTTTTTTCAAGTATGAGGGCCTTCTCAAGGAGTTCTTCTGTCTAGGGAGTGTTTCATGGCTAGGAACTCCCTTAGCTTATGCTTGTCTGGGAAAGTTTTTGTTTCTCGATCGTATCTGAAGTATATTTTTACTGGGTAGAGTATTCTTGGCTGAAAATTTTTGTCCTTCAAAGATTTGAATATGTCACTCCAGTCTCTCTTAGCCTGTAAGGTTTCTGCAGAGAAATCCGCTGAAAGCCTGTTAGGGGTTCCTTTGTAGGTTATTTTCTTCTGCCTTGCTGCCCTTAGTATTCTTTCTTTGTCATTCACTTTTGATAGTTGCACTGCTATATGCCTTGGAGTAGGTCTTTTTACATTGACACATTTAGGAGATTTGGTAGTGTCTTCCACATGGATTTCCATCTTCTTCCCTAGGTTTAGGAAGTTCTCTGCTATTATTTGTTTGAACAAGCTTTCTGTTCCATTCTCCTTCTGGAATACCTATAATTCTTTTTTTTTTTTAAAGATTGGTACCTGAGCTAACAGCTGTTGCCAATCTTCTTTTTCTTTTTTCTTCTTTTTCTCCCCAAATGTCTCCAGTATATAGTTTTATATTTTAGTTGTGGGTCCCTCTACTTGTGGCACATGAGATGCCACCTCAGCATGACCTGATGAGTAGTGCCATGTCCGTGCCCAGGATCCAAACCAGTGAAACCATGGGCTGCCTCAGTGGAGCATGCGAACTTAGCCACTCGGCCATGGGGCTGGCCCCTGGAATACCTATAATTCTTATGTTGCATTTCCCAATTGAGTTGGATATTTCTCAGACTTTTTTCATTTCTTCTTAGTCTTAATTCTCTCTCCTCCTCTATCTGGAGCATTTCAGCGTGTCTATCTTCGATTATGCTGATATGCTCTATGATGTCTGTTCAGGCATTCAGGGAATCCATATTTTGTTTTGTTTCTTCCATTGTGTCTTTCATCTCTAACATTTCTGATTGACTCTTCTTTATTGTTTCAATCTCATTTGTGAAGTAGCTCCTAAACTCGTTGAATTGTTTCTCTGTGTTATCTTTTAACTCGTTGAGTTTTTTGATGGTAACTATTTTGCATTCTTTGTCATTTAGATTACATATTTTTGTGTCCTCAGGACTGTTTTCTGGGTACTTGTCATTTTCTCTCTGGTCTGGAGATCTAATATAATGTTTGATAGTGCTAGAGGGAGTTGCTCTGTTTTTTCGCATCCTGGTGTTATTTGGTTGCCGTTACTGCCTATCACCACTGGGTGGGGGGTCTAGAGCTGCATATTGTGAGCCCTCTGCTGTCAGCAGAGATCCCAGGTGCTGGAGTTGGGTTGGGTGGGTGGGGGGATGTGTCCTTTCTCCTGCGTGCTCTTGGGGTTTTCTCACTCTCCTCTTGCTAGCTGCTCTTCTAGGGTGTTGGCTTGATAAGGTCACTCCTCTCCCCCATCCCGTCCCATCCCCCCGTCTCCTGGCGAAAGCTTTCACCCTGGTACAGGACTTCCCTTTAGGCTGCAAGGGCCCTCCAGGGATTCTTGATGTTCCCATGAACGAACATCCTCATCCCTGTTCCTTCCCTCTCAGAGGCCTCCCATGGTCTAGATCACAGTCTTTTGGGGAAGGAGTGAAGTTTTCTCATACCTCTTACTCCTCTGAGGGGGACTCCAGCCTCTCCGCTGTCCATTGTATGGCTGCTTGGGTCTCTCTGACTTTTTTATGTTGTGTTTGGATGTCCTTTTCATTGTATGTTGGATGGGAGGGATTACTGGGGAAACTCACTTTCCCGTAATGCTGACGTCACTCAGATTTCGTTTTTTAAGTTATAAAAATAACGTTTTTGTTATTTAAAAATCTAAGCACTACAAAGGTGTTGTCTTTCCCATCTGGATGTTCCACTCTTCATTCCAGAGGCAACTAGTTACAAAATTATCCTTCTAGACATTTTCCTATGCATTCACATAAATGTAATTCACTTATATTTATGTGTTCATGCTTAAATAGTGGGATCATATAATACATATTGTTCTGTGCTGTACATTTTTGTTTTCACCTGATAACACATCCTATCCGTCATTCCATGTCAGTGAATTCAAAACTACTGTATTCTTTTTAAATAAAACATTTCATGGTATGGATATACCATAATTTAGTAAACAATATTCTATTAGTGACATTTAGATTGTTTCCAATGTTTTGGGTTACAAAAAGTGTCAGATTACCTTTACATCAATATCTTTGCACGTACGTGGCAGTATTTACTTAGGGTTCTTTTGTGGAACCAGAATTTGTGGTTCAGCAGTATGACCATATAAAATGTTTGTATGTCCAATTGACCTCCAAAAAACTGTACTGATCAACATTCTGCAACACTGGTGGTTTTTAAAGTTTTACAAGTTTTTCCATTTTGTAGAGTGAAATTGTGTCTCCTTGTTGGTTTTAATCATTATATTCCTGACAACTGGGGAAGTTTGAGAATTTCTTTTTCATAGGCATGTGCTTTGTGATGGAGAAGTTTTCAGAAGTTACTATTTTCCATCTCTGATTTTGGGTTATGAGGGTGCTGCAGTTAAAGTCGTTTTCAGATAATTTCTATTTTTGGAGTATTTTTAAAACCTTTATGGCAGGTACTTCTGAATTGTCATTAATATTTTCTGAAAAAAGTAATATGATTTTGAACCATTAATGTTTTAACAATGTTTAATATATATTGATTGGTATTTTCTTTTTCATTAGTTTCAAATTGATTTTATAAATTTGATGAGTTAAATCAGAGAGAAAATTCAGACAGCCAGGGATCTATGTCTTAAATGACATTAATTTACTTAAAATTTTAATCCTAGAATAACCAAGTTACTATTACATGTTACATATTAACTATGTACTTCATGTGCTATTTAAAAAATATTAAAAGAACAACTAATTTTTAGTTGGGAAACAGATGATACTTAATATCGGTTATTGTAAGATATAAAATACTTAAATGTGTCAGATGGCCTTGGGAAAGTTATTAATTCTCTATGAATTCTACAATCTTTATCTGAAACCATTGAGGGTAGATGTGATTCAGAATTTTATGGCTTTCAGAAAAGTAATGTGGTGCGTATACTGCGTATTATACAGTACCTTCAGAGGGGCTTTGGGTTGCATCCCATAAACACACAGCAGAACATATGGATATTCTCACTGAAAGGGATAAAAGCTGTGAAGTATTTCATTCCTTTTTATTGTTGAATAATTTTCAGCCATAGGGATATATTGCATTTTATTTATCCATCCACACCATTTGATGGACATTTGGCTTGTTTCCAGTTAGTGTTGCTATGAACATTCATATCCATTTCTTTTTGTCAGCATATTCATATTCATTTTGGGTGCATTGCTGGGAGTTGAATTGCCAGTTTGGATTGTGAATTAATGTCTTACTTTTTAAGAAACTGCCGGATTATTTTTCCAAAGTGGCTGTATGTACCATTTTACATTCCTCCTAGCAATCCATGGAGTGTTCCGGTTTCTCTATATCCTCACCAAAACTTGCTAGTCTGTCTTGTTAATAACAGCCATTTTAATGGATGTGTGGTAGTATCTTGTGGTTTAATTTGCGTTTCCCTAATGACTAATGATATTGAGCATCTTTTCATGTGCTTTTTTAACCATTTATCATCTTTGGTGAGCTGTCCATTTAAAACTTTTGCCCATTTTGGGAGGTGGGGGGAGTCGTCGTCTTTTTGTTATAAAGTTATAATAGTTGTTGATATATTCTGCATACAAGTCCTTTGTCAGATATATCCTTTGCAAACATTTTATCTCAGCCTATACTTTTTTTCATTTTACCTTTTTTTTTTTAAATGAGAAATGCTTTTTATTTTTTCTCCAGCTTTCTTGAGTTATAATTGACAAATAAAATTATATATATTTAAGGTGTACAAGATAATGATATGATATAAATATGCGTTATGAAATGATTACAATCAAGTTAATTAACACATCTCTCACCTTACATAGTTACTATTTTATGTGTGTGTGGTAAGAACATTTAAGATATACTCTCCTAGCAAATTTGAAATATACAGTACAGTATTATCTCTAGTTACCAAGCTGTGTGTCAGATCCCCAGAACCTATTCATCTTATGACTGAAAGTTTATACCCTTTGGCCAATATCTCTCCATTTTTCCTCTGCCCCTCAGTTCCTGGCACCCACCATTCTGCTCTTTGTTTCTGTTTCTATAGTTTGACTGTTTGCTTGTTTTTTTAAGATTCCACATATGAGTGAGATCATACTGTATTTGTCTTTCTCGGTCTGACTTATTTCACTTAGCATGATGTCCTTCAGGTTCATCCATGTTGCAGCAAATAGGAGGATTTTTTTTTTATGGCTGAATAATATGCTGTTGTGTATATATACCACATTTTCTTTATCCATTCATTTCTCACTGGACAGAGAGTCCATTTCCGTATCTTGACTATTGTGAGTAATGCTGCAGTTAACATGGGAGTGCAGATATCTCTTCAAGATACTGATTATTTCCTTTGGATATATACCCAGAAGTGGGATTCCTGGATCATATAGTAGTCCCATCTTTAATGTTTTGAGGAACCTCCGTACTGTTTTCCATAGTGGCTGTACCAATTTATATTCCTGCCAGCAGAGTACCTGGGTTCCTTCTCCATACCCTTGCTAACACTTACCTCTTGTCTCTTTGATAATAGCCATCCTAAGAGGTGTGAGGTGAAACCTCATTTTTTTAATTTGTGTTTCCCTGATGATTAGTGATGTTGAGCACCTTTTCATAAGCCTGTTGGCCATTTACATGTCTTTGGAAAAATGTCTGTCCAGGTCCTTTGCCCATTTTTTAATCAGATTTTTTTTTCTTTTGGCTGAGTTGTGAGTTCCTTACATATTTCAGATATTAACACCTTATCAGATATATGGTTTGTAAATATTTTCTTTTACTTTATATGTCCACGATGGACATACAGTAGACTATGGTACCCTTTTCTGGCTGAACCCCAGCAAGCAGAGATTGAAACTCATGCTATTATTGCTGTTATTATTTGTGGCAGCTTCACTCTGCTTCTTTGAATGTGATTATCCCCATATACTAGGCTTGTAGGTCCCTGGAGATACTAGGGTCACATTTTGTTTAGAGGTTTCCTCTCTAGGATTTTGGACCTCCCTCGTAGTATTTATTATATTGGGATAAAATCATGTCTCTAGACTTGAGCCATGTTACCTTCACTATGATTACTTGACTATTGTCACAATATTAAGGTGCAGGTGAACCAGACATATGCTGTCATGGTTCTTGGAATATAAGTAAAAAGTTAGAAATATTGTGGAGACTAAATTGAAGTCAGATTTGTCATTTTTAGAGTGTCCTATATGGAGAAACAATTATATAGTGTTAGGAGAATTAGTTCAATGGATGCAGTCTAAAAACATTCTTTCTCTGTGTTATGTATTAGACATTGTTTTGTTAATCTCTGCTTCCTTACATCAGGTTTCTTGGGAAATTAGAGTCACTTGTGGGCATTGCAAACAGGTTAACGTCAAACATGTTCATATTAGTCCAAGGTTGAGAGTCTCTACACTAAGAAACTGATCTAGTTGCTTCTTTAAGCCTTAGCAAAGGATATACTCTATAAGAACTAGAGAAATTAATGGACCACACCATGTTAGGATAGAGAATAGGAAATTTTGAGGTCATGATGTTCATGTCTCCAAGATGCTACAAACTTAAGTCGGTCTGGGAGTATGAGAAATCTGGAGAGTGTTTATAGCATCCATATTGGAGATCATTTAGCATTTAAAGATATCAGAAGCTCACTTTCTGAATGATTACCTTATACCCTAGAATGAGTCTATGGGAGTGTGAATTATATCAAATTCATAATTGATTTTCTTTGAAAATGCTAAAGTGCGACTGAAACAGTGGGCCATTTGTCAAGGACAGTAGATTAAGGTGTGAAGAAACAAGTATCTGGACCAGAATAGTGTGGAAATAAGATTATGAAATAACCTTGGATTTTATCACAAGTAAGGTACTCTCCTGATTTCTCACTGTTTAGAAGATAGATGATATAAAAGCAGCACCCCCCAACCCCAGAAGAAATATGGTGATGGACAAGCTCAAACCTGAAATGCTGAGGCAGACTTGGGTGTTGCAAATGATGCAGATGAACACCAGTTCTTTGAAGTCAGACTTCTGACAAGCTTGGTAGTTGGGAATAACCACCTTCACTGATTCTAGTCAGAGGAACCCTTTACCCCAAAGTCAACCTGGAATTTTAGTTGATCACAGGATTTTATCTATATACTAGATTCACCATTTAGCTACTTGTTTCTATCCTTGGCCCATTTCTGTTGGATTGTTTGTGAGGTGTTTTTTTTATTAATTTGTAAGAGTTTCATATTATGAATATGTTAATATATATTCTTTGGGAATATGGGTTGCAAATATTCCCAGTTTGTAGCTTTTCATTTGATTTTATGTGGGGTTTGGGCAAACAAAAGTTTTAAATTCGAATGTTGCTTCAGTTATCATTGTCTTCCTTTGAGGTTTGGTGTTTTGTTTCTTGTTTGAGGTCCTTCATTGCCCCTTGAGACATTCTGAAGATCTTGAGATACTATCCTCCTATGTTTTTCCTTAAAGTTTTAAAGTATTGCTTTTCACATTTAGGTATTTAATCCATATAGGATGTAATTTTGTCGTATGCTGAGAATATAGTTGTATTTTTTCCCCCGTATAGCTGGTTGTTTCAGCGTTGTTTATGGAGTAGTCTGTACTTTCCTCCCTGATTTCTAATGGTACATCTGTTGTATACCAAGCTCTCATATATATGCAGCTCTGTTTAAAGCTCTCTCGAATTCTTTTCTATCATCCATGGCTGTACCAATAGCACATTCTCTTAATTTCTCTCTGTTTTTTTTGTTTGCTGAGGAAGATTCACCCTGAGCTAACATCTGTGCCAATCCTCCTCTGTTTTGTATATGGGTCACTGCCACAGCATAGCCGCGCACGAGTGGTGTAGGTCCCCACCCTGGAACCGAACCCAGGCCATGGAAGTACATGCCAGACTCAACCACTAGGCCATGGGGCTGGCCCTTAATTTCTCTTTCTGTAAGATAACTCTTGCTGTCTGATTAGGGCAGATACTCACACCTGGCTCTGCAAAATTGGTTTGACCTCTGTGAATTTTAGAATCAACTTGTCAAGTTAGATGAAAATCCTTTGGGGAATTTCGTTGGCATTGCTTTGATTTTATAGATTAAATTTGGGTCATCTTACCACTTTTAAATTTTGTCTATCAACATTCATAAATGTGGCATTTCCATTTATGCAGACCTTCTTTTATGTCTTTAAGTGAAGTTTCATAATTTTTTTCTGGAAAGATCTTAAAAGTATTTTGTTGGATTTATTCCTAGGCCACCTCATGGGTTTAGTTATTGTCAATGATTTCTTTTTAACAGTTATATTTTCTACTTATTTGCTTGTGAATAGAATTGATATTTTGTATTATTAAATATATATTTGATATCCTGTAACTATACTGAATTCTCTTGGACTTCTTATGTATGCATTGTCTGCAATAAGATTTTTTATATTTCCTTTCCAGCCTTATTGTTTTCATTTCTTTTTCTAATTGCACTGATTATTAGCCCTGTAGCATTGAATAGAAACAGTGATAGCAGGCATTTTTGTTTCGTTTCTGACTTTAAAGGGAAATGCTTTTAGCATTTCACCCCTAAGTATGAGATTTGCTATGGATTTTTCTGAATGCTCTCCATCAAGTTAAGGAGCTTTCCTTCTATTTATTGTTGCAAAAAGGTTTTTTTTTCTTTACCTTGAATAAGTTGTATTTTTATTATGTCCTTTTTTGGTAATAATTGAGATAATCATATAGTTTTCTTTTAAACCTGTTACTGTGGTTAATTAGTAAATAGATTTTTCTAATTTTAAACTATCCTCATATTGCTAGGATAAATCCTCCTGGGTCCAAAATACATCGTAGCCCTTCCTCTTCTCTTCCTTAATAATTCAGTCCTTAAACCTATTATGTAAGGTGGAGCAAAGTAGGTATCTTGGGGTAGGAGCAGGGATGTGGCATTGGCCCAGACTGGGCGATGACAGTATCCCCACAGAGTAGTAGCTGTGGAGCAGGAATCAGAGACCAGTTAGGGTGAGGAGGGCTCTGTTGGGAGGTGGCTGGGGTGGCTATGTGTGGGGATTTACAGCCTCAGTGAGATGAGTAGGGCATCCGTGGAGGAGGGGAGGGAGCAGCCTGGTGTGGGGCTTCTGAGCCAGAGCAGGGTGAGGGGGACATTTCTGCAGA
Source organism: Equus przewalskii (assembly GCF_037783145.1). Lineage (NCBI taxonomy): Eukaryota > Metazoa > Chordata > Mammalia > Perissodactyla > Equidae > Equus > Equus przewalskii. The sequence goes on from NC_091839.1 coordinate 39,629,334, forward strand.
TGCGTAGCCTGGTATAAGATGTCAGCGAGTAAGCAGAGGGAGAAGGGGGAACTGCCTAGATCGCCAGCCAGTTCCAGCGTGCTGAGTCAGAGCCCAAGTAGAGTAAGGAGAGCAGACCTTTACTTTAATCAGCTGATCAAAATGAAATCATTCATAAATGGGACAAACTGAAATCCTGCACCACTTGATAGGATATAGTGAGAAGAAATGATCTTCACTTCTGTGATATTCCTGCCAAAGTGTATAACATGAATATAATCATGAGAAAATAGCAAACTCTAATCGAGGGACATTCTACAAAATAACTGGCCTGTAATCTTTGATAATATCAAGGTCCTAAATGAGATTTAGGACTTAAAGAGACTGAAGGGACATGACAGCTAAAAGCAGTGCATGGGGCTGAACTGTATCCTTAGAAAAGACACCATTGGGATAATTGGCACACTTGAATGGTGTCTGAGGATTAGATGGTAGTAATGTATCAGTATTTATTTCCTGATTCTCATAGTCATAATCTGGTTATGTAGGAGGTGCTTGGTTGTAGGAAATACACACTAAAATATTTGGTGGCAATGGGGCATCAGGTTGCCAATTAACTCCCTAATGGTTCAAGAAAAAATTTTCTCTGTATTGTATTTCCAACTTTTCTGTAACTTTGTGATTGTTTCAAAGTATTTTTTAAATATGTAAAAGTTTGTTTCAGGACTTGGTTTGGTAATACATAGGATTTTAAAATCTCTTTATAAGTGAGATTGGCCAATGATTTTCCTTTTTCATACCAAAAATACCCAGTTTTCAAGTTTATAGTAACCTCAAACAATAAATTGGGGAACTTTCCCTCCTTTTCTTTTTTCCCTTCTTTTCTTCCAAAAGTTTCTAATAAAGAGATCATCTGTTTCCTAGAGGATTGTTTGCTGTATTCTCCTGTAAAACCATCTGGTGATTTTCTTTTTAATTGGATTCAGTTTTTTTAGTGGGTAAAACATTAATTTTTTTTCTATTTCTTGAGATAGTTTTAGTAACTTTTTCTAAAACCTTCCGATACATTCAGATTTTTAAGCTGTTTCCTTAAAAAGTAAATAGGAAAAAAATAGGTTTTTAAGCTGTTTCAAATAAGGAATAAAGTTATTCTATGTATTATGATTTTTAAAAAAACAATCTATATAGCCTCTGTAGTTGTGGTTCCTCTCTCATTTCTCATTCTGTTTATTTCTGCCTTCTCTTTTTTTCTTGATCAGTTTTGTCCAAGGATTTTTTTTTTTTGGTCTTTTCAAATGACTAATGTTTGTTTTTGTTGATCTGCTCCATTGTATCTTTATTTTCTATTTCATTTATTTCTGTTCTTATTTTTACTGTTTTTAAAGTTTTGTATTTTCTTTGAGTTTGTTCTGTTCTTTGTCTAACTCAAGTTGGCCTCTTAACTCAGTTTTCACAAAATGCTGCATAATAACCACAAAAACCTTAGTGATATAGACAGTAAGCATGTCTTGCTCTCTCATCTGAGGTCAGGGGATGGTTGGCTAGGCATCTTCCGGTCTTGGCTGGGGTCATGCACAGGTTTGAATTGGCTGGTTGTTGACTGACCTAGGTTGGCCTCAACTAGAGCAACAGAGATAACATCTACTTCTCCTCCTCCTAGGAACAGCAGGCTAGTCTGGACATAACATTTTGATAGTAGAAGCATAAGAGGGAGGGAGATCCTTATACTTTTAGCTGGCCTACCGCACTTCTGCTCCATTCTTTTGGTCAAAACAAGTCACAGTCATGGAGTAGGAAAGTATTCTCTATCATTATGAGAAGTACTCCAGTCATGTTAAAAAGGTCCTGGGTACAAGGAGGAGTGAAGACTTCAATCTACTACACTTGCCATTTCCAATATTTTTCTTTTCCAAGCTTTTTATTATAGAAAAGTTAGAATAGTACGGTGAATACCCATATACCTTTCACAAGATTCACTAGTTGTTAACATTTTGCTGTATTTGCCTTCTCATGCTTTAATTCTTTTCTTTTTACTGAAGTCTTTAGAGTTAGCAGACATCATGACATTGCCCCCCTTGCATTTATTTCTTAAGGCCAAAACACACTCATCACACTAAGGAAAATTTAGCATTTATACAATATTGTCGTCTAATTACAAAATAAATTCAGATTTCTCTGTTTGTCCCAGTAATATCCTCCATGACCATTTCTCATTTTCTCATTTCTAATGCAGCCAGTTTTGCTTTATTGCAACATATGTCTTCCTAGCAGTCACCTTGCGTTTCACAATTGCACAACAAAAATCACAGGGCTTTGGGGGAAGGTGGAATTAGAGGCACAACACTCAAAAACTTCATCAGTTCCCCCCCCCCCCCCAACACACACACAAGCGGAACCTAACTCTTACAATTTTACACCCATTTGGTGGTTAAGATGTACATAAGGACTAAAATAAATGTGGTACTTTACCTTGAAAAAGAACTTCAGTTTGCTTGTGGAAGTGGGTGTCAGAAGGGATGCAGCTTGTGAGTTGTTGAGACGTGGTAGAAGCAGATTTCTCTGAAATTGGACAGAAAGTTGTAACACAGTGCATGGATGGGTGTGCTTCATAAGACACGTGGTGAGCTGAGGTGCCTGCTACATGTTTGAATTGTGTGCATGTTGTGTATTCCTACATAGCTCAGTTCAGCTGGGTACAGTTAGCCGCTTTCACCTGTTTCTTACCAAAAAAAATCACACATAAGCAAATGGTATATTCATGTTTTACTCATACTGTGTTGGAACAAATTTGTGGTGTTTTTTTTGTTTTAAAAAAAGCTGTAGCAGAACTTAGAGTATAAACATTTGCATCTATAAATATTCCTCTTCAGATTACTTTAGCTGCATCCTACAGATTTTGATATGTTCTGTTTTTGCTGTAATTTAGGTCTAAGTATTCTCTGATTTCTATTATGATTTCTTCCACACATGATATAGAAGTACATTTAAAAAATTTTAAGTTTGTAGTTTTCTTTATAGTGGTAGTCTTTTGTTAATAGTTTCTGACTTTATTGCAGTGTGTTCAAAGAATGTAAAATGTATGATATTAATTCTTTGTTATTTCTTGTGATTGTCTATGTGGCCTAATTTGTGGTCAGTTTTCGTAAATGTTTTATGAATGTTTGTAGAGAATGTGCATTCTCTAATTGTTGAGTGAAGGTTTCTGTACATTTAAATGATCTTACTTCCTTAGCTGAATCTTTCTATGTAAACATCACTAATTCAATCCAGGCCCTCCCTCAGTTGTGTAAGTCTTCTCTCAGCTGATTCAGGCACAGTAGGTAGTCTATCAGGGTCGTCTCGAAGAAGTTTCTTCTGGAGCCACCTGATATGCTTGGGTCATTCTGTAGGCCCACTACACAGCTGTCTCCTTGGGATCTTTCTTCATCATTTCGATCGTGTTAAAGTCCCTTTTTATTAGTTATCATTCTCACTCCTTTCCTGGTTTATTCCCTGATTTTGGTGAAATTCCCCTTTCAGTAGCATCCTGAAAAAATGTGCCTAGAAGGTGAAATTTTTGGGAACTTGCATGTCTGAAAATGACTTTTCTGTCTTAATACTTATGATAGTTGGATGTGAAATAATTTTCCTTCAGTTTTTAATGCAGTGCCTCGTTTTCCTTTGAGTCTAGTGTTGCTGTTGAGAAGTCTGCTCCCGCCCCCCCCACCACGCCCCAAACTTATTTTGATTCTCTCTTTGTCCTTGAGCTCAGAGATTTTATGAAAAAGTCCCTTGATACAGGTCTATTCTCAGTAAGTGTGGTGAGCTCTCAGTGTGTCTTTCCATTCTTAAAATTGATGTCCTTAGGTTCTAGAAAATTAGCTTGAATTAGTTCTTTGATTTCTTCCGCTCCATTTCTCTGTTTTGACTTCCTGGAATTCCTATTGATTATGGGACCTCTAGCACTGTTCTCCAAGTTTTTGTAATTTTTCTTTTTTTATCCCTTTTACTTTATTTTCTGGGGAAGTTTCCTCAGTTTATCTTCCAACTCTTTAATTCAGGTTTTCAATTCTGCTATTATAGTTTTAATTTAAATCTTTTCTATAAATATTCCTTTATGATATGGTGCTTTTGTTTATAGGTGTAGCACATTTTGTCACCTCTGAGCATACTAATGATAGTTTCTAGGGTCTTCTCCCTGCATAGTCTCTGCTCACTCCAAGTTTCTTTCTTTCTTTTCTTTTCTTTTCTTTTTTTTTTTTTTTTTTACTGTTTGTTTTGATCTCTCACCTATTAGAGGCTTTCCTCAAATGTCTAGTGGTCCTTGGTTGTCTATATTTAAATGTATACTACTGAAAACTGATTGAGAGCGCTAAGCCCGTGAGTGGGGTTTGTTGTGGTCTTCTCCATAAGGGAATCTAGCCAGTTTCTTATTCTGGGGAAGGCTTGGTGTCAGAATCTTTGGGTCTTTTCTCTTGAGTCCTCAGAGAAGGACTCAGCCAAGGACTCTTGAGGTTCTGGCAATGATTTGGGACCCAAGAAGGGGGCTGTCTCTGTAGTCAGTATGTGAAGTTGACTTCATGCTCTGTTTAAAGTAAGATACCGCCCCTCAACTGTGTACAGACACCTTTTTAAAACACTTTTCTACAGAATGAACTTCTGCTGGGGACAGAGAGGAGCAGTGCTTAGCTTGGGTCACCCAGCTGTGGAGAGGGACGGCAGATGAGGGAGGCTTAGCTGTTGAGACAGATTTCAGCCAGTGCTCTCATTCGTAGCCCCACCGACACCACATTTTCCAAGGCGCCTACTGCTCCCAGTTCTTGGGCCCTTTGGTGATTCTGCAGAACTAGCGTCTTTATGTAAAGCCTACTTAGGAGTCACTTTTCTTAGAGGGCCAATCTTCCATATGCCTTCTAGTGTTTAAAATTTTGTTTCTCTTTCCTCCATTATTTTCCTAGCCCTTGTGGGTTTATGCCACTTTGAAAAGATTACTGTTTTAGTGAGCTTTGGAGGAAGCAAGGTGCAAATATATGTGTCCAATCCAGCATTTTTACACAAAACCTTAAAGTAAATTTTAATAACTTTGAAATTTTAAAGAGTATTACACATTCACCAAAGGCCCAGGGGGTCCAAAAGGTCAAAACTCTAAGATGTATGTGTCCTCTTTGACTCATGTACAGTGGAGTTTTCCAGAGGTTGCATGATGTATGCTATTGCAACCGATTAAATGCAGAAATAGAGAACCCTGCTCTTTTCTATTAAGTCAAATGTTGAAGAGATTTGAAAAATGTAAAACAATGCCACTCTTCTCAATTTTTTTGAAAACTATTTTTTAATTAAAAATACCTTATTGTGGGGCTGGCCCCGTGGCCGAGTGGTTAAGTTCGTGCGCTCCGCTGCAGGTGACCCAGTGTTTTGTTGGTTTGAATCCTGGGCGTGGACATGGCACTGTTCATCAAACCATGCTGAGGCAGTCCCCCACATGCCACAACTAGAAGGACCCACAACGAAGAATATACAACTATGTACTGGGGGGCTTTGGGGAGAAAAAGGAAAAAAATAAAATCTTTAAAAAAAAATACCTGATTGTAACATGATGGGTTTATTATTTTAAATCCATTCACAAATATGTAATTTAAAGAACTCAGTTTTCTTTTTGAAAATGGTGAATATCAATAGTTGTAACCCACTTAAACAAAAACTCTTTGGAATCCTCAGTAATTTTAAAAGAGTAGAGTCATGAGATCAAAACTTTTGCGGGGGCTGGCCCTGTGGCTGAGTGGTTAAGTTCCCATGCTCTGCTTGGGCGGCCTAGGGTTTCACAGGTTCGGATCCTGGGTGAGGACCAAGCACCGCTCATCAAGCCATGCTGAGGTGGTGTCCCACATAGCAGAACTAGAAGGACCTGGAAGGACTAGAAGGACTAGAAGGAACTAGAACATACAACTATGTACTGGAGGGCTTTGGGGAGAAGAATAAAAAAAAAAGGAAAAGAAAATTGGCAACAGATGTTAGCTCAAGTGCCAATCTTATAAAAAAAAAAACTTTTGAGAACTTCTGCTCTAGAGTATCCTAGATATAAATTAGAACTGGAACAAGAGTATAACAGTATAAACATATCCAACACTCCACTAGTCTTATCTTTACATAGAACAGTAATGTAATTTAAACCTCACGTTCATTAAATTTAATACCCCTGTGGTTTTATACTTGTTTTGTTTTGTCTCCTGATAATCCTTAGAGAAACTAAAGGAAGCTGCTGGAAACTAATCTATACTGTCTTTCTCCCTAGAGTATATACATTCTAGTCTCTTCTGGTTTAGATAATGGGAAACCAACTTAGAGCCAAAATGTTAAAGTGTGCACTTTCGTTCCCAAGGGAATGAAGGTTGGCTCTTAGGGATCAAAAAATATCTTAGTTATTACAATAGTTTGTAGCCCATAAACAGGTATACAGTACCTCTGTGGTATTCAGATTTCATTGGGGAAGGGGAGTGGTTAGGAAGAAAAGTCAAAAGTCTCCTTAGAAGGGGATGATAATGGAAAAGAGGTTGAGAAACACTGAGTTAGAGATCCTGCTAGAGCATGATCCTTTTACCTTTCTTTTGTTTGTGTTTCTTTCTGCCATCCCAGGCCTGCTCTGTAATACACACTGTAGACCAGAGGCTGTGACTACTACCTTGTAGGGATCCAGTAGGTCCCTTAAGGAGGGAGGCCGCGAGGTGAGGCTTGTATCAACCGGAGAGCCCGTGCCTCGTCTCATGGAAGAACTGGGTTCATCACTCAGCTCCAGCCAGTTGTTGCCATGCTGAAATATGGGCCCAAGGTTGCCAAATTTTCACAAGCTTTTAAAAAAAAAGCCAGAAATCTGAGTCTTATGTAAAACTTAGGATTTTTAAATATTAGGAACTAATTAAAATAATTTTGAAACAATAAGCACACTCATCAAAACCTCTGTGAGCCACTAGTGTAGTCTCTTCTGGCGTCATGGAATGTGTCCCCAAAGTCTGACTGCTCCTTAGCATCCTGAACTCAGAGTCACCTTCCTCCTGCTGGAATAACTTCAGTGTTAAGTCCTCCTGTCCCGGGAGGCCAACCTGTTCTATTTTTGATGACCTCTAAATGTTTGGTGGTTCTGCTTCCTAGGAAGCAAGAATGTTGTCTCCTTCAGACTTTAATCTAGTGGTCCTGGTTTGTCCTGTGAGACCACTCAGAATAAGACTAACTCTTCTCTTAGATGAGAAGTTTTCAGATTTGTGAATTTGGCTGAGAGTCAGATTTTCATTTCTCCAGAAATGTAGAGCATAGTAATTAAGAACCAAACTCTGAAGTCAGACTACCAGCAATTCTGACCATTGAGACCTCAGGAGAAATCTGATGGGGGCTGGATTTGGGGTTTCCGGGAAAGGTTTCCTTGTTCCTAAAAGACATGCACATGAGGAGATGTTCTCATCTTTTCGTCTATTGCTGAGTCTGGATAAAAAGCCTGTTTCACTCTTTTGAGACCTAGGAATTGGGTTGGGGTACCACCTGAGGATGGCAGAGTTGAAGACATAGGTGGGTCCTTCATTGGTGAACCACTAGACTAACCAATCCTGGAACCTGCGCTTCCTCTTAATTTCCTCTTATGTGAGAAATTTTTCCTTTTTTTTCAATAAATTGGTCAATGCAAATTTAATACCAGAGAAAATAATAGAACAATCATTAAATTACTTTTCATCACTCAGAGGAGTCCTACATGTTGGGCAACAATTCAAGCTGGATTTCTGAACAAACAAATAATGTCAGTGTCAGACCAATTTTCTTTTCTTTGTTTGAAGAATATTAGACCATGTATGTAAGACGAAAGTAAAAGATTGAATATGGCTGAACTAGCTTGACTTTCCGTGTGTCTCCATGAAATTTCTGTCACTAGGTTGAAGAAATTGGTTACAGCAGCATGTCCCCAAAAGAGTGTTTTTTTTTTATTGTGGTCATAATAGTTTATAACCTAGTGAGATTTCAGTTGTACGTTATTGTTTGTCATATACCACATAAGTATGCCACTTCACCCCTTGTGCCCACCCTCCATCCCCCTTCCCCCTGTAACCACTAATTTATTCTCTTTGTCTGAAAGTTTATTTATAGTCCACATATGAGGAGAAACCTTTCTTAATGTTTATGCTACTTTGAGTTGGATTTTCTTACTTTCAGCTAAAATAAGCTTAACCGTTAAGAAGTCAGCTTATTCCACTGTGGCTGGCAGATTGGATAAATACTACTTATTCTCACAAAATTATGAGGAATAATTGAAGTAATGTAGGTAAAAAGTACTTTGGAATTAGCAAGTAACTCCACGATTTTATAGTTCTGCTATATTACCACAAACAGCATGTGGGCAGAATGTTTCACAAAGTAAGGCTGCCTGGCTTTGCTAGTTACCGATTGTGTTAATATTGTGCAGGTCAGTGGACCCTTTAATTACTACTATGTAAAACAATTAAATGATGTTTAAGGTCTTTTCTGATTTCTCTGAAAAGAATATGAGTCTGATCATTCTAGGATTCCCACCTGAAAGCCCATATATAGATTAAGGCAGTAGATATGAGTAAGTAACTTTCTTAATCGAAGAAAGCACAGTATATTAACCAGTCATGTTGAGGATGCTTCCAGTTTCACAGTGGTTCTGCTGATCTTAGTGTCTTGAGAAACAAGGGAAGCTCTGTCAATATACTTACTGGCTATGAATATTAACTCATAGATTTGTACAGATAGGTATTTGTTTTCTAACCCAACTTTTTAACTTATTCTCCTGTGTGTAATTAGTATGAGCATGTCATCATATTTTTTTTCATGCCATCTCTCATCTGCTGTCATCCTTTTCTTCTACCCTCTCCCTAGTTGACATTCCCAGACTATTAAATAACTACCTAAATGGTCTCCTTTTCACCAGAATCAGCTTCCTCTCCCTCTTTCCTCATCTGTAAAATGAGGTGAAAGGAGATAATTTTTAAGATGCTTTCTGGTTCTAACATTCAGTGATTTGTCAATTATTTTTCTCATCAATTCAGACCCTTTTACACCCCAAAGAACTCATCTTTGGTTACGTATTTGAATTAAGTTTAAAAACTTCTTTCATCTGAGGACAGAGGAACTCAATTACATAAAGGAAAGAAGTAATATATATTGAGTACCTTTTGCAGAGCTAAACATATCAAGAAATGTAGGGCTTTGGCAAAACGTAGATATATGACTTTTTTTAGTTTTTTTTTTTTTTTTTTGAGGCTTGGGAGACAGAAAAGGAGGAAGCTTATGATTTTAAAGCTGTGAAGAAATCTGTATCATGTAGTTTCTTTTCTCTCCCACCAGAAGTTAAACGGTCAGCTCCAGTGGCGTAGTGGTTAAGTTCGGTGTGCTCCGTGTCGGCGGCCTGGGTTCAGTTCCCAAGTGTGGTCCTACACCACTTATCTGTTAGTGGCCATGCCGTGACAGTGGCCCACATACAAAATAAGAGGAAGATTGGCATGGGATGTTAGCTCAGGCAAATCTTCCTCAGCACAAACACACACACACAAAAAGTTAAAACTATTATGGCAATTGTTTCATTACTGCAAGAGGACTAATAGGGGAAACCCAAGTGTTTAATGTCACCCCTGTTAAATTGAGAACATTTGCCAGGCTTGAAATTCCCTAGACATCTAAACTTGTTTTTCCAGGAAAATTATTTATTTAATTATTAAATTTAATAACTTGTGTAAAAACACACATGTAACAAACTAAGAATGGTATGCATAGTTGATGTTAATTTTGAAATCCTTGGAGATGTGAGTGAGTAAGGTCACCCTCTCTGTCATATCACCATAAACCGCCCAAGGAAAACGTTAAAACCAACCATGCCAACTTTGCAGTGCAACATTATTAAACACATAATATCATACTCAGTTTTATTCCTAGAAATAGAAGGATAATCACAAAAGAATCTCCGAATGCAGATTTTTCCATTTAATTGGTAGGTTTTGTTTGGGTTTTTGTAAGTCCTGTTGAGAGATTTTTTTTTTACTGCTAACACTAAATATATGGTGTCTTTTCCAATACCACTTCTTCAACTCTCCAACACCAAATAGGTGTTAGCATCAGACTGCACAGGTTAAAGGGCTCAACCCAACAGGAGTGCCTTCACTTCAGGTGCCAGATGCAAGTACTTGGGCTCCAGATTTCCTGCACTGTCTCCAACTTGGAGAGGTCAGGGTCTGTGAATATATGACTACTCAAAAAGTGAGGTGTTATGTTGCTCTTTAATTTATCTCATTACCTTTTCTCTTCTTACTGTCTTCCTTCCTTATTCTCCCTGATCAGTTAACTACTTCTACTAGTTGGAGCTTAGTAGAGAGGAGAAAGCAGTATTTTCTTTTGAGTATTTGAGAGTAGAATATAGTTCCTTCCTTTCTTCATACCCACCTACCTATCTACCTGCCTTTCTGTCTACACATTGTTTTAAAGCTGCTTCTGTATGCCAGAGGATACAAGCCCTCACGGAATTTTCCGTCAAGAAACCCTCTCTTCCAGGAAATGACACCTGAATTTCCACATGGAAATGATGAGATGAATTTTAAATTTTGAAGTGTGAAAGAAGACCAATTATGGCTGTCTTCTATATTTTAGGGACATTTAATTAGTCTTACTCCATTTAGCATAATTGTAGGACCTTTTAGATAGTTCTTAGTAACTCACTATTTTAATAGTTGTAGAGTCTTATCATGTGGGTATCTGTTTAACTACTGTTGCCAGTTTCTTCCATATCTTCATTCTTTGGGATAAACAGCATTTTTTTCCCTTGGAATAAACCTGATGTGGTGAATTTGAAATATTTGCTTCATTAAGGGATGAGGAGTGTTTTTTAATTTAAAAAATAAGTGCTTCATTATAAAAATTACTTGACCTTATAATCATTCTTTAATATCTTTACTATTGATTTTATGTATGTTGAAGGTCTTTAGATTATTTTTTAAGTGATACAGCTTGTTATAAAAGACGGTAATATGTTATATATTATTTTTTAATTAAGTGAAAAATTACATTTATTTTCTGAACATGTGTGATTCATCTATTGTTAGGTGTTGAATTTTTATGCTCCTTATATGAAAAGTAGAAAAGATAAATGTTCTTTTAAATTATTCACTGCATGCCTGATCAAGTATTACTTGCCCAGGTGTCTTTTTTTTTAAAATAACTTTTAAATCTTAGAAATTTTGGGGTGAAAGGTGGTATTTTCACTAGGAAAGAGAGGAAATAATGCTTACACTGTTTAAAACCAGCCTTCATGAAATGATGTTGATGTTGGATGAGTTAACACTAATCTTTTCTCCTACAGAGAGCTGCTGGAAATAAAACTATGAAGCTATTACTTTTAATATTTTAATTAGTATAAACTTTTTGTTTTTATAAATAAAAAACGTTATTTTTCAAAATTTCTCAGGGAAGAAAGAAAAACAGTTGATTAGTCAATGTGCATTTTCGTTTACATTGAATACTTTTTATTCTTCCTTCCAAAACAGACACTCCTTGAATATGCAGAGAAATGGAAAACTTCCGAAGATCCTTTACCTTTGCTGGAGGTATACACAGTGGCTATCCAAAGTTATGTTAAAGCCCGGCCATATCTTACCTCTGAATGTGAAAACGTAGCATTGGTTCTGGAACGTTTGGCATTGTGAGTAGACCTTTGAGTAAATAAAAACTTAGATTTAGCTTTTTTGTTTTAATTTTGTACCTCAGGTCCTAAGATAGTTTAATTTTAAATAGATTAGTTATGAGGATTCTACTGGTGATGTTAGAATTGTTCATTTTATTTTAGTTTTAATTTTAATAATTATTTGTATCTTTACCAACTTTTTGTTTTTTAGAAGCTGTGTTGAACTTTTACTGTGTCTGCCTGTGGAGTTATCAGATAAACAGTGGGAACAATTTCAGGCACTGGTGCAGGTGAGAATATTTATCTATTAGATTTAATATAGGTATATCTTATGTCACTTTTCTTTATTCTTAAAAAATTATTTGATTAAGCTTTAAAATATCTAAGTAATGACAAACATTAATTGCTGCTCTTATCAACATTAGTGTCTTAACATATAGTAGATGCTCAGTAAACGTTTGCTAAATGAGTATATACATTTAGATAGATTGGTTGAATGTTGCATGGTTCTTTAAGATCAGATACTTAAGGACTTTGCCAGGGCAGTAAGGGAACACAAAAGAAAACGCCCTCGTTTGTATTTAGAAACAGTTTAATTAGTTGCTGAGAATCTGTGATATGCTAGTAAGTATTTGTCATATCTCATTTAATCCTTATGAAAACTTTGGGGGTAAGGTATATTTTTCCCATTTTAAAGGTGAGGAAACTGAGGCTCATACTCTAAAATATTTATCTGCCCAAGTTTATACAGTTAATATCACAGAGTAGTTATTTAAACCAAGGTTCTTTATTCCAAAGCCCATGCTTTATTCTCCTGTGTCTGAAAACTCATGCTGTACCTCTTTGTCTACTTATATAAATCCCACACAATCTGGCGCTTGTTGTTTTGGAGTATTTTCAAGAACGTTAAATTTTGTTTCAAGCACTAGATTGTGCTGGATATATTATAGCTTCAAGTAAATTTTGATTAATTGATTAGTTAAAAAGAATGTTCTTGCCAGTTAGTTTCAGAAAGTATGGTTTTCTCTTTCTCTAGCCAGTGTTCTTAAAATATCTTTTGGCCTTATGTTTTTCAGTAAGAAGTATATTAAAGAAGATTAGTCTCAAATTTTAGAAGCATGTGAAATAAACTGTAGTTAGGCAGAGAAATCAACATTCCTATTTTAATATTAAACATTAAAATCGACATAAAGTGCAAATTCTTGAAGATAGGATTAATATCTTAATACCTTAGGGTTCCATATAGTGTCTTACACATAATAGATACTTAATAACTGTTTGTTGAAATGAAGGTGTCTTGTCCTGTTTGTCACATTGCACCTAACTTTTTGATCATACAATCTCTACTTCAGCATATCAGTAACTTGTATCTTAGGTTTTTTTCTCTAGCAAGTGTTAATTTTTAGGCAATAATTATGTGTGAACTTTTTATTGTGTGGCATTCATATACATTCTACTACAGACCTAATTAAATAAGTTGTTTATATACAGATATAATACTGAATTCCTCATACTACTTATTTTGTTTGTCAACATAAGGTAAACTTTTAAACTTTCCTTTTTGAAACAATAGCACTAGTTGATACTTTTTCATATGGGTTAATGAGAAGGAAGTAACTCTTTAAATCCCTCTGTGGTAGCTTTTTGCTCAAAGAAAATTTCTTAAAGCACTTGAACTTGATGCAATGGGAAGATTTTTATGGTTTTGAGGAATAGACTTTTGCATAAACATAGCATGCAGCTTTAAGAATTTCCGTGACACTTTGCTCTCATTTCAGAGCTTCCTCAGTTATTTTATATCTGCTTAATAGCATTTGTCTCATTTTACCTGTGTTTTAACTGTTTAACATTTCTTTACCTCTCTAGAGGATAAGCCTCATAAATGCAGGGACTAGTTGCTCTCTTTCCTGGTACTTTGCCCATAGAAGTTCTCAATAAACATTTTCTAAATTGAATAAAAACTATTACCCTTTTGTGGCCTGAAGAATATGCCGATTGCATGAGCACTTGGAAACTAATAAGCAGGATTCAGTGTCAGCTTTAATAGGATAGTGCCAAGGCTATGTAATGAATAAATGAAAAAGCATGCATTTAGTTGTTTTCTTTTCATAAGTCCCTTTTATTGGAACATGTGTAAGCTGTCACTTAGGCCTTGATGCATTTATTAATGGTAGAAGTTTTGGGCAGAATTTTTTTACTAACACAGAGGATATAAAATGTGTAAGATCTTTTATGCTATGGATATTTTGATAGCTTCCTCAAGAAATAACTTTGCTCTTGCTTTAGATTTTGGGAGGAAAAAATAATATGGACTTATTTCTCGAAATCCATTGTATTTGTTTAAAATTTATAATTGATATAATTCTTACCCTTGAGATTTGTCTTTAAAAATCAGAAGTAAAGGAATTCAGCACTTTGTAATGTGATGTGAAATTTTTAAGATAAAAAGTCTTATTTTTCAAAAGTTTAGTGTTATATTTAAAGCCTGATAAGCTTGCTTTTAAAAATCTGTTGTAATTCTTTGGATGTTTATTTAATATTTATAGGTAGCTCATGAAAAGCTGATGGAGAATGGCAGCTGTGAATTGCATTTTTTAGCTACTCTAGCTCAAGAGACTGGGGTGTGGAAAAACCCGGTACTGTGCACTATTCTTTCCCAGGAACCATTGGATAAGGATAAAGGTAAATTTTCTAGAGAGAGAGACAGAAAAAAAAAAGAATCTTTAGACTAGAAAAAATAAGTACTTAAGATTGTTTTGATATAATTCATCTCAAGATATCCCAAAGAAGGACCATTTAATTAAATTTCACCTAAGGTTCTTGAGGCCCTTCACCTTTATTTTATTTGGGGGAAGATGTATTTATAGGGTTATACAGTCTTAGAGTAACAGAGAAACTAATGTCTTTTCAACAGAGGAGGAATTCCCTCTGCAACATCCTGACTGGTGGCAATCTAGCTTATATTTGATAACTAACTTCTTTGACAGATGGAAAAGCAGAAATAGGATAGTTAAATGATTTTCCTCAAAATAGAATAAGAAATTAATGCTAGAACTCTCAAGTCTTTTGTCTCTAAGATTAGTACTCTTTCTCAAACAGTTTATTGCTCAATTTTATTTTATCCTACTTTGTTGTTATTGGATGAGCTCGGGCAATAAAGATCCCAGTTAGACTCAAACTGGCAGATATGCTATTGGAAAAGTAGATGGCTAAATCACTAATACGTATAATAGTTAATGTTCAGAGTTCAAAAATTGTGTATACTACAAAGAGCACAGTCGTTGTCTTTGGTACTTTTCTTGAGATTATTTAGGAAAGAGCCCAGATTTCAACCTAACCTTTCCCAAGGTATTTAAAGAAGTAAATAAGCTTCTTCCATCATTTATTGCTCCTTTTCCTGTCGATTGATGGCAAACTAGATATTTTGCTATGTGATAGCAAATTTGAAGGTTCCAAGAAGGGAGTGTTGTTAAGCCCATTGCTTGTAAACTCTTCTGGTACTTCGATATTTACCAAAAGGCTTCCCAGCCAATCTCCAAACTTCTTTTCAACCTGCTTGTTGCTTCCTGACTCCCTTCTTAACATTTCTCCCTGCTTTCCTGATAGTTGAAGCAGTGTTATCTGTTTCTTAGTTTTCAGAAGAAGTTTATTTTTAGTACCTCATTCCTTTGTGGATATCCACAGATTAGCTACCGGCTTCTCAAGACTTTAGAGAAATGGAGAGTAGACCCTCAGTATTTAAAATAATACTAAGAGGAAGAACATTTAAAAGTTGAGAATCTTAGATTTTTTTGCCTTTGGTATATTAGTTTTGTTCCCAATATATTCATAGCATTATGTTGTTATTCCTGTAATCAAATTATACTTTCTAATTTTCCTGGGTTTTGGCAATATTGGATGTAATACATTAATGATAATATCAAGTTACATTGTATAGTTCCTAACAGTTTGAAATGTTCTTTTATATATGGTTTCATTTAACCTTATAATGATTCAGTGAAAAAAGTAGGATCTTTATTGTCCCTATTTTACAGATGAGAAAATGGAGGCTCAGAAAAATTAGTTCCTTTCTATATCATGTTGCCAGTGATGTGAGGCAGAGCCAGAAATTGAAGTCAGATCCTCAACCCCTCTCCTTTGTATATTATGCCCTGTTGTACCTAGCCTAATAAAATAAAATCACACCTAGCTTAAATAAAGAATTAACTCCTTTTTTCTGTTGTCAATTTCTGAAAAGTTTTTGCCAAACTCACACGTTATGCTATAGCAGGAAAATGGAACCTTTACCTTAGCAGAGATTTAAAATTTACTTAAAAAGAAAATGTGCTCAGTTTCTTTACTTGTTTAAATGTGCCTAACATTGTTTCTGTTAACAAATGTCTCTGCCCATCTCTGTGCTGCTTTATTTCTTGGTCTTCACCTGACATAACCACTAGAATAATTTGGACTATGCAGCCAAGAGGAGTTTCTACAATAGTAGATGGATTGTAGGTAGCCAGCCTTTAATACAACTCATGAAGCAACCAGACAAATGTTATATAATGAGATTTTGCGGCCATAATTTTTACTTAATCCTCTGTTATTTAGAATGCTTTTTTGATGGGAGTTATTTTATGAATAACATAAGTTAGAAGTTGATTAGAAGTTTATTTCTTCCTTTTAAAAAGTTGAAGGAATTAATATTTTATACATGCATACTAATTTACTTACATTTTCAAATATGATGGTTTAAAGGATGGGGAACTTTTAGCTTTTTATATTAGATATCCAGCCCCTTGGCTTAACTGAATCGAGCCTAGAGTACACCTTGGTAGGCTGCTTTGCTCGTTAATTTGTTTGTAGTGAAGCCTTTGAAGGTTTGGTGTAGTATTTGAACAGTAGATAGTCCACTTAATCTTGAATTATTTCCTTTTTTGTTTTAGTTGACTAATTTTGGACCTACTAAAACCCAGCTAAACCAAAAAATCCCCTTTGATTTTGGAGGATTGAGGGGGGGCGGGACTCAAAATTAAAAATGCTGGTTTCACTATAAGGTTTTAGCATCCTAGAATAAGGTTAAGTAAACCAACGTAATTCAAGTAGATGGCCTTTGAATATCACAGGAACTTGAGGCTTATATATTGCCTGTGCCAATTTCTTTAGTCATAATCTCGGGATTGGAAAGGCAGTAAATGCTCATTTATTTTTTACCCAATTTTAACTCCCTTCTAAAAACATCACTGTTAAATAAATCAATCTTTGCTTCAGCACTTCCAGCGAATGATAACTGTGTAGTTCAGTCCATTCTTAGCCTGCTATTAGAAAATCTTCATTGTGAAAATTGTGAAAACTGCATTCTTTGAGTTTACTACCTTTTGGATCTATAGTGCTACCCCTAAAGCCATACCACACAAAGCATAAATCCTCTTTCACGTCATAGCAATTGTGATTTTTAAAGCTCACCATCATGTCCACACCCTGTCATCTTTTCTTCTGTAGACTAAAAGCCTTCCTGTTGTGGCATGATTTTAAATCTATAATCATGATTCCTGATTTTTGAGTGTGTTTTGTTTGTTGTTCTCTTTAATGTGTAATTTTCAGAACTTAGTGTGTGCCCCAAATATGGTCTGACCAGCTTTGAGGTCATTGGTACTGTCATCCTCTTCCTCCTGACAATTTATACTTAAGTTAGTGTGACCTAAGATGACATTACCTTTTTGGGTAGCCATATCATCCTGACAACTCAGTGAGCTTCCTAAAATCACACAGAAAATTTTAAATAAATGATACTCTTAAATTATCTTCATTTTTATACTTGGTCTTTTGGCACACAGGTATTATATTTTTTTTTCTGTTTAAGTTCACTGTGTTGGATCCTTTGCAACTTGTTGATAATCTCAGTTTCCTCTCAGTAGCAGACCTTATTAATATACACTCTGTTGGCATCCAGGTCCTTGATAATTACCATAAAATGATCATGTCCCAAAACCTAGCCCCTGGTCTACTGGTCTCAGTCTTCCTGCTTGCCTTCAGTCCTTTAGTCAGTACCCTTTGGTTATGATTGTTTCATCAAATACACCTATTTGTCCTTATGTCTGGTCCATGGTTCTCTGTTTTGTCTGTTAGGGTGTGATGAAAGACCATGACAGGTATTTGGCTAGAGTTCTATTAAGTAAGATTGTTTAGTATTGAAGTTAGTCTGACCTAATTTATTACTTTTTAAATGAACTTTTTATTTTAGAATAGTTTCAGATTTACAGAAAATTTGTAAAGACTTCCCATATTTCCCACAACTCATTTTCTCTATTAATATCTTACATTAGTATGTTATATACATTTGTCACAATTAATAAACCAATATTGATACTTTGTTATTAATTAAAGTCCATACTTTATTCAGATTTCCTTAGTTTTTACCTAATGTCCTTTTTCTGTTCCAGGATCCCATCCAGGACACCACATTACATTTAGTCGTCATGTCTCCTTAGGCTCCTCTTGGCTGTGACAGTTTTTCAGACTTTCCTTGTTTTTGATGACCTTGACAGTTTTGAGGAGTACTGGTCAGGTATTTTGTAGAATGTCCCTCAATTGGGATTTGTCTGATGTTGCTCTCAT
Source organism: Equus przewalskii (assembly GCF_037783145.1). Classification (NCBI taxonomy): domain Eukaryota; kingdom Metazoa; phylum Chordata; class Mammalia; order Perissodactyla; family Equidae; genus Equus; species Equus przewalskii. The sequence continues at coordinate 39,647,557 of NC_091839.1, forward strand.
GATTAGAACTGGGATTACGGGTTTGGGGGAGGAAGATCACAGAGGTAAAGTGCCATTGTCATCAAATTATTTCAAGGGTGCATACTGTCAACGTGACTTCTCACTGTTGATGTTGACCCTGATCACCTGGCTGACGTGGTGTGTTTGTCAGGTTTCTCCACTGTAAAGTTACTCTTTTCTCCCTTTCGATGCTCTGCTCTTTGGAGGGAAGTTACTATATGCAGCTCACACTTAAGAGGTGGAGAGTTAAGCTTCACCTCCTTGAGGCATTATCTACCTAGATTATTTAGAATTCTACACAGGAGGTTTGTCTTTTCTTCCTCCTTTATTTACTTATTTAGCGATTTTAATATCAGTGTGGACTAATTAGATATTTATCTTATACTTTGGTCATAATTCAATACTACTTATTTATTGTGTTGCTCAAATTATTCCAGCTTTGGCTGAAGGGAACTCTCTGAGTTAACTTCTGTGTCACTTTGACATACCCCCATCATTGTGGGTTGTATTTTTTGTCTGAGTAGTTCCTTGCTTCTGGCACAATAAGGTGCTCCAGGTTTACCTTGCGTATTTCCTGCCCCAGTTCTAGAATCAGCTGTTTCTCCAAGGAGCCCTGGCTCCTTTTATAGGAGACCAGTATTAGAAACCAAGACATGGTAACTAGGTGTGCTTGTTGCTGCTAGGGTGTCACTGCTTCTAGGATCTCTCAGTGGACAAGCAAGAAAATATATGTTGGTATACTAATCTGTGTGCATACACATATCTGTAAATATTTCTATATGTAACCAGCTGTATCTATGTTACATTAAATATCAGAGTTCATCCTGATGTCTCCAACTCTAATCCATACCACCTGGATCATTCTAGCCTCTTCCTATTGCTTATCTATAACCTCTCACTTCAACAGAATGTCATATAATTGGGATCATACAGTATGTAACCTTTTCAGACTGGCTTCTCCCACCATTGGCCATCCATATACTTAATCAGCCCTAGTGTACATGTATAGTAGTTTCAGAATTGATAACCTGTACCCCTGTGGAAAGCAACTTTATCAAGTCCAATGCTGTGTACAGTTTCTCTTGCCATTATTCTTAGAGACTCCACTCATCCAAAGTTAGTTAGGTCGGCACCTTATTCCCCCACCTCTTTCAGTGAAGTTCTTGCATAACATTTGTGATATAGTTAAATTATTTTGCTATATTCTCCATTCCATCCTGGGTTCCCCCACCCTCCTAAATAATTTTTTTAAATTTACATACCTTAAGATTCCCTCTTTGTGCTGTAATGGATCATGCTTTTGGTGTTTTCTAAAAACTCGTTTACAAACCCAAGGTCATATAGATGTTTCTCTTGTTTTCTCCTACACGTTTTGTAGTTTTGCGTTTTAACATTTGGGTCTATGATACATTTTGAGATAACTTTTGTGAAAAGCGTAACCTAGTTTATGTTTAGTGACTCTGTCTTGGCTTTTAACAGTCACACTTCTTTTTCTGAACAATCACAAGTCATGTTTTTAATGTAATTAATTTTGAGACTCTTAACTCAGGATTATATCTATTCCTCTAGCCTACAGTTTTGCAAAATTTACCATCAGCTCCATTTTGAAAATTACATTTCCCCATTTATTTCTCTTTGCCTCACTGTTTGTTCTACCCTTTTCAATCTAAAGTTTATTATCAGAACCATCATAAGACTAGAGGAATTTTCCTTTTCTCTGTCATCATAAATAATACATAATCAAACCCAAGCATCAGGCTTTTCTCAAGAGGTTACCCACCTCCACTAATTTGATTGTTCTCAGCATTTTTGGTGAGCTAGGGGTCATCTTAGGTTTTAGCTTTAATAACATTTTGCATAGGTTGGTACCAGATCTCAGATACTCATGGTGCATCCTTGGTCCTGAGCCTGCTTTTCCTTCTTTTACATGTGTCATTGTAAAATCTAAACTCAGAGAGAGCTCCCTATTACAGTCGCACTGAATTCCTTCAGCCCTTCCCCTTCTACTTCTATATTGGGTTAATTTGCAATTGCATATTTGCATTTTTATCAGCTTGTCAGTCCTTTCTTGAATTTAAGCCCTACAGTTCTCTCTCTTTTTTTCCAGAACCCCTTGGTTTTCAAAGGAAATTTCTAAAAGCTGAAGCTTTTCCGTAGTACTTATAAATCCTTCAGAGTTTTATGAGGAAATAAGTCTTTATTTCAGTAATAAACTTTGCATTTTGAAGTGAACATGGGAAAAATGCTGCCTGGTTTACCAGACATTAGTATACGTAAGATGCAGTAGTGTTTTAAAGGGAGAGGAGATGGGAGGAAAGAACAAATGATAACTAATATTTTCCAGGTAAATAGGATGAGGCCAGATCTGATTAAATGCAGCTGCTGCATTTGCTTTCAGATAGTAAATCTCAGTTCTTTCATTGACACTTTTGGTATATTATTTGTGTTTATATATTTCTGTCTTTACCTGTCTGTATAGAGAATGCCAAAGGGGTGACTCTGAGACCTAGCCTTAAATCTATTGACAGTTTTTTTATATTAGGACATTTGTTATAGAAGGTCACTAAAAAGAGCACCTTATAGACTGACTATATAGTAAGTACTCCCAGAAATATAATTTTCCTAACTTGTTTCTCTTTGTCTTCTATTTATTTCCTTTGTTTTCTTCCCTCTCCTTTGTCTTTACGTGACCTTGGTATTAAAAAAATAAGTAAATGGAACATTTTAGATTTTATTTTTAAAAATCGCTACTAAATTAGATTGCCTTCTACTTGTGTAAAACTAGATCCTTGAGGATCAGTGACTCTGGATAGAATTAAGCTGATAGAACTTCACCACAATAAGCTTATAAAAGTATTCACTCTCCCATTTCAGGCTGATGACATATTTTATATTAATTTTGTTAACGTTAATTATAGTGTAACTATATAATTAAATATAGTGACCCCAAAATTTTCGTTTTTACTAAAAATGATTTTAAAACACATACTCAGTGGCTCCTTGAAACGTCTTAGAAAAATACGTTATTTCTGTTTTAGTAAGTGTATTTGTTAATGTCAGTTTAATTAAAAGTAATACCAATAAATCTTATTTCACAAAAACATGTTAGTGTTGCATATTAATTAGGTTCATCTGTGACATGGAATTTTTTTAATCTGTTTTATATCAATCGTGTCAAAAAATCAGTTATGACCATAAAATTTCAGACTTAATGAAAAAGCAAGCAGCATGATTTAAGAAGTTCTGAGATCTTTAAGTGAAAATTCTCTTTCTTATAAATGTAACTTGTTCCCTCAGGAAAGGGTGAGGGGTCGGGTAAAGATTAAGACTATCCCTAATTGATAATTCGGATGCTGAAATACGGTTACCTAGAGACGTGGTTGTCAGTCCTGGCTGTGCTTAAATCACCTGGAGAGTTTTTAGACGCACCAGTGCCGGAGGCCTGCCTCAGACCAATCAAATTAGGGTTTCTGGATGTGAGCCCCAGGCATTAGTACTTTTTAGAAGTTCAATTGTACAGCTAGGGTGAAGAACCAGTGAAGAGGTGGAAGTGTTATGTTTTTATTAAATTTCTGAATTTAGATTTTTTTCGCTAAGGATGCTGAATTTATTTCTAAGGCGTTTTTTTTATTGTGGTAAAACACATAAAATGTACCATTTAATCATTTTTAAGTGTATAGTTTAGTAGTGTTAAGTATATTCATATTGTTGTGAAAAAGATCTCTAGAACTTTTTCGTCTTGCAAAACTAAAATTCTGACAAATAACACTCTCATTTCCCCCCACCCTCCGCTCCCAGCCTCTAGTTAACCAGCATTCTACTTTTTGTTTCTATGACTTTGACCACTTCAGATAGCTCATATAAGTGGAGTCATACCATATTTATCCTTTTGTGACTGGCTTATTTTACTTAGCATAATGTCCTCAAGGTTCATATTATAGCATGTGACAGGATTGCTTTCCTTTTAAAAGATGAATAGGATTCCATTATGTGTGTGTGTGTATATGTGTGTGTGTGTGTGTGTATATATATATTTTGTTTATTCATTCATCAGTTGATGGACATTTGGATTGCTGCCACCTCTTGGCTGTTGTGAGTATAGTCATGTGCCACATAAGGGCAATTTGGTCAGTAATGGATGTGACAGATTGCATATATGACGGTGGTCTCATAAGATTAGTACCATATAGCCTAGGTATGTAGTAGGCTATGCCATCTAGATTTTTGTAAGTAGGTTCTGTGATGTTTGTATAGTGACGAAATAGCCTAGCGATGCAGTTCTCAGAACATGTCTTCATCGTTAAGCATCACATGACTGTAGTGCTGCTGTGAACATGGGAGTGCAAATATCTGTTCAAGACCTTCCTTTCAATTCTGTTTCATATATACCCAGAAGTGGAATAGCAGGATGATATGATAATTCTATTTTTAATTTTTTTAGGAGCTTCCAGATTGTTTTGTATAGAGTTTGCACCATTTTATAGTCCCGTATCAACAGTGCACAAAGGTTCCGAGTACTGCACAACCTTCACCAACACTTATTTCTGTTTCTTGGATAGTACCCATTCTAATGGGTATGAGGTGCTGTTTCGTTGTGGTTTTGATTTACATTTCTCTGATGATCAGTGATATTCAGTATCTTCATGTGCTTGTTGGTCATTTGTATATCATCTTTGGAGAAATGTCTATTCAAGTCCTTTGCCCACTTTTTAATAGGACTATTTGTTTTCTCATTGTTGAGTTGTAGGAGTTCTTTATATGTTCTGGATATTAACCCCTTATCAGATTTGTGATTTGCAAATATTTTCTCCCATTCTGTTTAGATAGCTTTTGCACTCTGTTGATTCTGTCTTTTGCTGCACAAAATGTCAAGTTTGATGGTAGTCCCTTTTGTCTATTTTTGTTTTTGTTGCCTGACTTAGTGTCATATCCAATAAGTCAATGCCAGGTCCAGTGTCTTGAAACTTTTTCTCTTTGTTTTTTTTCTGGTAGTTTTATAGTTTTGGATCTTATGTTTAGGTCTTTAATCCATTTGAAGTTAATTTTTTTATATGGTGTAAGATAAGGGTCCAACTTCATTCTTTTGCATGTGGGTATCCAGATTTCTCAGCACCATTTATTGAAAAGACTGTCCTTTTCCCATTGAGTGGTTTTGGCACTCTTGTCAAAGCTCTTTTGACCATGTGTGTGAAGGTTTATTTCTGGGCTTTTTATTCTACTGCATTGCTTATATGTCTTGTCTTTATGCCAGTATCACACTATTTTGATTACTGTAGCTTTGTAATATATTTTGAAGTGGTGGAAGTTCTTTTTCAGCTTTACTTGTTGAAAAATATTCCAGCTTTGTTCTTTTTCAAAATTATTTGGTTATTTGGGGTCCCTTGAGATTCCCTGTGAATTTTAGGATAAATTTTTCTAGCTCTGCAAAAAATGCCATTGCGATTTTTATGGGGATTGCATTGAATCTGTAGATTGCTTTGGGAACTTGGACATCTTAACAGTGTTAAGTCTTCCAATCCGTGAGCACAGAGATCTTTCCATTGACTTTAACAGTCTTTAATTTCTTTCAGCAATGTTTTTGTAGGTTTCAGTGTACAAGTCTTTCACCTTCTTGGTTAGGTTTATTCCTAAGTATTTTGTTCTTTTTGTTGCTGTTGTAAATGGAGTTGTTTTCTTAGTTTCCTTTTCAGATTATCCATTGTTTGTGTATAGAAATGCCACTTACTTTTGTTTTGATGTTTGTATCCTACAACGTTGCTAAATTTATTAGTTCTAATCGGTTTTTTTGTGGAGTCTTTAGGGTTTTCTACATATAACATCATGCCATCTGCAGTCAGATGATTTTACTTTTTCCTTTCCAATTTGGATGCCTTTTATTTCTTGTTCTTGCCCAAATGCTGAATTGACTTTTAAGAGGAAATACAAATTGTATTTTTTAGAAAGGAATAGGTGGTGCAGATTGATGTGGGCCATGATGAGAATTTTGGAATTTTACCCTTTGAAGGCAAAGGGAAACCACTGGTGGGGTTTAAATTGGGAGAAGACAATCAAGTGTGTGCTTAAAAAAAAGCACTCTGGGTCTTAGTGGAGATGTGATGGAGAGAGTAAGAGTGGATGCAAAAGACTAGCAGAGTGCTGCAGAGTGGTCTGATAGCTTAATGATTTGAGCTGGGAGGAGAGGGCAAATAGTAAGAATAGGGATGGAGAAATTTAATGGGATTGAGGATGCAGGAGTTAGAAGTGACAGAATTAGATGGTGGATTGGCTATATGTGTGAGAAGGAGGCAGGAGAGAGCATTTTAAGGCCAACTCTTAGGTTTCTGGCTTGAGCACACTGAGTGGATTGAGATAACACATACTGTGGTAGACAGTTTCTGTATGCAGAGTTTGAGATGCTTGTGAAACACCTAGTAGGAGGTGTTGAGAAGAAAATTGTGTATGAATCTGGGTGTAGAAATTGCACCCAGTAAATAAGTTGGCTGCACTTTGGGAGGAATCTAAGACCTAGTTTAAGTTTTGGTGCATAGTATGCCCTCAGTTAATATTTATGTAATGATTTATCACAAAAATTCAACCTACATATTGTAATATTTTTAAAGTTAATTACCTTTAATGTAGGAACTAATATTTTCCTTTTTGATACTATGTAAGTGGCATTTTATGAGAATGCCATTATTGCTTTCTTAATTGAACTGGCTGGATATTATTCATTTACATTGCTATTTTATGTCATCCAGCTCTCTTGATAGGCTTGAATGTGATAAAACCTGCTTTTCTGTTCGAGTCCATAAATACAGAAAATAGATTAAAAAGCTACACACAACTAAAATTCAAGGTATTTTAACTTTTCTGGGGGGAGAGTGGCAAAAGCAGGGTAGAGTATGAAATTTCCTGTGACTAGCTGCTCAAGGATAAAGATCGTAAAACTTTTTTCCTAAGTCTAGCAAGCACTAAAACAGGTAGTCGTTGATGTGATAACTCATAAGGAAAAGCATGTCCTGGATTGGAGAGAAGTAGAGAAAGATACAGAGGAATTGGAAAATGGAAAGCAGCAAAAGAGAAATGAAGGAGGGGGAGCAGTAAGCTTTCGATAGGTTCTGAATTGAGTGTTAAGAGTGTAATCTACTCTTGATCCACTTGAATCATGAGCTTCAGAATACGTTACTTACTTTCCCTTAAAAGCTAATGCTACTTCACAGCTCTTTGCTGCTATAAAGTGCCATTCTAATTGGAAGTAGACACACTCATCAAATGAGAATTTTTTCTCCTCGTCTCACCACTGTATAAAGCTGGAAGTCAGAAGATTCCATTATTCTGGTCCTGGTTCTGTCATTAACTGGCTTTTTGACCCCAGGAAGTCACTTGCCTTCTGTGAGCCTCAGTTTACTCATCTGCCAAATGATGGAGCTGGACAAAATGATCTGTAAAGTCCCTTTGGCTCTAATAGTCTGTATTTCTTTGAAATCAGTTTTGTTCTAAGTGTGGCAGTAGTTTCTCATTTAAAAAAAGAAATCCACACAACTATGTTTTTGAAATTTATAATTTAACGTATATTCTCCTATACATTGAGTTAGCACAGAAATTATTTTGCAAAATTTGTTATTCTAACTTACATGCTGCTATTTGAGATTTTAGGGACTATTTGAGATTCTCCTATTAAGACTATCTTCAGTTTTGTTAAATCCTTGCCACCTTTAATAATTTCTTTGCCGTAATCTTCAGAGTTTGTTGATTATGAGTTTTTGTGGGAGTATTTGAAGTAATTCTGACTTTGTATTGTTAGAGTTTCCTTTTGAGAGAATTATTGTGTTAGGAAACTAAAGCTGTTTTTTAGAGTCTGTGACTGATTTATAACTGGAATAACTTTTATCTTAACTTGATTTTTCTTAAAATTTTCAGTTAAAATCTTTACAGATTTTGCTTTGGCAGAACTGAACAGTGAAAAGACATTTGTAATATAATTATCCTAATAGCATCAGGTGATATTAAAAAAAGGAAAGTAATGCCCTGTATATGTAAGACATATAGTCAGAGGCACCAGAAAGTTATACATTTAGTTTTATTTATCTCTGTTCAGTATGTATACTTTTTGGTTCACATTCATGTAAAGAATGAGAGTAGCAGGTACAAAGGTTTAGACTTTAAGGAAAGGATGAAACTTGGAATTCTGTGTAAAATTTCTTAGATGGTCATGGTTTTAATACTGAGGAACCATGATCATACTATCTTACAGAGTAATCTTTTCATAGGGGAGTAGAGTACAGTTAGATCTAAAAAATAAAGGTACTAGCAAAGGATATTTAAAGAAGGGAAGAACATCTCTCATTCTCCATCTTCTAACCCATAAATTACTTACTAGACATGTCTTCCAGTCTGTTCACAAGTAGAGAAATTGTGTGTTTTATTTATAGGATATTAAAGATTTTATTACTAAAAGCCTTCCAAAGGTTTCAGGCTAGCCATCCCCAAGTAAATTTTTAAACGTGATTTTCATCCTGGTAGAGAAGACTTAGGGAAAAGTTTAAATTTGCAGTTGTTAAAATTTAAATTCTTCTCCACAAATACAAAAAATAAAAGTTAAATTCTTCTTTGTAGTCGAACAGACCAAGTACTAGGAAATGCAAAGATTTGAACAGAATAGAAATTTATTGTGTGTCAGTCTTAAGCAAATGTTGAGGTTTATCAACTGATGTTTTAAAAATAACACAGACCCACAGAAGTTTGAGCAGACTCCCCTCATCCCCTTATTTATTTTTCTTTAGCTATTTTAACTCATTCTAAAGCACCTATTTAGCAAGATACATTTCTCTTTGGTAAAATGAAAAATAAATCATCACTACTGAACACAATATTAGTTGAATCTCATCCTCTGGACTATCCAAACATCCTTTCATGGTTGCCCATATGAGTGTGTAATGCCCTAGCACTGCAGATTTCTAGAGATGCTAACCCCTGGTATTCAAGAATAAATGCTGTGGGAAAAAGAATTTAGTATAATTTTAATAACACTGACTCTTAGATTAATGCAAAGTTATTTTTATCAAAAGGAAGTTAATTCACCTCATTCTAAATGGTACTTTCAGGGACACAAATATTTAATGCATCTTTAAACAATTAGCAATATAATCTTTTGCGTATAAAGTCAAGTATTTTGTGATAGCCTGACAGTAGTAGAAAATTGCAAAAATAAAAATAAAGTTCCTGTGCTTTTAAGAAAATATTCCTTATAAGTATTTGTATTGCAAATGAATTATTATCAAATGTTAATAATCTATTATGTCTTGTTTTTTAAAGTGAATGAATTTTTAGCTTTTGAGGGTCCCATCTTGTTGGATATGAGAATTAAACATCTAATCAAAACAAATCAGTTAAGTCAAGCAACTGCTCTAGCAAAGCTGTGTTCTGACCATCCAGAGATTGGTACAAAAGGTAGTTTTAAGCAAACTTACCTTGTCTGTCTTTGTACATCATCACCAAATGAAAAGTTAATCGAAGAGGTGAGTATGTTTTTTTGTTGTTAGTAATTATTTTTTGAAGTGAAGAAATTAATTTTTAATTAAATTAGAATGTCTTTGACTTCCCTTTCTCTTAGATAGTGAGGGATCATTGTCGATCTTAAATTTTTGGTATGCTCTTGTGTAGTGACTCTAAGCATCTTTCAGAATGATATGTGAACTGATTTCACGTAGCTTCTATTTTAAATAATTTGGGTCTTTTAACTGCTTTGGCTAAATTATGGGAAAGATGGTGGTGGCTTCATAGTTTAGTAGAATGTTTCTATTTGTCAGCATTTGGGCCTTTACTTCAGCTTTACCTGTCTTCAAGATACTTGCAAATCGTTTTAACTGGCTAATTTAAGTAACTATAGAATTTATATGACTTCTCCATAGGAATAGTTTCTCTGTTTTTTATAGAGAGATAGGTACATAAGATATATCTATCTATCTAATATCTATATATGTATTAAGCAGAGAAAACATTCCTGTGGGGAAGTCATAGATAGATAGATCTAGATATCTAGATCTGTATCTCTATATATTAAGATAAATTTTTATTTGCATATTTAATGTAAAACTTTATTTTCTTCGAGAGTCCAGAAGAAGAATCACCTTAGACAGAAAGCTAAATGCCCACGTGAGGTTAGAAGTTGTAATTATAATGGTGATTGTGTGATTTTTCTTGAGAATAGAAAGTGAAGAGGAAGATGATAGGCTTGGACAAAGATTAGAAATAAACCTGTTGTGTGTGGTGAGGATAATGAGGATACTGGGAAGAGTGATGTCTTGCAGTCTCCTGGCTGGATGGAGTAGGGAGCCAAGGGCTCTAGCCTAGGAAATATGTCATTAGTTTGGACATTGGCTAATCTGTACATTTTTTTCTTTACTATTTCGCTTTTATCTCAGGTAATTGGCTTTTTAATCACTGTATATCAGAACAAAATAGAAAATTAAAGTTTTCTTATTAGTTCAGAATAACTATATAGATAAGTTAATCGGCAGATGTATAAAGTTTCTTGAGATAGCCTTTGAAATGTAACGTTTTAAAAAAATCCTTAAATAAATTTATTGTGCTGCTACATCTTAGATATTTTTTAGCTCTGCTAAAGCTTTCATTATCACTTCAGTCCCAGCCCTTAAGTCAGTCTGTCCAACCATCCATCCTTCCTTCAGCCAATTTTTATTAAGTTCGTGTGCAGTCTAAGCACTTGAAGGGAGGGGGGATAAAGGTGAAGAAGCCATAGGCCCTGCCCTAAAGAAGTATACCTTCTAGTAGTAGGGTTGTTGGGTTAGCTTTGAAGTCCTATTTAAAGTCTGTGAATTTGTAATCTCCAGGAATAGCTGTATTTCTAGCTCTCTTGAATAATCAAAAGATCTTACAATACTGAACCTTAATTCCGTTTTGGTTTAATTATCCAGAGTTGAGTAGCAGCAGCCCAGCCTGCTCTGGGAGATCCTCAGGAAAATTCTCTATGAGCACCCTGGGTATCTCTGGGGTCCTATGAAATGGGGTTTTTCCTTCTCGTGTTAAGCAGTAGAATTAAGGATTCCATGTTCTTAAGCAAAGTTCACTAAAATCTCTGTACCTACCCCAGAAACGAAACTGGATCACATAGTGCAGAACAGGGCAGGATACATTTGTCTATACATTCCTTGTTAAAAGTGTCTTTTTACTTAGAGATTGTTTGGTTACTCTTTTATTTTTCTATTACAAACATCTAGAAACTTGTTCTTCATTGTTCCATGTGAAGTAAGTTTTCTTATTATTTCTGATCCAAGGGAAGGTAGTCCCTTTGGAATAGTTGCCCAAAGGCATTACCCCTTCAGAAGAGATACGCTGTCTCTTTCGCTCACTCGCTCGCGTGCGTGCGCGCTCTCTCTTTCTCTCTCTCTCACATGACCCTCTTCATTCCTTTCCTTTACCTGTTTGGTTCTAGTAAGCATTTGAGTTTTTTACCTATTCCTTAGAATATGGTGGGAATAGATGTTGGAAAGAGTCAACTATGGCCTGGATCTTTGGTCCTTTTGAGGAAGTCCTTGTCCAAGTGAGCCAGTAGGCAAGGGATTGATTATTTCCCAGGATCCTTTCAATATGATAGAAATAGCAGCTAGCCCTGATAGATGGCACAGGAATGGGGCTGAGAGAGATGGCCTCTGGAAGGAGCTTTGGCCTGGATTCTTGGTATAGGTATAAAAATGAAGTTAGCAGTGTTACTTTAGATCCAGTATTTCTATTGGTTTTGTCATTAAACATAGAAGTTTAAAAAGTAAAGTCTTCTATCTTGTGTCTCTCTAACCATCATTTCCCCCAATTAATACTCCCTTTAGTAATTATTCAGTTTGAAATTTGATAGATAACTTTTCTGACAATTTTCTGCACATATATATTTTTATATACTTAAAACATACATACCCCCTGGCTGCTAGTCACTTTTCCCCCTTATTTTAGATGTCTTTGCATATCATTATGTATAGATCAACCTCATTCTTTCCAATGGTCGCATAATTATGTAGCATGGATTTATAATATCTTTAGCCAGGCTGGGAGACATTGAAATTGTAGCCTTGTACATACATCCTTTCATTCTCATTGGGAGTGTACTGGTAGAATAGATTTCTAGAAGTGGAATTGCTGGATTGAACAATCTACACATTTTGAATTAATAGGACACTACTACCATCCAAAAAAAGATTATGCCAGTTTATACTGCCATAAACAGCATATGAAATTTCTTTCCTGACACTAGAGATTATTCGTCTTTTAAATCTTTGCTAGCATGAGAGTTAAAAATAATAGCTCATTATTTGATTTTCCATTTTCTTAGTTTGACAGGTTTACTATTTAAGTTCTCTTCTTATTGGAAAGCAGTTTTATTTTGATAAGCAAAAGACTGTTCTTGAAATGTGATTAGAGTTAATACATTTGAAAAGAACACTTGGTAAATGTACATAAAATATTGATGAAGTGTTTTATATTTTTTGAATACCTACCTGGCATGAACAGCCATATTAAAACATAAAAATCATTCACATTTTTGAAATGATTTCTCTGCTTTACAAAGGGATTTAGCATAGTATGTCTTTAACAAACATTTAAAACTTTAAATATTTAATTCAGATTTTTAACTTTCTGGTATTTAAATTTTGCTCATTTTTCAAGGCCACGGAGAATAGATATCCATAATATATAAATAGTCCCTATATCACTAATATATTGATAATCCCTACCTTATGCTACCTTGGATTTTAAAAATTATTCTTGTTCATTGATGGCTATAGTTGACCTGTATCTCAGTTTCACAATTTCACTTCAGCCATTCGTTAGTTTAAATATGGTTTCATTTTCCCTGTCATTCTCTTTAGTGTCATATTTTTTTCGAGAGGGCCATCTAGTGGCAAATCAGGGAAATGAAGGCTATCAAGTGCACAGTAAAAATTGTTTCCTTAGTATACCTGTAAAAAGTGAGATGTTCTGTATTACTGAATATAGCAAATGTTTCAGTTGGTATATGTATATATGTGAATAAATATATAGAAGCTACTTTACATACAGTGTTTTTAAAAAATTATTAAATATAAGCTAATATAGGTAATATTATTGGGAAAATAAATTTCCATATGCATAATGTACACATTTTGCATCATTTGAGCATTCAAGAAGAATGACTAGGTTTTAGAAGAAGAAAAAGAAATGATCAGATTCAAAATAAATCAGAGTTTCAAGAAACAAGAATTTTTGTTAAATCTGAAACACGTAAAAGTCAATATTTAGAAATAAAAGGCCACAGTATTCTTGTGCATGTGGAGTTTGGGAAGGAGCACAGACTTTGAAGCTAGACCTGGATAAAGTCTTAACGCTGCCACTAACCAGTCATGTGACTTTGAGCAAGTAACTTAACCTCTCTGAGCCTTATCTCTAAAAAGAAGTGTCTCTACCAGCAAGCTGTTGTGCTGCTTAGCAATGCTGTTTCTAAAGAAGCACTAATAAATAGTAGTTGCTGTTATTGTTACTGTTAACATCTTATGAAAAAGTAAACAGAACTCATGGATTGACGTCCTCTTTGTCGGCATGGGCGTCCCAGGGTAATTGTTTAAAGTTAACACAACTTTTCCTAAAAGATTCTGTGATGAAATGGAAAGAGAATAGGTCTTCGGTGTCAGTCAGACAATTGAATTTGTGGCTCTACCACTTAACTAACTGTTGTAACTTGGGTAAATTACATAATTTCTCTGAACCCCATATTCATTATGTGTAAAATGTTAATGATAATACCTACCTAGTAGAATAGTTATGATTAAATAATAATATATGTAATGTCCTACAATGCGTTTAGCGTATTGTAGATATTTGAAAATATTTATAACTGTATTGTTCACCCTTTTTTTTTAATTATTTGTTTAAATGGGGTCACTTATAGAAAAGATTTGTAAGAAAGAGGCAGACAGGGGAGTAGCAGAAAGAACACTGCACCAGGGAACCAGGGAGTGCCAAGATTTAGGTTTCAGTCGTAACTCTGCTACTAACTTCATGCTTCCTGTAAGAAATCCTTGTTGTTAAACACACAGATTCAGAGTTGAGTCTTTTCTTGTCTTAGTGTTTTCTAGCCCAATTTAATGTATAAAATGGAATCTCTGAGTCTATGCAGTCTTTATCCTCATTATCAGAGATGGACCCCATGATTACTCATATCTTCATTTAGACACTTGTTCAATCCTAAACACATTACATTTTACACACACACACACACACACACACTCACTTTTCCTACACTCAAAAATTGATGAGGAGAGATAAAAGATCAACCAAGAGGGCATGGTTTCCTCTGTGGTATGTGGGTGTTAATGGTTTGTATTGGTCTTCAAGTCTTCTTTTTGCCATTTGTCAGTTGTACCACGTTGAAATTAATCTTTCTATTCTGTGGAACTCCACTGATTTGTGATTGTGTGTGATTTGTCACACCCTTGTCTTACAGCAAATGCTTGTAGAGATCATAGGTAAATTCTGTTTTATGTAGTAAATCATTGTAATGAGGTAGTAAATTTTAATTTAAAAAAAAGCAATAGATGTAAGTGCATAAAGTGAAGCAAGTTGACTTCATCTAGGTTATACTTAATGCATGCATGACTGTTGATAAGCTTTGAGAATTTATATGAATTTATATTTATATGAAAGGAAAAATAATGGAGATTTATAGAAAACTGAGGTAAGCTTAATTTAAAAGTGGTATAGCTACATAAAATGTTTCACATTATACTTTTTTCCCTGAGATGAATAGACATTTTATTAGCCTATATCCAGTAGACCTCTCTGTGTCTTTCTGCTGATTCTAATGCTTTTTAAATACTAGATAAAGGGGGGAAAATATAACTACTGAAGCTTTTCTTTTTCAGAATTATAGACCTGATTTAATGGGTAATGGGAGCTTGTAATTAGCATTAGTTATGTACATGTAAATGAATGCTTGTAAAGTTCTTGAATAGAGTTGGTTCTCTGACTTGAAGAAAGATAATTTCTTTAAACTGCAGCCCAGTAATGACAAATTATGAACTCACAGTGTATGAGTTGATGAGGTTTTACTGATAAATATGATCTATAAATATCTAATGAAAGATTTAAAGTATATTACTATATATCCTAATATAAAACCATTTTATGGCATATTTCTATATCCTTTTTCTGTAGATTTCGGAAGTTGATTGCAAAGATGCACTAGAAATGATCTGTAACTTAGAATCTGAGGGTGATGAAAAAAATGCTCTTGTCTTGTGTACAGCATTTTTATCACGTCAGCTCCAGCAAGGAGATATGTACTGTGCCTGGTGAGTTGATTTTCTTTTGTGAAGAAAAGTTTATTAAATAAGAATACAAGATAGGTTGTGAGAATTCAGATAGCTTAAGAACATATTTTTTAAAATCTTTTTAAGTCTCATCAGGACAGAAAGCTTATTTTCAGGTATTACATGCTGTCAAACTGGTTGTCAAGTAGTTTATAACTTTAAAAACTTTTTGTATTAAGGACTACACAACTCCTTAGTATACTAATAATGATCATATAATGATCAGGAAATTTTTAAATGTTGGAAGATGAAAGAAAGGTTTGTTTTGTCTATTGCCACAATAAAAATTTTTTCAGATATGTAAGTAACCTGTTTTCCTCTGCATACAACTAGCTGCTAGTCATTTATGTATGGAAATATAGTTCATTTTTCATTTATGAAATATCATTCTACTTCACTAACTTCTTCAATGCACATTTTTCTTTCTTTATATGGTACATTTCCAGGTATGCAAAGCCTGTTATTATTATATAATCCTTTGGGAGGATACAACTAACAGGTGTTGACTTTAGTTAACGCAAACACTTAGCATCAGCTGTCTTAAATTAGTGTTAGCTAAAACTGGCAATTTATCTGGTCAGTCAGCAGCATTATTAGTTTTCAGTGTTGTGTTGGTGTTATGGAAACACAAAAGAAAAATTTAGGTTTCGGCATTCTGACATTTAAGAATATTTACCAAGTGATATATGGCATACAAATGAATATAGAACAGGCAATCTAAGTAAGTGCTTGTGTAATCAAAGAATAGTAAAATTCATAATTATAAAGGTTTTCTGAGCAGTTGACCTTTGTTATGAAGGAAAAATTGTATATGCAATACAGAGAGGATTGATATAAAAGGCAGGAGGAAAGCTTCTGAAGGGGAGAATAAATAACATGTATTTATTGAGGACAGGTAGATTTCCTATATAACATAAATATCAGTGATAACTAAGAAATGAATGTGTTACACTCATTTAAAAAAGGCATCAGGGGCCAGCCTGGTGGCAGAGTGGTTAATTTTGTACTCTGCTTCAGCAGCCCAGGGTTCGTAGGTTTGGATCCCGGGCATGGACCTAACACTGCTCGTCAAGCCATGCTCTGCCAGCGTCCCGCATAAAATAGAGGAGGGTTGGCACAGATGTTAGCTCAGCGACAGTCTTCCTCAAGCAAAAAGAGGAAGATTAGCAACAGATGTTAGGTCAGGGCCAATCTTCCTCTCACACACACACACACACACACACACACAAAACCCTATTAAAAAAACCATCAAAGTCTGAATTTTATATGGCAAGCAAAAGCAGTCTATTATAAGCCCTCAAGTAGGAGGAGGATGAAATAGAAGTTTATGTTTAAGAAAAACCGTTTAAGCCAAGAAGTTGAGAATGGATTGGGGCTGAATGATGAGGGCAGAGTTGGGGGAGGACGTGGCAGTACAGCAAGTTGGGTTGAGATAGGAAACTCAACTAGAAAGCCAGTAAATAGTCTACCTGGGAAGTTATGAAGGGTTCCTTATGGATGTGGAATGTGGTGAAAGAAATGTTGAGGATGACAGTAGGATAATAAAATGCAGAGGCTGATAAGGTCAGTGATAACGAGGCATTAAATTAGAAAGATGGTGACTAGGAAAGAATGTTGATCATCTTCTTTCATACGTTAGGGTTCAGGTTTCAGAAATCAAAGTGGAGCAGTCTTATAAAAACTAGAGAGGTGAAAGTGAGGAGACAGATTTTGAAGTCTTCAGTATATAGGTTAAAATCCAGTAAATAAGCTAGTGATTCAAGCGGGTAGTGAAAAGGGCAGAGTTCCTTGGAGTGGAAACTGAGGAAATACTAATAGGAAAGGCTTTTATTGTGGAGAAGACTTGGTGAAAAAGTTGAAGCAAGGAAGAAGATTTTTGTGGAGGTTAGCTATAGAGGACAGAGGAGAAACAGGACAGTAGGTTAAAGGGAAGAAAATTCATCATTTCAGTAGGATTGTTTGCTATGAAAAATACATTGTAATTGCATTTGAAGTAAATGTCAAAGTTCATTTTTCAAAATTTCTTTTATGGTTTCACTGCTGTGGCACAGATTGAGATTAGTTAATTCTTGATTCTGTGTCATTGATTCTTAATATTTATCTAATAATAACCAATTGAAATTTAATTGACCAGTTAAGTTGGTTAATTTTAAATTTGTTAGAAGATAAAAATTAAATGCTTTTTAAAAACCATTTTGCCATTGATGCATTTTATGTATTCACACACATTTTGCACTTTCTTATTAAAGTTCAGGTGTGACTCAAAGTTACCATTTGTACAACTTGTTTAAATGTCAGCTGCTTTCTTAATAAAAGGTAGTGCTTCTCTGTCTGAGATTGAAAAATATTAATAAAATGATAACTTATGTATCCTGATTTTATTTAGTCTCTAGAAAATTGAGATCTGTTTTCTTGCTTTTGAACTTAATTCCACATGTGGAATTGGAATCTAAAACCAGTTTTAATTTCAAATATAATGACTGGACTGACATAGTCCCTGAGTATTACATTACTGCTCCAACTTACTTTTTATACTTTTTTTATTTTTCAGGGAACTCACTCTCTTTTGGAGTAAATTACAGCAAAGAGTAGAACCATCTATACAGGTGTACCTAGAAAGATGTCGTCAACTTTCTTTGTTAACCAAGACGGTATATCACATTTTCTTCCTGATTAAAGTTATTAATTCAGAGGTAAGAATAATCAAGGTATCTTTTCTTAATTTAAAATATATAAATTACCTTTAATAAAAAACTTTAACTGTATTATTTTGGCACCTTTTCCAGTGATTTTTGTTTATTTCATTTAGTGCTTTCAACATTAAATTTCCTATTGGTTAAAGACATTTGTTATAGAAAAACCTAAAAATGCAAATGAGAGCCAGGGCTAGCTCTTAGCCTGAAGAAAAGTAATATACATAATACTTGTGTTTTATCATTCTATAGTTTTTATTCCTAGAGGTTATATTATTTTGATAATTTGGCTCTATAGAACTTTAGAGTGTAAAGAGAAATATAGAGATAGCTTCCTTTGCTAGCAGTCTGGCAGATTACATTATCTGAAAATCCTTCTTCTACAAAACACCCAGAAATACTTGATAAAATAAAATGAATGTCTTTTTTAATGTATAGCACCTGAGATTGTGAGAATATCAGGGAAATCTCTAAGCTCAAAATGAAGAGGAACCTAAAAACTGGAGCATAAAGCTTGAGCTGATGCTGGGCCTTTCCTAGCCTGATGGGCATTGGGATATGTTACTAGTTACAGTAATCAAAGGGTTTAAGTTTTAATATCTACACAGGGACAGTAGATAGCTGTATGGGGTTAGGAAATAAGATCTTGGGCCCTCTCAAATTGGGGTGTTAGAACTGAGCTCTATGTCCCCCTTCTCCCTCCCTGAATCGGTGAAGTTCTGTAATGTTTTAAAAAGCAGACTAGAAAAATATTGCTCACACAGATGGATGATAGGGAACTTTGTGCATGTCTGACTGGGTTGTGGGTCAGAGGAGAAAATGTTTCCTCTAAGAAGTAGTAACCTTAGGTCTGCCCTCACACAGATTTAGGGTCCAAATTTACTCTGCCTGTATAGTCCAGGAATCCCCATGCCGAGTAAGGAATGTTTAAGAAGGTAAGGATGGAGTCCTAGCCTGGTATATATATGGGGTACCTAGCAGAAGCAGATACAGAACTGCTTTGGAGGGACGTACCCTCAATGCAGGATTCTCGTATAAAGCCCTACTTAAGTGAGTTCATGATCAAGATTTACAAAACATGAAACAGTTGGCCATGAGGGAATTTTAGCAGAGAGAAGTAACAGTAGAATTAGACATGCCAGGACAAAAACTATAAATTACATATATTTAAGACAGAATAAGGAATTAAAGCATGAGAAAGAAAGATACTATGAAAATGACCAAGCAGATTTTAAAAAGTCGAAAGAACTTTTAATTAAAAAAACCTAGTCATTGAAATAGAAACACTTTACAGATGGAACAGTAGATTAACAGAGTAAACAGTAGATTAGACACAACTGAAGAGGGAAGGGACGAGCAGAGATATGTGTTCCCATTTATTTATTAACTAAATCATAAGCCAGCTTTTACAAAATTAATTTATTTTCTTACAGTAACCCTGTAAGAATGCACTTGGTTTCCATTTTCATTGTACACAGAAGATAGTTTCCAAGGATGTTACCATTGCATAGAATGAGATGCCAGACAGTTTTTAGGAATCCTTGAAAACTGGGATGCAGCATGACAAGAAGTATTTTTAAGTTAATGTATAATTTTTTGTGAAAGGAAAGACCACAAGACACTCTCCTATCCCCCTTTAAAAATACCTTTTAAAATCTGTAGTCAATAAATCTTATATGTATCTTCATTTTTCTCTCCTGAAATAATTTAATTTTCAAGAGTAAAGAACAGGAATTAATCCTTCCGCTTTCCAGTTTTTCTCTATCAACCCTGTTAACTCATCCTGATTTTTCATCTTATATATTGTGGTGCAGCAATTTTTTTAAAAAACTTAAGGTTTTCTTTTTTCTTGGTGAGGATATTGGCTTTGAGCTAAGATCTGTGCCAATCTTCTTCTATATTGTATGTGGGATGCTGCCACAGCATGGCTTGATGAGTGGTTTGTAGGTCTGCACCTAGTATCCAAAGCCACAGACCCTGGGCCAGGGAAGCAAAGCACATGAGCTTACCCACTATGCCACCAGGGCCGGCCCCTAAAAAAACTTAAAACAGTTGTAAGTTTCTTAGGAAATTACTATGCTATTTTAAAACAGGTTGTGCCACTGCTTTATATCTAACTTAAAGAGCAGCATGGCACAGTAGAAGGGACTTGAAACTCGAAACCTGACAAACTAGGTATAAATCTTGACTTGCTGTTGACCACCTAGTAACCTTAACCACTTTGGTTAATCAGATGAATCGACGAGGTTACAAAAAATGGCTCTCCCTCAACCTTACACGCCACTCATAAGGAAGCAGTCTTGGAGAGGGGAGAACACTTGGACAAGAGCTACACTGTCCATTATGGAAGCCATTATCCACTTACGGCTGTTTAATTTAAATTAAGTAAAATTTGAAATTCCATTCTTCAGTCACAATTGCCACATTTTAGGTGCTCGGTAGCCCCATGTAGCTAGTGACTACCGTATTGAAGAGCACAGGATAAAGAATATTTCCATCGTTGAAGGCAGTTCTGTTGAGTAGTACTTTTCTACTTTGAGTTTGAGTTCAGAGGTAAAGCACATAGAAAGGCAGTTAAAAGCTTGGGGAGGTTGGCCGGGGGAGCAGACTTATTGAGGAGGATAATGTGTAACATGGTAATTGCTCCCTCCCCGGAATCTTGTTTCTCATTGCATAAAATTTTTCTCCTTTGTTTTTTACTTTCTGAAATCTAATCAAGCAGAGAGGGCTTTTATCTTAAAACTAGAGTCATAGTTATTCTTGTTTTAGGACAGAAAGAGGCCTTAAAGTTATCCTGTAGTGACTGGGTTCTAGTGTAACTCCTCATTTTTCACATGATGAAATTTAGCCTCAAGGTTAAGTGATTTTGGTTAACTGGTAGCCCTCTTTTTTTCAAAACTCCAGGACTTGTTGAAGACTATTGTCCAGTTACATATTAACTTAAAATAATTGTGTCCTTCTTAAACTCTAATTGACATCTGCAAAGGAAATGGAGCAGAAGCTGGGTCCGGCTTTTTATTCATGCTTTTTCCTAGACCCCTGATGTCAAAAGAATTGAAAAATATAGCCCTGCCCTAAAGGATTTCATAGTCTGTTGATGGAGACCCACAAACAGTTGCAATGTAGTATAGACCTTTCTATCACAGTGGAATGTTAAGACTCACACGTTACTTAGCACAGTACCTGGTATAAAGTAGGTGCTGAATGATTAAAAGAAGTGGGCCATCTAACCCACTTGTCTGTTTGACTCTCAGTGATGGCCAGACAAAGTGGGAGGGGAGAGTGTTCTAGTTAACAGAAAAAGCGTGTGAAGTGGTATAAAGAAAAAACTGTTTTCTCCTCCATTCACTACTCACTAAATACTTCTGGTCACCAAATTTGTGGGGATTTTTTTCCATACCAAGCAGTTCTCTGATTCTCCAGACACCAGCTGGGTGTTCTGCAGTTTAACTCAATTCTGATACTTAGATACCTGGAGATAGCATCAGATCTCACAGGTTAAGGGCTCAGTCCCAGAAGACTACCCCCTCCCCCCACTGCAGATACCAGTTGCAAGTCCAGGTTGTCACCTGTGTTTCTGACCAACTGGCTCTAAATCAGAGGTTCCCATGCCCCCTTTTTGAATTCGATTAATTTGCTGGAGTGGCTCACAGAACTCAGGAAGACAGTTTATGTGCCAGATTACCCATTTATTATGAAAAGATACAACTCAGGAAGAGCCAGATGGAAGAGATGCATAGGGAAAGGTAGGGGGAAGGGGTAAGCTACCCTCCCCAGTCTTCATGTATTTACCAACCCAGAAGTTTCCTGAACCCAGTTCTTTTGGGGTTTTGATGGAGGCTTCATTATGTAGGCATGATTGATTAAGTCATTGGTAATTGGTGATTGATGCAACCTCCAGCCTCTCTGCCTTCCTTGGGGGTGGAGGGCTGAAAGTTCCAACCACTAATCACACGTCGATTCCCCTGGCAACCTAGATAACTCCTGCCACAGTTATGTAGGGGCTTTCCAAAAGTCACCTCATTAAAATAAACTCTGGTGTGAGTGAAAGGACCTTATTATGAATAACAAAAAACACCCCTTTCATCTATAAGGCAGGAGCTATTTCAGGAGCTGGGAACAGAAGATGCCCCTGTAGCTCTTATCACTTAGAAAATTACAAAGGTTTTAGGAGCTATCTGCTAGGAACTGTGGTTGAAGACCAAAATATATATTTCTTATTATATTACAATATCACAAGTGGTATCAAGGCATGGGAGAGAATGGCGTATTTGGGAAAATAAAGTTAGCCCGGTTTGCTTGGAATATAGGCTATTTAGGTAGGGGGAAAGATAAAAGATGAGGCTAGACCAGATGAAACGTAGGTCAGATTGTGAAGGCCCTTTTATATTCCATGCTAAGAAGGTTATATTTAATTCCGAAATACATAGGTAACCATTTAAGAAGTTTAAAGCAAGGTAAGACATGATGCTATAGGTGGATATGGAAGGGCTGGGTGGGATGGACATGAGGAACTAATATCAGTGTGTAAGCCTTGCTTAGCTTTGGGTCAGGGTTACTAGGCAGCCAGAGGGAAGGAGCAGAAAAGCAGGTACCAAAGATAAAAGCTTGCCTTTTTTCAGAAGCTTGCCTGGTGCTGTACTAGTTCCAGAAAGGGGGATAAGTCTCTATCCCTCCCCTGAATGACATCACTTAGCTTTCTGCTCCTTGTGACTCGTAAGTTCTAGCTAGTGCTATCAGTACTTTCATTAACTGATGTTATTAAGTAGATTTTTATTGGCTAGTTACTTGTTTAATCACATTGTTTTTATAGGAAATTGTGATTTCAAACTCATCTTTAAAAACACACTTGTTACATAAACCAGTTTATGATTTAAATATTGTCTGTAAACCTAATTTTCAGTCACACACTCAAAGATGAAAACTCAGAAGAATAAAAATCTTGATATTGTTTATTTTATTGGTATTATTTGTTGAGCTTTTAAATTTATTTACAACATTGAGATGTTTTTAAGCAAATTTATTCAAAGCTGTTTGCCCTGAATGCATTAAAATGAACCATGGTATCCAGTAGCAGACTGTATTAGAATAGAAATGTCAGTTGAGTTCCTCTCTGAAATAATTTTAGTTGTATTTTCTAAGCAATAAGTAGAATTTTTTTTTTTTTTGAGGAAGATTAGCCCTGAGCTAACCACTGCCAATCCTCCTATTTTTGCTGAGGAAGACTGGCCCTGAGCTAACAGCCGTGCCCATCTTCCTCTACTTTATATGTGGGACGCCTACCACAGCATGGCTTGTCATGCGGCCCCATGTCCACACCCAGGATCCGAACCAGCAAACCCTGGGCCGCCGAGAAGCGGAATGTGCACACTTAACTGCTGTGTCACCAGGCCAGCCCCTAAGTAGAATTTTTGAATCAGCTTTTGTCATTTCTGGAGAAAGGACTCAACATTCATAGGACAGAAAATAGTTAGAGTTACCTTCCTCAAGGCAGATATCCTTCATCTACAAATCCTCTGTTCTCTGAGTCATTTCTTGAAGACATTCTTTCTCCATCATTTCCTGAATTTTCTAAATAAGTACAGCGTTTTCCAGAATTCTTTCCCTCTATGTATTTACCAGTCTTTCTGACATAGGCTTTCATTATCACTTCAGATCATCTTTATGGTTGACTTGACCTTTGATTCCTCCAAAACTTCTTTCTTCAAGTCCTCCTCTCTCTCATATGTGGCTTCACTGACCATGTCTTTTTCTTTCATATTATAACAGAGGAGTGGCCTAATTGTCTACTATTATCAATAGCCCCTAAGGCTGTTAGGGGCAAATGTTTTTTGTAGAAGTTTTCTGGCTCAGATCTCTCTCAAAATTATATAAAATAACTATATAAGTTTATGTAAGAGCTGGAGACAACCATATGGTCCCTCCTCTTTCCCAGTTGGCCTTTCTTCACTGTCACTTTTAAAAAATAGGTCTCATATCTATTCTTGTCCATTTTCTTCTTGGTCTTTGTGCCTTTGCTTTTCCTAAAGTCAGGACCCGTTCAGTGTCCGAGCCTCCTTCCCTCACTCTCCTTTTGGCCTACAAATCTAAGCTTCTGTTGTAGTGTAAAATATTTTATTTCCTTCTTTATCTATGAAAATACCCTATCACCTTTTTTGACTTCTTTCTTGCCTTTTGATCTTATATCACACATATTCCATACCTATGAATGTAGCCACATCTTGTGGCTGGTTTATTTCTCACATATTTATGTTCCCTTTTAAAACCCAGTATCTTTCAAATGACTCTTAACTTTCATTACTGCTATCTTATAATAGTTCAAGATGCTCAGTCAAAAGGAAAAAAGTTTATTGTGTCTCCTCCTGCTCCTAATTCTTAAGCTGGTTCAGCCATGAGGTAAGTGATTTGGCATTCAATTTTCTGATTGAACTAGAATCCCCACTATTAAGGATCGAGTAACTTTATAGTCTGTTAAAAGTGAAAATCTCCTTACGTTACTAAGTTAGGAAATATGGAGACATTCTCAGTTTTGTAATTGGGTTGAGAGGATTTGTTTCCAGAGGATTACAAATACAAACTTAGGAAGTGAGATTTGCGATAAAGTTAATGACATTTATTGATCGCTTACTGTGTGCCAAGCATTATACTAAACTGTGCCAGGTACTTGAGATACATAATATCCATTAATGCTCACAGCAATTTTATGAAGTTTAAATGCTGTTTTGATCTCTGTTTTATAAATGGAATATGAAAGGTCAGAGAAGTTAAATAACTTCCAAGTTTGCCTAGCTGGTAGATGATTTTCTCCCCAGGTCTTATGTTAGCTCCCAATGCTTGTGTTTTTTCTGCTGTTCTATACAGTTCATTTTATACACACACACACACTCAGTCACTCACTCACCATGCTAAGCTGCAGTGCTTTCGAAGGAGCATCTTTTTCTATGTTGGATGTTGCAAAATTTGAGAGAAGCAAGCCTCAGTTTTAAAATTACTAAATCCACAAATCTGTTTTGATTAGTGTGGGTTAACATTTCCTATTTGCTTTTTCACAGACTGAAGGGGCTGGTCTTGCCACCTGTATAGAACTGTGCGTAAAAGCTCTTCGCCTGGAATCTACAGAAAATACTGAAGTGAAAATATCTATTTGCAAGACCATTTCATGCTTGTTGCCTGATGATCTGGAAGTTAAACGTGCTTGTCAACTGAGTGAATTTCTCATTGAGCCTACAGTAGATGCGTATTATGCTGTGGAAATGTTGTATAACCAGCCAGACCAGAAATACGATGAAGAGAATCTTCCAATACCAAATTCTCTACGCTGTGAGCTCTTGCTTGTATTGAAAACTCAGTGGCCCTTTGATCCAGAATTTTGGGATTGGAAAACCTTAAAACGACAATGTCTTGCATTAATGGGGGAAGAAGCATCCATTGTATCTTCAATAGATGAACTAAATGACAGTGAAGTTTATGAAAAAGTAGTAGACTACCAAGAAGAGATTAAAGACACTTCTGTGAATGGACTTTCTGGTGGAGTTGGTGCTAATTCTGGCCTTCTTAAAGACATTTGTGATGAAAAGCAGAAGAAGAGAGAGATAAAACAATTAAGAGAGAGAGGATTTATATCTGCTAGATTTAGGAATTGGCAAGCCTACATGCAATATTGTGTGCTATGTGACAAAGAATTCCTTGGTCATAGAATAGTACGACATGCTCAGAAACATTACAAAGATGGGATTTACAGTTGCCCCATATGTGCAAAGAACTTTAATTCTAAAGAAACTTTTGTCCCTCATGTCACTTTGCATGTTAAACAATCTAGTAAAGAGAGACTAGCAGCTATGAAACCGTTAAGAAGATTGGGAAGGCCTCCTAAGATCACAACTACCAATGAGAATCAGAAGACTAATGCTGTGGCCAAACAGGAACAGCGGCCTATAAAAAAGAATAGTCTCTATTCGACAGACTTCATCGTGTTTAATGACAATGATGGTTCAGATGATGAGAATGATGATAAAGATAAATCTTATGAGCCGGAAGTGATGCCAGTCCAGAAACCAGTACCTGTTAATGAATTTAATTGCCCTGTAACTTTTTGTAAAAAGGGCTTTAAGTACTTTAAAAATTTAATCGCTCATGTAAAGGGGCATAAAGATAATGAAGATGCCAAGCGCTTTCTTGAAATGCAAAGCAAAAAAGTTATTTGCCAGTACTGTAGACGGCATTTTGTAAGTGTTACTCATCTCAATGATCACTTACAAATGCACTGTGGCAGTAAACCATATATCTGTATACAGATGAAATGTAAGGCTGGTTTTAATAGTTATGCAGAGCTCTTAACCCACCGAAAGGAGCATCAAGTCTTTAGAGCAAAGTGTATGTTTCCTAAATGTGGCAGAATTTTTTCAGAAGCTTATTTACTATATGATCATGAAGCACAGCATTATAATACTTATACTTGTAAGTTCACAGGTTGTGGTAAAGTTTATCGGTCTCAGAGTGAGCTAGAAAAGCATCTGGATGATCACAGTACTCCTGAAAAAGTGATGCCTCCCGAAGACCAACTTAATTCACCCGGAGCTTCCGTTCAGCCTTCTAAAGTGAATCAGAACACAGAAGGGAATACTGAGAAAGAGAGTGCTATGCTTCCTTCAGAAAATAACATCGAAAACACCTTACCAGCAGATACAAGTGAAGCTTGGGATAAAAGCAAGGCAGAATCAGCTGTCACCAAACAAGACCAGATTTCTGCTTCCGAGCTCAGGCAAGCTGATGGACCACTGTCAAATGGTTTGGAAAATCCTGCTACTACTCTGCTGCAGGCCGGTGAAGTAGCTGTATCTATTAAGGTGTCCCTCAATCAGGGAATTGAGGAAAACTTTGGAAAGCAAGAAAGCTCGACTGTAGAAGGCACTGGTGAATCGCTGGTCACAAACTTAAATGCACCAGTTGAGGATACTTGTAATGATTTGTCTCATCCAGATATCCAAGAGAGAAAAGAACAGGATTGCTTTAATGAAGTGCAGATTACTCATAATTCTTTAGTAAATTCAGAAACCCTCAAAATAGGTGACCTTACCCCACAAAACTTAGAAAGACAAGTGAACAACCTGATGACCTTCTCTCTGCAAAGTCAGGCAGGATTTCAAAACGGTTTGTCAACTTCCAAGTTTGAATGTGGAGGTAGTGTTAAAACGTCGTCCAGTCTTTACAGCTTACCTCTTAAGACATTAGAAAGTATCACATTTGTTCCACCACAGCCCAACCTAAGTAGTTCTTTAGGAACTCCATCAGTGCCTCCAAAAGCACCAGTTCAGAAATTCAGTTGCCAGGTTGAGGGATGTACTCGCACCTATAATTCTTCACAGAGTATTGGGAAACACATGAAGACAGCACACCCTGACCAGTATGCTGCATTTAAAATGCAGCGCAAAAATAAAAAAGGTCAGAAATCTAACAACTTGAATACACCAAATAATGGAAAGTTTGTTTATTTTTTGCCATCGCAGGTGAACAGCTCTAATAATGCATTTTTTACACCACAGACCAAAGCCAGTGGGAATCCTGCTTGTTCAAATCAGTTGCAACATGTGTCACCTTCCATTTTTCCAGCTCATTTGACAAGTGTGTCCACTCCACTGTTGCCCTCAGTGGAAAGTGTCATAAATCCAAATATACCTTCTCAGGATAAAAGTGAACATGGTAGTGGTATGTTATGTTCCCAAATGGAAAATATATCTAACACTGCCTTGCCAGCACAAATGGAAGATCTAACCAAAACAGTTTTGCCTTTGAACATTGACAGTGGCTCAGATCCTTTCCTTCCTTTACCTGCAGAAAGTAGTTCAATGTCTCTCTTTCCTTCACCAGCAGATAGTGGGACTAATTCTGTTTTTTCTCAACTGGAAAATAATACAAATCATTTCTCCTCACAGATTGAAGGAAACACTAATTCTCCTTTTCTCAAGGGAGGTAATGGTGAAAATGCGGTTTTTCCTTCACCAGTGAATGTTGCAAATGGTTTCAGTAGCACCGGTCCCCAACAGTCTGCACCTGAAAAAGTTAAAAAAGACCGTGGGCGGGGCCCAAATGGGAAGGAAAGAAAACCCAAGCACAACAAAAGGGCTAAATGGCCTGCAATTATCAGAGATGGGAAATTTATCTGTAGCAGGTGTTACAGGGCTTTTACTAATCCCAGATCTCTGGGCGGACACTTGTCTAAGCGATCTTACTGTAAACCACTGGATGGGGCAGAAATTGCTCAAGAACTGCTGCAGAATAATGGACAGCCTTCTCTTCTCGCCAGCATGATTCTCTCCACAAATGCAGTAAATTTGCAGCAGCCACAGCAGTCTGCCTTCAATCCAGAAGCATGTTTTAAAGATCCATCATTCCTGCAACTTCTTGCTGCTGAAAATCGCTCATCAACATTTTTACCAAATACGTTTCCTCGGACTGGTGTGGCTAACTTCAGTACGAGTGTTAGTCAAGAAGGCAGTGAAATTATTAAACAGGCTTTGGAAACTGCTGGCATTCCCAGCACATTTGAGGGTGCCGAAATGCTTTCTCACGTTCCAACAGGTTGTGTCTCAGATGCAGCACAAGTAAACGCAACAGTGATGTCAAATCCCACTGTGTCAACCCTGTTGCAGGCTGTGTGCCACCCAAACCCCCTGCTGACAAACCAGAATAGGACACCAAACGCCAGAACTTCCTCCATTGAGGAATGCAGCAGTTTGCCTGTGTTTCCAACGAACGACTTACTTCTGAAGGCTGTTGGAAGTGGTTTGTGCTCTGACTCGTTCCCTCATTCTAGTGGCCCATCACAAAATTTTACCAGTAACGGTTCACGTGTTTCAGTTATAAGTGGTCCTCAGAACACAAGGGCAAGTCATTTCAATAAAAAGGGAAACAGTGCTTCTAAGAGGAGAAAGAAAGTTGCTCCTCCACTAATTGCGCCTAATGCTTCCCCAAATTTGGGAACAAGTGACTTAACAGCAATGGGACTTCTAGCAAAGAGTATTGAGATACCAACTACTAACCTTCATTCAAACATAATTTCAAATTGTGAGCCTCAGAGTTTGGTGGAAAATCTAACACAGAAATTAAATAGTGTTGACAATCAGTTATTTATGACTGATGTGAAAGAAAACTTCAAAACCAATCTTGAGTCCCATACAGTGTTAGCTCCTTTAACATTAAAAACTGAAAATGGTGATTCTCAAATGATGGCTTTGAATTCATGCACAGCTTCAATAAATTCTGATTTACAGATTTCTGAAGACAATGTTATACAAAACTTTGAAAAGACTCTTGAAATTATTAAAAGTGCTATGAATTCTCAAATACTTGAGGTAAAAAGTGGGTCTCAGGGTGTTGGTGAAACATCACAGAATGCACAAATAAATTATAGCATTCAGCTTCCTTCAGTAAACACTGTGCAGAATAACAAATTACCTGATTCTTCTCAGTTTTCCTCCTTCACTGGTGTCATGCCAACAAAAAGTAACATTCCTCAGTCTGAAGTATTACATAAGGAGGATCAAATACAGGAAATTTTAGAAGGCTTACAGAAATTAAAATTAGAAAATGACCTGTCCACTCCAGCATCTCAGTGTGTACTAGTAAATACGTCAGTGACACTGACTGCCACCCCTGTTAAATCAGTTCCAAATGTCACAGTTGTTCAGCCAGTTTCTGAAATAATAAACAACATTCAGTTTAGTGACAAAGTTAATAAACCATTTGTGTGTCAAAACCAAGGCTGTAATTACAGTGCTATGACCAAGGATGCACTGTTTAAGCATTATGGTAAAATTCATCAATACACTCCAGAGATGATTCTTGAAATTAAGAAGAATCAGTTGAAATTTGCTCCATTTAAATGTGTAGTGCCGACATGTACAAAAACATTTACAAGAAATTCTAATCTTCGGGCACACTGTCAGTTGGTACATCATTTTACAACAGAAGAAATGGTGAAGTTAAAAATAAAACGGCCTTATGGAAGAAAATCTCAGAGTGAAAATTTGTCAGCCCCACGAATTACGCAAGTAAAAAGACAGCTAGCTATGACAGAGGAAAATAAAAGGGAATTCCAGCCTGCTTTAGAATTGGGAGCAATGAAGGAAAATGCCCTCAATAATGTAGCAGTGATCCCAGAAAAACAACTTATAGAAAAAAAAAGTCCTGAAAAAACAGAGAGTTCTTCACAAGTGATTACAGTTACTTCTGAACAATGTAATATAAATTCTCTCACAAACATACAAACCAAAGGACGGAAAGTCAGGAGACATAAAAAAGAAAAGGAGGAGAAAAAACGCAAGAAGCCAGTTTCCCACTCCCTTGAGTTTCCAACAAGATACAGTCCCTACAGACCTTATCGCTGTGTTCACCAGGGTTGTTTTGCTGCCTTTACAATACAGCAAAACTTGATTCTGCATTACCAGGCTGTACACAAATCAGATCTACCTGCGTTTTCTGCAGAGGTTGAAGAGGAAAGTGAAGCTGGTAAAGAAAGTGAAGAAATTGAAACCAAACAAACTGTGAAAGAATTTCGATGTCAGGTGAGTGACTGTTCTCGAATTTTCCAAGCAATTACTGGCTTAATACAGCACTACATGAAACTTCATGAAATGACTCCTGAGGAAATTGAAAGTATGACTGCTTCTGTGGATGTTGGGAAGTTTCCATGTGACCAGTTAGAGTGTAAATCTTCATTTACCACATATTTGAACTATGTTGTTCATCTTGAGGCAGACCATGGGATTGGGATAAGGGGGAGTAAAACTGAAGAAGACGGCATATACAAGTGTGACTGTGAAGGCTGTGACCGTATATATGCGACTCGGTCTAATCTCCTCCGACACATTTTTAATAAGCATAATGACAAACATAAAGCTCATTTGATTCGGCCAAGAAGATTAACACCTGGTCAGGAAAATATATCAAGCAAGGCAAACCAAGAAAAGACAAAGTCTAAATATCGGGGCACAAAACACAGGTCTGGAAAGGAAGGGGTCAAAATGCCTAAGACCAAAAGAAAGAAAAAAAATAACTTAGAAAACAAGAATGCAAAGATTGTGCAGATTGAAGAAAATAAGCCTTATTCTCTGAAACGTGGGAAGCATGTATATTCTATAAAGGCTAGAAATGATGCTTTATCTGAGTGTACAAGCAGATTTGTAACCCAGTATCCATGTATGATAAAGGGGTGTACATCAGTTGTTACAAGTGAAAGCAATATAATTAGACATTATAAATGCCACAAATTATCTAAGGCATTTACATCACAACACCGCAATCTTCTTATTGTCTTCAAACGGTGTTGCAACTCAGAGTTAAAGGAAACTTCTGAGCAAGAAGTTGATAAGAATGATGTGAAAGACTCTGACACATGTGTGTCAAAGAGCAACGATAACTCAAGAACAGCTACCGTTCCACAGAATGAAGTTGAAAAAAATGAAAAGGATGAAATGGATGAGCTCACAGAATTATTTATTACAAAGTTAATAAATGAAGACAACACCACCAGTGTGGAGACTCAAGCTCATACATCTTCAAATGTAAATAATGATTTTCAGGAAAATAACCCCTGCCAGTCAGAAAAACAAAAAGCAAGTAATTTGAAGAGAGTTAATAAAGAAAAAAATGTCTCTCAAATTAAAAAGAGGAAAGTTGAAAAAGCTGAAGCAGCATCGGCAGTTGAGTTAAGTAGCGTGCATAAAGAAGAAGAGACTGCTGTTGCGATTCAGACCACTGAGGAGCATCCTGCGTCTTTTGACTGGAGCTCATTTAAACCAATGGGATTTGAAGTATCGTTTCTGAAGTTTCTTGAGGAGTCTGCAGTGAAGCAGAAGAAAAATACTGACAAGGACCATCCAAATAGTGGAAATAAAAAAGGATCACATTCAAATTCAAGAAAAAATATTGACAAGACTGCTGTGAGTAGTGGAAATCATGTATGTTCTTGTAAAGAAAGTGAAACTTTTGTACAGTTTGCCAATCCATCACAGCTTCAGTGCAGTGATAATGTAAAAATTGTTTTAGACAAGACTCTCAAAGATTGCACCGAGCTTGTCTTAAAGCAGCTTCAGGAAATGAAACCTACCGTCAGTCTGAAAAAACTTGAAGTACATTCAAATGATCCAGATGCGTCTATTATGAAAGAAATCAGTATAGGTAAAGCCACAGGGAGAGGGCAGTACTGATAACAAATGTACTATACATTATTTACAGTTTTATTTTAAATAGGAAGCCATCAAGCATGCTAGAATTGTGAAACTTTTTCATTATTTTTTTGTTGTTGTTGACATGAATTAGCCTGGCCAAAAAAAGAAAAAAAACATGACATTTGTCATGTAAAACTTTTTTTATCCCTATGGGACTTGAGGAACAGAATCAATACTTCAGTTATTGTAAATAATTGAGCTAAACCTCGAATTTCTATCAGCCAGTTGCCCTTTCCATGAACTAAACTGAGTATTCTGTGATTGACATGTCTCACCAGGTCACTGCTCATGTACAACAGTGCTCTTTGTTTGTAGATACCTTTTTTGTATATATTTATTATTGTAAATCATTTGCTGCCACCAGCAGTGTGTAAGTCTAAACTATTAAATGACACATTTATATTTGGAATTTTAATTTTTAACTAAGTGATCAAGTTTTTTAAATTGTTCTTTTATTGTTTTAAATTAAGAATTTTTTGAACTAAAGCTAGAAACTCTACCGTAGTTCATTGATTTTTACATAAAACATTTATTTACAAGATGATCTCAAAATTACTTTTCACAAAGTAGGCACATTATATCAACACCTTGCTCTGCTTTGTAAATTTTCCATCCAGGAGTTTTGGGTGGTATTCCTATACCGTTTTTTTTTTTCAGTGCTTCTAATTGGATATAGTTAATATGATTACATGAAATATAATGGAAATGTGAATAAAGAATTTACTACATCAAAGATTTTAAATATTTGGTATTTAAAAAAAAACCCTTTGTGAATGTGATAGAAACTAGTAGTGTGGAGCAGTGTAAATATTTGAGGTGGTGATTTGTGAAGTAGCCCAGTATTGCCTTAAATAAAATCACATTTCATTTCTGTTTTATACATGTGATCTTATAAAGATTTTTTTTTTTCCATTTTCTGAGATTTATAGATTGGTGTATAGCTTTAAACTGTATAAACTTTTGTGGAAAGATTTTTTTAAACATTTTTATAAATCTTAAAATTGGTATCATTAAAGTGAGCCCATCTTGTGTTTATAAAATGCAAGAGTCCTTAACATTTATAATTACATAGATGAAACACTTTCTATAAGGAAGTTGGATGTTTTGATTTTACTGTTTATAGATGTTAGATTGTACAGATTTGTCTGTATTTTCCCACCATATCTAATGATACTTTTTTCATTAGATTGGTCTTCCAGAGCAGTATTAGTTGTTATAATTGATTATTTTGGTTATTTGGTATATAGTTAGCTCTTATAGTTTAGCTCTATTCACCATATTTATACTGTGGATTCAAGGCCAGAGATAGAGGTTATTTCAGGAGAGTTTATGACCTTCATTTGAAGTCCAAGTAAAATTAGTTCTGGAAACAAAAGAAAACATCCTTTTAAGGTTACTTTTGTTTCTGTTTGCCATAAATAGTAGCATTGATTTTTGACTTTGTGTTTGTTATAAACCAGTTGCATTCACAATATTAGTTTGCGATATTGATGATATTGTGATGATATGAAAATGTGTATATTCCCTGTGCAACATCAGATTTGCAGGAAAAATGAAGCACTTAACATTAACTGAAATTGCTGGTACTCTGAATAAATAAGCATGGTCAAGGAGTGAATTATTTTCTTTTGGAAAATATTTTTTAAAATTTTATTATTAAAGTATTATAGTATTATTTTTAGGGCCTAATGGGTTATATTGAATAGTTGGTTTCACCTCCTTAAGGTTCATTACCAGTATACATAAAACTTGACACATTAAAATCCCTACCGTTTGGTACGCCCACTGTTATTTATTAAAATAAAAGTTGTTCTTATGGGTGATTAATACATGGTTTTTTTCCTAAATTAACAATAACTTAACTTTGAGTAATTTTAATATTAAATTTTGTTAACAATTGAATGTTTCTGTACAGTTTTCTTAGAAGTTGACCTAGCTCATAAAGGTAGGCATTTGGCAAAACTGCCCTATATATATAGTGCAGGATAAAGTAGGTTTATTTCTGATGAATGTAGTGATGAGCCGCTGTTAAGTGAAAATGCCGATGTATTGGGGCTTTTATTTTGCTCATTAGCGTAAGAAAATTGACCACTAGACATTTCTGTAATGTTCTCCTACATGTCAAGGGAATGAGTTTGCCAACATTGAGTTAAACTTTTTATATTCCAGGTACTGTATGCTGAAAGTAATTATGGAAGAGTGGGCTTTTTAGCATGGAACAGAAAAATAAAATTATGGTATAAAATAAATATGAATTTATAGAACAGCATGTTGGTAAAATTTGATATAGAATGTAATGCCTAAGTATTAAAAAAGAATCATAAAGTATTTTTCATGGTATATATACTTTCCCTCAATCTATTGTCTTGAGATATTTTCTTCCTTACAGCCTAAATTTGTCTAAGATTTCATCCTTACTTAAATAGATTTTTCCCCCTCTTCTAAACCCAAAGAATTTGAATCTTACGGATCAGAACACATTATTCAAAATACATCATTGTGTTAAGTGAAATGTAACAGTTTGGGAAATTTGCAGCCAGCAGTGTTAAATTCAGCATAGTTAAATTATTGTTTTAAAGGTCTAGACGGAGAAGTTTAACAAGGCTAATTTTGATCATCAGGTAAGCAAACACAGTTGCTACAGCTGTTAAAGTGAAAGTACATAAATACTACAGCTAGAGACATCAAAGAGGAAATGCTCTACTTTTCAGGGAAAAGGAGGTAGGTGGTTCTGAAAGTCTTTGTAGAAAAGATGAGTCTTAAAAGATGAATGAGAAGTCGTCGCATGGTCAGAGGGGAAAGGAAGTCTAGGCATGGACGTATGAAGCCACATAGTGCACTTGCAGTATCGCATGTGGTCCATTGGAAAGATTAGAGAGTTGGAGAGGCTGAAGCTGAAGAGGCAAATGGGCCAGATCATGAAGGTTCTTGTATGCTGTATTTAGTCTTTATCTTTGTTTTTCGGTTTGTTGTTTTAAGTGGTTACTGAATGCATTTAAGTTGAACAATTTGATCAGGTACCAGTTTTAGAAAGATAATTCACACTGTATAGAGGATAGATTGGATAAGTTGGAGACTAAAAGTAGAGAGACTGAAGTAGTCCAGGCAAAAAGTTATTGGAGCCAAAAGAAAGAGAATGTTAATGGAGTTGCGAAGGAGACTAATGGATATGAGAGGTGTTAAAAAGTAGAGCAGTAAGGCAGCTATTTTCAAAATGTTTTTTGTAGTGAGATACCAGTGGGTTGGAAGGTGAGGTCTATAATCAAGTTTTCTGAGCTGCAGCTACAGTTCCCTCTTAAAGAATCCACTGCTCTTTAGCACATTAAAGACTGAAACGTTCTGCTGTATGGAAAATGTGTGAACTGTTAAAGTGGGAAGTTTCCAGACTAAATGACCATGAGAACGTTTTTCTTTTTTTAATGTTAATAGGTGTATCCCACTGAATTACTGTTTTAAGGAAGACACTTTGGGAAACACTGGTCTAAAATGGCATTCTTGTAGCCAGGGCTGGTAATCAGGTGTGCAGCAGTGCGCCTGCATCAGCTGTTTACAAATGGTGATTATTCTGATTGGTC
Organism: Equus przewalskii; assembly: GCF_037783145.1. Classification (NCBI taxonomy): domain Eukaryota; kingdom Metazoa; phylum Chordata; class Mammalia; order Perissodactyla; family Equidae; genus Equus; species Equus przewalskii. Next base: position 39,683,388 of record NC_091839.1, read on the forward strand.
AGTTTATCCACGCAAATTGATAGACTGTTGGTTGTTAATGTTTTGAGTGTCACTTCTACTTTCAAATAATATTTATTTGACTGTCAGCTAAGTGCACTTTGGTTAAAATCCAGTCTCCTTGCTAAAGCCCCTGCCAACTTCCCCAAACACTCTTATCCTACTGGCCATTTCCTGGTGTGTCCATCTCCTTGGACATAGACTAAGCTTTTCCCCCACCTCCAGGCCTTTACACATCCTGTCTCCTCTGTCTGCAGTGCTTATTCCTGTATTTGTTTGGCTGACTCCTTATCCATCAGTTCTCAGCTTTTTCTGTGCTTCCCAACTCTACCACTTTGAACAAGATGATATCTGTTTGATTTCCCAGTGAGCTTGATCATTGAAGTCCCTCTCATTTCAGTGATCTGCTCCCCATGAATGAGAGCTGTACATGTTGCTGTAATCAAAATCTCTATTACTTCCAAGTCTTGAATTCAGATTCCCTGTCTCCCACCACAAACTTCTTCCAGCTCACCTGACTGAGATATCTCCGCTAAAAAATATTTCTCCCTTATCACAACTAATTAGTTAATCCGACCTCTTGCTCACTATTCATCTGCTCACTCCTGCCCTAAAATTTTCTGGCTTAGAGACTGGATTCTACTATTACACATAGTCCTTTGCAAATATCCTCAGACTATCTATCTGTGTCGTGATGTGGAAAAACCTCAGAATTTCCTGTCTACTCTTGAGCAGTTGAATGGGAGAAAATTGTTGGAACAAGCAGGTTTATAATCTCAAAACTGGCAATTTTTCTGCAGTTTTAACAACCTTCTTCCATGAACTTAAATGATTTCTATTCTTTTTTCTCAATTTTCCTACTCCCCTCATCTGATGATCTTTTAATCACCTTTTGCTGAGAAAATACAAAAATATCACAGGAGCTTTCTCAGCTTTTCGCCACCAAATTTACAAACCCGTTTATACGTGCACTCCTCTACTTAGCAAAAACTGATCCCTTCTCAGACAATTCCATCCCCCCACACCTTCTCAAAATCTTTTAATTAATGTCTTGTTTCATCAACTTTTCCTTTACTTTGTCCTTTCCAACAGCTTATAGATATGCCCTAGTGGCTACTGTTCTTGAAAGAAAGAGGGAGAGGGTGCTCCCTTGATGCCATTCAACTATAACCCTTTTTATTTGGTCCCCATCACAATTAGTGACCTGCCTACTCATAAAACACTCTATTTCATCATTTCCCATTTGCTACCACTTTATCAGTCCTGACAACTCTCTTGCAATTACTTTTGTCAGGATCACCAGTCTCTTCCCATGCTGCCATATATGTTTTTTCTACCTGCCTTCACTGCCTCAGGAGCATTCAATACGGTTGATGACTTCCTCTTTGAAATAGTCTCTCTTAGTTTTCTTGACATTTTCTCTTGGTTTTCTCCTTATCCTTTTTGGCTGCTCCATCACTGACTCCAACACTAGTCCTCTCCTAGTACCTGAACTTTGGCTCATTAGGTGTGTCTCTATACTGTGGATGATTTAGTTGATTCTGTGGAGTTTTAGTATTATCAATGTACCTGTCACACCCAAATTTATACCTCTAATACCAAACTTCTCATAGTTCCAGGCTTGTACATTAAACTGCCTAATAGTTTACCTAATATTACCTAATAGTTAAATATGTCATGTCTAAATCATTTCCTTCCCCACCCCACCTCCCATGTATTCCTCTCAGTATTCCTTATCTGGATAAGTGAAGTCACTACATAGATTTCTCAAGCTAAGTTCTTTGACATTGTCACAGTAACCAACTGACGCCCTTTCCCTATGTTCACAATTATAGTCATTTTTAACTCCTAAGTAGAAAGGAACCCCCTCCACTTCTCATGTCTCATCCAAGCAACTATTGTTTCTTGTCTAGACCACTATAACATTCTCTTTATGGTCTTTCTCCCAGAATATTACCCACCAAGCCACTGTGGTGATTTTTTAACATAATTTTTTGGGGCTGGGCAGGGAGGAGCAGAGGGACTCAATATTCATTATCTTCACCCTGCCCTTTGAATAAAATAAGGCTTTATTTGTTTCTTTTTGCTATGATTCCTGCTGATCTCTCTAATCACATCTTGTTATTCTCCTTTGTCCATTGTGTTCTAGCCACATTGGTTTCCGTGAGTTCCTCAAACCAGCCAAGCTCTTTCACATCTTAAGGCCCTTGCACAAGCTTTTCTTTTTGCTTAGAATCTGTTTTTCACTGTATTCTAATTTACTTATTCTTCAGGTCTTAGGCTACTAGTCCCATAACTGATTACTTCATGATAGTACTCATTTTCCTTGATAGGATTCGTCACAAATTGTAATTGCTTTTTTTCTCCTTTACACCCCACTGCCCACCCCCATGAACCATAGGCTGCACAAGGGTAGAATCCTTTCTGGTTAGGTCACTTACCACTATGCCATGCGCCTTGTCCAGTACCTTGAACATGGTAGATACTTAGCAGTAGTAAAAACTTATTGAATGTTTAAGTGGGAGATGAAGAGAACATGATTCTGACTCTCATGGAGCTCTGATTCTACACGATAACTAGAATTAGTAGTGCTAAGGGTATTATAAGAATATATAATAGAGTGAGAAGATGATACTGTGTGGTCTATGATGAGGGAAGGCAGTTAATAAAGACTTCCCTAAAGAAAGAAATAGTAGGGGAGGGAAGGTAGAGAAAACTCCAGACTAAGGGGGAAAACCTGTAAAAAGTTCTGATAGGATAGCTTGTGAGGAAATGGTAAAAAGCTAGTAAAGAGAGAGTATAAAGTGAACAAGGAAATGTAAGCAAGGGCCAGATCACATGGTGTTAGAAAGACTTAGTTGTATTGGACTTTATCCTAAGGAATGGGTTCATATTTGGGTTTTAAGCAAAAGAATGAGATTCTTAGATTTGCTGTTTTAACAGTTCACTCTGGTGAGGGAGCGTTCCAGGACGACCAGTTAAGAAGGCTGTCCAAGTCATCCAGGGAAGAGAGGATACTGTCTTGGTGTAGAGTGGTGATGGCCGAGGGAGAAAAGTGGACAGATTTGAGAGAGCTAGAATGTTTGACAGGACTTGATCATTATGGATTATAGGAAAGGAGGAAGAGGGGAGAAGTCGAGAAAATTTCCAGGTTTTCGGTATGAATCAGTGGTTGAAGAAATGCCATTTATTCATATAGGTGAGACTGGAAGAGGATATAGAAAAGGGCTCAGGGCTTAACTCTGAGGAACTCAATATTTAAAAGTAGATTAGGGACCGGCCTCATGGCTGAGTGGTTAAGTTCGCGCATTCAGCTTTGGTCAGGGCCCAGGGTTTCGCCGGTGTGGATCCTAGGCATGGACCTAGCATGCTCATCAGGCCCTGTTGAGGTGGCGTCCCACATAGCACAGCTAGAAGGACCTACAACTAGAGAGTGCAACTATGTACTTGGGGGCTTTGGGGAGAAGAAGAAAAAGAAAGATTGGCAAGGGATGTTGGCTCTGGTGCCAATCTTTAAAAAAAAAGATTAAAAGAGAAATAGGAAAAATCATGAGACTAGTAGGATGGAAGTATTTCAAGGAGGTGTGTACAGTTGTCACATTCTGCTGAGATAAAGGTTATAAAGTGTACTTGGGATCTAGTGGTAAAAAAGTAATCAAACACCTTTGTGATTACTTAATTTTAATGGAAGCTAGTTTGAGCAGTGTAGAGAGCAAGGATAAACACTTATTCTTGGAAAGTTTGGTTGTGATGGAGAGGAGAAGATAGAATGGTAGCTGGAGGGTGTCATGGAGTCTAGTTTTTAAAATTATAGACAAATAGAACATATTCAGGTGCCAGTGAGAAGGATTTGGTAGAGGGGTTCAGATGTGAGAAATAGGATATATTGTAAAATTCTTTCTGGCTTGGGTGTTTGTAAATGGTGATGCTGTTTACCAAGATAATATAGAAGGAATAGGGTTAGAGAAGAGATTAATGTTGAGTTTGAGTTTTTTGTAGGTCATCAAGGCAGAGAGTGATAGTGATCATTTCTTTATAGGGGTCTGAAACTGCAGTTCTGGACAGTCCCTTGAGGACAAGTATCCTGTCTTTTTCTATCTCCTGGGCATTTAGCCTAGAATCTGAGATACAGTAAGCACTTAACACATTTTGCTGTAACAGAAAGAAGAAGCGAGCATGTAGGAAAAGATAGATCTCCAAGGAGAGAACCTTGAGGAACACCAACACTTAGTGGGCAGAAGAAAAGAAACCAGCAAAGAAGACTTAGGTAAGAACCAGGAAAGGAGGTAAGGGTATGGAGTGTTATGAAGCCAGAGGAGAGACAATGCTAAGAGATAGATAGATGGTCATGCCAAATGCCACTGGGAAATCAATTAAGAGTTAAGAATAAAGAGGCTACTAGAATTAACCGTTGGTGATCGTTGAACTTTAGAGAAGTTTTAGAGGATACTAAATAATGTTTATTGTCCAGTACGATTGAATGGTGAACAAGCTAACTAAGGAAGTGATGGCAATGAATTATTTAAGTATCTTGCTCTAAAGAAAAGGAAATTGCTCAATACTGGACCTTATTTGAAGGCTTTTAAGATGAGTATTGAATATTTGTGGATTCTGGAGAGGTATCCATTAAAGAGGTTGAAGTTGAAGTAGAGTAGTAGGTGGAACCTGGTCTCAAGAACACAGGTGGAAGTATTAGTATTACAAAATAGCAAGGACATCTCTTAGACTAAGTCTGTTGAGTAGTAATGTTGAATGTTCTTTGTCATGAAGAAAGGAAACAAGGTTCCTGCCCAGCAGCAAGCCCTGGAAAAGTGGGAAATCGGAGTATGTATGGTGAAGGCTTGAGATAAAGAATGGGAGAAGGAGCTAAGTATGAAATATAAAAGGATTACTGGTCAGCATTGAGTTAGGAGAGCATAATCTGTGGCACTGCATGATTATGTAATATTTCCAGTAGTATTCCTCAGCTTGAATGGGGGAGGAAGAGGGAAGAAGCTGCATAGTCCTGGTAGGAGTAACGCATCAATGAATTGAGCCTGGTTAGAGCAGGAAGCAAAGCTAAGAAGGAAAGAGTGGTCAAGAGACTGGAGGTCTTAATGGTGTCAAAGAGCAGGGATGGTGGAAATAAAGCTGAGAATTAGGTATGAAAGACTAGGACATTGAACTGTAAGATTTTAGGAGTAGTGCAGCTTGCAGTGTCTGCAAATGGCCATAGAAGTAGATTACTGAATTAAAAGGTGGATGAATGTTATTGAAGTTGAGAAATTTAAAGAAAGTTTGGTCTGATATATTGGATGGACTATACACAGATGATGCCCTTAGTATCAACTGGTTTAAGAAGGCTGAGTCAAGTGCTGAAGTCCTAAATTAAGAGGTTTGGCAGGGAGAGTGCTTCTAAGCTATGTGGTACATGTAAGGAGTCTAAGAAAGTAGCTTCTTCAGAGTATCGTCTTGGCCAAAAAGTCTTAGATTCAGGTTCAGTTGAGATAAAGTTGCAGAGGGGCCGGCTCCATGGTGGAGTGGTTAAGTTCGCGCACTCCGTTTCGGTGGCCCAGGGTTTCTCTGGTTCATATCCTGGGCGCGGACATGATACTGCTCATTAGGCCACGTTGAAGCAGTGTCCCACATACCACAACTAGAAGGACTCACAACTAAAATATACAATTATGTGCTGGGGGATTTGGGAACAAAAAAAAGAAGATGAAGTTGCAGAATATAACTGAAGCAGTGAAGAACAGTTCTAGGGGGAACCCTTTACAAGGAGGCTGCTGAACAGGATTGGATTAGAAGGCTTAAGTAGAGTAAGTCAGATAGAGGAATTAGAATAGTAAGAATAAAAGTGTAGGTAGTAGATGGGCATCTTTTTTTTTTTTTTTTTTTTTTTGAGGAAGATTAGCCCTGAGCTAACTGCTGCTGCCAATCCTCCTCTTTTTGCCCAGGAAGACTGGCCCTCAGCTAACATCCATGCCAATCTTCCTCTACTTGATATCTGGGACGCCTACCACAGCATGGCTTGCCAAGTGGTGCCATGTTCGCACCCGGGATCCGAACTGGCGAACCCCGGGCCACGGAAGCAGAATGTGCACACTTAACCGCTGCGCCACCGGCTGGCCCTGTAGATGGGCATCTTTAGCGGCCAGGAGGAAAGATAAGCTCTGAGTACTTTCTTCAAGACCATGTCTAGGGGCCAGCCCCATGGCTGAGTATTTAAGTTCGCACACTTCGCTTCAGCAGCCCAGGGTTTTGCTGGTTTGGATCATAGGTGCAGACCTAGGCACCGCTCATCAAGCCATGCTGAGGCGGCATGCCACATAGCAGAACTCAGAGGACCTACAGCTACAATATACAGCTATGTACTGGGGGACTTTGGGGAGAAGAAGGGGAAAAAAAAAAGAGGAAGATTGGCAACAGATCTTAGCTCAAGGCCAATCTTTAAAAAGAAAAAAGTCTATAGTCTAACTGGAATCTGCTGTATCTAGCTTTCCCAGGCCTAGTTATTGTCTGCTAATGATAGTAAGAGTTAATATTTATTGGCTGCTACCATGTGCTAGACACTGTGCTAAGAACTTTCCTTGTGTTGCCATTTATTGTTACACCAACTCCAAGAGTTATGTGTTCTTATCCTCATTTTAAGATGAGGAAATTAAGTAAGATGAGGAAAAACGAGGTGTCTTTCCTAAGGCTTTACACAGCTAATATGTGGCAGAGCTGAGAGTTGAAACCAGGCAAACTGACTCCACAGCTTGCACAGCTGTGATTGGAGAATATAGGCAGCCCAGTGAGCTACCAGTTGCTCAGTGTCTTCAGCTGGAATGATGCTGTAAAAATTGTCCTGGTAGCTGAAGAGTATTCTCCCCAGGTGATTAGGAAACAATATTAGGAGATGATTTGTAAGTGATATTATTTTTTAATACATTTATTTCATATTTTTTTGTTTACAATTTAATTAATATTTCAAAGGAAAAAAATTGAACTTCTGGAGCCACGAAGGAGGTGGCTGTATTGATGAAGGTAGGGAACACGGAAGAACAAAGGGCTCACGACTAGAGATCTTCGCTGCAGTTGTGTAGTTGTGCACTCTTAAACCCAAGATGGCTGAGAGAGAAGGACATGAGAAAAAACTCAAGAGATTGAATGGATAGCTCTGCTCCCTCTAGTCTGTGTGTCTTGGGAGCCTTAAAATTGAAACTTGTAGTGAGAGGTTTGGTTGCTGCCATCTTAGCTACCAGATTCTTGTGTTCCGCAAGATAGCTATGGGCATGGAAAAAGAATGTTCACTATGGAGCTGCCCTGACACAGGCCTTAGTGCTACCACCGTTAGATCCTCTAAATGCCCCTGGCCCATGGAGTAGGGTGGAGGAGAGGAACGGCGTCAGGATGATGACAGTAGTCCTAACGCAAGGCCCCTCTATAGCAGTGAGGTGTTCAAGAGGTCACTCGGCTTTTGAGGACACAGGTGGGTTTCAAACTATTCAGGAGCAGATCACACCAGGAAATTCTTCATTGGAAACAAGTACCTAGGAGCCATCCTCCTAAGGAGAGTGCCCCGCGTCTTGCCAAGCCAAAGGAGTCCTTTTTGTGTGGAAGCTTCAAGATGTTGACACCTAGACACTTCAGGATGGGAAGGGGGATGGGTTGCTCAGAGAATCAATCTCCTGTAGTTCCAGTACACTTTTGCAATCGATACGATCCACTTGTTCAAACAACTAAGTCATTTAGGTAATCCTTGTTTGCTACCTCCAACCCTAGAAACAATTAGCTGGTAAAGTTATTACATTTACTTATGGGAAGATTTCAAAGCCATCTTTAATGTATTTACTAAGCCTATTTAATGGCTACTTAAAACTGGAGCATTCCAAAATTTTCCCTCAAGTAGATATGCCCTCAAAGGAAATTTTCTAATCCTATGATGGCAATTGGGTGTTCTTCAGACCTTATTTATGCAGTTTAAAATGTAGTTCTCAACCCCTATCCCAGGAGAAGAACAGGAGAATTAGCAAACCCGTGTTGTAGATGAAGACAGTGACATGGAGAAAATTTAATGACTTGTAACAGCAAACCTGCAACAGGTCTCCTGATCACTGGTTCAAAATGCTTTCTCTGCTGTCCTGCTAGCTGAAGGTATTGCCGTTTCAAAGCAGAAGGATGAAGGCACAGTGTCAGGATTATGTAGGGAAAGTTTTCACTGCAAATACGGGGAGCAGTGCAATCTACTTATTTCAGTATATAAGGCAAAATTATAAGTTCTGTCACATGGCATGGCATACATTGATGTCTTTTAATTTAAAAATAGTTTTTAAAAAATGTAGTCTGCATGTTACCAGTATAAAATGAGAAGCTGAAGCAATTCCACTTTGTTCTAGCAAAATCTTGATCCCACACCAGCTCCCCAAAGTAGATGAGCCAGAAATATGAAAGGCAACAGCTGCTCTGCCAGAAGTGAAAAGACCAGAAACATCCAGAATGTTCTATGTGATAAAGGTGTGGGCCTTTCCAATACAAAATAGTGGTTAGTTTTATGTAGTTTTTGAGCTTTTAGCTGTGTATTATTGGTTTCATTTTCTTTTTTTTTTTTTTTAAAGATTTTATTTTTTCCTTTTTCTCCCCAAAGCCCCCCGGTACATAGTTGTGTATTCTTCGTTGTGGGTTTCTCTAGTTGTGGCATGTGGGACGCTGCCTCAGCGTGGTCTGACGAGCAGTGCCAGGTCTGACGAGCAGTGCCATGTCCGCGCCCAGGATTCGAACCGACGAAACACTGGGCCGCCTGCAGCGGAGCGCGCGAACTTAACCACTCGGCCACAGGGCCAGCCCCTGGTTTCATTTTCTAAGTTGATATCCTTGACAGTGAAAGAAAATCAATTTTTGTTTTAAAACTATAGACTGATACCCAGCATTCCTATGGCTTGGCTACGTTGTTTTTCTTTTTCTTATCAATGACCAAGTTACAACATCTGTGTAGGCAGCTTTCGCTCAAGTACAACGTTGAAGGGAAGAGCAGACATGCTCCAGCAGAGCCTTCGATTCTTTGATACATTGAACTGGGTACTCAGTGGAACAGCAGTTAAAAAGTACTGAGCTCAAGGATCTTGGAAGGGAGGCTTGGGAAGCCCAAGACTGGAATCTGGCTCTGTCTAGTAAGGACAATAGGTAGTATTTAATAAACAACCATGTGCCTGACACTGCTCTGAGCTCCTTACATGTCAACTCAATCACAACCATAGGAAGGATGTAGCTGGCATTGGTGGTAATTGTCAAGAGTTTTTGTTCACGTCACCACCTCTGTTCCAAGAGATCGTGTTTTCTCATTGAATCAGGTTAACAATCCTAGAATACTGCTTGAAGGAAAATTTCTGTAGTAGTCAGTAGTATATGTGAGCGTGTACACACACACGACGTATGTATACCTTCAGTGGAGAAAGCAGACATTGTAGATTTTATAATCCTGTGAGAGTGGGAGGAAAGACCAGGTCACCATTTGGATTTGATAAAATCTACATTTAAATCCTGTTATTACCTTCACATCTTTGTCAGAGGCTAGGTTCATATTGGCTTCACAAAGAAAATTACATACACTCCTTTTCAGCAAACATGTATGCGTGTTCTATTCAGTGAATGTTCAGACTTTGAGTACTTGTCTCTCAGAGCATATTTTTTTAATTAGGTGATTTGCTTCACTTGTAGCTGCCAGCATCTCTTTCTGACTTAAGGTTGGTCAGCCTTTGCTGAAATGAAGTTGGTCTGGGAGTGAAATTGGAGGTTTGATTAACTTACATGCTGCATATAAAGTAAGTTTAAAAGTGGATGTGTGTGTGTGATAAAGTTTATCAGTTTCATAGGCCTTACCGTGTGTGGCAGTCAGATACTGAGCTGCCCAGGAGCAAGAGGCCACAAGATGGCAAGCTAACACTGGAAATGTGTGTATAGCTAAAGTCTGGAAATTGAATGAGAAATTACCTTTCCATCATTTTTTACTTATACTTTAATCATGGACAAGGGCTAATATGTGGTAATTATTTGTATTTTTGAAAACTTATGATAAGTTGAACAATTATTGAAGTACAATTTTAAAAATTGGGAGATGACTATGATGTATTAGCCGTGGGTCCGTTTTAGTATGACTAGACCACTGTTTATAATGTAAAGAGGCTAGAGCCACTTTTCATGGATTATACATATTTTTAACTTTTTAGAAAGCACCAGTCAAAGAATCTTGTTTTGACCAGAAGGTAGTCACACTGCTACCTCTACATGCAAAGGAGACTTGGAAATGTGCTTTTTTAGCTGGGCACATTGCCATCCCCAACAAAATCAGAATTTAGTTGTCTAATAAAGTTAAAAAAAAACCCTAACATAGTTGGTCTTTACATGGAATACCAATATTCCAAAGATCTTTGAAACAATTTTGTACAGGAAATTTCTGGAAGACTAGATTTGGAGTTTTAAAAAACTGAATTTTTCCTCTATCACTTCATGTAAGTTAAGGCAAGTCACCTTATCATTCTGAATTTTAGTCTCATTTGTAAATATTTTTAAGATTTCTTCCAATTCCAGAATACTATGATTTTTTTAGTTCATACAACATAGGTATGCTGAAAGTTTCATAAATATGTTCATCGTTGCTGAGCCACTACTGTGGGCTAAGCCCTGAAGGTACAGTGATGAAAGACATATCTCTTGCCTACATTCAAGATGCTTATAGTTTAGAGGGGGGTACAAATGCATAAGCAAATAATACATGGAAAAGTGATAAAATAAAGCCACCTATTGTCGATTACAATATCTAACATTTTTTAAAAGAACCTCTATGTCCCAGTGATTTGCGTGGATCATCTCATCTAATCTGTTCAACAACCCTGTGAGATGGGTATTATTTATCCCCGTTTTACATTAAAAATTTGTTCTCTTGTAGAAATATTTGATCCAAGCTTTGAAATGAAATCAGAATTTTTCAAGGTGGAGAAAAGAATGAAATCATACAAGATATTATTAAGTACCTTGTCACTATAATGCCAGGATTTTAAAGAAGATAAATCTTTTTATAATCAGTTCTATGGAATTTCCTAAATTTTTTATTGCAGTGAGATGTCATTGTTTCTACATGAAATTTGTTTTTTAAAGATGGTTCTCGATCAATCAGAGGTCTTTCTGTGGTATCAAGTCTATATAGTGATAGAGCCAATACAAAGTCTCATTTTCCCAGTACCCAATATATATACATATATGTTCCAGGAACAAGAACAATAGGATCTTAGTGAGGTGAGTTAAAAGGAAATTTGGAGATTATCTAGCTATACCTCCCATACAATCCAGGGGTATTCTTGATAATCTCTTTTGGTGTCAGAGATCTCACTACTTTATCAGGCAATCATTTCATTCTGAGGCAATTCAAATTAATAGAGCGTTTCTATATTAGGTAAAATCTTTATCTCTTTGATTTTCACCCATTGGTCCTGGTTCTGAAACCTTGGAACACGAAACAAGCTATTTGCCTTTCAAGCTCTTGGAAAATTATTCCCTTCTACTAACAGGGTTAAATTAACTTTTTTTTCCAATAGTCTCATACTATGCTTTGCTCATATTAAGGTGATGCACAGGTAAAACTCCAAGGACTTTATGTGGTGAACGAATATCAATTAGTTCTGATAATAAAATTTTGACTCAATGCAGAAAGATTACTTGTTTCATTTCACCTGATTTGTTCTAAACAAAATTTGAGGTTTTTAATCCTGTTTTATTTCTGACATTCAACATACTGGTCATTTCTTTTGTCTTCATTCTTCAGTAGATGTAAACATGCCTTCTGTGTCTTCATCCTAATCACTAACACGAATATAGTCAGGAACTGTTTTTGGCTCTAAGGAAAAGAGACTAACAAGGCAGTCACTTACATCAGGTAGGAGTTAAACTGTCTCTCACATAACAACAGAAACCAAAGCATGGAGATAGGCCGTTCTGGACTGATATGGCAGTTGCATAGTGCTATCAGTGTCCCAGGAGCTATCTTTCTGCTCCTTTGTCCATAAGGTCTTGTTCTATCCTCAAAATCACCTCATGGTAGAAAGATGTTCACTGCAGCTCTAGCTGTGATGACTCAGGCAGAAAGAGGGAGGGCGAAAAGATGCATGCAAGCTAGGTCAACCCCACTTTTTAACTTTTCCCAAAGCACCCGTTAAAAAATATTGTTTTGACAAGAAGGTAGTCACACTGCTACCTTTACATCCAAAGGAGACTTGGAAATCTGCTTTTTGTAGCTGGGCACATTGCCACCCCCAGCAAAGTGAGACTTCTTTTAGGTGGACATGAATAAATATTAGTAGATTAAAGATGGAAGAGGCAAGAAGAAACGTAAAGACTTTTCCGAGAAATATTGAGCTCCTAAGTACCAGGGACCTAAGCTATAGGGATAAAAAGATGAAGAAATGAATCAGACAGATCCTTGACCTTAGCCACAGTCGGCAGTTTTTTATGTCATCACCAAGTTAATGTAATTAAGAGCAATCTTCTCTAAGAAGATTGGTTTATCAGGTTTGCTGATTTTCCACAGGAAGTCAAATCTCAAGTTACTGCACTTACTCTCCTTTGACATAAATGCTTTATAAATGAAAGCACTTAGGTAACCTAGTGATAATACTACTTTTAGTAATGGGATTGATAATTTAACTAATGACATTTTTATTGCAAGAATGTGGAAATTGTATTGCTTAATATTTGCTCTGGCCCCAATCTACTGCACACAGTTGAACCTTTTCCTAAAGGATGGGAATCTGAGTCCACTTCTTCAGCTTCCTATTATTCTGCACAGACAAATAGATTCAACCCCAATTCTATACCACAGCCATTCTAACCATCTCTACTCTAACAGGAGGCGTTAATGTCTGAAAAAAATCTAAGATAAAAAATTAAATTACATATATTACTTTTCTCTGAACATTTTTCCTTCTCTTTTATAGAAAATTAAATCTTCATAGCTGGGGAAGGGTCTAATACTTCACCTTAAATAGATGGGAGTGTTGACCTGTGTGGGTAACATCCAGAACTCATTCACTTTGCTTTCAAGCAGGATGTATGAGTCGTTATAGTATTTTAAAAGATAATCATTTTCTTAGAAGAGAGAAGTTTATTAGACTCTCTGACATGGTGGAAACAATATAGGTCTGTGAAAAATTCTCAAAATGACCTAATTTAATGTTAAGGAAACAGCTGCTGGCAGGTCTCTCCCAGGACACCTCCCTTGGGCTTTTGTCATAAAAATTCAATTGAATGCTGACGTCTGTTGCCTCCAGGTGCTCCACCACTCCTGCTTTCTTTCCACGTCAATTTTTACAGAGCTGTGAAATACCTTTTCTTCTGTGCTCTGTGTAGTAGTAAATATACAAACAAAAAGTGTGAACTAGGAGTAAATTGGCTTCAGTAATTAAGGAAAGTGTTATATGCATGGGTTGGGATGTGAGCTAGAAAAAGAGACGGTCCACTTGGGCTTTATAATTGCTTTATTTATTAAAATTGTAAGAACAAAAGTAACAAACAATGAGAAGATTTATAAAGAAAAAGTTCATCTTTTATTGTAACCAATGTTGACATCCTTCCGCATTTTCCCGATTTTTCGATTTACACAAACATTCTATTTGTACACACGTAAAAGTTAGGATGCTCAATCCCTAGGAAGGAAAGGCTAAGATAAATATCCTACCTCTTTTTTCTGTTATACAGGAAAAGGTTTATGAAAAACATGGTTTTATTAGGACCCTTTCCGTTGCAAGACACAGAAACCCAGTTTAAGCAAAAATGGGGAATTTATCCATGTAACTAAACAGCAGAAAGGGTAGGGGTGGAGCCAGTGTTGGGGACAGCAGGGTTGAAGAATTCAGACATCCTCAGATCTTTGCCTTTTTCGTCTCTCCTGCCGTTTTTGCAGTCTGTCTGTCTGAAGGAAATTGGCTTAGTTTCCTTGGGAAGACTGGAATCGTAGCCACTTGCAGCTCTAGGCATTCTTTCGTACAAGCACTTGAAAAAAATTTACCTCCAGCTCCAATTAGAAGAAACCCTATGGCCAGGGGTAAGGTCCGTAACCTTGGGGACCTTGGACTAGGGGATCAGGTGCTGGGGAAAAGTGCTAGGGAGTCAGATAACCAAGTCAGGAATGGCTTGAATGGAACTAGGAAGCTGTCTGGTTAGTGATTTGAGAAGCCTGGTGTAGTGAGCAGGTGGTTTAAGCAAGACCTATGGTTGATTGTAAAGTCTGCTTTCTCTAAATGTATGTCCCTGAAAAAACTGCCTTTTGGCCTCTCGATTTCTTCATCTTTAAGGTTACTGTCTGCTTCCTGAGTGCCAGAAGGTGGTAGGGAGGTGGCCATGTAAATGGAGGAGACAGGTGTAAGTCACTCCGCCCCATCTTCACCTCCATGCTCCTTAATGAATGTGGACATTCTCTGGAGGCAGGAATTAGATCTCTGAAGGTGCATAGAACAGTGTCTTGCTTCTGTTGATCATTGCTCAATAAATATTAATTTATATATAAGAGAAACAGAATAAAGATGGCAAAATTTAACTGCCAATTTCTCTCAGACAAATGCTTTAGGTTTTCACTGACACCAAGACAGCCTCCAGGATGTCCTTATAGGAAACTTATTTTGTAAATTAAGCTTAAAGGAGGGAAAAAACCGTTCACCTTCCTATCTAAACAACTTGGTTTTCACAGCCCTTGCTCCCATTGCTTTTCAATCTCCTCTCTACACAAAGGGGAAAAGCAAAGAATGTACATAACCAAGCGATCCTTTTCTCTTGAGCAGAGCTGCTTGTCATAACCGAGGTGAAGAGGCTGAGCTCCCCAAAAACATTTTTGGTAGCAAACGTCCTCAGGCTGAAAACTTCCCTCTTCTCCACTCTAGTTCCTTGCACTAAACTCTGCTTTCTAGATTCCATGCCATGATCAGGGCCTCAAAAACCTTAAACCTCTTTAATCACCCACCACTGTTAAAAGAGAATTATTCCTGTAAGTCCTTACATGGTCACCTGCAATTGTGTAGCTAGGTGTTCTCCTGTGATGTAAAAAGTCTAGATGTAAGCTCCTGAGTCCAGCAGTGATCTGTGGTGCAAATTGAAGGAAGGGGAAAGCCACAAATTCATCTTGCCCTCTGCTGTCCAGGATACAGTCTTTATCACAGATTATGACCACTGTTGGCAACGTGGTCTGTCAACTACATAATGACACAAGTAACTTCCATTATGCATGAATCATAATGAGACATTTTATGCCACAGAGGGCAGGCCATGGAAGACATGACATAATTGGTTTTAGTTAAAATTACATTTTTAGGCACTGACTTTGTTAAAAAATTCCCAGCAGAGGAAAATGATTTCTGAGCTATCTTTACCAAGCAGGGCTGCAAATCCTGTTCTAAAATTGTCAGAACCAAGTTTTATTTCCCTGAATAATCTACCCAGTGCAGCCAGGCAATGATATCAATGACAGTCAAATCACATTTCATTTTTATTTTGGAGAAATGCATATATGTTAGAGTATTAAATCCAAAGAGAATATATCTTTTTTTTTAAATAGGAAAATAAAAGAGCTATAGTCTTCAAATCAAGTTATAAAAAAACTTTTTATACTTTTTGCATCAGTGTAAAAGCATAGTGCACATTTTATTATCTATCCTAGAGAGAGAGAGACTAGTAAATTGTGGCAAACTGTGACGTATTGTATGATACGTCGTGAATTCCTGATTATAAAAAGGTCCAACAACGTGGAAATTTATGAAGTATTTCAATGTTCTGTGGTTAAAGAGAAATGCTAAATAAGTGGGCATTTTCTGCATCCTTTCCAGCTCCCCATCGAGGTGCTGCTTTCTGTGGGACGTGCCTTCCCTCATCACTCGAGAGGGACTTTTTCAGATGTCTGCTAGTTCAGGCGTAAGTGGCATATCTCCCAGTAATACTTGTAGACTCGGAGACCACTGGATGATGGCTTTCTTCCCTCTCCTCTAGTCCACTTATACCCGGGGACACCTAACCTGCAGACTGCTGGGCTCTGTGGTCTTTCCCCTGGCCAGGCCTTCCCACAGAGGATTAGCTGCTCCCCCACCCTCACTGTGTCTTTCTCTCAAAGACTGAGTAGGGCTGAGGCGGTGGAGCCTTGGCTGCCACTGTGGAGAGACCGCCAGTGCCTCACTTGCAGCTTGGGGGCCCTCACCTTTATCAGAAGCATCACTTTTTGTGTTTTCCAGTTGACGTATCTAAGCAGCTAAAAGAATTCTGTTAGTTGCGTTTCTTCAGACTAATCTGCAATTAAGTATTCAAACACAACTCATGTGCCACACGAACCCTACAACCAAACAATGAGACCTCTGTCTAGTGTACACAGCTGAGCGCATATTGAAAAATTTAAGAATTCCTCCCTGATGACTTTAAGGCTGACATCCTTTGTTTTCCGACCCAGCCTAGGTCTTGCTTGGGAGGGATGTAGGTTTTCTTTGTTTAGCTCTTGTGTGTGTCACAAAGTAGTTTTGTTTCACCTCGCTGGGGTGTGCTTATGGCCGAGTCTGAATGGTGATTCTGGAGTAGGGGAGGGACCCCTGTCTCACCACATTCAATATATCTGAGGTGGTGGCACTCACACACTGAGGACTTGAGGCTTTTAGGGTATTTTTGGAGACAGCACTTAATAAGACACTTAAGAACCAAAAAGCTCAGTTCAATGAAATTCAATATAACGCACAGGCACGAGGTACTGACCAAGAAGAGGATGAAGATCGTTTTCTCGGTGGGTTTGGAGATGAAGCAATCCACCGTGTTGGGACAAGGCTTCAAATCACACTTCACAAGATAAGGAACGCTAAAGCCATCGTACAGCTTGTAAAATAAAACCAGGAAGCCAATTTCAAAACCAGTTTTAACAATGAGGCTGATAAGGTAAGTGTACCACAGGCCCCCATCCATCGTACCTGGGCTGACGTAGAGTTTCTTTCTGTGCCTTTTCTCTCTACCCTCACAATAGGCTACATGTAGAACCACCAAAAGTGAAGGAGTGGAGACCATGATCAGTTGTAAGGCCCAAAGTCTGACCTGGGAGACGGGGAAGTAGTAGTCAAAACACACATTTTCACAGCCAGGCTGTCTAATGTTGCACTCAAACTCTTTCTGCTCATCTTTCCACACATGCTCTGCTGCCACCATGTAGACCAGCAACCGGAAGATGAACACAACAGCCAGCCAAATCCGCCCAATCCCGGTTGAGTATTTATTTACTCCACTTAGGAGGTCTCTGAGGAACATCCAGCTCATGACAGGCTCAAAAGAAGGCAAGATTCTGCAAAAGAAAACAATTTCATCATGATTCATTATTTTTATTCCATTGGCTGTCTTACTTGATCATGGGGTTATGGAAGATAAACTCGAATTTCTGCATTATTACAACTATGGATGTTGTGAGCTAAGAATCCCGTAGGATATACTCTCTTTCATACAGGGAGATCACACAGTTGGTTCGCAAATGTGATTGATCCCTTGCCAAGTTTAATGAACTTAGTTGATCATCCCACGCACACTACCCCATTTTCAAACAAATCCTTCTAGTTATTTCTTCCCTCTCAGGATGAATTGATTCTGTTGCTGATCTAGAAAGAATTAAATGTGAATCCCAAGGTGAACTTGGTACATTGAGATATCCCTCACGTGCCAGCTTCTTAAAGTTGTAGTCTCTTCTCATTTTCTCTAGTTTGTCAATGCCCCTCCTCGATCCTTAAAGGTTATTCCTTGCCCCTGCCTCCTCTTATGTCCCATATCCCATACCAGCAGCTGAGCCTGCCTACAATTTGATAGTGAAAAGGGAGACTCTCCAACATGAACTTCCTCAAACTCGTGCTCCCTCTTCCCTCCAGATGCCCATCCCTCATCCAGGCCTTCTTTACCCGGTTCGGAGGGAGAGATCAGTCTCCTCTTGCCTCAAAGTGATCATTCCAGCTCTACATCCTGTTCTTGATCCATCCATTTGCCCTGTTCTGTATTCTGTATCTTCAACCTCCACTGTCCCCGTCCTCTTAGCATGTAAATGTACTTAAGTGTCCATTTTTAGTGGGGTAAATCTTCATAGCTTATCTTTCTGACAGTCCGTCTTCCTTGATCCCTTATTTCTACTTCCTCAACTGTTATTTACTTTTCAACTTTCTGAGTCTGGTTTTTTCTGCTCACCATTACACTTAATTTTTTGTGCTAAAGTTAGCATGATCACTCAACTACCAAGTCTGCACACTTCAGATCGCATTTAATTTTTCTGTGACGTTTAATATTGTTGCCTGCACTTGCAGTCTTAAAATCCTTTCAGCCTCGGTATCCATACTACTCTACCTCCTCTTTCTGTTGTTCTGATGCTCTTGATTGTGCCATCTTAGTTTTCTTTGTCCAGATTTTAAAAGCTCTGTCCTCTGCTCTTTTCTCACTCTGTATGCTTTCCCTGGAAAATCTCATTCATTCCCATGGAGTAAAGTACTGCTTTCAAGTTCTTGACTGTCAAATCTTTGGCTCTTCCCCGGACTTCCATATTTCACAGCCTCCTGATTATCATCTAAATAACCCACAGGCATCTCCAACTTGATATGTCTACGCTTGAGTTTACTATCTGCCCTGCCCTTTGATTTCCTTGTCTTGTTGAATGGCATCACCAACACCCAACTACCCAAGCTGGAAATCCCCTATTCATCCTGAACTCCTCTCTCATTACTTATTTTTAATTGCTCACCAGATTCTTCTGATTCCCCCTAAATGTCTCTCAGGTTCATTCCAAGTCACTGCTGAAATTTCCCTCACCTATACAGCCCTCCAAATGCTTTCTGTTTCCAGTTTCATCATCTCTGCCCCTTCCCTTCTAGTACATCCTCAATGTTGCTTGATTCTCTGGCACCTCTCTCCATCTCTTTTGCTCTTTTCTCTATAAAAGCTGATAAGAAACTGGGAGCCTTCGATTTTCATTTCAGTGACATTGTCTTTCTGGCACTCTGCTTCCATCTTATAATCGAACTGCATGGCCTGGGCGCTGATTTTTGTTTGTTGGGCTGATCATATGCTCAGCACCCTCTGTTCAGTGCTTTTGAGTTGGTCTCTCACAGTCACCCTGGAAAGTGGGCTTTTGCTGTTTGTTTGTTTATGGTGGTGGTGGTTTGGTTCTTTCAGATGAGAAAGCAGTCTCTGAAAAATTAAGCCACTTTCCTAAGGTCTCAAAGTAAGCTGCAGAACAAGGTTCAAGTCCAATTTCCATTACTCTAAAACAGAGTTTCTCAGCAGTGGCATCATTGACACTGTGGGCTGGATAATGCTTTGTTGCAGCAACTGTCCTGTGCATTGTGGGATGTTGAACAGCATCCCTGGCCTCTACCAGTGGATGCCGGTAGCATCACCTCCCACCCCAATTTGTGACAACCAAAAATGTCTCTAGACATTTCCAAATGTACCCTAGGAAGATGAGGAAAAATCTTTCTAGTTGAAACCACTGCTCTTAACTTTCTGCTATAATCAGAAGAGGTGGACTGGAGCTCCAGGTCTACCACTCAGAAATTTTGCAATTTCTTGGGTGAAGACCTTGGCATTTCAGGTCCTGTTTCCTATTACAAAAAAATAATTACTTCTTGCTTACCCCATAGACTCAGCCAAAAGAGTCTCTATCATGGAAATGATGACGTGAGGGGAACCAGAGGGTTAAGAAAATTGGGATAGCATTATAACAGCACACCTGTTGGAGCACATCACATTCTCTCTCACAGAGGGAACAGTATGAAGCAAGCCCAGACGCCATTGCCCCGAGGAGATGTAGGAAGGCTAAGAGGTGTTGTCAGAGAAAACAAAGATGCATGCACACAATGCTCTATTCAGCAGGGAATAAATACTTCAATGTCCTTGCTTTTCAGAACACAAACAAAATTGTATTAAATAAAAAGGATTCTCAAATCCACCTGAAAGGTTAATGTCTCCGTGAATTATTAAAACAAAGCCCAAAAGATTAAAAAGGGGGAAAAAGGTATTATGTTTCTCTGTGACCTGTGTCATTGGGCAGATTCTTATGACACCAAAAGCATAAGCAACAAAAGAAAAAAATAGAGAAATTGGACTTCATCACAGTTAAAACCTCTTGTTCATCAAAGAATGTTATTAGGAAAGTGAAAAGATAACCTACAAAATGAGAAAAAATATTTGTAAGTCATATGTCTGGGAAGGGTTTAATAACCAGAATATATAAAGAATTCCTGAAACCCAAAAACAAAAGACAAAAGTCCATATTACTTGAGGATACTTATGTAATGTTATGAAACATTTGAAAGTACCCTGTTGGGCAATTTAGAGAAGGGAGGAAGGTAAAAGTGGATCCAGTTTGTTTAGCTAAAAGAAAAGTAATAAGAAAGCAACTGGTGTTTGGATAGAATTAGAAGACTGTTGCCACCAAATGTGTCACAATTATGAATTTCATTTGACTAATAAATCTCCATCCTATTTTGAAATTCTCTGCTGATGGGAAGGCAATGGCTTTTCTCAGGAGGGAAGGGTGTTCAAGTGTTAGTTCACTCTCAACAGAGGTGGTTTAGCATAGTGGATAACCTGGGCACGGTGTCGGACATCTTGTGTTCAAGTTCAAGTTCATCTTTGATGACAATAAAACCTACCTCATGGGGCTCAAATCAGAGGCTGACACATAGTAGGTGCTCAATAAGCATTATCATTATTTTTTTCCTATTTTGCCATTAAAAACCTCTTCTTGGTGTCAAAGTGAAGGCTCTCCAATTGCAAGTTAAATATATTTTTTTCTCTAGCTCTGTTCCTGTGAGGGTGGATAATAGGAGTCTCCGTATGAAAGTCATTAGCTCAACATTTTTCTCTCAATAATAATTTGGATTGTCTCCTTATTTTTAATAAGGGTCTTTAATTTATCCCCTTTCTTAAGTCACCAAGAATTACTCCCAATTTTTAAAGAGTTTCTACTTCTCCTATGACTTTCTCTTAAGAAGTAATAGTTAACTACCTAGGAATTGAGTTTGGAAAATTCAGTTAATCAAATACTTTCAGAAAGTAAAATTTTCAATATTTCCGATGTCAGGAATAATTTTGGAAAGTCACAAATTTCTCCCAAATATTTGACCTAAGTTAAAAGTGGAGGTGAGAAGAAGGTGCTGGGACAGCCAGATTTCCACATGCAGAAGAATGAAGTTGGATCCCTGATTCATACCATTTAAAAATTAACTCATAATGGATCAATGACCTAAACATGAGATCTAAACCCGTAAAACTCCTAGGAGGACACGTAAGGGTGAATCTTCATGCCCTTGGATTTGGTCACAGATTCTTAGATGTGACACCAAAAGCATAAGCAACAAAAGAAAAAATAGAGAAATTGGACTTCACCAAAATTAAAACCTCTTGTTCGTCAAAGGATGTTATTGGGAAAGTGAAAAGACAACCTAAAAAATGAGAAAAAATATTTGTAAGTCATATGTCTGGGAAGGGTTTAATAACCAGAATATATAAAGAATTCCTGAAACCCAACAACAAAAGACAATTAAAAAATGGGCAAAAGACTTGAAAAGACATTTTGCAAAGAAGATGATGGCCAATCCACACATGAGAAGACGCTCAGCAACGTTAGTCATTAGGGAAATACAAGTCAAAACCACCATGAGACACCACTTCATACTTACTAGGAGGAGGATAATTTTAAAAAAGTAAAATAACAAGTGTTGGCAAGGATGTGGTGAAATTGGAGCCCTGGTACAAAGCTGGTGGGAATGTAAAATGGTGCAGCCACTGTGGAAGACAGTTTGACAGTTCCTCAGAAAGCTAAACATAGAATTACCACCTCGGGGGGCTGGCCCCGTGGCCGAGTGGTTACGTTCGTGCGCTCCGCTGCAGGCGGCCCAGTGTTTCGTTGGTTCGAATCCTGGGCGCGGACATGGCCCTGCTCGTCAGACCACGCTGGGGCGGCATCCCACATGCCACAACTAGAAGAACCCACAACGAAGAATACACAACTATGTACTGGGGGGCTTTGGGGAGAAAAAAGGAAAAAATAAAATCTTTAAAAAAAAAAAAAAAAAGAATTACCACCTCGGGCCGGCCCGGTGGCGCAGCGGTTAAGCTTGCACGTTCTGCTTCTCGGCAGCTCGCGGTTCGCCGGTTCAGATCCCAGGTGCAGACATGGCACCACTTGGCAAGCCATGCTGTGGTAGGCGTCCCACATATAAAGTAGAGGAAGATGGGCACGGATGTTAGCTCAGGGCCAGTCTTCCTCAACAAAAAGGGGAGGATTGGCAGTAGTTAGCTCAGGGCTAATCTTCCTCAAAAAAAAAAAAAAAAAAAGAATTGCCACCTCTAGGTATATAACCCCCAAAATTGAAAACAGGTACTCAAAGAGATCCTTGTTATGTCAATGTTCATTGTACCTATTCTCTATAGCCAATAGGGGGAAACAACCAAATTTACATCAACAGATGATTGGATAAACAGAATGTGATATATACCTACAATGGAATATTAGACAGTCATTAAAAGGAATGAAGTTCTGATATATGCTACAGCAAGGATGAACCTTGAAGACATTATGATAAGTGAAATAAGTCAGACACAAAAGGACAAATACTATGTGATTCCACTTATATGACATACCTGCAACAGGCAAATTCATGGAGACAGAAAGTAGATTACATGTTACTAGGAAGTGGGAGGAAGGGAGAATTGGGAGTTATTGCTTAATGGTTGCAGAGTTTCTATTTGGGGTTGAAAAAGTTCTGGAAGTAGATAGTGGTCATGGTTGCACAAAACTGATCATTAATGCCACTGAATGGTACACTTAAAAATGATTAAAGTGGCAAATTTTGTGTATGTATATTTTACCACAATGAAAAACTTCCCCAAAAAAGTAGGTGGAAGGAAGCCTATTTAGAACATAAGGGAACAATAGGGGTCCAAATAACCTGAACATTTAAGGAGAATTTTTTACATAGGGAGCAGAAATAAGGACAAAGAAAGAATAACAAAATATTAATCATTTTATCAATGAAAAAAGTTCTTATATTTTATTTTTTCATGATTTTCTGTATTGCCCGTATTTTTACAATAAGAATGTACAAAATTAAATCTGAAAAAATAAACCTAATAAAAAAGAAACAGTAAGAAATCAGAGAGTTATCACTGTTTCACCTGTGTACATTTTTGTAACAACTGCAGAAGTCTTTTTATAGAATTAGTGTTTATAAATTGAGCCTCTCAATGCGTCTGAAAGGTTAGACCATGGAGGAATATCGTGCGGTCAATCCTTTTCCATCTTTCTTGCCTCTACATAAGACCTATTTAGTTTGGCGGGGTCAGGGAAAGCCTCTCTAGTTCAGGTAAGGGGGACAGTGACTCCCCAAATTATGTATCTCCAGTCCAGACCGCTCATCTCTGAGCTCTAGCTGCCTCCTTGTCATCTCCACTAGGATGTCATCTCTTAAAATTAACATGTCCAAAAGTGAACTCTTGCTCTTCCTGGCTCCACTCTCCTCCTCCCCTCAAAAGCCCTGTTCCTCCCGGGTTCTCCATCTCTAAATTGCACCACTATCTACCTAAGTGTTGCAGCCAGAAACTTGGGAGCTGTTCACCTTCTCTCTGGCCCGAGCTCCAAATTCAATCTATCTTCAGGTCCAGAGTTTCTACCTTTGAAAGATATCCCAAAACTTTTCACTCTTTTCATCTGCACTGCCTCCATCCTAACCCAAGCCACTCCCATCTGCCTGGTACACCTAATAGCTTCTTCTCTGTCCCCCCTTTTCTCATTCTTGGCCATTCTCCATTCCATAACCAGATTAATGTTTAAAATGAAGATTGTGTCGCCTTATTTCTCTGCTCAAAACCCTAATGTGGCTTCCTATTGCATTTAGGGTAGAAAAAAAGGCTAAATACTTTCCTGGATGACAAAGCCTTGCTCAGTGGTGCCCTGGCCTGTTCCTCCAGCCTCATCTTGCACGTCTCTGAGGTACCCTGAGTTCCAGGCACTCTCCTCTTCTTTCACCTCCTGCTTTAGGCCCCACATCCATTTTCTTCCTCCTACCTGGGATGCTCTTGTCTTCTGCACTTGAACCAGAGAGGCTTTCTCTGACCCAGCAATCCAAATTAGGTCTTCCTTGGTATTCTTGTTCATAATATTGGCCTCTTTTCCTTCATGCCACTTATAACTTATAGTCATATACTTACTTATATGATTAATATTTGTATAGACTGTGTGTTCTATAAGAGAAGGGACTAGGGTTGCCAGATTGAGTGAATAAAAATATAGAACACCCAATTAAATTTGAATTTCAGATAAACAATGTGTAATTTTATTGTATAATTGTGCCATTGAATATTTGGGGTTATTTATACTAAAAACATATTCATTGTTTATCTGAAATTCAGATTTAACTGGGCAATCTATATTTTATCTGGCAACCTAAGCAAGTATCTTAATTGTCCACTATTGCCAGTACCTAAATAACAGTGCAAAATTCAGTAACAAATGGGAATGCTGCCTCTCTCGAAATCTTCCCCTAGAAACACTTGGAAATCTCAACCATTCTTCCCCTTGTACCTGCTCTCTCTATCCCACCAGAATTAAATGTAACTCCATTTTTCATTGAACTCAGCATCTCTGTTCTGAGGTCTCCACTTCTTCTAACTCCTGGCTGGAGCTGAGATCCAAACCACCCTGCCTCGTCTCTGCAGGGAAAGCAAGTGGGAGATGTCTCCAGAATCCCTCCTAAAACCCATTCTGTGCTCGGCTGCCAGATTAAAACACTGTTTTCGTCCTGTGAGTCCTCTGCTTGAGAATGCACTAGAGCTTTCAGAATACTTTTGGAATAAGTTCCCAATTCTCACCTTACGTTTAAGGTCCTGCACGACCTTACACTCTTGTGTCTACCACCATTCACCAATGCCCACTTTGGTCAGATGGTTCACCCTCCCCACCCACCCCGCATGTCTCCCCATTCAAGCCCACACATCATTTGCATCTCCAGCCTCTTGCTCACTCAGCTCCGCCCTTCTCTCTTCCCTACCTCCTCCTCATAGCCTTCCAAGTTCTGATTTTTCTCTTTTCAGATTCTATAACCCCTAAGCCATAGCACATATGTTACCACTTACGATATAACATCTTAACTAGTCTCATACAGATTGTTTCTCCCCAAAGAACCTTATTTGTTGCTCAGAGTCAAAGACCATGTTTTTCACTTGTTTCATATCCTCCAAAGTGCTTAGCATAACATAGCTGTTTAGTAAATATTTATTAACTACATTTAGCTAAAGAGACAGCATAGTTGACTCTCAGGTGAAATAGTCAGTCTCAGATGTCTTTGCTCTTTGCCACACAGTAAATCACCCACACAGTCTTCAGGGGCCTTAACTCTTCCCGATGACCACTCTAAGAGAATTCAGCCAAAAGGTGAGAAGTTAAAATAATTTCTATATCATTTTGCTGTCATATCTAATGTTCATATTGATAGGAAATATCCATTAGTTCCTATTTACTCAATTCAAATGTTGAACTTATAGCAAGGGTAGTTTTCATTACTGGCATCAATGTTGATTCAGCTATTTCATAATTTTATTTAAAAACTCATATGGAATGTTTCTGGGAAATGGAGACAGACCATGTGGGTGCATGTGTGCTCTCACACACAATGGGGCTGAGGAGTTAGGATCCTCGAGTAGTGATGACTGGCTAATTGTTTTAATCCTCCTCTTCCCAGCAGAAACCTATCTAATCCTCAAAGTGGGGAGTTTGGAGGAGAATGTGTAAATGTAAGATTTAAAATAACTATTCCCTGTGTGCTGCATATCCAGGAGTCACAACCAAATGGTATGTAGAGGAAATAGATCTGCACATGTCAAACTCGACTCTCCTAGAATGAACTTGCCTTGGTAAAGCTAGGAGTAAATAGATATAAATGAGGAAGTTCATTTGAAGGTCTTAGGATAGTTCCTGGTGCATAATAAATATCAATTTAAATATCATCATTATCGTCAAACCAGTAAAATTTGAAGGACCCTCAAAACTCAGGTGAAAATCTCCCACCAGCTAGTTTAAGGTTATACTAACTGATCAAAAGAAATCAAGAATATAATCACAGGCCTCCATAAAAATATGACAGCCTGGAGGGAGAGTACAGTCAGGCTAAATTGAGTAACTCAGAATTTGGAGACAAACACCTCATTTGAGTGTGAAATGAGTAAAAACCATCATGGGGAAGGATTAGCCATTTTTAGAAGAAACCCATCCCAAAGAGATCATCTGTCCTGTATTCCCAGGATAACCCAGAAAATACTAGAATGTTGGTAGCTATAAGGGAGTAAGATTATGCAAGACCTTGAACTTCAAGGTGAGAACTGGAAACTTATTTTCCAATCCTAGCAACCAGAGGGTACCTGAGTAAAGTGGGATAGTAAGTGAAGAAACAGGTAGAAGCTAATCAAGCGTGTGGTCCTGTGACGGACATAATGACATGGCAGCAAAGGTCAACAGAAGAGTAGAGTTCTGCATGAAAGATGGGTGCTCAGAAACGACACCGGCCTTCTCAGCGCCTGCGGAGTTCTAGACACAGGGAAAACACAGCAGAGTGCAGAGTGAAATATTCTGTCACTCCTTCTGCAACCAAGGAGCCTGGCTTTTCTGGGACAAATCTATTGCAAACATGCTAAGCTGTTGTCAGAGCTAGTGAGGATGTGTGCAAGTCTTTAGGTTCAGAAAATGAGTCGCAGTAACCATATAGTAGGGGAGGATCGTTAATACATCTGGCTTTCCTACACCCTGGATTAACCGTCTGTTACAATCACTTGATTTTCATTGCTCCAACTTACTAAGCAGCCTTCTGAGTAATAATTTTCTTGCCAAGATTCCTTTAGCTGTGCGAGGCAGTTCTCCTGAGATCAGATACAAGAGTTCCAGTCCCGGGAGATGGGCTTTATGAATCAGGCTCTGCTGGGCTTGATCAACGTGGATGAGTCCTTTAGAGCTGACTCAACTCGGGCTCAACTCCACACCTGAGCTTCTGAGCCTTCGGGACTGAGCACCCGCCCGCCCTTCCTTCTCTTATTGCAGGATGAGCCATTCCCACACCAGCAACTTCTCCCCACACAGGAGGCTTCCCTTCTTATGGGGTCCAGGCATTGGCGAGTGCCTCTCTGTGCTGTGAATGTGCACAAACACTGTGTCCAAGGAGCCCCGGCACTGCCAGGAGCCAGAGACCTGCTCTGTAATTACCGAAAGTGCTGTTTGGAAACTTGTGTTTGAAAAGCACTGGATTTCCAATTGCCTTGCAGAGCACCAGTGACAAGGCGTGAAAAAGCCATCAGTCT
Source organism: Equus przewalskii (assembly GCF_037783145.1). NCBI lineage: Eukaryota > Metazoa > Chordata > Mammalia > Perissodactyla > Equidae > Equus > Equus przewalskii. The sequence goes on from NC_091839.1 coordinate 39,710,727, forward strand.
CCATACCCAGTCTCCATACCTCTCCTTGGATGGTGCTCGACTGTGTCCGAGGCATTTCACAGCATCTCATCTAAGCCTCACCTCTGTCCTCTGTAGTAAGCAAGGTGTGTGGTATGACCCCCAATGCAGCGACGAAGAGACCGAAACTCAGAAAGGGAGGTCGCTGGTACAAGACTCCCAATAACCAGTAGAAAATCCTGCAGCAGAACTCAGGTCCTGCATGACTGGTCTCCCACTCCCCCCCGAGAGCCGGCTTTTCTGGCTCATTAATAACTCTGCCCTACCTTGCTCACAAATCATTTAACCCCTGAAGAAAAGCGTTTCCTCCCATGGTCCTCTTTCCACCTCTGAGGCGCGTTGTGTCTGTGACACTAGCAGTTCTTTAACCCCAGGGCATTTGCATTTTTAGAGATGGCCTATCCTATTTCCTATTAGGAAAATCTCCAACGCAGAGTGTTTCCCAACCAAGTATCTGTGGCCTCTCAGAGTCTGTTGTTACGCTCTCAAGCGTCTATGAGAAGTTTATGTGTGTGTGTGTTTTGTTTTTAGGATCTTAAACAAACAACGCCGGATGACTAGCTCATAACCAAAGACTGCCACAGGATTTCAGCTCATATTTACCAGCGTTTGGCAAACTACACAGCCTTCAGGCCAAATCCAGCCCCCCCACCTGTTTCTTAAATGAAGTTTGGGGGGACATAACCATGCCCGTTTGTTTCTTGTTGTCTATGGCTGCTTTCCTGCTAAAGCCACAGAGCTGAGTAGTTGCAACAGAGAGAGTATGACCCTCAAAGCCTAAAGTATTTACTATCTGGCCCTTTGAAGATAACGTTTGCTGACCTCTGATATTTATGTCGTATTTGAAATCATATTGGGACAGAGTTGAACTTTAATTATCTAGGTCTACGAGAAACAACACATGATGGGTTGTGCTCAACAGAAAGCCAAACAAAGCCATGTTGAGAGCGCAGCGTGAAAGAAGGCTGCTAGTGGTTTGAATGGATGAACAAGCTATTATCTGGCCCATAGTGGGACAGGCTGGTAGGTCCACCTTCTAAGAATCTGGGCTTCTGAAGCCAGTATCTTATTCTCTCAATGAGTAGTGATTTCATTGCAGCAAAACAACCTCTTCTGTCCACTAAGATTTAACTAATTTTAATTTTATTAGTTTTGTGTTTTTTTTTTTTTTTGAGGAAGATTAGCCCTGAGCTAACATCCACCGCCAATCCTCTTCTTTTTGCTGAGGAAGGCTGGCCCTGAGCTAACATCCGTGCCCATCTTCCCCTACTTTATACATGGGACGCCTATCACAGCATGGCGTGCCAAGCGGTGCCATGTCTGCACCCGGGATCCAAACAGGTGAACCCCGGGCCACTGAAGCAGAACGTGCGAACTTAACCACTGTGCCACTGGGCCGGCCCCTTGGTTTTATGATGTTTGACTTGTTTTTTGGTAAATATAGCTGCATAAGAGCTAAAGTCTAAGGATTAGCTTGTAGATGTAAAATTATTTTACATTTCATTTTATGTTTTATACATATAAATAACAGCATATTAAAAAATTAATTGTCCACACTGAGAGCCCATGAGCAATGCTGAGCAGAACAGTACCCACACAAGCGACACACATGCATAGATACCACTTGCCTAGTATTTCAATTTCCTGTGTGAATAAAGGCATTCTCAGTTTTAGAGGATCCTTTCTTAGGAATAGGGCAAAGGTTGTCCTCAAGCCACACAGAAAGGGTCACTGAAAGGTCCTGGGCTGTTCCTCTGTGCCCTCACTGTCCCACTCATTCTCATCGGCCTGTACTGCGCTCAGACCAGGTGTGACTGGCTGACTTGGCCCCCGCCTCCAGAAGCCCTCAAGTCAATCACACATTCCTAATGGGCCACTTTCCTCAGAGGAGGCTTATCCAGAAAGGGCGTCTGTGATGCGGCACCGAGCCCAACAGCAGTATGTCTAGACTTGTAATAATCAGAATTCCTTCCCTCACCGAAACTTTTTAGAAAGAGGTAATAACTACCCAATCATAAAAGATGTCATTTTCCCATTGAATAAACAAATCCTATCAAAACAGAAATAAGCCAGCTTACCTCTTGACACAGATGTGGAGATTAAGAAGAAATCCAGTCGGTTGCTCATTAGATTGAAAAAAACCTGAGTTGATTATATTATCTCCCTGGGAGGGGACTACTGCTTTAAGCTCAGGAAAATGGAGTCTAGTGGTTTCCAAGGTAGTGTAAGCCAAACAGGTGTAACCTGATCATTTGTTTTGGCTCATAACTTAGATGAGAATTCTTGTGTCTCTGCTGTCTGCAATATACATTAAAAGAGAACTGAAACTGGAGAAATGAATTCAAAGCCGCATACACACAGTTTATTGAACATCTTTTTTTATAAAACCTTGTCATCATCTACACAAAGAAACTGGAACAATGAGAGAGTGTTTCATCTCTTTAAATGATTTTCTGAGGTTATTAAAATCTATCTACAAAAAAACAATAGGCAAAAAGCAATTTAAGTCAATCTACCTTTAATGAGCTTATTTTAACTTCACTTCATATGTCCTATTCTTAGAAATCCAGAAAGTAAAAAGGCATAGTAAAAATTGCTTTCCCAAACCCAGGAAGCGTTGATGACAGCTGCTTTTTATTTATATGACAAACACATGAGAGAGAGAAAGAGAGAAAGTATTTTATCTTTTTATGAAACCATTTCTAGGCATGAGTTTGGCTAAAATTGAAGATATGGAGAAATGAAAATGAAATCATTTCTCTCTTGGAATAAGCATAGCTTAGAAACAGTATTTTACAGCTGAAAATAATATTAGATGTCATGAAATTTAATGCCTTCATTTTAGAGGTGAGAAAACAACCACAGAGAGCAGCGTGCCTCAACTCCCAGAGCTGGTACAGAAAGTTCAGGGAGCTGGGAACGAAACCCAAGGTTCAGGGCTCTGTCCTTCCCACTGTGACAGCCACACCTGCAGACCAGGGGAATTTCAGCGCAGGGTCTCACTTACCCCTCTTAGTGTTCACGACTTTTAAAATTATTCTGAATATTCATATATTCAATCCAAAATTCAAAGAAGAGCGCAGTTTACTGAAAAATCATATTTACATTACTAATTATATTACTGGATAACTAATGGATAAATCTTCTCCATGCCCAATAAAGCAAGTCTTGTATTGTTTAGTTATGTTTTTACAGAGATCCCAGGATCCCAGAATGTTGATTCAGGTCCCAAAGGGTTATGATCACAATAAGGTCCCAAAGCCTTGTCTCTGGAATCAGTCAGCCCTTTCAGTTTCCATTCCTTTGTTCATAATTAGAACTTACCACACTTTATCCGTGGTCTTAAAACACTTCCTGTTCATGTTGAGACACCTTCAGCCAGTAATGGTGGGAGTGAGGTAGTTTGTCGTCTGGGCAACCTGGTGCATCCTTCAGGGTGGCCTTACTGAATCCCCGGGCGCCAGTGATTCAGAGGATCCCAGCCTTCTGATAATGTCAGCACTAACCCAAACAAAGGTAGCATTCGATGACCCAGTATGGCAGAGGTGTAATTTTCTAGACAAAGGTCCCATCCTCAAGGATCTTCAGTACCTTGCACAGAATCTAGGGCAGGGAGAAACTGCCAGGGGCAGGGGCGACCGGGGAGGCTCTGAAGAAGAGGCAGGATATGGGTTGGTTTTTATGGAGCGAGAGGCAGGAACATGAGAGTGTTCTGGACACAGTGCCTCTGCTGAGCCCTACACTTTCTCAGTTATGCCCAGAAAGAGATTTAATTCTTCCACCTCCATTTTTTATTTGGAAGAAGCAAACATAATAAAGACCACAAAAAGAGTGGCATATTGGATTAGAAATAACATCATCTTTTTTTATTTTTATTTTTTTATTTTTTTCCTTTTTCTCCCCAAAGCCCCCCAGTACATAGCTGTATATTCTTCGTTGTGGGTCCTTCTAGTTGTGGCATGTAGGATGCCGCCCCAGCGTGGTCTGACGAGCAGTGCCATGTCCACGCCCAGGATCCGAACCAACGAAACACTGGGCCGCCTGCAGCGGAGCGCGCGAACCCAACCACTCGGCCACGGGGCCAGCCCCAGAAATAACATCATCTTGAAGTCAGAAAGCTAAGGGAGAAATAAGAGAAGACGGAACTAGAAAAAGAGTGGAGTGACTACTGTAAACCTCGTTCTCCTTTGACCTTTTAAGATTTGGATTTTGATAGCTTTCTCTTCAGTGTGAGATTGTGGCCCTGCAGAATGTCGGCAAGAGCAGGGCCCAGGGCAGACGGAGGCAGTATAAGCCAGAGCCTTCAAATGTCTGATGTGTCCCCCAGCTGAACTGCACAAGGGTAGGGGCTGCAGGAAGACCCATCTTGGTGATCACCTTGTTAAGAAAGACCACCGAGTTGTGTTGAATGCAGACGTCATATGAGAAGAACATGACCGAGGTTCTAAGGGTTAACATCACAGCTGGCTGCCGTGATGTAGGTACAGGCATTACTACGCACTGGGAAGCATTGCACACAGAGCCCTGTGCTCCGAACTTGACCTTTACTATTTCTCAGCATAATGTCTCTTTCAAGGGAGGTTAGGAGTCTTTTCTGAGTTGAGAGATATCCTGTGGAAAAAAGGCACCAGGAATGAGAGAAGTATGCATAGACCTGAAAAACAAACAAACAAAATGACTTTTTGTGCCGGGCAGCAAAGCAGATATGGGGAGTATTTGCCTCCGCATCTCAGAATAATTGCTTTTCAGTACAATTTGTAAACACAAGATACCTACATGAAGAAGGAAGTACCCATCTCTTTCTAACTCTAACACAGCAATTCTCAGCTACCCCCGGAGCCTGTAGGAGATTTGCAGCATCTAGAACAACTCCAGGAACACAAGAAATATTACTTAATAATGATTGATGTTTGCGACATCAAGTGCTTCTGAGGTTTCATGTTCTGGTAAGGATGGGTTGAAGGTCTCTGTGCCTTGAGCTGTTGCCTCTTGTTCTGGAGTCAAAGGTGATTCATCCATCTTCTGACTGAGTCAGGAAAGCAATGAGGAAAAATGGTCGGTGAGTACAGAATGTCTGAGGGGTGTAGGAAAGGTCACATTGTAGCACCATCTCTAGATCTAAAATGAATTTGCAATATTTTTCAAATGAAAATGTGAACATTATTGCCTTGATTTGAACCACTCTTTAAATCAGCTCTTTCTGGACCTGGTAGTGTGACAGGGCTTGTCCCCACAGCTACTGTCCGCACAACCACAGCTCCCAGCCCCATACAGACACCAAGTCTCCTCTCAGGTCATGGAAAGGGCTCACATTTTCAATATTTGCCCTTAAAGCATCAAATATTTTCTAAGCATTTCCCACGTCCAATAAATGTTTGTGATATTGTTTTTCCTAAGAAAAAGGAACTCACATATTGCTTAGCATCAGTTTAGCCACCACTCTCTGAAACCTTTCAGAGTCTGACCAAGCTCTGAGTTGGTAGATGCGTGTTCCTCTAGCTCTAGTTAGTTTTTCCTGTTGACTCAACAAATAAAAGGCTGTATTTTACTCGTCAGCATGTCGTGCACCTTTACTTAAGAAAACAAATCAGAAAACCTTTAGATCTGACTGTTATGTTCACAGTATACACAGTGCAACAGTTATTACACTTGTGTGATAGATAAGCCTGGATTTTTATCTCTCTCCCCTTATTATTTGAATTTGCTAAAAGAAAAAAATAAGCAATAATATGAGTGGCTTTGTGTGCCTAAAGATGTTAACAAAGATATTGGAGAGCAAACAACAAATTTATCTCTTCTCCACCAACTTTCGCCAAATACTGCAAATAGCTCTCCCCCCAAAAGAATATTATTTTGATATTAGCCCTTCAATTTTAGATGGAGACATAAACACAGGCAACAAAATTCCATTTCATACAGAAAATTTACATAAATCTGTAAATGTAACCTGGAGATTAATAGTGTGAAACATAAATAAATACAGACATGAGTAAAGACCTCCCACTCTAGGATGGTTGGAATGACTCATTGCAACTATAACTTTATTCTGTGCTCGGGAACTATTAGCTCTAATTATCTGGCAGTAATGTGAAAGCATTGGGTTACGATGTCTGACATAAATGTTAGCTTGATTTAAAGTTGAAAAGCTAAGAAATGGATAATAGTTGATGAAGCAATTCGAAATACCCTATGAAAGGGGATCTCAGTATGTTAAAAGTAGGAGCATTATTTTTTCAGGCCATTGATTATTCCATTGGGATTGATGGGCAAAAATATTAATCCATACCTACATATTTATAGAAGATGAAATATTTAGGTCAAATACTTCCTCTTGTGCTTGACTAAACTAAAAAAAAAACACCAAACAGATAAAAAAGTACCTTAGATATCTCTTTTTGTGGTTCAAATGAGAAGCCCACACTTCAGACCCAGTGCAGGGCTTAAGGTCTGTGGATTGCGCCACTCCATATGTTGCCATAACAGCTCAGCAGATGGTGTTCTGTATAGTAAACACAGACATAAAATAGCTATTCGTTCTTCTACGTTTTGATGCCCAAGTATGCTTACATTTTGCTCCTTGTGGTATAGTAAACACGGTTAACTTTGCACACAGCCTGCATATGGTTGTACATAGAATTAAGACCATGGCAGCTGGAGCCAACGCTTCATAGCCACACCCTGAATCCTGGAGACTGTTTATCATTTTTAGCCTATTGGAGAAGCTGAGAAGTAAACCCAGCGTGTACAATGGCCTTCTTTCAGGCATTTGAGAGAGAGAAGAATGATTAAGAACTCTTCTAGTGGGTTTTGGGAGGCAATAGGGAGTGGAGGGAGGCAAGACTTTATTCGCTCCAGCCTTCCATAAAGATATTGTATTTCAGAATACTCTCACCATTTCTTGTCCTCTTAGAACTTTGAGAGTGAGAAGGGAGGGAGCTAGGGCCAGGATATTTGACTGAAGACTTGGAAATAGAGAAGGAATTTGGGGAACAATTATTGCTTTTACCCCTCCTCTCAGGAAGCCCTATGAAATGAGACTGTCAGGGAACAGGGTTTGATGTGGTTCTGAATATCTCCAAGACCATGTGTGTGAATTTGTATGAAGGGCAAGGGCTGAGCTCTTCTTTCTTGGTAGGATTATTCCAGAGCCCGTGTTCTAAATGAGATAACTCTTTGCCGGGGCAGGGTCTTTCATAATATTTAAATACAAGGCAGCTTTACGCGGAAGCTAATGAAGCTTAAGCTTCAAGGCCCCTCACCTGCACAACCCCCTCCAAGGCCCTGGAAGGGACCCTAGCAGTGTGTTCGCGTAGTCATATGCTTCTATAAAATTTGCAAATACAACAGATTTTAACTGATAAGATAATCAATTGAGACTACTGTCTCTGTCTACTCCGATTTCTCCTCCATGGCATTTCCCCTCCTGTCAGATAGTTGGAGTGACATGGGCATTTTGAGGATCCAGCTAAGTGAAAGTTGTTTTAGCTTTAGTCTTGGTTTAGTGTGATATATTTGTGTGGTTCACATTCACTTTTGTTTAGAGTTACATTATTGCAAGGTGTTCTGGTGTGGTGATGGCTTCCACGAATCATCCTACTGCCCACGTGCCCACTCACCCACAGTCGAACCAAAGGTGCAGAGACTGAGGTCTCATTGCAATTTGAATGTGTCCAGTGAAATTCAGCACCAGAAGGATGCGAATTATAGAGGAGAAATGAGGTTTGAAATATAGGAAGATTTTAGTCTGGAAAATTCTTCTAAATATGAAGAAACTTAGTGGAGCCTTTCCCCAAATTGACAATAATCTCCAATTTATGTGCTATTACTAGAATGTTATCAGAAAAATATTATTCTAAATTATTAATAAGAACAAGCAAGTTTTGAACAACTATACTAGAGAAATGATTGGAAATGAATTTCTCTATAGAAAATTTAACAAAGTTATTGTCATATGAAGAGGCAACAGAAGAGCATGCAGACAGGAAGGGTCCCTTTAGGAGCTCCATCTAGTGGGAGATAGAGACACCTCCAGGCTTGCACACATGACAACAGTGTAATGAGGCAGAGGGTTCTTGAGGGAGGAGCACTAAGTCAGTGGTGTTCCTCGCTCTTAATAGACAGGCAGGGTGAAAGGCTTACGGATTTTGTTATGACAGTTCAATCGACTCTCAAATGCAGCACCATTTTTTCTGTTTATTTTTCTTATGAAGATCATCCAGTGAAGGGGTGGCCACGGACAAGGGGAGAAGATAAAAAGGTGTCTGTACAACTTTGTCACCAGAATTAAAGGTTCTAATCAATTCAAAGCAGGGGAAAGTGTTCTGGTCCTTGAAAGCAGGTACTGGCTGGAGCCAAAGACAGAATCAAAAGGAATGGAAAGGGACTCCTCTTTTTCACGATGGCAGATTGACTTCTAGCAAATCTAGCTGAGAACGGCTAAAAAAGCTGAATATAATACAAAAACAAAACAAAATTGTTTGAAGGCATCAGAGAGTCACCAATGTAACCAGGACTTAAGGAGGCAAGATCCCTGAGAGAAAGGAAACTTGCTGAGGTAAGCCGATACTGGACTTCTCTGTTCCGCTTAGGTATTCACTGATACGGAAGCAGCACTAGCCAAGAGGAAAAGAACCAAGAGGAAAGCAGATACTATCAGACTGAGAGCCTAAGTAGAGTTATGGGCATCTTCTGCTGCTAGGGAGTTAAAACTGGTCTTCAGAGTTTGCCAAGGTAAAGAGGTCCTGACATATCCCCTAGACTTTCAGTGAGCAAACAAGAGAGTAAGCAAACAGATAGGCCAGGCTTTAAGAAGGCTGAAACGCACCTCTGACTCAGATCAATTCTTCACTAGATGAGATGATATGATCCTACCCTGTGTCTCAGAAGCTAAAAAAATGTATCTCTGGAGGAAAAGAGCATTATCTAGAACTTATACAGTGTCCAGTACACAAGCATTCAGGCATTTCATCAAAAATTACTAGGCATACCAAAAGATTCAACTGAGAAAAAACAGATCATAAAAACAGACACACAGATATCTGGAGACTGATGTTAGGAAATACAGACTTTAAAATAGCTACAATTAACATATTCAAAAAAATAGATGACAAGATGGAGAATTTGTTCAGAGAACTAAAATATATCAAAAAATCAATTAGAAATTCAACTTAATATCCAATATCTAAAATTAAGAATGGAATAGATGGCATTAGCAACAGGTTAGCTGAAGAGAAATTTAGCAATCTGGAAAACAAGTTAGTAGAAAATATCCAGACTGAAATGCAGAGAGAAAATTGGAAATGAAAAAAAAAGAAAAGAATAAGAGATATTTGGAACACAAAGAAAAGCTTTAACATATAAGTTATTAGAGTCCCAAAAGGAGAGGAGAGAGAAAATGGGAAGAAATAATATTTTAATTACTGGCTAAGAATTTTCTAAGCCATATGAAAGTTATCAAGACACAAATTCAAGAAGTTTTATGAATCCCAAGTGAGATTAAATACAAATAAAAACATACTTAGGGATATCACAGTAAGACTACTAAAACCCAAAGACAGAGAGAAGACCTTAGGAACAACAAAATTAAAAGATGCATTACTCTCAAAGGATGTAACAAGACTGATTGCTGATCAATTAACATTGATGGTAGGTAAGGGTGGGTAACAAGGGAGGTATTTGGGACGTTTGGAAGGCAGAAGGGAAGCAGCAAATATTGTAGCAGATGCGAGCTGTTGCTGATCTGCTGATTCACCTTGCGGCTTCCCGCAGCTGGACCTGCAATCACTCTACCTTCTCCAGCTTCCTCCTTCACCTTCCTGGGGCAGGTGTGTGTTTAGCTCTATGCCAGAGGGCCTAGGCTTCTGCAAGATACCCCCATCACCATCACCATACCCCCATCACCAAGGTCAGAGGCAACAAGAACAAAGGTTTCAGTTCCTCGTTGTGGAACCCTCGTTGTGAGTTCCAGCCTGCTTCATGATCTTCCCTTCCTCACTGCCTGCCCTGCGGACTTCGAGCTCCAGCATCAGATGAGGAGAGGGCAGCCTCACAGAGCCTGCTTAAGCAGCTCCCTCAATTACATAAGCCAGTTCCCTGGAAGTCCAGAGACAGACTCACACGCATGCAGTCCTTAATTTTTTACAACGGTGGTACTGCAGTGCAATGGGGAAAGGACGGTCTTTTCAATAAACAGTGCCGGTCAACCGGAAATCCATATGGAAAAAAAGTGATCTTAATTCCTATCTCACACAACACACAAAATATAACTCTAGAAGGATTATAGATCTAGGCAAGAAAGAGAAAACAATAAAGATTCTAGGATTCTAGAAGATCATAAAGGAGAATATTTTCATGACCTTGATGTTGGAAAAGATTTCTTAAACATGATACAAAAGCCACTAATCATAAGTGTTAGTAAAGCAAATTTCAATTTGTCAAGGAATTGATGAATTGAATTTCATTAAAATTAAGAACTTCTATTCATCCGAAGATACCATTAAGAGAATGAAAAGGTGATTACAGGTTGGAAGAAGATATTTGCATTACATCAGAAAAGAGGCTCATATCCAGTATCTTTATAGAACTCATGCAAATTAGTAAGAACAAATTAGAAAACGCAAGAGAAAAACAGGTGAAAGAATGGGTATTTTTCCAAAAGAGCATTCCAAATAAAAAACAAGCATATGAATGGGCGGCAATAGACAAAACAAAACAAAACAAAACAAAACAGACCCTCAACCTAAACCTTGCACTTTCTCCAAAAATTGACTCAAAATGGATGATAGAGTTAAATGTAGAACATATTACTGTAGAACTCTTAGAGGGGATACAGGAGGAACTCTTCACAAACGAGGGCGAGGCAAAGAGTTCTTAGAAATGACACCAAAATCACAAGCCAAAAAAGAAAGAAAAGTGGATAAATTGGACTTCATGAAAATTAAAAACTTTTGCTTTGCAAAAGCCATGGACTTAGAGAAAATATTTACATGTCTGACAAAGGACTTATATCCAGAACAAATAAAGAACTCTCTAAACAGTAAGAAAACAGTCCAATTAGAAAATGGGAAATGACACGAATAAAACACGTTATCAAAGAAGATATGTGGATGACAAACACACGGAAAGTGTTCAACCTTGCTAGGGAAATGAAATTAAAACCACAGTGAGACACGACTATAGACCTGTTTGAATGGCTAAAATATAAAACATAGATAATACTGTAGGGGAGGTGGACATTTCCTCTCCCCAAATGGGGGTTCGTCTGGCCGGAGAACGAATTAAATTCACATGAGACAGAATAGCAAGAGAAAATTAAACAAAGCTTTATGAGGAACCATGGCCCGGGGCCTTTCTTCCCGAAGGAAGAAAGGGCACCGAAGAAGTGGGGTGCACAGAGTGGTTATATAGCCCCCAAACGGGGTGTTTCACATGTGATTGAAATGTCCCTTTTACAATAGTCACGAGGCCGCTCTGTCAGCACAGAACTCGATGGAAACGACAGATAGGTCTGCTGTCCCAGTGAACGCCGCGGGGTGGCAGGTGTGTGTGTTGCCTCGGGCTGCGGGGGGCGGGGGGGGGGGGGGTCACAGATGAGCGCTGCAATCGGTTCCCAGACTAAAGAAACATGCTTAATCCTTAAAGAAATGCCAAAGTTGGGAGGGGGAGGAAAGTCAGTTACAGGAGGTTACCAGACTAGCACAATAAAATGCAGATTTTAAGTCATTGCCTTTGGTATTGATTAAGAGTTTTTAGAGAGAACGTCATCTCCTTTTTTCTTCCTGGTACAGAGAGGGAGGCACATTTTACAGATAGAGATTTACCTTACAAATGTAAATATGTCCTAACAAAGGGCAAGTTCCATTCCTCAGAGCCTCCTTCCCTGTCCCAGTTTATCAAAAGCAATCAACCTCAAATAGTCCTGATACCAAAGAGACATATCTTGGGGTGGCCAATTCCAGGTCCCCACAATACCAAATGCTGATGAGGACGTGAAGATACTGGATCTTTCATTCATTGATGGTGGGAACGTAAAATGGTACAGCCACTCTGAAAATCAATCTGGTGCTTTCTTTAAAAATTAAACATACACTTACGATATGACCCAGCAATTACACTCCTGAACATTTATCCCAGAAAAAAAAAAGAGCTTTTATGTTCATACAAAAACCCGTGCATGAATGTTTTTAGCAGCTCTATTTGTAATAGCCAAAAACTCGAAGTAACAATGTAGGTGGATCTTAAGGGCATTATGCTTAGTGAAAAAAGGCCAGTTTCAAAGGATTACATACTGTATGATTCCATTTATATGACATTCTTGAAATAACAAAATTATAGAGATGGAGACCAGATAAATGGTTGCCAGGGATTAGGGAAGCAGAGGGAGGGTGTGACTATAAAGGACAGCACAGTGAGTCCCTTTGTGGTGATAGAAGAGTTTTGTGTCTCGATTGTTACAGGAACCTATACATATAACAAAATGTCAGAGAATTATACACAATGACATACAAAAAAATGAATGCACGCAAATACTGGTGAAATATGAGTAAGATCTGTAGTCTAATTAATTGAATTGTGCTAATCATCTCCTGGTTTTTAGAATACACTCTAGTTACGTAAGATATGTGGAATAAAATGAAATTAAAAAGACCCCTGAGAACAAGATGGACTCTGTGTGGCTAACTGAGACCTAAAAAGATGAAATGGAGTCAAGCATCCGTGACCAGACTGGAATGCAGTCACCTAGTCTGCTCTCAGAAAAAAAAATCACAAAGTGCACTCTTAAGCTTTTGACTCTGCCCAAGTTCCTGATTTCACAAAAGTCCCTAACAGCCACCTAGAGCTGAGCAATAAAACTGTGACCTGTACCAACCAGTCAGGACTAAGCAGGCTTGCATTTCCGTCAGTGGACTTGAGTAGGAACCTGGGCAGAAAGTTTTATGTCTTAAACAACAGCCCCCTTCCTTTGCTCTCCCCGAGAGTACTTTCGGTTTGCTGCCAAAGGCTGCCTCTCCCCAGTTTGCATGCTGTATGAGCAATAAAGCTTTCCTAACTAAATTCTTGTAGTCCATTTTGTTGACATATGTCATCACTGTTGGGGGAAGCTGGGTGATGGATATGTGGGATCTCTCTGTATTATTCTTGCAACTTCTTGTGAGTCATTTTTTTTAAGTTTAAAAATTGGCATATGACAAGGGAATAATATCAAGGATATATAAATTAAATCACAATGAGCTGCCACTACACATCTACCAGAATAGCTAATATTAAAAAGACTGACAATAGTAAGTATTGGTGGGTGTGTGTAGCAACCGAAACTCTCATACATTGCTGGTAAGAGTATAAATTGGTGCAATCACTCTGGGAAACTATTAAATCTATTCAAATTGAACATATACCTACTGATGACTCAGCAATTTCAATCCTAGGTGTATACATCTGTGCATCAAAATACAATCATGTTCATAACACACTAGTCATAATAGTCTCAATCTGGAAACACACAAATGCCCATCAACACAAGAATGGGTAAATAAATTGTGATATATTCGTATTGTCAACCTCCTCACAAGACCACAAGAAAAACCTGTTGATCAAGCAAAGTATACAGAGTCATAGCAGTGTCTCTACAAGAGGAAATTAGGGAAGAGTATTTATAAGGTTTGGGATTCTGGACTCAAGAGGTTGATGGCAGGTCTTCTGAGGTAGGAACCAGTTGGGACTGGCTGAAGGTCATGACACAATATTTCAGGATTGGCGGTTGTAGCAAGGTGACTCTCTGGAGAGGAATTTTATGAACAGCAAACTTTGTCCTAATAAGTGAGTTGTTTACCCAGATAAGAAAGCTGCTTGCCTATAGAAATTGGTGTGCAAAATTTTCCTCATGCAAACAGTAAAGCACTTAATTAATCTGCTATTGCATCTTCCTTGGCAAGAATTTTCTGGGGTATAAAAGCTGTCAAATTGACACAGATAGTCTCAGCAATCGGTCCCATCAGTTAAGTAATCTCAGTTCTCAATACAATGGGATGCTTTACAGCAATGGAAATGAATAACTGACGATAAATGCATCAATATAAATAAATTTTAAAACATAAAGTTAAAAAAAACCAATATATGGTGGTAGAAGTCAAAATAGCAGTTACCAGGGGAGGGGATGGGTGGTGACTGAGAGGAAGCATGATGGGGTTCTGGGATGCTGGTGATAGTCCGGTTGCTATCCTGGGTGGTGGTCACTTAGGCGTGTTCACTTTGTGAAACTCCATCAAGCTGTACACTTAGGATTTGTACCCTTTTCTGTTCATGTTATGCTTCACTTAAGCAAAAGGATTACTTTAAAAATGGAGGTGGGCAAAGGAAAGGCCTAAATTCTAGCACTAGTTTACATCTTAAATAATTGTTATTGAAAACAAGTGCAACAACAATATTAAAGAAAATTTGAACAAAAGAAAATCATTTCTCTATCTTGTCTGCCTTAATTCACCCGCTTCCCATTATTCTGTGCCTGTGCCACTTTCCCCTACTCCATCCATCAGACACTCATGGGCTAATGGCAGAGCATTCTTTCCCTGCCTGCCGTTCAAATTGTGTTGATCAAAGCTCTCTTTCTGCAAAAAAAAAACCAAAAAAAACCAAAAAAACCCACAACACATAAAGTATGTTTATAAGCCGTGGCTGGAAGAGAGACAAGACCTTCTTAGTGGCTTGGAGTAAGTGGTAGAGGTTTATTAATCTAAAACAGAACTAGAGTGAGCATCTTGCTTAGATTAGGAAAAAATCCCAGCGCTGTCAATATGTGAGACTGTCCTGGAGATTTCAGCTTTTTAACAACTGCTATCACTAATCAAGAAAAGCTCTGAGCTTGTCGTCAGATTACCTTAATTCAGCACATTCACAGCTTTACTGTGAATAAAAGGGCTTTTTACTGTACTCTAAAAATAAACCAGCCTCGTATGTCATCTGTTGTATAACAACTTCCAAATGACTTGAGGAAAAACTCCAAGTGTTTTCAAATGAAAGAAGGAACAGGAGAAGAAAAAAGAGAGAGAGAGAGAAAGCCAAAGAAAACAGAAAATAAGGGAATCTTTATTACTTGTTTGAACGTAAAGAGACTTCATTTTTGTTTAAGGCATTACAGGACATCCTTTTAGGACTATTACGGTGAAAGATTTTATTATATTTTATGCATCTAAGTAATTCAATTATTTGTTTTATTTCCTAAAAGGGTTGAGTTAAAAATAATTAGAATAGAGTTTCTAATCTTCTTAAAAATCTCTGTATTTTTTTTTTTTTTAAAGATTGGCACCTGGGCTAACAACTGTTGCCAATCTTTTTTTTTCCTGCTTTATCTCCCCAAACCCCCCGTACACAGTTGTATATCTTAGTTGCAGGTCCTTCCAGTTGTGGAATGTGGGATGCCACCTCAACGTGGCCTGATGAGCGGTGCCATGTCTGCGCCCAGGATTCGAACCCTGGGCCGCCGCAGCAGAGCGTGCAAATTTAACCACTCGGCCATAGAGCCGGCCCCAAATCTCTGTATTTTTTGAGTCTTGAGAGCCACCTTCTAAGGATAAATGTTATTGCATCCGAATAAAATTGTCCCACTTACTCGATTATATTTTCACTGACCGTAATCCATAAAGATCCATGATAAACACCAATTGTATTTAAATCCCCACTGTCTGAAATGGTTGTTTCGTCTGCTTTGCTGGAGGCTTCATTGGGTCAGACATATAAATCTTCAGACGAACTTATTAAGATGAGTTAAAATATCACACATTGCTCTCCACAAAGCAGAAACTATATAATAAAAAGCAATTCTGTCTTAATTGGCGAATGAAGAAGGAAAGTGCCCTACCACGTAGGTAGCGGTTCTCAAGGTGAGGTCCAGGAGCAGCAGCACCTGGGAACGTGAAATGGAAATTCCCAGGCCCCACCCCAGACCTGCATTATGAGACCCTCTGGAGTGGGAATCTTGTAATCTGTGTTTTAACAAGCTCTCCAGGTGATTCTGATCATGCTCAAGTTGAGAACCATCGATGCAGGATAATGCTGAGGGTGTGTAAATGTCAGACCAATTGGCAAGCCTTCAGAAACACTAAGCTATCCTATGAGTTCATCTGTGAGGCTCTGGGATGCCTCTCTACGTGTTGTTATACGCTGCATTTCACATCTACATTAAAGTTGTTTTATTTCAAAGGCATGGCACAGCAAATAGTTTCTGGTACAACCCAAATGTCCCTATGTTTCTCCAGTATCTGGATAAAAATAAGATCACTTGAACATTGACATTGGCATTTCACTGACTTACTTCCCCTACCTGCAAACTTCAGGACCTAGGCACCCCCCACCCAAGGGTGTGGCTAGTTACAACCCACCTTCAACAAAGCCTCACGTGGGCCCCTCTCTACCTCAGAGGGCTCCCCTCCTTTCTGGGAATGGGTTTGGGCAAGGGTGGAAGAGGAAGAAGAAAGGTGGGTTTGGGGTGTTTTTATGCAGTGGTGGGAACAAGTTGACAAAAGAATGAGAGATTAGTATCTCGGTACCTAAAGATAAGTTGTTTTTATAGCCCTGGGTGCTGTTGGAGGCAGTTACAGAATTGACTGGGACCTGAGCAGAGGCTGCAGGCTCCTCCTGGCAGCTCCACCCTCCTCCACTAGGCCCCCTTTGACAATATCTCACTTTCACCCTGATTCTGGGAAAACGTCCCTCTCCTGGTCCATAGGCCCAGTGCAGTGCCTTGGTTGGCTTCACTTCATCATGGTACCTTCCCTTTAACATCTCCCTCGTCCACTCAACATTCTCAAGGAATATTTCTGGAGCTCGTCAATGAGTCTGGGCATATAGCTATGAGCAAAACATTAATGGAGGTACATGGACCTCCATGGAGCTTTCATGGGACGTCCAAGGCTTCACAGAACATACATTCTAATGGAGAAGAAAAACAATAAAGAAATAAATTATGTGATGTCTGGTAATGATAAAACTATTTTTTCAAGTTCCTTGGGAGTCTCTCACGTGCACTCAATGCCAAGCCTACTTGTGTCTTCCACTCTGGCCACCTCATTTAATTAGCCACCATTGGAAGAAAGCATACCTTCACCACCATGTGAGAACACGGCAAAGCACCACTCAGTGGAGAAGTGTTGCTCTGTGGTCCTTGCTGGCGGCTGCTTTTCAGGAGCAGACTTCTCATCCCAGCTTTGTGTAACCTGGACTGGAAAGCAGGTCTACCTGTGGAGGGGACAGCTGCTAATTTTGTCTTCCTAACACCTTGTTGGGAAGGAAACATTTTCCTTTCTTCCCTTGCAGGTTCTTTGGCTGGCCTAATAATTAAATCGGCATAGACAGATTAACAGGAGAAAAACAAATTTAATTATGTACGTACAGGAGCCCCAACTGACTCATAGACCATCCTGAGCAAAGAAAAAGGGGGGCCAGGGTCTGAGGCTTCAAAGGGGAGGAAGACAATTCACAGGAAGATAAGCAGAGCAAATGTTTGGTAAACACATATTTGCCATGCCATGCAGATAAGTCTTTCTGATATAGAAAATTATCTCCGGTAACATTTCTCTTCCTGGTACAGGCTCCCTATCTAAATTCTTTTAGGCAGTAAAGGAAGAGGTCAAAAGCTTTTCCTGAGTTGCTGGGTCTTAATTGCCTTCAGCTCAAAACAATCCACCTGCAAAAGTGGCACATTTGGGGTGATGTATTCTGCTCCCCCTCAACCTCTATTCTATCCCAACCCCCAGGGAACTACATCTCCACAACTATGATAACATGACCTTGAGCCAGGCCTGGCCAGCCATGGTACCCCTTCACCCTGTTCACAGCAATTTGCCCTGACGAAGGGTACGTGACCCAAAGGGCATGAAGGCCAATCAGAGTCCTTCTATGAGATTTGATGTATGGATGATTGGAAAAGCTCCATTTCCACTTGGATGCACTTTAACATGGTAGAAACCTGGAGCTGCCAGCAGGGAGGTACCCACGTGGAATGTGTATCTAAGAAGCAGAGTAGAAAGATGAGACAAGGGATTCTTGTTGACGTATTTGGATGTCCCTTATCTCACTGCTCCCCACACCAGTCCCCTCCCTGTACTTACTGTTACATGAGGTAATACAGATCCTTCTGCACTTGAGTTAGTTTCAGTCTTTTGCAACTGAAATAACAGTTGTGTGCTGAGTCTCGCGAGATTCTACATCCAAAAAATGCTCTCTCTACTTCTGCCTGCTCACCATCTGTCTAGTGGGTCAGATTTTGTTTCTTAGTTGGTCAAGGAATAAGAAAGGAAACAATGCTCATCTCCATTTCTTCTGTATCCATGAACTGATGCCCAAAATCTCCCGCTAACCCCAGAAAGAAATAACCTCCTTGCCTATCAACTGCTACAGATAGACACGAGAGCTTTTGGATGGGTCAGGGTAGGGTTTGCTGGCTCTGTCTGCCCAATCTCTTCAGGGGTTCAGGATTATCCTGCTATACTTCCTTCCTCCTAAAAGAGCTGTAGCTTCTTAGCCTTACCCAAGAATCCCAAAAGGAGAATCTATTTCCTGGATAGCTACCATTCTTCTCCAGGAGTCAGCTCCCAAAGGAGATAATTTCTCCACACCAAGCAGGGCTGAGCTGTGGGTGTGAAGACTTTCCTGATTATCCTTATGGAGGATAAGTAGAAGTGACGTGAAGAGCAGGGGCAGGAAAGAGTGTCCCAGCAGGAAATGCTAAGCAGAAGAGTGACATGATTAGATTTGCATTTTAGAAAGGAAGATGATAGTCTGGAGGGGCGTTTGGCTGGTGGCAGAGAAGCCTGTGTGTTAATCATCTCAACTACCTGAGCTTTCAAGACCCTTGTCACCAGGTCTTCCTCACACCATTCTGAGCATCCCGTGTCAAACCTTTTGCGGTCCCCTCCTGCTCCGTTCACTCCTTAAGTGTCGACATTCCCAGTGACTTGTACTGGCCCACTGTTCTCCCTGCCTCCTCTCCTGACCTCTTCACTTCCACTCTCATGGTTTTAACTCTCTCCTTTACGCTGATGATTCCTAAATCTTTATCTCCCCCAAACTTTGGATGCATATACCCAACACCCTGGTAGACGGCTCTAGATCCAGATCTAGGTACTCCACGGTTAGCTTGAATTGGACTCTTTTTCTACCTACCTGCCTCTCCCAAAACTGCTCGTCCTCCTGTAGTTAAGATCTTAGCCAATGGCACCATTGTTCGCCAATCACCCAGCTCAAAACCATGATGGTCATCTGTCTGAGACTGAGTTCCTTAGAAACAGATTTTGAAATGGAGAGTTGTGTGCAGAAAGTTAATTGGGGAGCGTTTGTGGAAGACACAATTTTCAGGAAGTGAGGAGGCAAGGTCGAGCAGAGGGAGAGGCTGACCCACATGTGGTTGTAATTGAGTCTTCAGCAGATCCTACTGGGAGCTCCGGAGCTGAGACGGCTATCAGAGTTTTCCCAAATTGAGACAAGAGGGCTGGGCCTTTGTATCTCCTTATTGGTCACTGGTCACAGGCTGCCTCTGAAGGACTGGGTGAGGCAGTTTCCTGAAGCCAAGGGAACGCTCAGTGAAGGAGCGGCAGTGAGCAGTCAGCAATGGGTCTTCCTATATCGCCCCAAAGAGGGGATCCAGATGGAGCACCATAGGATCCACCATGTCATTCTACTTTCCTCTTTCCCTTCACCTCCTACCCCAATCCAAGCCAGTCACTAGTCTGACCAATTTTACCCGCGAATATCAACAAAATCTGTCCCATATTCTCCAAACTTCCCATTACTGTCCTAGTCCAGGCCTTCATTCTCTCTCTCCTGGAACACTGCATTGGCTCTTTAACTAGTTCTGTGTCCTTTTGCTCCTCCTATCCTCAGAGAGATCTACGTAAAACACAAACCTGACCATGTCGCTTCTGGTTTAAATCACTGCAGTGCCTCCCCGTGGCCTTCAGAACGACATCCAGGTGCTGCACCATGGATACGACCGGCCTGGACCGGCGCCTGTCTGTTCCTCCAACCTCATCTCTTCCCATTTTCTGTTTTATTATTCACTCTCTAGTGAATGTTAAACACACCACGTCACACTACACAGCTGCATGCTTTGAGCCCTGTGTTCATTCTGTTTCCCTGTCCTGAAACATCCTTTCTAACTTCCTTGTCTTAGTTAATGCTTCTGATTCTGACTCTCAGCTCGTCATCAGCTCCTCCAGGCTACAAACCTCCAGGCCAAGCAACATACCATTCCCTGGGCTTCCATGGACCCTTGTGCAGATCGTTGCATTGTCATTTATCACGTGACATTGAAACTACCTATTTTTATATTGTCTCCCTCACTAATCTCTAAGATCCTCAATGGCGGAGCCTCTCCCTTAATCCTTGAACTCCCGCTGTCCAGTATAGTACCTGTCATACTGAACGCACTCAGATTTTTTCACCAGACTCAACCTAACTGCACTGATAATGAACTTTTGCTTCTTTCATTCAAGAAAAGAACAATCGGAATAAGCATATTTTCACTTCGTCTTCTTTTTAAGGTACTTTGAGATTATGAGACTTTAGAAAGATTAACATAGAATGAATTATTATTATTTCCAGTATTTTGAAATGTAATAGAAGTAAAAATGAAGTGCTCTGACATGAAAAGTATCAAAAAGTTTTGTTAAAAATTTTATATGGAAGAAAAACAGTAATAAATTGTGATCCTCAAGATAATATCATATCCTCATTCTTTTCTTTTTACTCATTTGTTTCATACAATTTGACAGATTTTATTTCCTTCCCATAGCAGATATTCCTATGATGCTAGATCACAATATAGTTTTCACAAATAGCAACATACTGGTTCGTCTTAAAATCCCCACTAGAAACAGACTATTCCTCAAGCTACCAGGCAGACACTCTTTGATTCCAGGGAATTTATAGTAGAGAATATGTGTATCAATTATCTATTGCCACAATAACGCTGCACAGCAACCAATACCACCTCAGTGTGGCAAACAACAATACACATATTTAAGCTCAGCTGATCCGGGCAGGCTTGACTGATCTTGGCGGGTAGTTCTGCTGATCTTGGCTGGGCTTGCTCACATGTCTGGGAGCCAGCTGACTGGTGGCCAGTCAAGGGTGGCCTCAGTTGGAGTGACTAGGATGACTTGGCTTGGCTCTACATGTTTTTCATCTCCAGTGGGCTAGTTGGGGCATATTCACCAGTTCAAGCACCTTTCAATCTCTGTTTGTGTCACATTTGCTAAGATCACATTCACCAAAAGTAAGTCACAAGGCCGATGCGAGAGTCAGAGCGGGAGGGCACGGATGAGGGTGTGGACCCCTGGCTGGGAGTGGGGATGGAGGATTGAAGAATTGCATTATACCACAACGTGCTGAATTTCTTCCAATTTGTGAGCTGTTCAGTGGACTCAGATATCCCCTCAGCCCACATTCATTACATCACCTACTTTGGTTTGGCTTAAGGCTAAGGAAAAAAAGTCAGTACATTTTACAAAAGCAATCACAACAAAACAAACCCTGCCTTTGACAAAACACCAATAAATTAATGTATGATCATTATTAAATATTGTAAATCAACTATTAATTCTTGTCTGAAAAAACAGTACCAGCACCTCAGAGATCTCCTCAGAGAGCTCACAGACCACCAGCGTTGCCCCTGGAGCCCACTCTGGGAACTCCCGATTAAAACAGATCTTTTGTAAATTTGAATGAATTTTCACACAGACAAAACTTTCTTTTGGGCAGCTAATCCCATCAAATATAAAATCTCTTAATCCTAGCAAATACCAAATCTCCTGTCAAATACTATTAAATATTGATGGTGCGGTTTAAAATGAGGATTATAAAAACTGAATTCAGGCTGGCGTCCTTCTTCAAAGTAATTTCTTAAAAGCATCATAAAATGAAAAGAATTCTTGTTTATTCATATCATTTGCATTGTGTTCACATCCACGAAATTGGCAAGGCCTTCAGGCCTTTCTCTGTTGTCTTCACCTACGGTTTGTGCTCTTTTTGTACCTGTCCTTACATTTCACTTATTCTTTCATCTGATTACTTTGGATTGATCATGAGAGTAAAAGTACTATTGTTTCCATAGTGACATTTGGCCTTTTACTGATTAGAGAGAACCCTAAGGGATAAGGAGAAAATATGGGGCTGTTGATAATGCAACACAGTAATGTTCTGTTGCTCTCCGTTGCTCTGTGGCTGCTGCACAAACAGCTTCTTGGCTGTTTGGGGAGAGACTATTGCCCATAAGCTGCAAGTGTGGTACTGGGTCTGGTATGCAGACCTTTTGGTTGCTTTTGTGGGCAACTCCCCACCCACCGAGCTTTATTGAGATAGAATTGACACATAACATTGTGCAAGTTTAAGGTGTACAGCTTGTCGATTTAATACACATATATTGTGGGGCCGGCCCCGTGGCTGAGTGGTTAAGTTCACATGCTCTGCTTCGGCTGCCCAGGGTTTTGCTGGTTGGGATCCTGAGCGTGGACATGGCACCGCTCATCAGGCCATGCTGAGGCGGCGTCCCACATAGCACAACCAGAGGCACTCACAACTAGAAAATACAACTGTGTACTGGGGGGCTTTGGGGAGAAGAAGGGGGAAAAAAAACCAAGATTGGCAACAGATGTTAGCTCAGGTGCCAATCTTTAAAAAAAAAGAAAGGAAAAGTGAAAATTGTTTTAAAAAAACCCACACACATATTGCAAAATGCTTACCACAAAAGCATTACCTAACACCTCTATCTCATCACATAATTACCATCTCTCTTTTTTTGTGGTGAGAACATTTAAGATCTACTCTCTTAGCGCCTTTCAAGTATACAATACAGTATTATTAACTATAATCACTATGCTGTACATTAGATCCCCAGAACTTATTCATCTCATAACTGGAAGTCTGTACTTTGACCAACATCTCCCCATTTCCTCCACCCACCCCACTCCCCACCCTCCACCCCTAGTAACCAACATTCTAGTCTCTGTTTCTATGCTTTTGGCTTTTTTAGATTCCACATATAAGTGATATACAGTGTTTGTCTTTCTTTGTTTGACTTACTTCACTTAACACAATGCCCTTAAGTTCCATCCATGTCATCACTAATGGCAGGGCGCCCTTTCTCACTGCTGGATAATATTCCATCGTATGAATATACCACATTTTCTCATCTATTTATCCGTTGGCAGACTCTTAGGTTGTTTCCATATTTTGGCTATTGTAAAAATGCTGCAAATTTTTGAGATAGTGATTTCATTTTCTTTGGCTATATTCCCAGAAGTGGAATTGCTGGATCATATGGTGGTTCTATTTTTAATTTATTGAGGAACCTCCATACTGTTTCCCATAGTAGCCATGCCAATTGACATTTCCACCAATGGTGCACAAGGGTTTCCTTTTCTCCACATCCTCACCAGCATCTGTTATCTCTTATCTTTTTGATGATGGATGGCTGTTCTAACAGGTGTGAGGCAATGTCTCATTGTGGTTTTGATTTGCATTTCCCTGATAAGTAGCGATGTCAAGCACCTTTTCATGTCACAAACAGCTTTTTAATTAAAATTTAACTCATTTTGTCAGAAGATTGCCTAGTAACAACAGATGTCAACGAAATTTTAAAAATTAAACCTCAAATCAAATGTAAAGTTAATTTGGCTTGAGAGAGCAAGTTTTAAATTCAAAATCCGTTTCCCAAAGCTTTACATAATTCACCGCCAAAATCTGGGCACCTGCTCTTCTAACTATTTTGTTTGTTTTAATCCAAGTTTGTTTTGTTTTAATCCCAAGAAACTTTAACATCAGCAAAGCATGTGCAAACCGGCGTCCTTGTCCATTCTTATCACAACCAGAGCTACACACATCTTGCTTCTTCATATCCCAAGGCACTAATCGAATGGTAGAGTACTAACTGTGCATTAGGATGACTGCGCCCCTAAAATGGGGGTGGGAGGAGACCAGATCCAAGCCTTCTTTCCCAAATCAGAATGCTTTCCCCTTCCATTAAATAAATGTATCGATTTCTAGACGATGTCTCCTTTTATGTATACAAAGCGCACACAGAGGAAACTGGAAGGTTATTTAAACCTGGGAGGCTGAAAAGTAAAGGTAAAAAGGGAAGAAACCAAAAACGCCCCTTGCACACTCCAGCCGGCCAATCCCACGGGCGGGCGCGAGGGCCTGGAGGGAGAGGAGAGGCGCTCCACCAGTCCCCGCGGCGGCCCCGCGCCCCTGCGCCGCGGCCTCCGGGCTGTAGGGGCCGCTGCGGCGCGGGCCGGCGGGGCCGCTCTGTCCGGCAGGTGGAGACGAGGCGGCGCGGAGGTCGCGGCGAGGAGGTGACCCTGCGCAGGTGAGCGGCGGCGGGCTCCGGGGTCGGGCCGCGGGGACGAAGCGGGTGCCCGCTGCGGGCTCCTCCCTGGCCTCGGCCTCACTCCCCGGGCGGCGGACTTGGCGACGATCTCGAGCCCCCGGATCCTCGCCCGTCCGTGGGCGCCCGCAGTCGGGTCTCGGAGACCCCGCCCCCGGTTCCCGGGCACATTGTCATCGACACAACGTGTTCGTGATGAACTGGTCTGAGGACCCTTCTGTGCTCTACAGTATGGGCTGTCTGTACCCACCTCCCCATTTCCTTGTTTTTTTTCCCAGTAAACCATTTAAAGCATATCTTACCGGATATCTTTGTTTTAACTCTGTGCAGGGTTTTTTTTCCTCAATAATTAAAGGAAAATGCTGGTTTTTTCAGTTCCTTTTTAGAATGACTTTCACCTTCGTATATCTGCTTTTTCAGGCCTTCCTAGTATTTTTATCTAATGCTCCAGTTTCAATTAGCGGTGTCCTCTGAGGCTGTGATTCAGTCCTGACAACATGACTGTTGTGTTCACTGTTTCCTGCCTCACTTTTTTGATAGGCACGGCCTGTTTACAGACTATAATTCTGCGTCCACTTAATGATTGCTTCTTTCTGAATTTTTTCTTTCTCTGCATTAGCGTCAAACACGTTATTAGCATAAGGAGAAATGTCACTGGCACCTAGCTTAGGCATCTAGTGACCAACAGTTGGTATTTTAATCCTAAATACATTTGTACATGGCGTCCACCCTACTGTCATGGTTAACAGGGAAAGATGAAATGCCAGTAGTTTTCAGAGGAGAAAATGAAAGCCAGAGAAGCAGGAGATTGTTGCCACAAGAAAGGAGAAGTAGCAAAGGACTTTAGCGGCACTCCCCCTGCCTTGCCAACATTTTTGAAAGACTAAGCCAAAATTGAAGAAATTTAGGGGGATTCTGGGACTAAAGCAGAAGTGAATACGAGGTCCTCGTTTATAGCTGTTTTTGCATGTTATCAAGAAGTTTGAGCAAGAAATGGGCATTTAAGTGGGCCACTTGTACAGCAGAAAGCATTGGATGTTTTGCCTCCCTTGGGCATGATGAGTTTCAAGCAAGTGTGTGCTGGCTGAACAAATTTCAGGCATGTTATGGAATTGTTTTCAGAAGTTGTCTGTAGTGGAAAAAAAACACTGTTCCAGTGGAGAAAATTAGTAACTTTGCATGCAGGAGAAATTTTTTTAACAATGCCGGTTACATCTTTACTGATGTTTTAAATGCTGATGAAATAAATGTTTTACAAGTTGTTCTCTTGTATACTTGGTGCCCAAAGTAGGCTTTGCAAAGGAGGGAAACAGAGATTGACCATCGCTCTGTTCTGCTGTAATGCATCCTGGACGGAAAGATGAGACCACTTGTCACTGGCAAGTCGGTTAACCCTCAGTGCTTCAGAAACGTTCGTTTGCTCCCCTGTGATTATCAAGCCGATATATATGCCCAAAGGATGAGAGATTTCTTTAATGAATAGCCGAGAAAGGTTGGCAAGAGAATGAAAGGAACAAAATGCAGTATCCTCTTGCTGATAGGCAATTGCTCTGCCGGCAGCACACTCCTGTGCTTGGATCCTGCATGTATTGAGTTTCTCCCTTTGAGCTGCACAGCCATTCTGCAGCCATCGGATCAGGGTATAATTTGCACAGTGAAAGCTTGCTGCTGAAACACATCTTTCTAAATTTAGTGATGAAGGGAAACTGAGAAAATCAAATTAAGCAAACCATTGGCATGATTGCTGAGACCTGGTGGCCAGTGGACCTACTCACAGTGGTGAAGTGTTGGCAGAAAACAGGCGTGATTCCTGTGGAAGCCCCTGAGGTCAGCCTGGAAGAGACTGCAAACCAAACGTGGTCTTTGAACTAGTCTGGTACTCGACTGCTACTGTCACTGGGCTCCCAAACCAGTTTGATTTTGAAGACTTTGTGGCTACAGATAGCAGTTTATTTCCCAAGAGTTAGCAAATCTTAAAATTGCTACAGGAGTGCTAACTAATGTCAACATGGAACCAGAGAGTGATGATGATGGTGACAAGGCTAACCGTAACATCCAAGGGGAACAAGTGATGGAACAGCCAGCAGTGAACATTCCAGAAGCCCTGGAAGTGCAGGAAGTGTGGAGAATCCTTTCCCTTTGAGCGCATGTTCCTGTCCAGGGTGTTTACTCAGTTAAGTGGTATCAATGAATATTTAGTGACCACTGCAACAAAGACCGTTTTGAGAAAACCGAACTCCTAATTTTCTCCGTAACTAATAAAGTTGCAAAGATGTTGCTTTTATAAAGTCTATAAAATGGAAGACTCAAAAATACTTACATAAATAGAGCCCCAGTGAGTGTTTAAATGTGAATGTTTGGCTGTTATTTTATAACATTTACTGTACAGTAGGGTTGTGACATTCCCTTAAAGACTTTTATTTTATCGTCATTAATTCCAGCCTTTCCTTGAAAGGTTTCCTTCCTTACCTCCTTCCTTCCAACTTCCTCCCCCTCAGCATTAGGTGGCAGGAATAATAACAAGCTTTTCCCTCACAGTAACTAGAAGAGAAAAGTATGCACAAAATGTTGGCACTCCAGCTATAACCTGAATGCAAAAGACACACTTAGGTTTCATAGATAGGTTTAGAGCAAGACAAAAAGGATGTTCAGATTAAGGAGGCAGTGAAACAGTCCTTCTACTGTTAGGCAAAGGGGGAGCATGCTAGTGCTGGGGTGGGCCAGTGGAGGAAGGTGGGGGCGCATGGAGGCGAGTGGGACAGGGGTGAATCTGTAGGGAAAATGGAGCAAAGGGATTCTAGTCCTGCTCTCAGATTGGTGTCCGGAAAGGGCTGTTGGAGGGTGAGGAAGAGTGGAATGGAAGAAGATAAAGAAGGGTGTGGATAATCACTGGCTACTCCTACCCCTAGGACCCCTTCATCTAACAAGAAACAATGTGACTTAGACCAACAGACACTTCTCCAGTCTTCTGGAACAGTGGGAAGCAAACTTTGTCCACCCTACTGGGTTGTTCTGAGAGACAAGAAAATAAAATAACCATTTACCCAACACAATTTAGAGTACCATTTACAAAGTGTGTGTTATACAAAGTAATGAAATAATTGACAATCACTTTTGGTATATATCTGTACTGGAATTCAAAGAAAGGATGAGTATAGAATGGTTTTTAAAGAGTTTTATCAAAGAAACATAAACACAGAGGGAAAAAAGTCTCATTTTATTTTTAGGTAATAAATCATCGTAAGTCAAGATGTCTTCAGCACCTGAGCCTCCAACCTTTGAAAAGGGACCACCCAAAGAGAAAGACTTTCGAAACCCAGGGCTCAGAGGGGTCCGCACGACAACCTTATTTCGAGCTGTGAATCCAGAGCTCTTCATTAAACCCGTAAGAAACACATGCAGGATAAGACTTTATGTTTAACTAGGCTACCAGACACAGAAAGTTCTTGTTTTCCTGTAACATCTAATTTTATCATGGAAATTTTATGTTGATTTTTAAGACTTCTCTGTGAATAAAAGCAGGTGGAGGGAAAATCTAAATGCTGTTTCACTAAATATACATATAAAACTAATTATTTTGAGGGCATTTGAGAGTCATAATGGAAATAATCATAATGGAAAATGGGTATACTTTAAATGATCAACTTTTCCAATTTCTCAAACTATTTAATGTTTTAGTAGTTGCATTAATTTGGAGGAAATTTGAATTGTTTGATGAGGTACTAAGTCAATAAGACCATCTATTGAAACAAAGTGAAAATCTAATTATTCCATAATTCTGTAATTCCAGTCTTTATTCATAATATTTTTACCTAAGGGATATTGCAAACATTTTGTGAAAAATTTCAAAATGTACATTTGTACACCATTGGGGAGTTAGCTAGTCATTGATATCCTTGTTGCAAATTGTTGAATAAATTTGATTTGATAAGTAATTTAAATAGTTATAAATCTTATTTTTCAATAAAGGTAAATAAGGTCAAATTATTATAAAATATATTTAAATATATTGAGTTTGACTAGAATTTTAATAGCAGTTGCTAGTGTAAGCTGTTTTAAAGTTAAATAGGTCAATATAACAATCAAATCATTAAATCGGGGTAGAATGTTTGAAAAACTTTGAGCTAATGTGTTCTTTCATTGCCAAACGCATTTCAAGAGCTGCAAATTTAAAGTGCTCTGAGCCTGTGGCCTTTCTTAGATGGCAATCCAAGTGAAAAAGTTTGACCTTTCTCCTTTTGATGTTTCAGATTTGAGATAGTAATGCGGCGCGTATGGTGACAGAGTCAGAAAATAGGAATTGAAACTTGTATCACAACTGTGTCCTCACACTGTCCTAAGAAAAGCCAATTTGTTGAGTGTGTTCACACCGAAAGGAGGGTCTGAGTCATAGTAATTGACAAGACAGAACGCTTCTGTGGAGTTGTGAACGTCTGTCTTTTATTTAAAACCTTTATTTTTTGTTAAATCAAAGCCAAATTGCGTTGCCTCTTAGGGTCTTGGATTTTCCAGCAGTAAGTCAAGGTTATTATAGGAGCATCGCGTCTGTTCCAATCATTAAATTTCTTGAGGTAACAAAGTAGTTTCCTGCGGAAGAGCATATGTGTTGTCATTGTAGCTGTGCCTAAGCCGTGGCTTGGAAGGCTTTTTGCCAGTTGTCCATGAACTCGGGTCAGAAGAATAGCATGTATACTTCATTCCTCACTTCCTAATAACATTAAATAATTTAAGGTTTTCAAACGAGGAAACTTGGGCCCAGAGAAGTTAAGCAACTTCTCCATGTCACACAGAGAACTGAAGACTGAGCACTGGGCCAATTTTTCCATGCCTCTCGTTTCCCCCACCTCTCCCCCAACCGTCGCCTTCCTGAAGGTGGAGTTCTGAGATGTCCAGGCTGGAGACAGGAGAAGGACCTGCAGAGAAGGAGCAAGAGTCTATTATAATCTCTAGATTATCAGGAGTCGAGTTAATAGAACAGAGAACTGGGTAAATTATTATAATTGAAAATGTTACCATAGGAATGGTAGAGTGCTGATCAAGACTTGGTATGTCAGGAAGAAAGTACAACAGATATTTGGGTCTCCCTAAATTATTAGTCTTAATGAGGCTTTACAATTTTTTTTCTTTGACAGAACAAACCTGTAATGGCTTTCGGATTGATAACCCTTTCGCTTTGCGTGGCTTATATTGGTTATCTACATGCAACACAAGAGAATAAAAAGGAGCTCTATGAAGCTGTCGATAGTGAGGGGCACAGTTACATGAGGAGGAAAACGTCTAAATGGGATTAATAGTGCTGCTTATTGCAGATGGAACCTTATCAAGGCCTCTGAAATCTTCACATGAAAGCTTTCATGTGTACATGAGTACATAATATCATGTTTCTTGTTCGGGAATATGATAATGAGGAGAGAAAATAGCAGTTGCAACCAGACCACTATAGTAAATTTTGATCTTTCAAAACTGCGGCTGTTGTCTCATTCTTTTTTCACAGGAAGAGCATCTCGACATTTTTCTTTCATTGAATCCTCTTATAAAAGTCCCATGAGACTGGAAGTCATTTTTGTTAATTATTAAGTTCTATATAATAAAAGTACCCAGTGCTGTTAAATTTGCATGGTATTTTTTTGATATTTTAAGGTGAATTGTGCATTTGCAACTATTATGAGGGTTCAGTTTTGTTTTGCCATTTGCAAAGGCAACGTTCATTTTCTACCTAGCATAGAACCTATATTTGTGAAGGAAAAGAAATAATTGTAAATTATTGTAAAGCCTGTAGTCAACATTAAAAACAAAGTATTTCAGCTGTTTTTGGTCCAGAGTTTTATTTTAATTGAAAAGATACTCCCACTCAACTGCTCAAATAAAGATTAAATGAGAGAATAACCCAAAGTAATTAGAGTTTTTCTTTAAGAAAAAACAAGTATGTTATACTGAGGTATGATTTTTTTATTTGACTACAATTAAATGTTATGTATTTTAGTTTTTGTAAATTAATGTTACACTGATATTATAAACATAAGACCAAATGTTCTTAGAACTATTTAAAAACTAAAACTACTCAATGGATAAGAAAAGAGGGTCTCCTCACTGTCCTGGGTTTACCTTATGTAATTTAAATCTTTCTGACAAGGGTTCCAGACCTGTTTCATTTCTGAATATTTACCGCATTCTCCAGATCATTGTGAATGGGGCTCAGTAATAAACCCTCTCTCTGAAATTTCATTTATTATTACCAAGTAATAATAAACTGCACAGGCAAAGTTTATCATCATAATGTAAGTTTTTAATTTCCGGGACTTTATTGCGGTTTTGCAAGATACATGAAGAGGCAATTATGTCTGATTTGTAGATATTAAAGAGCTTAGTTAATTGAGTTATCTCCATGCAGTTAAATTAAATCTTTATTACTGAGCCCTAAATATTTCTTTGTATGCCTCTCTGCATAGTACACTTCATAGTTTAAAACGCACTTAGGTGGTACAAAGTGCTTTTTAATTTAAAGTATTTTTTGCTTTCGGTTTCCCTGTGTGCTTTGGTTGTTAAAGAACTAGAATTCTTCTGTTTTCAGCTTATGCATTAATTTCACACTGTCATCTTTTAGGTTCTCCTGTTCAACACAATAAGTTGATGTTTGGTGGGGGAGATACCGGGTGAACTGTCAGGGGATTCTCACAGCATTGAGGGGCAGCAGGAGCCGCACAGAGAGCCGCCGTGAGCCGTGTGGCATCCACGAAGGAGGCGAGGTAGCAGGAGACAGCGAGGCGCACAGCTGTGAAAAGTAGTGCAGGGAGGGGTCACGCTGAATTTGAGGAACAAGTCACCTCCCTGTGCTGCCTTTCCCGGGGTGGGCACCGGTTACAGCACCATCCTTGCGTGTGCAGTGTCGAAGGCTGGCTGGCTGTGTGCTGAGG
Organism: Equus przewalskii; assembly: GCF_037783145.1. NCBI lineage: Eukaryota > Metazoa > Chordata > Mammalia > Perissodactyla > Equidae > Equus > Equus przewalskii. The sequence continues at coordinate 39,742,032 of NC_091839.1, forward strand.
TTTTCATTCATTCTCTTAAGGAAAAGCGCCGCTTTGCCAAAATCAGTGGTGTCTAAGGAGAGCGTGGGCAGGGCGGGCAAGATATTTACAGCCTCTTGGAGTCTGGCTTCAAGTGGTTGAAGGAAGGTCTTTCGCTGCAGGAATCTGGTTCAGAGTGGGCAAAACTCATAGCATGATAGGTTAGGTCTCAAAGCAAGTCTGGGTAAGTAAACTACTGATAAGTGGCAAGTAACGTTTTTGCCCAGGGGAGTTATCTGTTCTGATAGAAGAGCTGTTTGCCCAGAGGAGCAAGCTGTTAATTGATGAACTGGTTTTCAGGAATTTCCTGAAGCCCACAGTGAAGTTATTTATTGGTTTGTAGCCTCATCTTCCACAGGGTGACCAGTCTCTCCCAGTTTGTCTGGCACCAAGGGGATTCTTGGGATGCAGGACTTTCCATTTTAAAACAAAGACAAATTAGTTAACTATGTGATTTTAAAAACCAGGCTTAGTAATTTCAAGTGCTGACTTAATGAAAGTAATTTTCCCTTTAAGATGCTGTGGTATTTCCCAGTTTTATTGCTTTGGCACCAAAACATCACATTTATAGATAAACTGAAAAAGAATTAAACTCCCACTTTTGCCGGCCTAAAAGAAATCAATCCTTTAAATAAACCATTTAAAAGGAAGTGTGGTAGGCTGAATAATGCTCCCCTTTCCCCACCCCGCCCCCAAAGATGTTCAGACCCTAATTCCGAGAACCTGTGAATATGTTACCTTATATGCGAAAGCGGCTTTGCAGACGTGGTTGTTAAGGATTGTGAGATGGAGAAATTATCCTTTATTATAATCACAAGGTCCTTATAAGAGGCAGGCAGAAGATCAGAGGAAGAAGCCACGTCACCATGCAAGCAGGCTGCGAAAAGGCAACATCGTGGAAGGCCATGAGCCAAGGAATGTGGGTGGCCTCTAGAAGTTGGAAAAGGCAAGGCAAAGGATTCTCCCCTGCAGCCTCCAGAAGGAACCAGCCCTGCTGACCCCTTAATTTTTGCCCCATAAGACTCATTTTGGACTTCTGACCTCCAGAACTGCAAGAGAATACGTTTGCATTGTTTTAAACCACTAAGTGTGTGGTAATTTGTTACAGCAGCAAGAGGAAGCTAATATAGAAGGTATCTGGGAAATGAAAGGCTGTACCATGCTCCCTTTAGTTATTACTTCTAGTTGCTTTTATGAGCAAAGCTTGTCTTACCTAGCAACAGTTGCTAAGTAAGTTAACAATTTAATGCTAGAGTCTGGGAGGGAGCAACTGCTTAACTCTCCCCCATCAGCGCCCACACTTATATGGCAGAGGCTTTCATACCGTTCTTGCCCATTAGCCACCTTCCTGCTACCTAATCATGGCGAATCGTTTAATTCTTACCAGCCTCTAGCATCCTCCTGAAGCCTTGAACCTCTTCCAGCTTTCTTAAACTTCTAGATTTTCTCAAAGCTACTTTTCCTTACCCTGAGTATTTTCACTGTACATAGTAAAAGACGTCTTAAGTTCAATTATGATCAGAAATTCGAATTACACAAGCTTTGTTTGCTGTGCCGTTTGTAATAAAATAATCCCATCAGCCCCTTTTGGGGAAACCTTCAAACGGATCCACGAATACAAGCCATTTAAGACACGTTTTTACACTCACAAAGATATACTGGGTAAGTGATTTTGCTGTTTTCCTTTTTCTACCGTTCTTCTTCCTGCTATATAGACTTTTATCAGCTCTCCTGATCAAAGTTGCTGTCCTACAGGGCTGTCTGTTGGGCTTGAGAAGAATAAGTGTTGAAGTCCAGCTTCCCCACTTAGACTTCGTGGGCCTGGACAGGATGCTGAGCCTCTCAGACCGTTTCCTTACATGTAAATAGGGATGTTAACACCTATCTTGCAGGTTTGTTATGAGGCTTTAATGAAGCACTTGTACCTATTATAAAGCCTGGCACATAATAGTAAATGGGAGTTCTTTTCTCCCTTGCCCATACTCGGGCACCTGCCACACACAGAAGAGGAACTATCTCTAAGTAACACCTTAATAAATGGGGGAAAGAAACCGTAACCTTTGTTAGTAGCTGGTGACATAAGAGTAGCTACATATAGATAGCATGAGAAGATTTATTATATATACTCTTCTAATAAGCAAATCAAATTGTAGCGACAGGTTTCCTTCCCTATCAGAGTTTTCAGTTTGACTTTGAGCCTTAGAAGTGTTTTCCTAAAGACTCTAAGTACTTCTCTGATCCTCTCTTCCTTTAACATAGTAAACTAGTGATCTAAGTTCACTCCTCATCTTTGAAAGTATAAGAAGTTGAGAAAGGAAGGTGTTTTGAAAAAACTAAAATGTAAGGCAAGATCAAATTGGAATCATCTTCTAAAAATATCAGTACCAAAACTGGTTTAACTTTTAGTAAATGTTTAGTATGATTTATTAATTATAATCTCTAAAATGATTTGACTTTTTATACGCAGCACAGTGGATATTCACTCTTAGATATGCTTTTATTGATTGATTCCTTATGCCTTCCAGGATATCTGAGTTCAAACACCAAGTGGATAAATTAAATCTAACTAGTTAGAAATTAATCTTTCATGTTCAATGACCTGTATTTGTCATTGACTATTTTAAGTCAAAAGAGTCAAAATTCTCTGTTCTTTGTAAGTAAATTCAAAAGCATGTTGAAATGTCTATATAAGTGCTAATGAGTACTGCGCAGGGCAGTGGCTCTCAACCCCAGCAGGGTACTACAGAACTTTAAGAAGTTTGTCTTTATTACAGACATCCAAAAACAAACTCATTGGATTTAATGCTAATCCAATACAGACCTACTGAATTAGAACCTCCAGAGTCAGACCTCAGTATGTGTGGTTCTTTATTCATTTGTCTTTTTACAAATTTGGATAGCTTTTTATTTGGGAATAGTTTAAGACTCACAAGTTTTAGCAATAGAACAGAGTTCCCACGTACCCCTCATGCAGCTTCTCTCATCAAAATCACATAACGCTAGTACATTGGCAAAACCATGACACAGGCTTTGGAACAATACTATTCACTCAGGTACAGACCTATATGCACTTTTTTTCTTGGTGTATAGTTTTATGAGCTTTCTCACGTGTAGATTCATGTAACCACCACCACAATCTGGACATAGAACTCTTCCGTCACCACAAGGCAACTCCCTCTTGTTATCCCTTAACACCCCCTCTCCCGAACCCCTGGCACCCACTAATCTGTTCTCCATCACTCTAACTCCATCCCTTTGAGAATGTTGCATAAATGAATCATACAGTATGTAACCCTTTGAAATTGGCTTTTTTTCACTTAGCATAATACCATTGAGAGCCATCCAAGTTGTTCTTTGTGTTAATAGTTTGTTCATTTTTCAGTACGGGCATTTGTTTTTTCTTAAAGATTGGCACCTGAGCTAACCATCTGTTGCCAATCTTCCTTTTTTTCTTTTTCTCCCCAAAGCCCCCCAGTACATAGTTGTATATTCTAGTTGTAGGTCCTTCTGGTTATGTTATGTGGGACGCCACCTCAGCATGGCCTGGTGAACAGTGCCGTGTCTGCGCCCAGGATCCAAACCGGTGAAATCCTGGACCACCAAAAAGGAGTGTGTGAACTTAACCACTCGGCCATGGGGCCGGCCCCAGTATGGGCATTTAAAAAAAATTATGCAAGAATCCTGTTGTACAATCAGGGTTGGGAACAAGTAATATAAAGTAATGGGATTTAAGCATAAAAAAGAGTAATAGCAGTCCACACTTGTATCACATTTTTATGAAGTTCAACATGTTGATGGTCCATGCTTAGTCACATGTCTTTCTAGAGGATCTTTCATGATTCTATCTATACAACATTGAGCCTATGGAGCATATGTCCATCTCTGCCATGGTATTCACTGCCCTATGTTTTTAGACTCACTGATAATCTAGTGGCAAAGACTTTAATCAATGCCACCAAGCATGTATTTTCAGTTGCAGGTGACAGAAACACAACTCAAACCAGACTACGCAAAAAAGGGAATTTCTTGACCCTTTTAACAGAGAAACCCATGGGGAATCTGGCATCAGGGCTTTCAATCTGTCCATACTTGCTCTCTTAGTGAGTCGGCCTAATTGTTTACTGCTGCAGCCAGGCTTACACCATCAGCTGGGAAAGGAGGAGAAGCAGTTCCAAACAGCTCTAAGCACCTACTACCTCCAGCTTAGAAACATCAGAGGAAAAAGAGCTATGTTCTCCTTACATCCTTATATAAAACCCTAGGGAAGAGGCTGGATGGCCAGGCTTGAGTATGTGCCTGGAGAATGGAGATGATGTGATGGGCCAAACCGGTTGACTGCTGTGATTGGCAGTCCCACCAGAACAACCTGAAGTGAGAGAGGGACATTCTTGAGAGAAATGGGTCTTGATACCAGAGGGAGAGAAGAGGTGTTGTGCAGACAAACACGTATGTCCACAATGTCTTATCTGTGCTTATTGCCCAGGTAGGCACCGTGAGACACACACTGCGGTATAAGATGTGCTTTGTAATTTGAGGAAGTTGATCGTCCAAACATAAACACATGAAAAATTAATAATTCAACAAATCTAAGGTGTGAGAAGTGAATGGAGTAAATACTATAAGAGTTTGGATTGGAGAGAAAGATCACTGTGTGATTTCAGCACTCAAAGGGCTCATCACCCCCATACAAGTCATGAGCCACCTCTGACAACCCACTCTCGGAAGAGAAGATGGAGAAAACCCTGTGCCCAGCTCAACGAGCTCAGGGCTTGGCTCCAGGGTCTGCTCTGTCCCTAACTATTGATACTGTGTGGTCATCTAACCTCTTTAGGCCTTTTTGTCCGAGTAGGGAGGGTATTATTATGGGACTATTTGGAAGTTAAATGAGATCATTGACAGAGAAGTCGTCAACTACTACCCCTTACCTCACTCCACAGCTAAAGCAGCTAATGCCGTGAAGACCCACACACTAAAGACAGGCTTGTAGCGTACTAAGGAAAGCATTCTGCCCCCACTTTCCTGATGGAGTTACCACCAGCATCCAGGTGGGAGCAGGGAGAGAGTAGCGGTATAATGTGCTACTGTCTTGAATACGCACTCACCCTTCTACTTTCGGAATGTGCTCCTTTCTGCCGCTTTACTTCCCCAATTGCCTACTGTGTGGACTGAGTGCGATGAAGGGAACAGCTGACTCTACCCAGGCCTGAGTTCCCTCCTAATCAATTAGGGAAAAACTTAGCCCTTTTGTTGGTATCTTTAAAGAAAAGATTGATGTCTCCTAAAAGGATATTGCTCTTAAATAATTCTAATGAATAACTAGATAATAGTAGAAAGGAAAACCAAGAAACAGTCTGTGGATATTTGCAATTGTTTCTCTTCAAATATACAGATATTGGGGCAGATATTTTGAAGAAAGAAAAAGAATTTCAAGAAGCTCTACTCGAAGAACTTATTGCAAAAGCAGAAGCTGATATATGGGCTCAGGTAAAAGAAGTTGGAAGTCAACCTAAATGCATCTCTACAATTCTTTCACTTTTTGGATTTGTCTGAAACAATGTATTCAGGCAGAACTGACTCTGAATCCTGGCTGTCTGTGAGACCTTGGGCACGTTCTTCCACTCTAGAGTCTTGGCTTCTTCAAACGTGAAAGAGAAACAATAATACTCATTCTATAGGATTGTTGAGAGAGTTCAATGAAATAATGTGCCCAGCACACAGTAGGTGCTTAGTAAGATGCAGACATCATTAGGAGTTTCTTTCCTTCTAAATTGCCCCTATATATGGATGACTCCTACTCCCCTTATTCTCATTGAATTAAAAAAAGACATCCCTGTTGACAAGTGTTTATTATAGCTTAATGTTTAGTATGTAGACCATGCATTTGTGCATTTTATAATACCTCTAAGTGCTTATTTTTTCCAATTGCTTCTTCATGGATGACTCTCCTTGTTCCACATCTCTCCAAAGTCTGTGATCCCTTGTCCATATGACTGTTGAGGGTCATGGGGCACTTTGAGTGTGTTGGGGCTCACAGTCAGGTCCCAGACACTTAGCTGAAGCAAAATCTCAATCCTCCAGCCCCCACTTCTTCCAGTTATAGATAGTAATGGATAGAATGACATAAATGACTTCCTAAAGAGACTTAAAGCTCCTTGGCAGCAGGACAAACCATTTTTTGGTTTCTTTATAAAATAGACATCATAGCAAATAGTGTTGGAATTGTCCCATATTAGTTGCACCAGCAACAGCTTGGTCTGAAAGTATTTTGAAAGTATAAAATGCTCCAGTGCAAAAAATTTTTGTAGTCATCTATCTTTATCAATAATAACAAATTCAAATAGATTGTGAACCATTGATATATACCCTAATACAAGGGAATGCTTTTATGAATAATCTACAATTTCAGTATAAGTATACCTAATGTTCTGGACATTCTTTTCAAACAAAGTAATAAACCCTCTTTCTGAAGATCTGATGCATGGGATCTGGGATGGTACACAGCCTCCCTTCTCAGCTCTTTCTAGCTTTGTGCATCTTTCCACTTCTCTATGTTTTCTGCGATGGCATACATTACTTTGATAGTCAATCAAGCAAGAAATAAAGTGCCCAAAAAAGGCAAGCCAGCAGCCCATAGTAAAATTCTCTTTAGCAAGTCCTGATATAGCGATACTAGCCAAAGGTTCGGATGTTTTCGGGCATTTCTGGCTGAGCCAGTCAGTTTGTGACGGGAGGTTTGAGATGGGAATCAAGCAAATAATTAGGGGCCCCTTGGTGGTCGCTCATTTTCAGTAAACAAGGAAACCTGATATATTAATAAATAAATGGACTCTTTCTTTCAAAGGCTAACGAACGTCAAAAACAAGCAGTGGAGAAAGCCCTTGAAGAAGCAAATGACAGACACAAAATTAAAATTCAGAATCTGGAAGAGGAACATCAAAAAAGTTTACAGGTTTTTATAGTGGCTTGTTTGTTGTCTTTTTAAAAGTACTTAAGTTACTAAAAAGCTCTAGCAAGGGAATAAGAGAAAAAACAATAATATGTAGAATCTAGATGGGTGTTTCATGGAGGTTGGTTGGGAGGCCCACGATTTTCACAGAAGAGATGCTGAACTCTGTGATGGCAGTGCAGAGTGGGTGCAGGGGAACCCCACAGCCTTCAACGTAATGAACCCAAACCTTTATGGGGTTTCAAGGCCTGAGGGAGCCTGTCTGGCCCCTGCCTGTCTGACTCACTGTATCTCTTATCTCTAGCTTTCTTTCCTCCTCCCACTGCCCTTCTTTGGGTCCTCAAACCTGAACACACCACCCTCCTTCCCACCTCGGGGTCTTCGCCAGCATGTTCTTCCCACAATTCATCAGATTTAGCTCAAACGTTACTGCTTAATGGAAGCTTTACCTGCCCATTCTGCCTTGCCACCCGTACACTGTCCTTGACACCCCGTCCTCATTCACAGCAGTCATCAGTCATGGCCGTTGTAATTAAACAGATTGATTGCTTGTTGAATGTCTGATCTGACATGACCGCAGCCTCGTCCTCGTCGTTACCGCCCTAGTGCCCCACCCGCTGCCTTGACTTCGTCAGTGCTCAGTTGGTGAATGGAGGAAGTAGGCTGTTCTGTTCCTTCTCCTGGGCTCTCTGGTTGCATCCTTTCCCCCAAATTTGCATTTACCACAGTGCCAAGAGGGATTCCGGAGCTGTTTCTCAAATATGTCCTGTAGGACCAGAGGTCATAAAATGAAGGCAACTCTTTCTAACCTGTTAACTTGTTCAAGCACATTTCTAGGTAATTAGCAAACCTTCCAGGCAGAAGCCCTGGGAGTCATTATCTAGCGCAGTACCTCGGTTACAGCATCTGCTCAAAGGAAAATGATACAGAACTATTGTACATGTTGGCCACGGGAGGGACAGGACGGTAAGCAGCGCAGATGTGAAGATTCATGGGCAGAGGCTGGAGGGAAAGTGGCAGAAGTCTGGCCTAACTTAATAAGAACATAACTCACAAAAATTTAGGGACCACAGGCCCATTTTTTTCGTTGTTTCAGCAATGAGCACCTACCATATATCAGATCCATACGAGGTGAGATCAAATGGACTGCCCTTGTCCTCAGAAGACCGGCTGGCAGGAAAGGGAGCTCTGCCCCGGGGCTCCTAAAGGGCAGTGGGACCCTCCCTGCTTGGCCCCGGCGGCCATGGTCCGTGAGGGGTTGGCTGCAGGGGTCCACTGCCCTTCGCCTATTTCAGTTCAGAACACGAGGAGTGTATACAGCACGTCTAGACAGTCCTCTGCTCAGCTGGCATGTACCAGTATGGCCATAGTGCTTCTTAAAGTATTGCAATGCTTCTCTATCAGTTGACAAATAGCCGCTCCCCAAGCCCCCTAATGCCTTGGTCACCCTGGTCACTGCCCCTAGACCCCTGGACCTCCCCCAATGCAGCAATTTAAAGGGACAACCTTTTAAATCAGTAGGGGCTCTAGGACCCTGCCCCAGTGAGGCAGCAAAAGGATACATATTGTGAATATCACTTCTGGCATTAGGTTATGAAGATACAAGGATAACTTATATGTGATGCCTGTTTCAAGGAGCCTCCATCCTAGTCTTCCCTTAAGTAATTTGATTGTATCCCATATAGTCTTTGGTGGTGTTGGTGCACTTATAGTGCTAAAATAGAAGAAGTCCTAAGAAAATTTAAAGGGGAAAAGTCTGAGGAAGGGTGACCTTCCTACAATATTTGTCTAGAGTTTGGGAATTTACATGTATGCCACAGTCTCAGGGGCGTTTTTCATATGAAGGAGTGATTTGTCTAAGAGGGGTGCGTAGGGTTGTTATTTCAATTGCAGGGTACCCAGATGTGGACGTTAGTACTGCTTCTCAGGGCATGTCTATGAACCACCTGCCTTAGAATCTACTCACTTGGAAGCTTAACATGCAGATTCCTGGGCCCCACCTGACCTGCAGAGTCACTGGCAATGTTTTTAACCAGCAGCCCGTGTGATTCTCACACACATTAAGTTTGAGAAAACTAAGTTCTTCTAGAATCAAATATTAAATTCTGATATGTAAAGACCACCAGGTATTGCTCTTATACGATGTTAGGAATTTGGGATAAGTCTCAGATGCTTGCTGATAAATAAAATTTCAAGATCTTATCCAGTGGACAGATAGTATTTTGAAAAGGTGTTTATGTTATCTTATTCAAATACAATAATGTTAAAAAGTAAATGATAAGATAGAAGCTAAGAGAAAATAACAAAAGGAAAATCAGACTAGAGAATATAATGAAGTTAGGGATGAATTTAAAACTTAAAAATGTATGTAAGCCATGAGGTCCTGTGCAATTGGGCCTTGAGCTTTCTGGCAGTCAATGCAAAGAGGAAAATGCCATGAATCACAATGTCCGCAGGTAAAAACAAATCAGGTACTCAGAGAGGCCCAGATATGCCCACACGTGGTACCTAAGGAAAACTTCTGCTGAGGGAGACATTGCATAATAAATGTCTATCAAACATCTGTAAACATGATGGATTGCTTGAGGTTGTTTCTTGTCTCAAAATATGGGCTGATTCACTCAAAACACATTTCAGTAAAAGTAATTTAATGGAAGACTTTCCATTGAGCAAGAACACTGCCAAATAATAGGTCATTGAATTATTTTTGTAGCTTTAAACGTGTATTCTACATACTATGTGAGGCATGAAAATGATTTGGATTTTACTAAGTCATTACATGAAAGAGGGACGGGTTTAGTTCTCTGAGTCCTAGTTCAGAACCTAGCCAAAATAAAGGGATGGGTGTGATTTTAAATGCTACGATTCAAATAGAAATGTATTAGGATACTACTTCATCTGTCTAAAGCACAACCACTCCATAATCTCAACTGCTGAGAATATACTTGAAAACCCAGACATAATTTAAAATATCCCCTAAGAAGTTAAAGGCCTCTCACTATAAGACAAAAACTCGGGCTTATTACCCAGAGCAGAACCTCTCTATTCCCCACTAGAATGTTATTTACACTTACCTGACAACCTGAACCCAACAGACATGGTTGATTGACTTCACAAATCCAAAATAGATTAAAAGCCAGAAACAAGAAATGACAAAAAGGAACTCACCAACAGCAGTTAGAACGGAGTCCTTGGTCCAACAGCATGTGAAGACTGAGGAGAATTACAAAAATCAGATGTCAAATCTCAAAAAGCAAAGCAGTGGGGTCATTTATAACAGAGACAAATAGCCCTATGAACTCGAGCAATTTTTAAGTGCAATATAAAGTATTTAGCCCAATACAGTCATTCATCTTTATCTATGAGCCTGGATCATCAAGAAACATTAAAATGTGTTCATTATGCTCTTCCTATAAAGTAAGGTAAATGTTAAAGACATTTAGAAAGATTTCCATTCAAAATGTTTTATTATCAAAAAGTTTTTGTGCTTTGGGGCTGGCCCGGTGGTATAGTGGTTCAGTTCGCGTGTTCTGCTTCGGCAGCCCAGGGTTTGCAGGTTCCGATCCCAGGCACGGACCTACACACCAGTCATTAAGCCATGCTGTGGCTGTGCCCCACATACAAAATAGAGAAAGATTGGCACAGATGTTAGCCCAGGGCCAATCTTCCTCACACACACACAAAAAACGTTTTAGTGCTTTAAGAAACAAAGCCTTCTGCAGTATGGAAAACCCAGCTAACATTTTAAGCAGCCAATGTTTTCCTAAAAATAATTTTCTAACTACATGAACTGAGGTCACTCTGGAGAGATCCTTCAAGTTGATTTCTGTTGTCTTTTTCATTTTTTTATTTTTCATCCTTGGAGTAGCTGAAGTGAGAAAGTGAAAACTTTCCTTCTCTTGAAAAAGCTGAAGTCTGTCTAACAAATATTTTAACTGTTGAAATACTTTTATACAAAACTAGAGCAGTTTCAGTTTCCCTTGAAACTTAGAGTTCCCTTGACTTTCAGCTTCAGCTGTAGGATTTTGTCTGCATACACTGTCGGGGCCCCCACAGAAAGGGTAGTGAAGAGGGGTGGGCAACCTCAGCCAGGAGAACTCTTACTGGTTTCATTTCTTTCTACTTTGGGTAAAATTTCATTTGAAGAATGGATACTGAAGCTAGGAAGGAAGGAAGGAGGGAGGGAGGAAGAGGAGGAGGAAAGAAGGAAAGGAGGTGGGAGGCAGGAGGGAAGGAGGAAGGCAGGAACCTCACTGTGCTATCTTATAAGACTGTACAGGGTTTCTGGAATGAAAGTAAATTGATGAATCTCTTGAAAGACCCTAGCATCACAGCCAGCAGTGAAGCGAGGAACTGGCATCGAGAATCTTGGTTTCTATTCCTGGTTCTTCCACTGACCCACTATGTGAAATAACTTAATTTCTGTATGTTCTCTTGTCATCCCTAAAATAGAGATAAAAATTTACCTTTAAATGAAAGCTTTGAAACTGCTAGACAGAATTAATTGCTCCTCCTCTCTTGCATATATGTCTATTAAAAAACTTTTTGCACAATTTGGTTGTTGGTCTCCACTTGACAGTCAGTCTGCAAGGACAGGAATTCCAGCCACGAGAATGTGTTTGTAGCAACAGCCTAGCACAGTACTGGCACATGGTGGAGTAGTAGGCACTTTCAAAGTGGTGACATTTTGTGAGTTTCTTTGCGAGTTCATTTTCTCGAAGCCTTGGTTTGACTCGTGCCTCCTCTCTTTACTTGGCCAAAGGCGTTCACAGGTCCTTCTACCCTGGAGCAATGGAACGCTTGTTCCTGTCCCCTCTGTGAATGAGAAAGAGGCTCTCAACACTAATGAGCTGGAATGCCTGAATGACAGTGGGGCCTGGCAGGCAGGTTCCGGTGCCCACAGTAAAGTATGACTGTTGCTGCCTGAGCCTCAGGCTCCCTCCATTCAGGAGGCACAGTCATTACTTCTGCCATCTTCCAGGACTGATTTCCTAAAAGAGAATCATATTGTGTATTTCTAATCATGGATAAAGATAATATGACATAATAGAATATTTGGGCAATCAAGAAAAAAAAAGACCTGTAACCCAATTATTTTCTTTTTTGCATATGCCCTTCCAATATTATCTGTAGACATACTTATGCTACATAGTTTGTACATTTACGGTTTTACTTAGCATCATCATAAATGAAAGTTTTCCGTGTTGTACACATTCTTCTTTTAAATCATCAGGGTTAACAGGTGTACATTCCATTGGGTAGATTAATTCTGATTTGAATAACCTCTTAGTGTGCATTTTTAAACATCAAAGCTGTGACGTCTAAATCTAGTTTTCCTGTTGCTTAAGGAAATGGCAGCCAAAACCAAGATAGAGATGTATCAACACATGGAAGATGAACTGACCAGAGAACACTTGGCTGCGGAACAACGCATGGTCCACAGAATCCAAAGGATTATGATGGAATGCCACAGGGAGAAGATCGCGGCTGTGGAGAAAGCCAGGGCTGAAGAGAGACAGAAGACCCGCGAAGCAGTGCAGGACCAGAGAAGGTATTCCAGGGAACACACTGGAACCATGTATAATGTATTGTAGAATGTGTGTATGTATGTGTGTGTGTGTGTGTGTTATAAAGGAAAATAATAACATGAATACTCAAGGACCTACCACCCACCCGAAGGAATTGGAAATTGCAAATACCTCTGAAGCTCCCATGTGCTCTTCCTTAATCACATTTCCTTCCTCTCCACCTCTCAGGAGATAACTGCTGTCCGATATACTGTGTTTTTCATTCTGTATCTCCAGTTTTAAGAGAGTGAGGAGAAGAATCAACAAATATTTTTCCACAAACACAGAAAATTCAGTCCTCACATTTTCTAGCCTGTATCATACACCATTGTGAATGTGTTACTTTTGGTCTTTTCTTATTACACAAGTAATAGATGCTGTACGTAATGATGACATTATGGAAATATGCAGAGCAAAAATTGCTAAGTCTTAACTCGCTGCTCCCAATTCCCTCCTTTCTCCCAGAGACAATCATTTTAAAATGGGGTCTGTATCCTTCCATGACCTTTTGATGTATTTACAGCCTTATGTTTGTGCATAATCACAAATAATTTTTTACGTGAATCATATGTATATATGAACAATACCAAGCTAACCACTTTTATATATGTGGTGAACATTTGATGGAACTGGCCAGGTTTTTTTTTTTATTAAGATTATGATAGTTACAACCTTGTGAAATTTCAGTTGTACGTTATTGTCAGTCATGTTGTGGGTACACCACTTCACCCTTAGTGCCCTCCCCCCACCCCCCTTTCCCCTGGTAATCACCGATCAGTTCTCTTTGTCTATATGTTAACTTCCACCTATGAGTGAAGTCATGCAGAGTTCGTCTTTCTCTGTCTGGCTTATTTCGCTCAACATAATACCCTCAAGGTCCATCCATGTTGTTGTGAATGTGACAATTTTGTCCTTTATTATGGCTGAGTAGTATTCCATTGTGTATATATACACCATATCTTCTTTATCCAATCATCAGTTGCTGGGCACTTAGGTTGGTTCCATGACTTGGCTATTGTAAATAATGCTGCGATGAACATAGGGGTGCATGGGACTCTTGGAATTGCTGATTTCAGGTTCTTAGGATAGATACCCAGTAGTGGGATGGCTGGGTCATAAGATATTTCTGGAACTGGCCAGTTTTAACAGGACAGCAGTCAGAGAAAACCACTGTTTCCAGTTGCTAAGTGACCTGCCCAAGATCACGTAGCTGTAGCAGCACAACCAAGACTGAAACCACTGGGTTTGGCCTCCTGGTCTAGGGCTTGTCTCTTTTGCTTTGCTGCTTGACTTAACAAACAAATCTATTTGTGTATAATTAATGGGTAAAGTCTTCCTCATTGGAATTGTTTAGAATGGGGCCAAAGGTAAAATCCTGTAGGATGTGCAGATAAATAAGAATGAGGGCTGCAGCTGAGGCTGTGTCAGTGTGCCTCCCTTCTTGCGTAGGCTGTAAATCATTGTTGAGGTAGAAGAGGAAGGTGACGGAGGATTTCAGGAGAAAGTTAGAGAAGGCGGTGACTCCTGAATGAGTTGTGGTCCAAAGCAGCGGAAGGTGGTACCCTCTCTCCTCTCTGCTCCCCACCCTCCATCTGCAGGAGCTCTGCCCACCCTGTAGGAGCCTCTGGATCCAGCCACACACCAGCAGTCTCCTGCTCTCTCCCTCACTCTGCTGCTTTCACCCCACTCCAGCCCTTTTCCCTGTGAGATTTGAATGGAAGGTTCTCAATGGCCACCTTTTATTGAGTCAGTTGACTAAGATTAGGGAACTGCCAGGCATCTTGTTGAAATGTATCTAGCTAGAATATTCATCATTTTGTTCATTGATGTGTCCCAATTGCCTGGAGGAGAGCCTGGCACATGGTAGACATCCTTTAAATGTTTATTAAACAAAGGCTCAAATTTGTTCTATCAGCTGAACTCACTCTGCAGCATGCTAGATCTTATTTCTAGACAGTGCTAGATTCCAGTGTTCCTTAGAGCATTTGCAGAAACTAATATATGGAGAAAGACCACTGTTTAGAATCCTACTGTAGATCTTTTATTTGACTATAAACTTTCACTCAAGACTTCAGGGATTCAGAACACGTAAATATTATGACAAATTTGTTAAGAGCACAGAAAACTCTTTTGTGGATTGAGGTGGTTAGATTCAAAACAGATTATCTAGGAGACACTGTACTCTTTCTCTTAAAGTTAAAAAAGAAAGAAAGAAAGAAAGAAACATCTCTGCTTCGAAGGGATCTAAGTGTTTTCCAGCCCAAGGCAAAGGTATGAATGAATGACTGCTCAGGAATTTTTGTGGTCATGGCTATAATTCCTGATGACAGCTACCCTTTATTCAACACCCAGCACATGCGAGGCCTTTGTGTTCTTCTCATTGAATCCTCACATTCCTTCCTGGGGCGTTCTGTCGTTCTCATCCTCCGTATCTTCAGATGAAGACGCTGAGTCTTAACGAGAGACTAAGCAACCTGCCAAAGGTCATGTGGAGAGAAGGTGACAGGGCCTGATGGGATGTATGATGCCAAAGCACATGACCTTCTGTTACGCTCCCCTGCTCACTTCACCAGAGCTTATCAAGCACCTTCTGTGGATGTGGTCCTCACCTCCATCACAAAGAAATAAGGGTCTTTCCTCAGCATTATGTGAAGTAACTAAAGTGTGGCTGCCCCATATAAGCAATGCTAGATGGACTTGTACAAAGAACTCGTAGGTGCTAGGAGAGTTCAAAGTTCTGGGAAGACCAAACAAAAAGTGTGTGGGTTATGTGGGCTGTGTGGTGAGGTCACTTTCTTGGAGGAAGTTAGTCCTGGTTTGGGCCTTAGAGAGAAGGGAGAAGGTCCCACTTGTGAAAGATTGCGAAAAAGTAGGAACAGCACGAGCAAACACGTGGAGGGGAAGGTGGGAGGTGTAATGAGGCAGAGCCACGGGGAGGTTGAGAGTGTTAATACCCCTGAGATACAAAGGTGCCGAAAAGGTTGGCCTCTGGAGATGTTCCCCACAGCCACTCTAACTCCTGCAGCCCCAGCGTGGGGGGTCACTGATCCTACTGCCAGACCAGGGGGCAGTAGGTTCCTAGTATCTCAGGGAGAAAATCAGAATGTATTTTCCTCATAAACACAGTGGTTATAACTGATCAAAATAGTGCTGACAGTCCTGGAGTTCACGTGAAAATGGATTAATAGCTTATCTCGGGCTCAGCAGGCAAACGATCTGCCAGTTCAACGTTGCTCTAAATACTCGATGAACAAATGAATTTTAGGAATAGATCCCTTCATAATTTAGGAATTGCCCGTGGATAAATGAAGTGTTGGTTCTTACTGTGATTTTTAGGATTTTTATTGATGGACATACAAAAGAGGTTGAAAAGTGTGCTCTTAGCAACCAACATGTGTAAGGAAAATGAGAAGTTCACTGAATAGGTAGAAAGCAAGGAACTGCCATTCATTTTTTTCTTTAAAATTGTGAGCAATTTATCTTGTACCATTTCAAAGGCCTCCCAAAAAGAATGAGAAAGAGCGCTAACAGAGGCCCCACAGGGAGCAAAGGACTAATCTTTTTCTAGATAGTTTTTCATGCTTTATTTTTTCCCAAGAGCCTAGTGAGGTTGGATTATTACATATTAGATTATATTTTTATTTACTAATCTATTTTTATTCTCTGAGAGTCCATTTTATAAAATAGCAGACTGAGTCTTATAGGTGTATATAGACACACTAAAATTATCCTGAAAATGGTTCAGTTTCTGGCCAGCACTTCCCATAAATAGGGTGTGTATTTCAAAATTCCAAGATTATAACCTCATAAAATGAGAGCCGGCAGGTGGACTTAACCATCTACAGAAAGAAGCATAGATTTCACATTCCCTTTGGAATTTCTCTTCACGTGGGAAGGGGCCCTGGAGGTCACCGAGTGACCCTACCGTCCCTTCTTCGGGATGCCTGCCAGGGGTTGCTGGGCCTCCTCCTGAGGACACCTGTGACGCGAATTTTCCTCCTGGTTGAGGTGGGTGCTTCAGATGCTGAACATGTCTGCCTGGCGTGTGCTTCTTCCTGGGGGCCCGAGGTACACCAGACCTCACCTCACATCCGCCCCTGGCTTCTGGCTCAGCCTCTCCCCCTGCACAGTCATCCTTCAAAAGTTTGAGGAGACGTTGTCCCAGCTTTAGTCTGGAGAAGGGAAGGAAAAACCAAAAAGTACTAGTAAACCAGTTCCTTCAGTCCTTCCTCGTGTGATATGATTAATCGCTAGGCCCTCTTTTGGGGAAAAAGCAGTGTGGATAATTTGTAGAAATCAAAAGATATTTTAGATAAAACACAAGAATTGACCATTTTCTTATGGTGAATATTTTGCTTATGCTAAGAATCCTTTTCAAGCAAGCATTCTTTTAGGCTTTTTTAAGGCTTTAATTTGCTACTTTAAAATTGGGCGTTATTTGGCATAAAAATAGCATACTGGAGAGAACTATGTCTACGTTGCCCATTTACTATTCACACATTCATTGGTTGCCTGTTTTATGTCCACTGGGCACCGTGCAAGGCAGAGGAGGTACAAAGGGTGATGGGCACTCCAGTCTGTCCGCCAGCCCCCGCCCCCCCCCCCCCAGCCCTGTACCCACCTTCCTCTGGGCTGCAATTCCTCAACTTCAAGGACATCATCAGCATAAAGGTCAGAGACACTCAGACCTTAAACCGAAAGGAGTCAATCCCAAAGGGTCAACAATTCAGGCTCTAAGGCAGGCTGGGAGAAGTTGGAAAGAACATTCTAAAAAATACCAGATCCTGTTAGTGAGAAGAGATTTTGATAGCAAGGAGTTTAAAGGGGGCCATCGTGGAGGGCGAGAGCTGCCGTCATCCAAGATGTGCTTTCTTCAAGCAGTTTTACCTGCGATCAGCTCTGGTGGAGACTTCTGTGGGCCCCATAGACGACCACCTCCTCTGTGTGGGCCAGGAGAAAGCCCGGCCACGCCACAGGGAGCTCCCGCCTGCTCGTGACAGGGCTGAGGTTCTGGAGGAGGAAAGCAACTTCTTCTTTGGGGATTTGGAGCTTGCTCACGGACGCTTCTTCCAGTTCCTTCTGATCTAAGCCCCAGGGGCCCTGGTCATCACTTTCACAATCTCACCAACACCCTGAAGATTTTATAAAACATCAGACTACATCCTAAGGGTGTGCGTAGGGTAGATGCTCACTCCACCTCTGTCCATGGCATCACTTCTATTAATGGCCCCTCCATTCTCCTCTGACTCGCGCTGAGAATCAGGAAATTGGTTTTGAGTCGTCTTTTTTTCTGCATCCCCTGTATCCTAGCAGTCACAAATTCCGCCACTTATGACTTTGTAATATTTCTTAGATTTATCCCTTTCTCTCCTTCTTCCTCCCCCTTTCTCATCATTCTCTTTCATCATAGTTCAGCCCCTAATCATGGCACACCCAGAATACTCCAAAATAGTACGAATTGGTCTCTATTACCAGAATAACAATTCTAAATGTTATTTTCATTTTGTTGCCCTCCTGATAAAAAATTTCTAGTGACCTCTGAAACTACTGAAGCAGCTAATGCTGAAGGGCAGGAACTCTCCCACCAGCTCAATTGTGTGACATTGAACAATAACTAGATCTCTGTAGGACTCAACTTTTCTTACCTGTTACATGGGAATAATAAGAGGTAATAAATAAAAATAGTACCAGACTCAGTGGGTTATTGTGAAAATTAAATGAAGTATAATGCATGTAAAATGCTCAGCACAGTCCTGGGGGACACAGGAAGTACTCAATAAATGTCACCCCTTGTTATCAATAATGGCTATAGCCTAGTTGGTGGGAAAAGGAAGGAGAGAAATAGCAGTGCAGCTAGAGAGGCTAAGGGCAATGTTTACCTCAAGACTGGGGAAGTCTGTCAGGTTTGAAAGTCAAGCTGGAAAAATCAGAGGCAATGAGAGAATTGCATCTTGGAGGATAGAATTTAGAAGATAGGGCAGGTGGAAAGTCTTGGAAAGACTGTATTAGACTAGGAGGCAGAGGGAGGGATTTTTATTAACAACCATAAATATGTGAATCCGACATTTGTAGGTTTCTTTTATTCTCAGATCTTTAGAAGTTCTGCTCAAACTGGGTTAATCAAAGACATTCGCTGGAAATGGGTCACGGCAGCTGAGAGCCTTGGTGCTGGACTCAGACTGCCTGGGTATGGTGCTTGTTTTGCCAGTTTTACTAATGAAGGGAAATTGGGCAAGTTATTTGACTTCTCTGAGCCTTGGTTTTCTCATCAGTAAAACAGCCATAATAATAGAACCACATCATAGAATTGTTTTGAGGAATCATTGAGTTAATATATGCACAAGACGCCTGGCGCATGGGAAGAACTTAATTCGGTTGGCTGCTATAACTTATATATAATTATATTAATTATATTCAGAGATCTACAAACTCATTCAGCAGTGGTTCTCAAAGTGTGGTCCTGCACTCCTCAGGGCCCCAAGACCCTTTCAGGGGCTCCACGAGGTCAAAGCTGTTTTCTTAATGATACTGAGATGTTCTTGCCTTTTCACTCCCCTTATTATCTCATGAGTAGAGAGTGGTGTTTTCCAGGGGTTATGGTGTTTAAAATCACAACAGATGGAAATAATAGGAAAATCCAGCTTTTTTTCTATTAACCCAGTGAAAAGTTTAGCAAAAAATGTAAAATTATGCCATTTTCCTCACCAACAGTTTTTGTGATTTGGAAAATATGTTTTTTATAAATGTAAGTTATATTAACATTTAGTGGATTTATTGATACTTTACTTGAATTTATAAATATTTTTAAAATGTCTCACTTTTAATTTCCAATACTGTTAGTGTCACTAGATATAACCCATATCAACAAAAATTGCCTGGTCATTTTAAGAGCAAAAAGGGGTCTTAAGACCAGGAAGCTTGAGGCACTGTCATAGAGTATTGCTCAGATAAGGTCAAGAGTAGAGCTAAGCCTAACCTGCGAGAACAAAGTTTTCTCCCCTCTGCCTAAAGGTATGTGGCTGAATTGATATACAGAAATACTTGCTCTAGAGACATAGAACTCTGACCCTATTTCTTCGTTCCTAACCACACCATGCTTTTCTGGTCAAAGTTACTATCAGACGCTAGACTATTGGCTTTGCCCAAGACCACCGCAGGGAAGTCCATGGGCGACCTCCCTCCACTGAAAAACGATTTTTGATTGTTAACAGCTAATGCAATCCAAAAGCTCATCTCTACCGGCCTGGCTCATCTAAACAGTGTAATAATTTCTCATACATCTGTGGTAAAAGACAAAAATACTTTTGTTTTTAGTGACTAACCCACCTAACTTATAAACCCATATTATCTTTTGCAGAAAGACCGTGGAGGAACTTGTGAATACTGGTGTGACGGCTCTGAATGACCAGTCGAAGAATATGAGCTACTTGATAAGGGAAAAAGAACATGAACTGAATGTCTACTGTAGCATGGCTCAGAGGCAGAAGCAGGAGGAGGTGCAGGAAGTGCTTCAAGAAGCAGAGAAAATACATCAGGCCTCGCTCGGAACTGTGATGGATAAACTGGTCAACACTCAGGGGGAGCTGCTGTCCATAGCGAAGCAACTGGGAATCATGACAAACTGGAAAGATTTCCTGGAGGAGGAATTACAGGAAACGAGGGTGGCATTTCAAAAGTACATCAATTATACATTTCCTAAGCTTTCTCCAGGACAGGCAGATTTTATTCTGCCAGAAAGAAAGAAAACACCTTCCAATCTTATTGCCCCGGCGGACAAAGCAACTCTTGATTAGAAGTCTTCAACTGAAATTTCACTACAAAAGACATCATTCCAAAGACTAAATAAATTCACTCAAAAACCATTTATTGATCCCTGGTTGTGTGCAGGGTACTATTGGGCTGCGAGCATTTTGATGGAAAAGCAAAATATTCAAAAGCATATTCCAGGCTACAGTGAGTTCCAAGACTAATTGAGGAGAGGTAACAGAAAGCTGAAAACTGATTAGGAGGGAAAAACTTTCTTGGAAGAAGTCTAAACAAACTTTTGTACCTGGCTTTACTCACGTTTACATCAGACATGGAACTGTTTTAGTGTTTGTAGGAGCTGAAAACAAGCAAAGGGGTGTGTTCTTAGCTTGTTCCCATCGTGGAGAGGTGTACTAACTTCCAGTGTTATTTGGAGAACCTCAATAGCATTGTAGGAAAAAAAGCAATTTCCCCCAAATTCAATAAGATAAAATTTAACTTCTGGCAACCCTATATAAAATAATTCAAAAAGGATTCACTTTTATTTGCTAGTTGTGAAAGAAAAATATGTCTTTAGAGGTCAGACTCCCTGGCTCAGGGCTGAGGAGTCCCCTGTGTTTACACCCAAGCCCAGAAGTGCCTTGAACCCATGTCCTTTGGGTCAAAATGCAGAAATCTATTAGGTACCCCAATGCTTAGGAACAACACATATCCACATCTACTAAATGAAAATGGAAGAAAACTCAAGCCATAAAGACGTCTCCAAAAATCTATCCACTCTAATGTAACATCCTTAACTTATTAATAACCAACCTATATTGAAGGCTTTAAAATTAAAAAGTTGGTTTTCAGTAAATTAAAAAATGCTCTTCTTGAGCGAGCCTTAGGTGGATCTGTCTACATTACCCGGTCTGGGATTTCCTCATGGCCAGAGTGGCAATTTGTTGATGGTTGCATAACGGACCACACTGTCCTCAGCGTTCAGCTTCCTGACGCTGCAGGCCTCTTGCAATCCATGCCAACTGTTCGCCTCGGCGCTGGAAGTAATGGCATGTATAGACGCTGCTTTGTCACGTACATTCTTCTCACAACAATCTGTGGTGGGGCGGGGCAGGAGTTGTCATCCGGTTTTTACAGGTGATAAAATAAAAGTTGCTATGTACTAGGTATTTACACGTGTGAAGCACTTTAAAAACATTAATATTTAATCCTCACAACAACTTTTGAAAGTAATTATTATGACCCCCAATTTATAGGGAAGGAAACCAAGTCTCCAGGAGGTTCAATAACTCCCCACAGCACACAGCTGGTGACAGAGCCAGATTTCGAAGTACTACAAGACACAGGCAAATGGATCCACGAGAGAGACCTAAGGTTTTCCAGAATTGAGTAGGAAACAGCAGCAGCTAACACGGGAGTGCCGGCCTGTGCCGGGCACATGTACACAGTGGACTCATTCATTCTCACAGCAGTTTGTGAGGGGAAGAGCCATTCACACAGGCACAGACAGCTTAAGTCACTTTCTCCAAGTCATACAGCTAAAAGGGTCAGAGCCGGTTCAAATCCAGAAAGCATCAGTCTTCAGCCCATGCTTTAGTCATTATTTTGTTCAGCCTGAACGTAAGGTCTTGGTGCCTGGCTTATTGATTCTGCAAGTGTGTGTCTTCATGGGTTCTGTGATGAGGACTGGAAGAACATGGTCTGTCCTCCATGTCGTGTGTCATTTTTGTCTCTTCGAGAAGTAAAAGGAAGTTGTACCTAGGAATGCTAATCTGAGCACATACCATAGGGGAACAAAAGGAAACCATCTTCATGGCTGGCCCAGTGGTGTAGTGGTTAAGTTCATGCACTCTGCTTTGGTGGCCCAGGGTTTGCAGGCCCAGATCCTGGGCACCAACACTGCTCATCAAGCCATGCTGTGGTGGTGTCCCACATACAAGATAGAGGAAGATTGGCACAGATGTTAGTTCAGGGCCAATCTTCCTCACCAAAAAGAAATAATAATAATAAGGAAACTGCCTTCTGAAGGGGTTCATTTCATGGCCACAGTTAAGCGTGTCTCCTTTGGCATCAGTGATACGGGGAGTAACATGAAAACATAGCAGGCAGCTTATTTTTGGTTTGGAAAAAGGAATCCATCTTCTCAGTCTTCAACCAATTGGAAGATATTAAATTATCCATGTTGTCAGTATTTCAGTTCACATTCCAGCCCCGGCTTGCACCCCTATCCCAACCAATAGTTCCCTTAGGGTTAAGTAATTTGGGTACATCTGAGAAGGGAAGAGTTAGAAATCTTATTGCTATCCTGATCCCACCTTGACTCCCCAGGAGGGCCCACTGCCCACTGGAAGACTCCCCATCCATGCCCCCAAAGTGCTAATCACCCCTCATGTCACAGGGTGATGACAGGTTCCTATCTGCACAGGCTGACTGATCCCAGACCCCCATTTGCCACTTACCTTATAGCCTGGAGTCAGTACAAGCGTGGAGGAGGGTCTGCTTTCAGTTCTCTTGTTCTCACCCAGCTTTCTCTCTCCCAAGGCCAAACTGAAGAAACATCATCTTTGTTCTTACCTGAATCCTTCACCTTGATTTGATCGTGTCAGCCCACAGTTCTTCCTAGCTTGAATGTCTCCTAGGTAATATATCCCTGAGAATTAAAGTTCAAAGCGAATGGATAATTTGCCCTAAAGAGTGGAAAAAGCTGATAAGAGACTAAAAATGAGACCTCTCTTGAATTTCCAGTACCCCATTCTATGGGGCCTCCCAGCAGTCTCTTGTTTTCACAGCACTGATAAAGATGATCCTGATGGCTAAAAAAAGAAGCAATGGAAAATGTAGCAATAGCCGTTTATTGAGCATCTGCTACAGGTCAGATATTGCACTAGGTTCCTTAGTAAACCTTGTCTTCTTGAAATCTCACAGTAATCCTATAAGACACCTGCCATTGCCTGCATTTTGGAAATGAGGAAACTGAGACTCAGAGAAGTAAAGTCACTTGCTGAAGATCACAAAATTATTTGACTGAGAAGCCTGTGTGTTTTCCACAACTACAGCACATCAGCCAAAATGAGTGCCTATGGAAACATTGAGTGGGTGTCAAGGATGCACTACTTTCCAAATACATTGGAATTGTAGCGTGGCAATTCTGCAGAAGCCTAACTCTTCCAGTGGACGTTCATTCCCCAAACAAACCAATTTTTAACATGACTTGAGAACACTTAATAACTCTCCTGGTGCCATTTACTTTTAGTACAATACCTAAAGAAACCATTATAGACCGTAGATACTAAGCCCTATGCAAGTTATTAAAATTGTAAACATTTTGGAGAATTACTTTAAAGAGAACTTAAAGAGTGCATTTTTCTTAGTTGTCTTAGATGCTACCTATACACTGGGAGTGCATGCACTTCCCGTGGTTTCTGATGTTTAGAAAGCTGTTAATTTCTGGAGGCCATCTGGAAACTTAACTTGAGGACTCCAAGAAATTACTTCAGTTTAATTTTCTGGAAGACATTCTACCAAGAAAAGAACCTTGCTTTTAGAGAAAACAGACCTTTGGGATGGGAAACAGATTCATGGTACTCTGGGAGGGAGGGAGGGGCTCCCCACCCACAGAAAGCACAGGGGTCAGGCTATTCGGTACTCTATATTACAAAGTCACCCTGGGGTTTTCTTTCGCTGACTTTGATTCCATTTGACTTATTTAAAGCTTGCGTATTCTAGCTTTGAGGGCCTCATTTCCATTGAAACCATGCAGACACTATTTGGCAAAACTTAGGTTCATTTACAGATCAGAGGATTTTGACGTTCTGCTGCCTCTAATAAACTCTTCTTTCTGCTTGGCTGAGATCACTCAGAAAAGGAAAGAAGAAACCACTGCGACTTCTTGTCCAGTTTTCGTAAGCCAGGCAGTGTGTGTGCTTCACCTGCATTATTCAACTTCTGCCTCACAGCAGCCAGAAAAGGACATTCAGGCATTTCGAGGGTAGGTATTCTGCATGAGGTCACTCCATTTGAAAGATGCAGACGCCTTCAACTCATTGCTATCCGATTGCAAATTGTAGGATTGAAAATAAGTGGTTTTACTCTAGTTAGTTCCAAATATAAACACTTTAATATTGAGTTGAATGAAGTTAAAATTATCCCTTTATACACAATAACTTCACATTAGGTCTTAAAATTTTCAAGGATCCAAGTCTATCTGTCTGCCTTTCCTTATTTTTAACCCTATGTGACATTTCCTATTTCTCACAGCACTTTTTCCACCTTACCTGCTTTAGCTGTCTATTTCCTACTGGACTTTAAGACCATGATGGACTCTCTGCTAAGGACCCATAACAAACTCCAGGGCCAGGTAGTATCCTTGACCTATCACTCTATGCTGGACAAGTATTTCTCATCCCCTCGCTCCCAACTCAGTGTTCCCAAGGAGGGCTATTGGTGTCATTTGCCCGTTTGAAGGAATATCATTTAATTATGTTGTAGAATTATCTATAGAGTTGTAGATTTCATTTAGATATCTACATATCTCTAGAATGTCTACCATCTGTTCTAGAGCATCTACCTCTCTAGAAATCATAGAGATGTATAGGATATTAATTATTGATTTTGTTTATTCAACATGCATCAGGAAGCAACCTACTATGTATCAGGTGCTGTGTTAGATGCTTGGGGTCTTGGTAAGTGAAATAGGTGGTAGTCCTTACTCTTAGAGAAGACAGCTATGTGGATAGCAAGGTAGTGAGTACATGTGTCATAATACTGTCGAGGGCTGGAGAAGTAAGAATAATGGGCTTGCAGCTCCATTTCCCAATTCATGTTTTGCTGTCCTGAAGGGTGTCAACGTTTACCATCAGTAACCTCCTAGTCTAACTGATATTCTTGCATAGCGCTAAGTCTTGTCCACATTAGTGAAGGAGTGGCTTGATTCAAATTTTGTTTTCAGCAAAGTGGATTCTATAAAATCTCAAGGATAAATTTTCCTAGTTCTCACATGGTTTTGTTCTCCTCAAAGTTGTCACGTGGCCAAGAGCAGACAGTTATTTCTCCTATTGGTTCAGGTCAACAGATTCCTACCTGAAAAAATACTATCTCGGAGTTCTTTGGAATACAAGGAGAATTCCAGCCTCTTTGTGAAAGGCCTCAGGAAGATCCAAAAGAAAATCCTACAACTGCAGTCACCTAATTCCAGGGAACCCAAGAGGGTCATGGTCTGGCTTCATGCTCTCTGGTCTCACAGATACTCTCAGTGTACTCTGGCCAGGGAGCATCCCCAAAATGATGGGAGAGTTGTGGGAATAAAGCCCACTGCTCTGCTGCTGAGGGATTTAGGTGAGCTGCCCAGGGAGAATGCCGCATTTGGAGGGTATGTTCAAGTCACTCCTCATGTCTTGGGTCCAGGCCTTTTACCTGCCTCCGAAGGTGATCAACATAAGGAGAGTGACATCCTGAAAAGACTTCTTGACAAACAAGTAGTATCTGGTAACTCAGTTTACTTGAAGTGTGATCCGATCTTGACAATATGCACAATCTGTTATTAAGGAAATGCCTAGAAATATGACATATTTTGTTTTTCATTTTTAGTATCCTTTAATTATTTCCAAATAAGAAGTGAAAGAAATAAAGGAAGTGACTATTGAAATAATTAACTGAGAATAAAATACGCCCCTTTGTATTAATATGGCTCCTTGGATCAGTTAACAAAAAGCAGTCATTTGCATACCATCATGATGATTTTCACCATATCTAAGAACTCTTTCTGTATTATTTACTTAATAATTTATTTAAATAACTTTTTTGTTGTTGTTTGTTGTCGTTTTTGGTTTTTTTGAGGAAGATCAGCCCTGAGTTAACATCTGTCGCCAATCCTCCTTTTGGCCCTGAGCTAACATCCATGCCCGTCTTCCTCCACTTTGTGTGGGATGCCTGCCACAGCATGGCTTGACAAGCTGTGTGTAGCTCTGCACCCAGGATTCGAACCAGTGAACCCCGGGCCACTGAAGCCGAACCTGTGAACTTAACTGCTGCGCCACTGGGCTGGCCCCTAAATAACTTTTTAATTAAATAAACAACATGCATTGGGAAGAAAGAAAGATAGAAGGTATGAAGAATTATGGCCCCACAGAGAGTGACAGGGCAGAGTGGAAATGCTAAGGCCAGACAGAGAGAAGAGAGACTAGGCAGGTAATGCAGGTCCCAAAGGCTAAGAACAAGAGTGGGCAGGAATATGGTAGAGATCGGCAGGGAGTGAGATATTGGCAGAACTTCAGCAAAGTGAATTCCAGCCTGAGAAAGAAAGGTTGGGCTAGTTACAGAAGTACGAATGGACTTTGGAGGTTAGGTTGTTAGGAGGTTCTGAGATTGATTTGAAAGTACTAGGGTGACGCACTGAAGGTTGAGTGAGGTTGTGAGCAGCTGAGGAATGAATGTTTAGTGCTGGGAGAAGGATGAAAAGGAGATGTAGGTAGAAGTTGAGGAAATAGGAGGGCAGTGGAGGTATTAGACTGAGAACTGAGATAGTAGCCTGAGGTTGAGGTGAAGAAAGAGGGACTGAGGTTGGAGTGTGAGGGCTAGGAACTGGGGAGGAGAGAAAGTACCAGGAAGGTTAAGGAAGAAAGGCTGACAAAGGGCATAGAAGTGACTGCAAAGGGCTGGGTCAGGCTAAGGAGGAGCAGAAGCAAGAGAGTCAGCTGAACATTTTCCAAAATTTAAGGCAGACCTGGAGATGCAACCAGAAGTCCAGAAAGAATTAGCTTAGAGACAAAACAGGAAAAGGCTTCTTTTTTCAGTGATTTCAACACTGAAGGCAACAGCTAACATCGGAGCTGGAGAGTTTGAATGTAACAGGAACCCACAGAAATATCACCCGGTTGCTGTGGTTGTTGATCTTGGTCTTGACATTGTTTGAGAAGTAACAGACAAGCTGTTTCTAAATTTCAGGTGGAAAAATAAGCAGCAAGAATATTCACGGGAATTCTGATATTAAATACGATGATGGAGCACTAGCCTTCGCTATATGCCATTAGAACTGAAATAGTAGTCCTGGGACATGAATAGACACAAGAATCAGTGGCACAGAATAGAATTTAAGGATGAAATTTAAAGGTAGAGGGAAAACTTAGGGATGCTGTCCAAGATTACTGAATAATCGATTTTAAATCTCCTTAATGTCACTTATTCATTTAGCATATGGCACAGATGGCATTTTGAAGTAGTGAAAAAACAGATTGCATTCAATAAATGTTTTTGGGGCAACTGGGTAGTTATTGAGAGCAAAAATTATTGAATCCTGGGGCCGGCCCCATAGCCAAGTGGTTGAATTCTCGTGCTCCGCTTCCCTGGCTCAGATATTGGGTGCGGACATGGCACCACTCGTCAGGGCGTGCTGAGGCAGCGTCCCACATAGCACAGCCAGAGGGACCTACAACTAGAATATATAACTATATACTGGGGGGCTTTGGGGAGAAGAAAAAGAAAAAGAACAAAAAAAAAGAAGATTGGCAACAGATGTTAGCTCAGGTGCCAATCTTAAAAAAAAAATTCCTTTAAAAAAAAGAAATAAATTATTGAATCCTATCTCAGAATACATCACAATATATTCCAGATAGATCAAATGTTTAAGAGTAAACTGCAGAAGTATTTAAGAAGCCATTTGAGGGGCCGGCCCAGTGGCACAGAAGTTAAGTTCGCACGTTCCGCTTCGGCGGCCCAGGGTTCGGGTTCAGATCCCGGGTGCAGACACGGCGCTGCTTGGCAGGCATGCTGTGGTCGGCATCCCACATATAAAGTAGAGGAAGATGGGCACGGATGTTAGCTCAGGGCCAGTCTTCCTCAGCAGAAACAGGAGGATTGGCAGCAGATGTTAGCTCAGGGCTCATCTTCCTCAAAAAATAAAACAAAATAAAATAAAATAAGAAAAATAAAAGAGAAAAAACGAAGCCATTTGAGAATGTTTAAATAAATCAGATTGAGAAGGCCTTCCATGTTTGACACAAAACCCAGAAAAAAAAGTATTAATAAAAATGATGAATTCTACTTGAGAAAAAAAATTTTTTTAATTCCTCTAAGCCAAAAATCATAAGCAAGTTCAAAAGATAAACCAGAGAAAAATATTTGCATTTCCTATCACAAAGGGCTAATTGCTATACGAAGAACTCCTAGGAATCAATAAGAAATGGCTGAACCACTGTATAGAAAAATAGACCAAAAAAAAAAATAGAAAAATAAACTTCATTTAAACTCATAAAAAAACACTCTAACCACTCAAATTAAGAGGAATGCAAATTAAAACTACATTGAGAATTTTCATTTTCTACCTATCAGACTGTCAAAGATAATAGAATTATAGAACAGTGAGAGTGTGGAACACACACACTCTCCTACGTTGCCGGAGGGAGCATACATTAGCACAACTTCTATGGAATTCAATTTGACAATACTTAATCAAAATTAAAAAGGATACACACTTTGGCCCAGCAATTCCACTTCTAGGAGTTTACCCTACAGCTATTCTTACACATGCAAAATAACATAGGGACCAGATTGTCATTACAGAATTATTTGTGAAAACAAAAGACTAGAAACAATCTAAATAGAACTGGCTACGAAATTATGATACATCTTTCCAACAATGTAATTCCAATGAAATAATAAAGATCTATAAAAAAGAATGAGGAAAAAAATGTACGTGCTGATAGAAAATTTCTAAGATTTTCAAGATATATTTGTTGAATGAATGAATGTATCACTAAGTGAAAAAGTCAAAGTGCAAATGATGTGCATAGTATAATGTATTTAAACATTCACGGATTCAGCAAGCACCTTGAAGCATCTACTACATGTCGGCATCACAGCAGACCCTTGGGATATGTCCATTAGTAAAACAGACAAAGATCTCAACCGTAGCGGAGCTTACATTCTGTTAAGGAAGACAGCTAACAACACATGCAGACGTTATATAGCATATCAGAAAACTGGGAAGTTCTATGGGTAAAGGAAAAAGTAGAGCAGGGTCTGAGAGATCCAGGGGCTGCGAGTAGGGAAGAAGATGATGCGCACTTTACAAATAGCACGGGCAGGTCAGGCCTCATAAAGTGAGATCTGAACAACGACTTGAAGGAGGTGAGAGAGTTGGCTAAAAGAGCATCCGAGAGACGAGATTTCCAGGCAGAGGCAGGTGGGGTAAAGGCCCTCAGGCAGGAACGTGTCCACTGTAGCTGGGAACAGCAGAGGCCAGGGAGGCTGAGCACGGTGGGCTGGGAAGAAAAGCAGGGAGAAAGGTAAGGAAGATCACGGGAGGCAGATAAGGGCTGGGCGCTGTGAGGAGGCCGACTTCTATTCTGAGTGACTTACACTTGAAAAGGAGTCCTCCAGTGCTCTGTGGAGAACAGGCGAGGGGGACAAGTGTGGAAGTGGAGAGAGCCCTGGGAGGCATGGAGGCTGCAATCCTGAGAGATGCTGGTGGCTGTGACCTGGGGGCAGCAGAGGAGGTGGGGAGCCACCTTCAGATTCTGGAAACGTTTCCAAAGTCGTCAACAGGCTTTCCTGACAGATGGATGTGGAGTGTGAAAGAAAGAGAGGAGTCGGGGGTGAGTGAGCCGCCTGAAGGCCGGGGTGCCGTGGACGGAGTGGGAAAGCTGCAGGTGGGGAAGGATCAGGAATGCAGCTTCACATGCTGAATTTGAAATATTATTCAATGTCCAAGTGACTGTCTAATCAATGTCGTCTGTAGATGCTATTTAGGGCCATGGATAGGAATATGTTACTATTGGTATAAACAAAGAGAAAAAAAGGATATATATCCATTTGCTTGCAATATGTATAAAATAACTCTTTTCCAGACATAGACACAAAAACCTGGTCGTTTAGTTGCCTCTTTAGGAGAGAACTGAGTGGCTGAGGATCAAGTGTCGAGCCTTGGTTTCCATTGTATGTCAGTGTAAACTTTTTAATTTTGAACCATATGAATGTATTACACCTAAAAATTAATATAATGTTTAAAAAATAATAAAAATTACAAGCTGCATTATAAAACTGCTACATAACCGTACCTAAAAGTTTTTTCTCATTGTTAAAATTTTTTTAATACTGAGAAAAGGATCAATTAGTTTCATTGATTCCAAAGACATTTATTGAACATCTACCATACATAGGATACTGAAATAAAAAAAAAAATTGCAAGATCTGGTCTCTTCTTTAATACAATAATGTGTTAAGTTTGAATGTAAACCTAACTCTGTCTTGTGGAACTAATTAGTAGCAAAAGCTGCACCTCGTTAGGATTAGCGGCTGCTGATTTTGTATCGCATAGCTGCTGGGGTTTTTGAACACAGCAGAGTAAGTAGGTGTTATATGGCTATTCTGACTCTTAGAAAAGACTCAGAATTATTGTATGATCCAAAACAAAATTAAATGAAAATAAGAGTTGATCATATGTAGAAAAGAAAAATAATACTCTACTTCTTTTAAGTTTTGCTTGATGCTTTCTGATGTCTGTGTGTGTTTGTTTTGGATTAACATAGAAAAGTACAGAGAATCATATAGGAAACACCTATATAGCCCACTACCCAGAATCAACAAATGTCAATGTTTGGTCATTGTCTTAATCAGCTCAAGGTGCTGCAATAAATTGCCACACACTGGGTGGCTTAAACCAAAAACATTTATTTCTCACAGTTCTGGAGGCTGGGAAGTCCAGGATCAAGGTACCAGCAGACCCCGTGTCTGGTGAGAGCCTTGTCCTGGCGTGTAGGCCGCCGTCTTCTCAGCGTATCCTCACGTGGCGGAGAGGAGGCAAGCCCTCAGGGCTCTTCTTATAAGAGGCTCCATGGTGACGACCTAATTACCTTCCAAAGGCCCCAAATACTACAAATAAAATTTGGGTCTTCTTTCAGTATCATTTCCTTCCTTCCTTCCTTAGAGAGAACCGCTCTCCTAAATGTGTGTGTATCCTTCCAGTCCTTGCTTTACTACACATTTGTATTCATAAATAAGATATAAACTTTAAATCGATGCTATCATCATATATACATTATTCTGCAGCTTGTCTGTTGTCACCTAACATTACGTTTTTGAGGTCTATACATGTTGATGCATGTCACAGTTTCATCTAGAGAGAAGTGAAATCATAGCAATTTTTATTGTTATTTTTCATAAGAAAATATTATGTGAATAGGAATTGGATTATTTTCTAAATCCCCTAAAACATTAAGACTATATTCCCAGATTGTGCCAAGTTGCCCCAGGGCACTGCAGCAAGCCCACAGCGGTAAAGCAGGGTATCTTCAAGTTCCAAGGGAAACAGTGACATTTGTCAGATCCCACACAAAGTACTACTACGTGGTTCAGACCTATTAGCAACCTGATTTGGCCTAGGTCCTGAGGAGTTGGGCACTTCCTTTGGCCGAGGTCCATGAAAAAATTATTGAGGCACTAAAGTTGGCAGGAACGGAGAAAGTTTGAGAATCTCTGCATTAAGATAAGGAAGCCACGAAGCTGTGTTCTCCATCAGGCCCACTACCTGGGGTGCAACTGCGGGAATCACAGGCTGCGTGTCTCGGAGAAACCGTGCAGCGGTGCAAAGCGAAATCTCCTTCACTGATAAAAACGGTGAGTGACGATACGGAACACCCAGCAGGGATAGGTTAGCGTTTTAAAGCCCTGGCAAACTGCCTAAGGTGAGCTTCTAAATTGTTTCAAATACATGGTTTTCACCAAAAATGCTCCTCAGACCATGATGAAACTTGAACGTGCACGTAGCTATTTACTCATACCAGAGCAGGGCGAGCGTCGAGAGAGGGTCAAGGAGGGCCACGAGCTACAAATGAAGAGGAGATGGTTTTTAATGAATAACAAATCAATCAGCTTTTGCTCACAAGCCGTGTTTCTGACGACTGAACCGTGGTTCGTTCCTTTCGAGAGACCAGGAAATCGGCTGGAGGAATATTGTTGAATACTTACCCCATTTCATCTCAAAGGACAGCATCAGGGCCCCTGTTGTAGGAATGCTTGCGTTCATGCTTATATGTCACCAGGGGTGTCTCAGGGACACTCTGAGGTTTTCTGCTGAGGGAGAAGGCCATTGAGAAGACAGGACCAGTGACAGTCACATTCTCCTCCATCATGGACACATCTGCACGTGATTCCCTCCGTAATCCCAGGGCCGAGGCCACAGCTTGTTCCGCCACCACATACATTTATTTCTACTTAAATATAAAGAGTCTTATAAGAGAAAAAAAGGATTGTCTATTTATAAAAGGTTATAAGGGTAGGTTATGAAAATCTTTAAAAGGAAACATGAAGAAGCCTGTGCTTGGGAGGAAATCGCTGAACTTGAAAAGGGAAAAAGCAGTAGCTTTTAGAGGAGATGCCTTTTGATTTTAGCAAGTTAATTTCTTACGTTGCTAAGAAATCTGAGCTGAAAATATACCTCTTTTTCTTCCTGAGTAAGTGATATCCATCTCCCACAGGACCATCTGTGGTCACTATGATGTCACCCTGGCAGAAACTTGAGGACATGAATGGATCAGATGTCTTGAGTCTTAATAAAGCACCAATAACATTTTAAGATAAAAGATTATATAACCTATGACACTTTTTTGGTAGAGAGGGGCGATTCCAAAAAATATTATCAACCATATTCTCTTTCAACTATAAATGGATTCAAACGTAATTTTTTTCCGGGATGTTAAGGTCATATTTTTTGACCCTTTGCAGACAAATAAATAATTTGGAGTGTTTTCTGGATTACAGGAATTTAAAAATAAGGCCCACCTTGAGGTCATGTAATAGTTTTGCAGACCCTAAAGCCGTCCTAAACGTCAGCATTGGATTCACAGTTGTTCTTGTAGGTCCTACGTGATTGCACTGCTTGACTAAGTGGCCATGGAGGGGTTTTTCATTTTTCCCAGACCGTGATTTTAATTAGAGAAACACTAGCAGTGGCACATTGGACATCATGTCATAAATGCTAAGGTAAAATCTGGTACCAAGTAAGGTAGGTGGTTTGACTCCTAAGTGGAATGAAAATTTAGTTGAAAACTTGAAAATTGAATTTTTTCAGATCCTAATCTGAAATTTAGGGAATTTAGGCTGGAGATGGTAGGTTCGGTCATTCACTAAGTATTCATGGAAAACCTATTGTGTGCAGTCATTGTGCTAAATTCATGGGGACTTCAGAGATGTATCAGACAGTAGTGGGAGATGATGGGCTCATAAACAATAATAATAACAACACAATGCCAAATCTGGGGAGTGCCCCATGACACCCACTAACAAAGGAGTGTAGGAGTTCAGGGAACAGTAAGAGCTAGTTTTGATCTGGGTCTTGAAAGACCAATTCAATCTCAATCGGCAGATTTGGTGAGAAGAAGGTAGGGTAATTAAGCAGGTGGAGATTTACGAGGAAAGGCACACTGAGGAAACTGTAACCTAGCATGATACGTAAATGGAAGTCGTGAGAGATAAGGCTGGAAAGAGAGGTCAGGACTAACCACAGAGGCTCTCCAACACTGTGCTAGGGAATTAGGAACTTATTTGCTAGGCAACAACATGATCATGAACACCTTCAAAATGAATCAGAGAAAGATGTCCACAGTAAAGCAGAAAATAAAGAGCTAAATCAACCGAGTCATACTTCACATTTGTGATGCAGGAAGCTCTTTTGTTCAGTCAAGAGACACTTTCCTATTAAGAAAAAATATATAGGGTGAAAGCTTTTTGCTATCATCCATGTTTGTAATTTGGAATACTGTTTTCTAATGGAGTTTTGAGAGGACCTAAGGATCAACAAAATAACGCATGTGAAAGAGCTTTGCAAACACTAAAGTCCTAGTTGTTTAATTCTTTCTTGTCAAGTAACATAAAACAACAATTTACATGAGTGGAAGAATAAAATAACATTACGGACATGGAATAGGAGTATATTATCATATAAAAACTAACAATAAATAACATTCTCCAGGACAAGTGAGGGAGAAGGAGAGACTGGATGGAGTGGGGGAAGGGAGATGGAAGAAAGAGAGGGAAGACAGGAGGAGAAAGGAAGATGGTGAAGAAAGGAAGGCAGATTGATGGCGGTAGAGAGGGTCCATAGGAGAGACACACAGGGAGGTGACGCTTAGGCACACAACTGACAGGAAGCTTCAGAAGATCCCTCATGCATTCACTTCTCTCTGCTGACAACTTCCTCTCTTTTTCCATCACCGGCACCCTCTCCAAACTTCTGAGCTGGGTACTTCTTGCTCCTCAAATCAAGGAATGAAGAGAACTTAATGGTCATATTTAGGTCATGGTTCACGTGATGACAGACTCTTAATGGCCTATGAACAGATAGCAATCTTAGGAATTGCCTGCTTTTGCAAAAGATTTCATAGATGTATAATTTTACTGCCAAGACATTTCACTTTTCAAAGTGCCTTCATATCTGTTGTCTCCTTTGAGCTTCCAGTTATATATGATAAGCATTCTTAACCTCATTTTACAGATTAGAAGAGGGAAAATGGTTGTAGGGTCTTCCTAAGTGATATCTACCTCCCAAAAGACCATCTGTGGCCCTTATGATGTCACCTTGGTAGAAACATGAGGACATGAGTGGATCAGATGTCTAGGGAGTGAGTGGAAATTATCTAAAATCTTGATAAAACACCAATAACATTTTAAAATCAATGATTATATAACCTATTCCTGTTTTTTCTTTAGGAGGAGTAGTTTATTATAGTGAAAAGGGTACTAGTCTAAATCAGAAGATCTGAGCTTTAATAGTAACAATGATATAGTTAACTAATAAAAATATCTATGTTTAGTAAGTGCTTATGCCAGACACTATGCCCAACCCCCTCCATCCCTTATTTCCCTGCACCTCCCCCACAACTGTATGAGGTCAACATTATTTTTCGATAAGTGATGTAACTAAGGTTTAGAGAGCTAAGTAACTTGACCAAGTATTGTAATTCAGGCTCTGTATCATTCACATTATTAATAACATCTTTGGGCCTCATATTCCTTCATCTGTAAAATAAGGCCACTGAGATGATTTGAAAAAGAATGAAGATATAGTTTATGCATCACAGTAAGAGAGTCTGTTGCACTATGTCAGGGCTTGCTAAACTTTTGTAAAGGACTAGATATGAAATATTTTAGGCTTTGCAGGCCATACCATCTCTGTTGCAACTAATCCATTCTGCCATTACAGAGCTAAAGCAACCTGAGACAATGTGTAGGATGAGCGTAGCTGTGTTCCAATCACACTTTATCATGGACACTAAAATTTGAATTTCATATCGTTTTCACATGTCACAAAATATTATTGTTCTTTGTTTTTTCTCCAACTATTTAAAAATAGAAAAATCATTCTCAGCTTGCAAGCCATACAAAAACAGGCAGGGGATGGACTTAGCCTGCGGGCTGTAATTTGCAGACCTTTACCTTACGTGAAGGTATCACAGATATCTATGTCTACAGAAGGTTTTCCTAGAAAACAGTTGCATCCATAAAATAGACATGATTGATGATATTATTTCTAAATGATCAGGAAGGAAATGCATTTCAAGTAGAAGAAATTGTTGCATCTATTCTCATCAATAACCACTGACTCTGCAATGCCTTATACTTTTGGTGTGTGCCGTGTTCGAAGGAATTGCTGGAACACATGAGAATCCATATATCCTGGGACTAGATGGGACAGATTCAACAGAGGCAAAGACCAAACTGATCCCAAAGGCAAGCCCCAAAGAAGAACTTCTACGTAAAGCATTGTTGCCAGATTGAGAAATAGTAGGTTTTAAAAAAGAAAAGCATTAAACAGGCATTTAGTAAAAATAATGAATAGCTTTTTGAACATCCACGACATGGGTCTGGTTCTCCTCAAGGTAGTCAGGCTCCTGGTAGCAGTGGACAAACAGGTTCGGAGAGGGCATCAGTAGAAGTGATGACGAATGTGTTGTCTTCGATTTTGTCTCCATATGCAGCCTTCTTGATGATGTCCCCTCATTAGCACCTCAAATTATAATATTTGGAAGCAGAAATGTACATCACCACCCTCTGGTCCGCGCTCATGGGCACATGTGCACGTGCATTTGGTGTTGTCAGGATGTGCTCCTGGCCAGAGTCCATTCATCTTGTTGGCTTCTCTAATCTCACAGGCATCCTGGTGTGCGAATTCCTTTTGTCTCTTGATACCCCGGCCAAGTAATGGCCACCTGCTACCATACATGTACATATCTCACACGGACAGTCCTGTTGAGGCATAGGAAGAGGACTCATTCCTGGAGGGAGGGGCTGCAGGGGAGGCATCCCCCCAAGAGGTCACTCATCTCCGACGTCCATCATCTGTGGCAGAGGCAGGCCCTCCTGCGGGAAACAGGAATTCTGAATTCTGTCTCACCCCATAGGAAAGTCCCACCTCCTCCCCGACCCAGCCTCCAAGGGCCCGACTTTGAAGAGGAAAGGTGCCAGATGAGTGCTCTTGTGTGGCAAACACAAGAATGGAGCCTCAGCAGGAAGGAAGGTCAAGAGTCTCCGAGTTGTTCAAGCCTTGGAGAGAGGACCACATCTTGTAACCAGATTACGGTGCTCTCTGATATGCTCCTTCTTTATTTGTTTCATTCCCCCAACTTCGGTAAATTCTGTTTAAATGTTTCAGCCTTGCTTCAGGATTGTCATGGGTTTTAAAAGCAAGTAAAAGCTGAGGAGTTAAAAGGGGACCAGCGCCCCTCTGAGGCCGGCTCAGTGCTGGCAGCAGTAACCAGTGAGATCCCCAAGGGCCTACGCAGTGCTTCTGTGGAGACTCGGCCTCCGGCACCACTCTTTTTTGTTTTGTTTTGTTTTTGTTTTTTTTAAAGATTGGCACCTGAGCTAACAACTGTTGCCAATCTTCTTTATTTTTTTTCTGTTTTTTTCTCCCCAAATTCCCCCAGTACATAGTTGTATATTTTAGTTGTGGGTCCTTCTAGTTGTGGCATATGGGATGCCGCCTCAGCATGGCCTGACAAGTGGTGCCATGTCTGCGCCCAGGATCCAAACCCTGGGTGGCCGAAGGGGAGCACGTGAACTCAACCACTCGGCCACGGGGCCGGCCCCTCTGGCACCACTCTTGCGCCATCAGGAGTTGGTGTTCTGTGGCGAAGGCCATCTTCATCACTGTATGTTCTCCACAATTTCAAATCCCTTCGCAGATAATCATTCTTGCCCAGTAGGTGTGAGCTGATAGCATACAGGTGAGGCATAGGCTGGAGTCTGTGTGACTTCAGGCAAGTTACTTCATTTCTCTGTACTTCAGTTTCCTTATTTATAAAATATGCATAATAGAATCTCTCTGAAATGACTATTAAAATGATTAAATACGTTAACATATAAAGATACTTAGCACCGGGCCAGGCTCATAGTGCATCCTCAGTACAAGTTCCCTATTATTACTACAGTCTATCGTCAGACTTGTTTTTTATCAGCCTGAATAATGGGACAAAATGACCCTCTCCCCTGGGTCTTCTCACTTCCTGGAAAATTAGTAAACTGTAGTAAAACTGGACAACAGCCTCGAAGATCCTAGCACTAGGCTGAGCATTGTGAGAACTCCAAAATGCTCTGACAACGTATTTCTTGTCTCCTGGATGCTTGCAAATGAGTTGGAAAGGCCGATGCATGGATTTAATCTTTGCTCTACTGCTTAAAAGCCTTGATGACTTTGGGCAGGTTCTTTTAAACCTCTCTAGGCCTCAGTTCCCTCTTTTGCAAAATGAAGATTATAACAGTAACCTCATAGGGCTAATATGAGAACTAAATAAGGTAATGAAAGTACAGTGCTTCCAACAGTGCTGGCGTACGGTGAGCGCCAGCTCTTAGCATACATCACCATGGAGCAGTGCACGTATGACGAAGCGTCAGCAAGTGTGGTGCCTCAGGGACAGAGCGCAGGGCCAAGCAGGGAGGCCGCTGCGGCTGGACAGGGACAGAGTCTTCATGGAGGAAAGGCTTGAGCTGAGGTTGCAGGTTAGGTAGGATTGGGACGGGCAAACACAAGTTCCAGAAGGAATGGTATTACCAAAAACACTAAGAAGGAAATTGGCAGGGATATTTGTTATTACAGAGCGCCCTATTAATTCCAGCATGCCAGAACCCTCTTTGAGAATTGCAATGGGTAATAAATGGATATAAGAGCTTAATGAACGTTTTCTGACTAGCAAAGAAACAGAGTATTGTGAGGTACTTCTCCTTAAAAGCTACTTTATGTCAGCTTCTTGAATTCTGTAAAATTCTTGGTCTAGATTGTTGGAGCTAAGCTTACGCGGTTATGTAGTCCGGGGGAAAAATGGACGAATTTGTAGCTGTAGGATCCTATTTTGACAGCAGGTGGCTCCCTTACATATATGTAAGAAAAATGGCGCTGGGGTCTGCATAGGAATCATTTACGTCCTTTGAGTAGTTGTCACATAGTGTATATCATTGAGGCTGAATTTGGAAGCAATTCTTTGCATTGATTTTTGTATGAAAGATAACATAAATTCAGAAAGAGGGGATTTCTTCCTTCTTAGGAGCTATACTTACCTCTGAGGATAACAGTCCGATTATTGTTCTTTCTGGGAGTGCAAGTCAGACACTTGGCAGTGCATGTTCCCACCGATGCTCTCAGAGACTGCCATTCAGCTTTAACAGTAGCTCACTCGTACATGCTGTAGACCGCACAAATTTGGACTTCTAACCATTCCAACATTAAAGTACAATTTTAGTAACAGCGCTGATTAAGAGTAACTCACCAGGAACATTTCATTTCACTGTTCCTTGATACTTAGACCCCATAGAACTCAGCTTCATCTCACTCAGTACCAGAAGTAGTAGTGCTAGTCTCTCTTTCCACCAACGGACCTCCTGACATCCTCAATTGGTGAACTCAGCTCCAGCCTGGTCCGCTTGGCCCATTGTCCCACACCATTTCTACACATCAATGTGAGCTTTGCTAGATTCCTCCATTCTGGGGTACTGCTGGAGAAATGGAGCAAATCTGGGCCATTGCAGATTTCCGGATTTTTAAATTTTTCCTTTTTCTCCCCAAAGCTCCCCAGTACATAGTTACGTATTTTTAGTTGTGGGTCCTTCTAGTTGTGGCATGTGGGACGCCACCTCAGCATAGCCTCATGAGCAGTGCCATGTCTGCGCCCAGGATTTGAACCTGTGAAACCCTGGGCCACCGAAGCGGAGCACGTGAACTTAACCACTCGGCCACGGGGCCGGCCCCCCATTGCAGATTTAAAATAACAGGAATCCTTGGGGCCAGCCTGGTGACACAGTGGTTAAGTTCACACCTTCTGCACTGGGGGCCTGGGATTCGCTGCTTCTGCTCCTGGTTGCAGACCTACGCACCACTTGCCAAGCCATGCTGTGTCAGGCGTCCCACATTTAAAGTAGAGGAAGATGGGCATGGATGTTAGATCAGGGCCAGTCTTCCTCAGCAAAAAGAGGAGGATTGGCAGTAGATGTTAGCTCAGGGCTAATCTTCCTCAAAAAAAAAAAAAAAATTTAAAATAACAGGAATCCAGGGCTGGCAGGTTACTTAGGGCTCCTCTGGTTCAAGCTCCTCCTTTTATGGCTTTCTAAAATGAGGAAACCAGAAAGGTTACCTGGTCTATCAATTCCACCTTTGCCTCTGCAGGCCAGTCTTACTCTCCCTTCCCTACATCCCTTATGGATTGTCCGACTTGCTCCATTGGCCACACCTAGAATATTCTATATAGGACAAGCTAGGGCAACAACATACCGGAAGGAGCAGAGGACTCCTCTAGAAGCTGCATTCACATAGTACACTGCTCTTTCTACTTTGATGTATTTATTGGGGAAGTAAGAGGAATCTAAAGCACTTGTCCCCAAGCCACCCCTTGGTGTCACCACTGTGCTGTGCTCCTTGGCCCTCTCCCCAACGTGATGATTGAGAAGTTTGTTTCAATAAGAAGATGGAGAATACAAGGCCAGAGTGTTGTTGAAATGTGTCTCCCCACCACAGCACACCCTGTTCTCACTTTCTCAATCTTTTCAATCATTTGTAGCCTTTACTGAACCATAAAACCTTTTGAAGATGCTGTGAAATCATGATCCCTCCCTCTAGAAAGAAATGCCCAGGTTCACAGAAGTTTGAATACAGTGTCAGGTCCACACAGCCTTGGAAGCTCCTCTATGCACCTCTGATCAAAAATCTGTCTTAGAGAAAGAGATACTTTTCCTTAAAAAAAAAGAAAGAAAAAAAAGAGAAACCCTAACTACCCTACCTGCTATATTACATTTATTCTGTCATTGTGAGATTTTTTTCTTACGATAACCCCTGGTACTTCTTGAGTACTTCCCTTGTTCCAGGCTTCTCTCCTAAGGGCTTTCTGTACAATAAGTGGTTTAATCATCACTAGGCCCACGTGGTTGGTAGGTACTCTTGTACAGATTAGAAAAGTGAGACCCATGAAGTTTCAGTAACTTTCCCAAGACTGCCCATCAGTCAGGCTGTTTATGTCCAAAGCCCAGAGGCTTTATCACTCCACTCTATTTTATGTTTCTTTTCTAGCATATTTGACTTGTAAGTTTAGATGAACAGATATTATCTGAAAGGTTGTATATTAATTTCCTGGGGCTGCTGTAACAAATTAACACGAACTAGGTGGGTTAAAAGAGCAGAAATTTATTCTCTTACAGCTTCTGGAGGTCAGAAGTCTGCAATAAAGCTATGGACAGGGTCATGCTTTCTCTGGAAGCCCTAAGGGGAAATCTGTTCCTTGTCTCTTCCAGCTTCTGGAGACTGTTGGCATTTTTGGCTTGTAGCTCCATCTCTCTCTGCTCCATCTTCACATTGCCTTCTCCTATGTGTGTCTGTGTTATCTCCCTTATCAGGACACTTGCAATGGCATTTAGGGCCCACCTGGATAATCCAAGGTAATCTCCTGATGTCAAGATTCTTAACTTAATTACATCTGCAAAGACACTTTTTCCAAATAAAGACACTGACTGTTTCAGAGATAAAAAGACAGGACTGGATGATAATATATCTAGACAGTTTTTAACTGGATGAATGACAACACCTCAAAAACACTGAGAAAGGTTTCCAGAGCAGTGTTTCTGAACTGTGGCTGCACACTATAACCACCTGGGCATCTTGGAAAAATTCAAATGCCTGGGACCTATACCAGATCAATTGATTCAGAATGTCTGGGAGACGGGGTTGAGCATCAGTATTTTTGCAATGGTCCCCAAATCAACAAAAGATACGTGAGACATCTACACAGAAAACTATAAAACATTATTGAGGAAAATTAAAGAACTAAATAAATGGAGAGATAAACCGTGTTCATAGATTAGAAGACTCAACATTATAAAGATGTTAAAAATTAATCTATAGATTTAAATTCTATAGCCACCAATAAAAATCTAGCAAGTATTTTCAAGGAAATTAACAAGATGATTTTATATGGAAAGGCAAAGGGCCAAAAATAACTGATACAATCTTAAAGGAGAACAAAGTTAGAATAATTTGCTCTTATGAAGATTTATCACAAAGCTACAATAATTAATACACTATGGTATTGATGCAAAGTATGGTCTAAAAGAATAGAATACATTATCTAAACAGGCCAATGTACCACACATTTATGAATACTTGATATTTGACAAAGGAGACACTGCAATGTGATGGGGGGAAGAATGCTCTTTTTAATGAATGGTGCTGGACCAACTGGATATCGGTATGGGGAAAAAAATGAATGAATATTGACTTCTACTTCACATCAAACACCAAAATCAATTCCCAGTGTATTATAGGTCTAAATGTGAAAGGCAAAACAATAAAGCTTCTAGAAGGCGATTCAGAATATCTTCGTGACTTTGGGGTTAGGCAAAGTTTTCTTAAACAGGACATAAAATGTACTAAACATAAAGTAAAAGATTAATAAGTTAGACTTCATTAAATTTAAATGTTTTAAAATTTACTATTACACCTGCTACCAACTTCTTATGACTGGATTTCTCAGTTCATATTCTGTTCTTGCTCTCCAAATTGCTCATTCTCCGCTGCTTTCTCTATCTCTTTCAGACCTTGTTCTTATCACATTTCCTACCTTTGATTAAAACAAATAGTCTCTTCTCATAACTTATTCTTCATGTGCTTCTTGTCTGAGCAATTTCATTAATGTTAAAGAGTTCTACCTTCTGATTTTGAGCCAAATAACTTTATTTTTACCACATTAAAAATGCGGATTTACTACTTGTGATAAGGAAATTGTGGTCTACTCATACAATGAAATACTAGTCAGCAATAAATGGGAATGAACTATTGATATACACAACAACATGGATGAATCTCAAAATAATTATGTTGTCTGAAAGAAGCTACACCAAAAAATACATATTGTGTGATTCCACTTATATAAAGTTCTAGAAAATGCAAATAATCTATTGAGACAGAAAGCAAATCAGTGGTTGCCTGATCTGCTTGGATGGGAGTGTAAGGGAGGAATGGAAGGGAGAGAATGCACTGGACAGGCGGGAACTTGCGGGGTGGCGGCGCTGATGATATGTTGATATGTTCATTATCTTGATTGTGGTTATGCCTTCATGGGTGGATACATGTCAAAATTTATCAAACTATCCACCTTAAACATGTGCAGTTTATTGTATTAGAAGTCTTCAGCACTTCTAATAATGGTAAAAAAAATGTATAAGTATCAATAAATTATGACAATGCTTTTGGTACTTCAAGTCATTTTTATTACCAAGTTGTCAACATAGCTAATCTATTTTTTAAAGCGTCTAACACACAAAATTATCATTGTCCATGAGAATTAAAGACAGAGGGGCCAGCCCCATGGCCAAGTGGTTAAGTTCGTGTTCTCTGCTCTGGTGGCCCGGAGTTTCGCCCGTTCAGATCCTGGGTGTGGACATGGCACCGCTCATCAGGCCATGCTGAGGTGGCATCCCACATAGCACAACCAGAGGCACTCACAACTAGGATATACAACTATGTACTGGAGGGCTTTGGGGAGAAGAAGGAAAAAAAGAGGATTGGCAACAGATGTTAGCTCAGGTGCCAATCTTTAAAAAAAAAATCAAAGACAGAATTTTATATAATGCTGAAAAGATGGAGAAGTGCTTGCTAGAGATGGTATTTCTTTCATATTAATTACTTTTTCAAAGTTTGTGCCTCTGGACCACCTGAGCTAGAATAACCTGGGATGCTTGTTAAAATGCAAATTCCTGTCCAGAAATAGCAGGGAACTTTCTTAACCCAAAAATGGTATTTATTTTCAGCAAACATTGCACTTAATGGGATAATATAAGTATTTCTTTGAAAATAATGGAGCTCAGTATTACCATTACTACTATTCAACATCAAACTGGAAGTCCAAATTAGAATAGTAAAAGATGGAAAAGACACGAAAAGTAAATGGAGAGACTGACACTTCCTTCACTTCAAGACTGACTACAAAGCTACAGTAATCAAGACAGTGTGGTGTCGGCCTAAGAACCGACACGTGGATCAATTGAATAGAATAGAGAGCCCGGAAATAGACCCACACAAATATAGTCAACTAATCTTTGACAAAGTAGCAAAGGGAATTCAAAAGAGAAAGGATAATCTTTTCAACAAATGGTGCTGGAACAACTGGACATCCAGAACAGAAAAAAGAAAATCTATTCACAGACCTCACTCGCTTCACAAAAATTAACTCAAAATAGGTCATAGACCTAAATGTAAAATGCAAACATATAAGACCCTTAGAAGATAACATATGAAAAAATCTAAGCGCCCTTGAATTTGGCAATGACTTTTTAAATAAAACACCAAAAGCACAATCCATGAAAGAAAAAATTGATAAGTTGGACTTAACTAAAATTAAAAACTCTGTTCTATGAAAGAACTGGCTAAAAGAATGAAAAGACAAGAGGCCAGCCCTGTGGTGCAGCGGTTAAGTTCA
This sequence comes from Equus przewalskii, assembly GCF_037783145.1. NCBI lineage: Eukaryota > Metazoa > Chordata > Mammalia > Perissodactyla > Equidae > Equus > Equus przewalskii. Next base: position 39,786,251 of record NC_091839.1, read on the forward strand.
TGTGTTCCACTTCTTGGCCCCAGGGTTCACCAGTTCTGATCCCGGGCACAGACATGGCACTGCTTAGCAAGCCATGCTGTGGTAGGCATCCCATGTATAAAGCAGATGAAGATGGGCATGGATGTGAGCTCAGGGCCAGTCTTCCCCAGCAAAAAGAGGAGGATTGGCAGTAGTTAGCTCAGGGCTAATCTTCCTCAAAAAAAATAAATAAATAATCTTTTTAAAAATAAGAAAATAAAGCGTATTAATTAAAAAGAAAATGGATGAGAAAGAGAGAAGTCAAACAGTCATTGTTGGCATGTGATATCATTGTATACTTAGAAAACCAGGAAAACCACGATCAATTATTAGTAGAATTAGTAAGAGACTTTAGCAAGTTTGCTGGGTACAAAAATCAATGTGTTTTTGCATACTGGCCACAAAGAATCAGAATATAACAAAAGATGTTCAAGCCTTCTACAAATAAAATTATAAAATTTTATTGAAAGACAATAAAGAAGTCCAAGATGTATGAAACATATTATGTTCAGTGAGAGGAAAATTTGAAGGATAAAAAGATTTAAACATGCCAGTGTTCCCCATATTGATCCATAGATTCAAAACAATTTTAGCAGCTATCCCAACAGGTTGTTTTCTGCGGCATGAAAAGATGATCCCAAAATTCATATGGAAGAGCAAAGTGCCAAGAATGGAAGGAGGAGGAGACCAAGGGAGACCCAGGGCAGAGGGGAATCAGAAAGGGGATTACAAGTCTTGAAGCAGCAAGGTGGGAAGTCTCTGGTCCGAGTTCTGAAGGGCGATGTTATGGACTGAATGTATGTGTCTCCCCAAAATTCATAGGTTGATGGTATTAGAAGGTAGAGCCTTTGGAAGGTAATTAGGTTTAGGTGAGGTCATGAGAGTCGAGCTCCCATGATGGAATTAGTGCCCTTATAATTAGAGACACCGGAGAGCTCTCTACTACCTGCTCATTCCCAACTCCCCACCCCACCCCCTATGTGAGGGCACAGAGAGAACGTGGCTGTCTGTAAACCAGGAAGAGAGCTCTCACCAGAACCTGACCATGCCAACAGCAGGGTCTTGGACTTCCAGCCTCTAGAACGGTGAGAAATAAATGCCTGTTGTTTACGCCATTCATCTAGTGGTATTTTGTTATACGGCCCCGGCTGACTGAGACAGGCAGCAGTGGTTTGGAGTCTTTTGGAGCTGGCAGATGTTGGATGCAGTTTCATGGGGTATGCAAAGCAGGCAGGCTCTAAATGGCTAAAAGTAAATGCTTATCGGAGCTATATTTAATGTGATTGAATATGTCAGATTTTGGATTTTGCACTGGCAGGCTTTGAGCTAACAATCCAAGCATATTGTGAAGAAGTAAACAACATGGGGCCAATATATGGGGGCCTCCTTTAACCCATTGTACAAGACCAAGATCCTTGTGGAGAAGATCAGGCAGGAGGCAATGCCTCTTAGACACGTAGCCTTATTATACACACGTTTTAATTCAAACAATGTGGTATTGGCTTAGGCATCACCAAATAGACCAATGGAATAGAATAGAGTACCTAAAAATTGGCCCATTTATTTAAGAACATTTGATTAATGACAGATCTGGCATTGCAGAGCAGTGGGAAAATAGGGTATTCACTAAATGATGCTGGGACAATTGGGTATTCACATGTAAAAAAAGACCTATAAAAAAATCTGGAACTCTTTCCTGAAAAAAATCACATGCAATACAAACAATTTTTAAACTCAAAATTATTTGTCCCAGTGTTATTTATAATGGAGAAAACTTGAAAAGATGCTAAATAATCAATAACGGGAATACTTCGGTAAATTATGACACATCCACTCAATTGCATATTATGCTGCTAATAAAAAGAATGTATACACTCGATAATAAGATGTAGAAATTTGTGTTGTGATGGTAAGTGTAAAAGAATAACATAAGGTATGATAAGAATGTAAAACAAACATACATGAATAAGCATCGAATAAATAATTACACAAACATGTTATCAATACTAATCTTTGTTAATGAAATTATAGGTGATGGGGTTTTTTCCCCAAAATTTCCATAAACAGCATATGCTACTTTCATAATGGAAAATGTCCCAATAAACTATTTTTAAACCTAGGCACTTAATAAATATTTGAACGCTAGCCGAATTTTCGTGCTTTTAATATTGTGGGCGTGTATCTAATTGCTGAGCCAGAATAGCTTCCCTGTGCAGTCAGCCTCATCTCGCTGCGCCTGTCAAACCACCTCAATTATCCGCTCAAACTGTCAGGCATCTTGTGGCTTAATTTTAAATGGAACACAACTCTAGCATGAGACTGTGATTTAAGAGAGGTTATATTGTATTTTGATGACCTGACTGAAATACATTCCTTTTTCAAGGTTTTTACCTGTTGGTGAAGGATTTAAATTAGGATGTTCCCTGTTTCTGAAAACTGATGCAATCTTGACCTTGTGAATATTTATTTGTAGTACTTATTCATTCACAAAAGTAGTTGTTTAGTGTATAGTACAAGTCAGACATTAGTCTAGGAGCTGGGAATACAAAGATGAATAAGATTTCGGCCCTGCCCCCATCCCCCAAGCTCACACTATGGTAACAGGAAACAATAGTGTCTTGGAGGGTTGGGGGCGCAACGGTAAATCTCCACAGAGTGCAATGGGGGCCCAAATGGGGAAGTGATCAATTGTATGAGGGTGGGAGATTTGGTTGGGAAAGACTTCACTGAACAGGGTGACATTCGAGCTGTATCTTGAAAGGCACAGTTGGGTAGAACAAGTAATACAATTAGAGGAAGCTGCCTCAGCAGAAGCACAGAACGTCAAAGGCGAGAGCCTTCGGGAAGATTGAGTTCAGGTGTAGCAGGGGGGAGATAAGTGTCCAACAGAACTTTCTGCAATGATGGAAATGTTCCATATCTTCATTATCTAATAATGGTAGCCACTAGCCACTTGTGGCTAGTGCAACCGAGGAATTGAATTTTAAATTTCATGTAATTTTAACTAATTTAAATTTAAATAGCTTCATGTGCTAGTGGCTACCATATCGAACAGTACGGGTCTAGAGATAAAGAAGCCAGATCATGGAGAAATTTGCATCCCATGTGAGGGGGACTGAATTTTCTTCTGTATGTAGTGGGAAGTCTTCAAAGGGCCATGCATAGGGAATTCATGATCAACTTTACATTTGGGAGTGGGGTGGACTGGAAGCAGATGAAACATTGAAGGGATTCCAGTAACAGGCCTCAGATAGAGCATGGTAATTACAGAAGGGAATGGACATGAGACATGCTAAGCAGGCTGAGTGGGCAAGCTCAGTGACAGGTCTGAGTGTGCAGGGTGGGGAGGTAGAGAAGTAAATTACCTGAAACAGGTCTGGGGCTGCTTAAATCATTGGGCCTACTTTTAAATCAATGACAAGTCATCCCACTAAAGAATGGCAAGAGTGGGATGGGTTTGGAGAGAAGATTAGTGTTACAGATAATGAGCTTGGAGAGCAGATGAGAAATCCAGGTGATATACTACTACCTTCCTGCTTGCAGTGTGCCAGGAGGAATTGGCAGTCCAGCCCTCCCAATCAGAGGGACAACTGAATTGAAATAATCTGATGGAATCTTTGGCCTTTGTTCAGACATAAGAAAACAGCTGCTAAAAGTGGAATGCAGGTCTTTTATAATTTCAGCAAAGCTGGAAGAGGATCAAAAAAATTCCTTCTTGGGCCAACCCCATGGCATAGTGTTTAAGTCTGAGCGCTCTGCTTCCACAGCCCGCGGTTCACAGGTTCAGTTCCTGGTGTGGACCTACACGCTGCTCATCAAGCCATGCTGTGGTGGCATCCCACAAACAAAACGGCAGAGGATTGGCACAGATGTTAGCTCAGGGCCACTCTTCCTCACCAAAAAAAAAAAAAAATTTCTCCTCACAAAAATGAGGACTTATGGACTACAGAGCAAGGTGGGTTCCTTGATAATTGAGAAAATATTCTTTCTTTAATAAAGGTTTAGACTGTACCAAATTAAAGTTTGTCCTTGGGGGCCATGCCATAGTGGTCCCCACAGTGGGAGAGAATCACAGAGATGAAATTCAATCTGGAGCCCAATGCCCAGCCCCCATGCCCACCTCCAACAGCTGCTCTCCCAGGAAGCCTGTAAGCCTGGGGCCCAATAGCGCAGCACTCCCCTGCTGGAGCCCTGGCACCGTCAGACATTGCCCGGCTCTAGCTTGAGGCATGGAGGGAAGGGAAGACTGAGAACAGACTCTCTTCCTGGGGATGCAGAAAGGGGTGCTTGGGGGTAGGCAGAGGATTCTAAGGCAGGAGAGCCAAAGGTAGAGTCGGAGGAAGTTCTTCTGAAGACCTGTCATTAAATGCCTCCTCCTGTCCTTCCAAAATTGCAGTTTCCTTCAGAAATCTCCCTAACCCTTCAGCAGAGACATTTAAAACTTCTCCCTTTCTTTCACTCACCCACTCCTATACTCACCTCTCTAACCCAAATAGTCCGGCATGACAGTTACATCTCAGGCTCTGGGGATTTCACAAAATACTTTCCCTGCCTTCCAGGAGCTTATGTTCTAGTGGGAGAGACAGACAAGCAAACAGATCCCTGGAGAACTGAGAGCTCCATCAGGTGTAAGGACTGTGGGGAGGGGAGTGACTGCTTAATGGCTATGGAGCTGTCTTTCTGGGTGGTGAAAATGTTTTAGAACTTGGCAGAGGGGAAGGTGGAGGACCCTAAACCCAATATTGACAGGTCAAGGAAAGTTTCATAGGGGATATGGCTTCTGAAAACATGGAGGAATTAACCAGGTGAAGAGGGAAAAGGGATATTCAGATAGAGTGGTAAACCTCTGCGCAAAGGCCTGGAGGCCAGCCAGTAATTCAACATGGCCGGAGAATGATGAGGGAGTCTGCAACGATGAGAAGGTAGTTGTGAGAGCTGAGGTTGGATGGGGTGAGCTGACATCAGACCATGGAGGGCCTTACACGTCATGGCAAGGAGTTTGGACTTTACCAAGGCCACCAAGAAGCCTTCATAAAGTTTTAACAGAGGAGTGGCATGATCAGCTTTCTGCTTTTGAAATACCATGTGAGTATAGGCAAAGCTTTGGATGGGTACAAGACTGGAGGCAGGGAGCTCAATGAGTTGGCTGTTTCAGTAATCCGGGCAAGAAAAGGTAGTTGCTTTAATTAATTCAGGAGAAGTGGGAATGAGAGAATTGAATTGATTCAAGAGACATTAATGAAGACTTGGTTGTTGGTTAAGGACTGGGGAGATGGGTGTGGGACTGAGTGGGTAAAAGACAGGGAAAAACCTTTTAAAAAAGCTACACAGGGGGCCGGCCCAGTGGCACAGTGGTTAAGTGTGCACATTCTGCTTTGGCGGCCCGGGGTTCACCGGTTCGGATCCCGGGGGTGGACATGGCACCACTTGGCAAGGCATGCTGTGGTAGGCGTCCCACATATAAAGTAGAGGAAGATTAGCATGGATGTGAGCTCAGGGCCAGTCTTCCTCAAAAAAAAAAAAAAAAAAGAGATACACAGTAACATTTTCCACATATACAAAATAGATACGTAGGGCCCATCAGAGTTCATCATCAGGGACTCCCAAGGTGTTTCTGATATCCTCTCCCTCACTCTCCAGAGTGGAGAATGACTGCCACAGAGGCTGTAATAGCAAACGTTTGTATGCTTTAGATCCTGTTTTCCTGATTAGGACTAGGTGTATGAAAGTTACCCAGTTTGGGGGAAAAATAATTTTAAGAACCACTACTGCCTCCACTTCTCTTTAGAGGCTTGAATTTGATTATAATAAAATTCACTGACAATTTTTTTCATTTTGTGCTCTTGTAATTTCGATTATTTTGTAATATGTGAAGGAGCAGGACCCCATACTTGGGTATCTGCAGTAAATGTTTCAATTTGCCCCCTGATTTAGGCTGTGAAAATCTGATCCTAAGATCTGTTGTTTCTCCACTGACTGGTTCATGTAGTGGAGAAAAAGATGGGAAATAAAGAATTAATGCTTTCACTCATCATTTGTCTTACCTTTAAAGATGATTGACAATCATAAAGAAAAGTAGATTTTTTTAAGGGTCAGACTAATGGACAGCAGTGCTATTTTGTGTCAGGAAACTCAACTATTCGCTTTCTTTTCTGCCTCTTCATATCTGTGCCCAAGTAACATACCTCTTAAAAGGAATCTCTGTAAGGAAGATGACTAAGGAATGATCTCATGATCTTGACTGAAAGGATGAAGGAAAGTAGACTAAAAATAGTTCATGCTTATTCTAAGAGAAACTGGAACAAGGGTGACTTACATTGTCCTGCTTGTTCCACAGTTTTTCTCATCATTACCCTGAAAATTCAGCTTCCCTCTCCATTATCAAGCATTTTTGTGGAGAAAGTTAAACTGTAAAAGGAAACTGTCAGCTAATTCCAAGGCTCTCTGACTTCCACAGTTTCAAAATTGATATACTACGTATACAGACTAACGTGAGGGCTGTATTTTTTTTTAAAAAAAGTAGGTAAGCATCGCACAGCATATGGACAATAATGGAGAACAAAAAGTGAGAGAGAGTGAAAAGCACAAGATTTGTATTTTTTTAAACATTTAAGTATTTTCTTGAAAACCAAGATGCAGCTATATTTTAGTGACTTATGGCCAAAAAGCAAACTAAAAGTCGAGAAGTTCTACATTATTGTGCCTTTTCTTTACTTTTTATTATGAAATATATACGGAACAGGTCAATGTAACATACACGCATCACTGAATAAATAATTATAAAGTGAACATCCATATAACCACCGTCCAGCTGCATTAGAGATTCTTGATCAAAAATCTACTGAGGCTTGCATGAGCTTCAGGGAATCTGTGAATTCTCTGAAATTATGTACAAAATTAGGGACTGCATGCCTTTTTCTGAGGGAAAGAGTCTAGAACTTTTCTCAGGGCCTTAAAAGAGTTCCCTTCAAATCGTAAATACTGATTAGAACAATAGGACTAAGATGGCTCTGTGACCTAGAAGCTGTGTAGCCTTAGGCTGGTCTCTTACACTCTCTGAACCTTGAACCTGTAGAATGAAATGATAATTTTTCGTTCTCTCGTGAAGCTATTGTAAGGAACAGCTCATTTGTTATCTGTGAAATGACTTTGTAAACTCTAAAGTATTCTTCCAACTGGTAATTATGGATCTCTGTTAGTCAATGGAAACTTTCTTAGCAAGGTCTTTACAATATCTAAAGAACTGCTAAATTGCTTTCGTTGATCAAGGCTGGTTTAAAAGCCCTAGTCTATCACTATAACCGCTAGTCTGACAACACTCCGATTCCAGACCAGGCCAACCACCTCATCTTCCCGAGCTGCTGCTGAGCTACTGAACGACGCCTGAAGAAAACCACTTAACTTGGCAGGTGGCTTTCACTTCCTATTCATGATCATAACCTTCAGATGAGCATTCATACTGCCCAGCAATGACCTGAAAATGTCTATTAGGCATACTTTTCTACTCTCCTAGATGACTATTTCCTAACAGCCTCTCTCCCACATTACCCACAATTCCACTTCTGACCGAGATGGAATAACAAAGACTGGATTTAACTTTCCCACCAACAACCAGAAAACTGGACAAAATACATAAAGCAACTCATCTCAGACGCTGGAAAACAGACAACACAGGACTGTGATACTTGAGAGAGAGGAAACATATGAGGTTGATTGCCCGAAGTTTCTGGGGAGGCAATTTCCAGATCACAGGAAAGTAAACCTAAATAGAGTCCAGAGACGTAGCTGAGTTGAGGAGAGGGACATCAGCATCCCCAGAGGCTGGGGGAGCTGGGAGTTGAAGAGCAGAGTTTTTTGTTTTTTGGGGTTTTTTTGAGGAAGATTAGCCCTGAGCTAACATCTGCTGCCAATCCTCCTCTTTTTGCTGAGGAAGACTGGCCCTTAGCTCACATCTGTGCCCATCTTCCTCTACTTGATATGTGGGACGCCTACCACAGCATGGCTTGACAAGCAGTGCCATGTCCACACTCGGGATCTGAACCAGTGACGCCCGGGCCGCCAAAGCAGAGCACTGAAGCGGAACATGTGCACTTAACCACTGCACCACCGGGCAGCCCCTGAAGAGCAGAGTTCTGGAAAGGAGGAAGCTGTGCAAAAGAAGAGCTCCATGAATCTGAGTCTTTGCAAGGTCTTTGGCTGTGCATGCATAGACTGAAAATCCACACAGCCCGGCAAAGATCAACCAGGGAGTTGTAGGCTAATAACTCATAGAAGACGGGTAGACATTTGAGCTCTGGCCAGAGCGGAAACCTCAGTGAAAACCTCTGAGCAGTCATTACTTAGTAGTAGGACCAAATTATCCCTGGCATCAAGACTACTCTAGAGTCATCCTAGTAAAGCTGAAAATAGTCCTCAAAGGAGTTGAACTCATCCACAAATAATTTAACCACCTGAAAAAAACAAAGTTAACACTCCTTAAAGGGAGACGACAAAATTCAGACACTTCACAAGGATAACATTCACACTGTCCAACATTCAACAGAAAATCACTAAACATGCTAAAATGCTCAACTCATTTGCTCCTAAGACTTTAGGAAAAAGAAAAATATATACCCCCTCTTTAAAAGTGTGACAGTCCCTGACATCTTAGAGTCACTTAGTCACAGGAATTAAGTCTACAACATTTTTGAAGGTCATCCTTTAGCTTTGAGATAAAAAACATTCAGTAAAATGGAGCTTACTTCCTTTAGTATGACTTCCATCACAATTGGTCAGCTCTATTTATTTATTTTGTGTTAAATTAAATTCACTACCATATGTAGATTTGTAATCTGGTGTTCTGAAACAACATAAAGTCCTCTTTCCCATCTAACAAAACTGAGAATAGTTCATAGAATAGAATACACCAGCTTTTTCTCCAGATAAATATATTCAATTCTTTCCATGTTTTTCTGACAAAATTCTTGTCATTCTCTAGAGGCACTCTAGTTCCCCGGTGTTTCTTTTTAAATTGCTGCCATGTTAAAACTAAGAAAAATTAGTTCTACAAAGACTAGACGTCCAATAAGTCATTGGAGTATGAAATATATTTCATACCTATAGCTAGTCAGGGTCTGTTCTCATGGCAATAACACAGGCTCAAGAGGGAAAGCAGAAATGTGGGGTCTCTTAAAGCCTTGGCTCTGAACTTGGCACACTGTCACTTCCACACATCCCATTGGCCAAAGTCATAAAGCTAAACTCAAAGTCAAAAGTCAAGGAAGGATATTCTACACAAGTCCATGGCAAGGGTGTGCATACAGGGAGGAGTGAAGAATTAGGGCCAATAATTCAGGGTCATACAAAAGGCTAAGTAATGTTTCCAAAGTCACACTATCGTAGGTAGCAGTTAGGGACTGAATTTGGCTGAATGTAGCAGAAAACCTAAATAACAACTGCTTAATGAGAGAGAGGTTTATTTTCTCTGATGTTATGGGAAGTCCAGAGGTAGCCAGTCAAGAAGATTGATATGGCTGCTCTGTGATATCACCAGGAACTCTCCTTTTTAGATTTTTCTTCCATCATCTTTAAGGTGTGGTCCTCATCTTTGTGTCCACAGTAAGCCTGCTGGAACTTCAGCCTGCACATTCTCCTTTCAAGTACAAACAGAAGGGAAGGAGATAGACATAAAATCAAAGTGCTTTCTCTGACACCCTATCCAGTCATTCTACTTACATCTCATTGGCCAGGACCATGTCACAGGCCACTCCCAGCTAAAAGAGGGGTTGACATATCTAGTTTTTTTCCCAGCACAGAATATTGTCATTCACAACATAATCGGGGTTAGTAAGAAAGGAGAAGAAAATTGATGGTAGGTGGGCCGCTAGCAGAATCAGACACACCCAGGAAGTATTTGTGCCAGGATGTGCCCATTAGTTCAAAATTATACTTAACATGATGGCACGACTCTTACCATCTTAAAAAAATTTAATATTCTAATTTATAAGTAATATATGCTCATGAAAGACATTTTGGTAGATATGCTAGAGCATAAAGAAGAAAACAGCCATGATCTCATTGTCCAGATATAATCACTGTGAAAATTTTGCCATATCACTACCTTTTTGTTGTTCTACCTTGTATAGCTACAGTTTCCAAATTGGGCTCAGTCTCTACAAAGAGCTAGGCCCCTCTCCCCATTAGTTTTTTCTTTATTTTGTTTTATAGATAATAAGACAATATATACTCATTATAGGCAATCTAGAAATACCAGAAAAGTATAACGAAATAAAAATAATGACTTAGCCATACTCATATAAGTAATAAATAAAATAAAATCTTACCCTTACTCAGATGCAGACACTGCTAATGATATTGGTGAATTGATTATACATTTTATATATATTATATATGTATGTATATGAATTTGGTTAGGTTTATACTGTATATAAATTTTGCATTTGGCTTTTTAAAAACATAAAACAAACAAGATTTTTATTCACATTATTTTTAATGCCTGCCTAATATTTCACTTTATCAACATTCCTTAAATATCAGGTGTTTAGATTTCCAATGTTTTGCTATTATATATCTTGCTAGTCTAAACATCTATTTTTGCACAAGCTTCATCCACATTTCAGGAAAATTTTCTAGAAGGGGAAAATAAAATCCCTTTGTACTATGACTTGGGTATTTTTGTGTTGATTCATTTCCTAGTAATCTGGGAATGTTTTTAAGCAAAGTATATTCAGTATATTTGTCTTGCAATTTGAGAAAAATCACTGGCAGGAGTCTGTTTAAAAATAAAATTTTGTTGTTTGATGCTCTGCTTCTAATATCAGTTTAATCCTGTTTCATACTTTCACGTCAGTAGGCGAGCCTAACGAACATTATTGTTAAGGGACAAAATCTCATTATCCTAACTCCAGACACGGATGCGTCCTTATCATGTGCTTCTCGAATGTGCAGTTTTCTCCTCTGGCACCTTGGACCATCCTGTTAACAGACCTCCTTTAAACAACAGGTCATGAAACTAAACCGCGATCTTTTTAAAAACTAGAGGCTTTTATAAGAACTCCATTTCTCGATATAACCCCCGGGTTTTCCCGTCCCCTCCGAACTGGCTCCTGCCTCCCGGCTCCCCTCCCCACCTCCTTTTTTAAACGCCGTATAGATTCCCACGCCAGCAAGTTAATACTCCAGTTTAAGAAATCTTGTGTTTGGCACCGTTAACCACTGAGGTTTCTTCTGCCTGCGGTTTGCGTCCTTTTGTGTTTTTGTTTTTGCTTTTGTTTTTTAAGGTTCTCGCCCATCGTTCAGGGACACACTCTCCAGGCGCTGCCCAGCCGAACCTCCCCCTTGGCCCCGCCCATGCCCTTGGCCCCGCCCCTTCGGGCCCCCAGCGTTCGATCTCCATGGTTACACGGCCGACGCGGAGAGCGCCCAGCTGCCCAGAAGGCCCCGGCAAAGACCCCGGGGAAGAATCGTTAGACACGGCTCTAGCTCTCGATTCCGGCCAAGGTCAGCCTCCTCGGGGCTCCGCGCCCTTGAGCCGGAGCTGTGCCCCGCGGGGAGGCGAGCGTGGGGCGGCGGGCAGAGCCGGGGCCGCCGGAGGATCCCGTCCAGCCTCGTTGAGACTTAACTGTCAGTCAGGACTCCTTTCGCGGCGCCGCTGCCGGCCGGAGGCGCCCTGGTGTCAGGTCAGACGTGTGACCCGCACTGCGCCGGCGCCTGCCCGTCTCTGCTCGGCGTCGCTCGTACCCGAGACGGCCAGACCTCCGGAGGCTCAGAGCGTCCGAGAGTGGGCCGGGGAGGGCCTGAGGGGGTCCCTGCGCGGCGCCCGACCGCGCCCGTGCACGCGCACGCAGACACGGACGCGCGGGCCTGCGTTCCCTCAGCGCTTGTGACAAGCTGCTGTTTCAAGCGCTTCACTTTGTCCCACGCTGCTTTAGCCGCTCCGTGTATAGAGCTCGCCTAGTCCTCGCGAAGACTCTAGAAGAAGGAAGTGTCCTGTCTATATTTCAGACGAGGAAACCGCCTCACGGAAGTGAAGCCAATGCCCAAGGTCTCAGCGAGACAGCGGTCGGGTCACGATGGAACCCGGGCAGTCTGGTTCTCCCTGACAAAAAGCCCAGCGCCCCCTGAGCTGAACGCTAGTGATGCCGAGAGTTAGCGTTATGTACCTGGGATTGCCTTTGTTATTCTCTACGTGCGAGGTTCTCCTGTGCTGCTCACTTGCCGATACACAGGAAAATCGGGAATCTCGATAACCATTGAAACCTACCACCTTTTCCTGGTTTACCGTAAATGGAATTAATAAGCAGGAGTTCATTTTTTTCCATGATGCGTAATTCTCATAGTATGTTTTGATTTTTTGCTTTTACGTTTTTAGTCAAGAGTCTAATCTCCAACTTGGATGTGCAGGAAAGACGATTTAGATGATCCAAGCAAGAATTGTCTTCCAAGAGTCTATTATAAAAGGTCATTTAGTGAATGTGGTGGGATAAGCATTTCCTCTTTCAAGCTGCACTCTGCCGCCTACGAAGAGGGTGTGGGGTTGCTCATTTATTCTACTCCCCCCCATACTAGTTAGCCTTTTTTTTAAAGTTTAAAAATATCATGAAGTTAATGTACTTTTGGTGGCCATCATCGTTTAAATAAAGAGGAAATGTCTCAATCATTTGAAGTTCCTATTGCTCTATCGTCAAAATCTTTCGTTTTTATAAATATAGAACTAACTAATGAAAAACAGGAGGGGCCTAGAAACTAATAAACACTAATAAGCTAATAGATAACATTATGACTGTTCACAAATATAATAGTGGAGAAATCTACAGAGAAAAAATAATATATAATATATAAATACGATTTTTAAAAACCAACCATTGTTTTCTTTAGCCAGAATGCCTCCTACTCAGGCAGAAAGTGTTATAAAGAATATCATTCGAGAAATAGGACAAGAATGTGCCGCCCATGGAGAGATTGTTTCTGAAACTCTGGTTGCTTTTATGGTAAGAATGAATATTTTGGTGAATTACTGCTTTATTAAAAAATGTTTTTAAGTGGTGCCCATTTTCCTCCTAAAATTTTGTGAAGCTTTCCTAAATGTTATTCAGTTGGAAGCATATTGAAATCATCAAAGTTAGTGAAGACTGTTTTTTAAAAGTCTGCAAAGCATGTCAGTTCCAGATTTATAGAGACTGATTTAGAAGCTTGATGAGCTTCAGAAACATCAGTAGTGTCCTGTATTGGGGGGGGGGGGTGTTTTTACATGTATTTTTGTTCACTCTTGTAAAAATTACTCGTTGCTTTGGTTTCTCTATTCTTGCTTTTGGTTTAACAAGTCACAATAAAAATACACTAAAATATTCAGTTTCCCAATCTAAAATCTAGCTGTTGCTTTTAACTTATTTCTCCATATAATCTTTCCAGCACCATCTTCAGATTTGATGTCTATTGCTTCCTTTCTTCAACCTCTGGTGAAAGTGCTGATGAGTTGGGTAATAAGAAAATCAGCCGAATAATCAACTCCTGCGTAATCAAGAGGCAGTTGTTTAAAAAATGGAAACATATTAAACTAATTCATAATAATATGAAATAAAATTATTTAATGGGCTCTTTCCTACTCTCAGGTGAAAGCTGTCGTCCTGGATCCAAGCAATGGCTTCAACATGGATAGAACCCTCATCAAAAGTGATGTGCAGAAACTTGTTAAGGTGATTATCCAACACTTCTCAAGGTTTGGATTATTTATTTACAATTCTAAATACAGTATTTGTGTTAGACATTATTGCCTTTAGCTCCCTGAAACAAAAACCCACCAAGTAGTGGGTGCAAACAAATGAGGCACTTACTTTTTCTCATAAAATAAAGTCTGAAGGTAAATAGTCTGCTTTTCCTGGCTTCTTCCTGCATATGGGATACCATCGTGCATATGGCTTTCATCCCATGATCGCAAGATAGTGCCTTCCTCTCTAGGCAGGTATAAGCGGGGTGGGGAGGGATAAAGGCAAAATGTGTGTGCCAGCAGGGTCTGTCACTTTCTATTCTGAAAATAATAGCTTTCCCAGAATCCTTCCCATCTGCTTACATTTATTGACCAGAATGACATTGCAAGTGAGCTTGGGACATTGATTTTTTCCTTCTTTTTTAGCTGAACAAATCTTTGCCCCAATCCAAATTGAGTCTCTGTTAGTAAGGAAGGAGGGGTATGAATACAGGCAGGTAGCAGCGTCTGCCACAGTATTTTAGAGACATCTTGTTATTAATCTAATGTTACATTAAGAACACTATTAATTGACTTGTCATATACTGTAAAATTACATAGTACTAAATTAATATTCAGATAATATTGATTCAATGTAATTTGTGTTTTTTCAATTCCAAAGGGAAAATTGAAGGCAAAGCAAAATAATGCACAGTTAGAAATGAAGTAGGTGTGCCTGAAAACCTGTTTTAAGAACTAAAGAAGGGGGGCTGGCCCCGTGGCCGAGTGGTTAAGTCGTGCTCTGCTTCAGCGGCCCAGGGTTTCGCCAGTTCAGATCCTGGGTGCGGACATGGCACCACTCATCAGGCCCTGCTGAGGCGGCGTCCCACGTAGCAGAGCCAGAGGGACCTACAACTAGAATATACAACTGTGTACTGGGAGGCTTTGGGGAGAAGAAGAAGAAAAAAAGAAGATTGGGAACAGATGTTAGCTCAGGGACAATCTTTAAAAAAAAAAACTAAAGAAGGCAGAAACTTCAGATATTGTTAATTTTTTCTTATATTTTAAGTTTGACTCACTGAATATGGGTGCTTAAATATTTACTTTCTAAATATTCCTAAATCTATTTCCTAAAAATTCAACATTACTTTTTTTCTTCTGGGTTTAATGATTTTAATTCCCTCCTTCACACAAAGGACCTGACGCAAGCTTTCCCAAGCTTGTACATGGTCATTTTCTGGGCTCAAACAAGTGGCAGAGACAATTTTCATCATCCGCCTCTTCTCCCACAGCAGCAGTTCGCATAGTGGGGTGCGGGTCTGTGTGCTGATGCTGGAGGGAGGGGTCAGGAAGAGCGTTGGGAGCTGGAGCCAGGGAGTGTGTCGTAGGATGACTGTGCAGTGGGGACTTCTTGCTTCTCCAGGGCAGCCTAGAGCTGGGTCTTTCTGTGCTGAGTTTAAATGTGGTAAAAGCCTGTTTTTAGCAGTAGAGGAAATGACTGATAATCAGTGAGAAATTTTATTGGAAAGCCATGGAGGAGAACCAAGGAGGGGCAGAATATGTTTTTCTCCTTTTCATGGCTCAAGATGAGTTTTTCTTTTCCCCCTAACTCAACTAAGTTGGAAAGAATTGAGCTCAATATACTTTTAATGTGACAGGTACATTAACTATCAATATATATCATAATTCAAGTGACAAAGATTGTTTCCTTTTTTCTCAATTAAAAACCACGTGGCTGAGCTAATCTTTGTATTTGTAAAGTCTATGTTTAAAACAGTACTTCTCCACCTGTGGAGCCAGGTGCACAGGTTCCATGCAAATGGAGTGTCCAGTGCTCACTCTTGCATTCTCCTCTCCATCCTCCCAGGAAGGCAGGGTTGGGCTCTCAGGGAGGTGGGCTGAGGGTAATGCTGCCAATGTGCCTGCGGCTGCAGATATAAAGCCTAAGGGGTGAGACAGGGAAGAGAGGGGTTGGGTGGTGGAGAGGAAAGAAGAAAAGAAAAATTCAGATTGATCATCTAATCTAAAGGGGCAAAGGAGAGAGGGGAATGAGCCATTACTGAGGGGGCGGGGGAAAGGGGAATAGGAGAAAACAGACAGAGGATGAAATTTTGAAACAGAAGGCAGGGCCAGAGAAATTTTGTGAGCAGAGGAGAGTAGCTGCAGCAATTTTTTATAAAATGCATGTTACCTCCAGCATCAGCAAAGGAGTGTTGTTTGAGGCTCAAATAAATAGTAATGAGGAGCTGTAGAAAAGCTCTAGGCAGGAGCAAGAGCTTTGTGGAACATTTACCCACATTCAGACTGCATAGACCAACCAAAATGTCAAGTTTCTTGTCTTCAACTAGACTTTTAGCCACCTGGATGTGGTGATATTGGTTACTTAGGGGAAATAACTTATTCCTTAATAAGTGGTGTTGGTTGGGTAAACTATAAAGAGTGAAGTCCTCAAAGAGAAAAATAATAATAAAAGGCATTATTGGTAGGTAAATATCAGAAACTATTGCTTTGATGTTTCCCTTTATTTTTCAAAATAACTTTAGGAAATACTTCTAAGTGTTTCAGAAAATATAACTAGAAGTACTCATGGGATATTCTTTCCTAGCATTGTGTGACTCGGCTCTTGGATAATAAAAATCCATCCCTGGACACCATTAAGATGCAAGTCTACTTTGATATGAATTATACAAGTCGAGGTAACATATGTCTACCTATGTTGATACCCTTTTTAAAGAGAGTCATATTTCAGGTAATAAAGACTTCATTTGGTTGATAATGGAAAATTTAATTCTTTTGTCTATCTTTTGAAATTGTTTCCAACTTTGGAGAATATAATAGTGTTGGAAATGCTAAATGAGAAAAACACCAATGGCCTTTGTGAGTGTTAAAAGTAAATTCTGATTATTAGACCCATAATAATTGTGTTTCCAAGTTTATTGTGTTTTAACTGTTATACTACTAATACATAATAATTAGAAATTAAAACAACCAGCCCATTGAAGTTAGAAGTTTTTAATTTGTTGATTTTTTTGTTTCTGGTTTATGTTATTGTCTCATAATGTCTCAAATTATGTAACTTCCCCAAACTGAAGTGAATAATGGGAAATTTAAGTTTAGAACATATTTTCTTATGTATATAGTTTAATGCATGCATCAAAGACAAACTGGAAACCTGAAAAAGGAAATAAATTCCTCTATGGACTAGACTGCCTCTGCACTACGGAAATGCAACCATTATTAACCATTGGTGATTTTTGTTGTATTTTCTTTTTTCCCCTCTGTGTATTGAGCTTTCACTTATGCTACATACATAAAATCACATATCTTGCTTTTTTGCTTAATAATCAAATTTCAGAGTAATAAATATCAGGGAATTAATGACATTGTAATTTAGATTTTTCTTAATTTGCAAACATTTCAAGTTGTTTTTGTGATAAGATTATAGATATGACTTGTGCATGGTTGATATGTTGGTTATTGCCCTTGTAATAGTAAAATAGGATGTCTTATTGAATTAGTTGCAAGAATTGTACTGCTGGTGAATTGTGGCTCCTGCACAAGTAAGCCTAGAACTTATCATGTCACAGGAAGAAGAGAGAAAGATACACTTTTTTTTTTCTTTGGGGAAGGTTGGCCCTGAGCTAACATCTATTGCCAATCTTCCTCTTTTTGTTTGAGGAAGATTGTCCCTGAGCTAAAATCTTCCTAGTCTTCCTCTGTTTTGTATGTGGGATGCTGCCACAGCATGGCTTGATGAGCAGTATGTAGGTCCGTGCTTGTGATCTGAACCCATGAACCATGGGCTGCCAAAGCAGAGCACACAAACTTAACCACTATGCCACTGGGCTGGCCCCAAAAGATACACTTCTTGATGCAATTCGTGTTATCAGTAATACTATTCAAAAGAAATGTATCTAGAGCTAAAATAGAAATACATGTAATTGAACAGGAATATTTACACTATGTATATGCATATTATATGTGCTTACATGTAGTATACTACATGTACATGTAGTATACTACATGTAGTATACTACATGTGCTTACATGTAGTATACTACATGTACATGTAGTATATACATACATATAGCATACATGTATGTATATAGAACATGTATTTATACCGTATATATTTACAATATATATTATAAATTATCTTGTATACTTTCTGCTTAATTGGGATATTTTAGCCCTGATATTTCTGTTTGGATTGTCTGCTTAAAGTCATACGTGTTTTGACAAAGTGTGCCATTTACATCACTGTCATAAATCTTTCCCATTAAATTTTTGTCTCGAGGTTACTTGCTGGCCACTGTTTTTTATTTTGACTGTAACATGTTAATAAAATACTTGTTTTTATGCAGTAGGATGCTATACCCAAGCTATTTTTTCTCTTGTCTTGCTTTCTTATGTGAGAAGAATTCTAAATGTCAAAATATATGGAATATTGTCCTTTGCCAATTTTAGAGGAATTTCTTGAAGAGCATCACCGAGTTCTGGAGTCTAGATTAGGCTCTGTTATGAGAGAAATTACAGACAACAGAGCATGTGCTAGAGAAGAATTGGAAAGCCTCTACCGAAAGATCGTCAGCTATGTGTTACTGCGCTCTGGGCTCGGATCCCCCACAGATATCAAGATTGTCAGAGAGGCAACAGGTAACAAGTAGACATGATTTCCATTCCATAATGAAAATATATGAACATTGTGGCTTATACAATGTGTTAAATTACAAGTGTTGATGAAGTTTCATTTTTATCTGAAAAAAAAAATCAGCACAAATAAGAGGTTAAAACTTACCCAGACTCCTTTTACACTGTGTATCAACTCTAAACCTCAAGTAGCACCTCTGGAATGTGAATATTGTTAGCTTTCTTAGAGCCATGTGTCTCCGGGGGCCTGTTACTTCTCATTAGAGAAACACTGGCAGTATGATTAAGAGTACCCAGAGTGGGTAATGAGGACTGCTGGAAGGGAGTTTCATATTGATGAAAGGAATTGTCTCGCCTAAATGGATGATGGAAAAGGACACCATTTTATCTTCAGGAGATACTTGCCACTTTAATACTTTAAGATAAGGAATAGGCAAGATCTCTAACCTTCCTATGGCTTTCTTCCATAATTATTTTAAAGCATCAGTTTTTCTACTCAGAGCCCTAATTAGAAAGCTTGTTTTAATGACCATTGCCAAAAAATTACTGATGGGTGCTTAATTATTGAAATTAATTAATTATAATTATTAATTTATTGAAATTAATTTCAGTAGCCCAGCTTTGGCATGTGATCAATTTTGCTGTGTATTCTGTAATCAGGTATCAGAAGTGTAAAGAATCATAGAAGTAACTATGAAGACCGGCCTCGACTTTCTGCTGAAAGAAACATGATTTAAATTCTGATATCTTTATGCTATCATTTTGTTGTCATTTTTGTGGTTGGTTTTAGCTGCCCTACAGAGTGTGTTTCCTCAGGCTGAGCTTGGGACATTTCTAACTCTGTCTAAGAAGGACAAAGAACGCCAGCTGAAAGAACTCACCATGATTGTTACTGGAATTCGTTTATTTAACCGAGACTGTGGAAAGGGAGGAGAAGGCATTGATGACCGTAGGTATATCGTTAGGTTAATTCTATAGATTATGCAGGTTTAAAATTTAACTTGCATGTGAAGAAAATAACACCCAGTACACCACTGGCATTTTTAGATTTAAGATTTGTGGTTTTGATTATACCTTAGGTAATGTTCATAATGTATAGTGATTTTTTTTTTTTTTGAGGAAGATTAGTCCTGAGCTAACTACTGCCAATCCTCCTCTTTTTGCTGAGGAAGACTGACCCTGAGCTAACATCCATGCCCATCTTCCTCCACTTTATACGTGGGATGTGTACCACAGCATGGCTTTTCCCAAGCGGTGCCATGTCCACACCCAGGATCCGAACCAGCAAACTCCGGGGCCGCCGAGAAGCAGAACGTGTGAACTTAACCACTGCGCCACCAGGCCGGCCCCTGTATAGTGATTTTTAGTTTTGCTAGGGCAAGACTTTAAGTTTTGTGTACTGTGAAGCTAGTTTGGGAGAATGAATCAGTGAAAGAAGTGAGGGGGCCTGCCCGGAGGTCAACCTCCCCAATTCCCTGGGGCTTTGTGTGCTTTACTCCAAATCAGATAACCAAAGGGAATAAAACTCCGTGATTTAGAAAATAAAAAGCCTCCTGAGAGCAGTTGCTGATGCGGTTAGTGGAATGAAGAGGTCCGGGAGGAGCTGTCTGCAGATCTGTGAATTCAGGAGCCTTGGCTGTGCTGTTATATACTTACTCCTTTCCCTACCTGAAGTTTGAGAGTGCTCGTGAACTATCTGGTCAAGGACCTACCAGTAGAAGTTGCTTCCTCGTGGACTGGGTGCGCATATAGGCCCACCGATAAGGGGTTAGTTAGTGGCTTCTACCAGATCACTGATCTGGGACACTAGGGTAATTTTTTGCCTTTTAAAAGCTGTTCTAAAAAGTCAAATTCCCGTTCTTCCTAAAGTTCCCTATCTTCCTAGACTATTCTGTTATTTTTCAGTATCCCAGTCAGTTTCTCAAGTTGCACACCCTTTTTTCTTTTTTACGAATAGAAAAGAAGACATACAGAAGGAGAGGGGGAGTGGTCTTTGCAGAGGCGCTCGGTCAGTGGCACAGGATACCAAACCTATTCTTTAGACTCTTCTTTCTTTTAGTGGCAAAAGCTGATCTGCTCTAACTTTTGGTTGTCCTTCTGACAATAGCTTTTGTTTGGACAGGTGTTTTTTTCATTCTTCAAGGTGTGGGAGCTGTGAAATACATGCCTCATTATTATTTATTTGGCTGAGAAAAAAAAACCTACTCAATGTTCAAAATATGACCACTTTCTAGGCTTTCTTCTTAATTCTTTTTAGATTCCTTCATGTCTTTCTTAATATGCCTTTTAAACCAGTGCCAGCTATTCTCCATGAAGCGATCCCAGCCACCACTCAGCATATTGACTCCCAACTTCAGATTGCCCAGGAGCAGGCATACCGCTACACAGCCATCCTTGAGAAAGTCAGACAGAACCCGCTCATGAGTGTGCAACTTCAGCCGTATATGTTAAAAGAGGCACTGTATAATGTGCGACAATATGAGATCTTCCTTCAGATCATCTTGGTGAGCTAATGTCATAAGATCTGGGCTTTTCCATAGAATGCAGCTTCTTCATGTATTATGGGGCTAAAACCAAAGGTAGAATGAGGTCATTGATAAAGGAGACGACCTTAATAACTGCACAGTTTCTATTGCATCTGTAGGAACTAAAATAGAAGTGGGGAAGTTGGATTTTGATTTTAATATATTGATTTTCTAGTTGTTTATTCTCTTTGGCGCTCCATCGCATGATTGTTGTTAAGCAGTGGGATGTGTGTATAGGTAAGTAATACTGCATTGTTTGTTTTAATTCAGAGCAAGTGTCTAACATGTTGTTTGGCAGGTAGTTGGCACTCAAATAATTTTTATGTAATTGTTCTTACTGTAAAAACTGGCAGAAAAGATTTTTATTTCTGATGTTTTTAGATCTAATGAGCAAGCCAAACAATATCCCCAGAGTTGGAAAATATGGTAAAGTGGTGATTTTAAACGTTTTTTCAGCAACAGAGCACTTTCATTCAGTTGGAAACTTACTCAGAATCCTAAAAGTATAAGACAGATATTTAGATGGAAAGATTGGAAGACCTTTTCACCAAGGAGCATCCCCATGCCACCCTAGGGTTCCAGGGAATACTGTTTAACTACATCATGACAGCAAGCTATGTTCCCCCTGGTCACTGGTTTTTTCCCCCCAGCTTTATTGAGGTATAATTAACAAGTAAAGTTGTAAGATGTTCGAAGTGTACAATGTGATGATTTCATGTACCTACACATTGTGACAGGATTCCCCCGAGTTAATTGACACTTCCATCCTGTGGGTCACTGTTTACCTTTACACAGCCTCTGCTTTCCAACAACCATGATACTCAGAATCAGTGGAGCCATCTTTTGTATGTGTGAATACTAAGGTCTTGAGGGGTAGAATAAGATGTATTCTGGTCATCTCTTCTTTTTAACTTGTATCTTAATGGCTTGATACTACTTTCGAATGTACTTGATCTGTCTTCTCTCCTTACCTCCACTGTGGAGAATAGGAAGATAAACATCCAGGTGACATGACTTCATTGCAACAAACTAGGAGTGGTCCTTACAACTGACCTACTATCTAATTGCCTTCAGAAGGGAGACTCTTAATCAACTATTCCAAACCAAATCATTCTTTAGGGTAGATGTTCCCCTAACATTGACTTGTGGCTATCAACCTTGTGTAACTAGACACATACTAAGGATTTTTTACGTCAGTTTATCTTGAAGTGCGTACAGGTCCACAGGAATATGACCTTGCATTCACTTTTGTCATCTGCGTTCAGAAGGGATATCATCATATGGTATCTTTTCACAGCTTGTAATTGTGAATCATAGTCAAACAACTAACTGACAGTCTGAAATTCTCACTGGAGTTCTCACTCTTAGAGCTAGACGGACAATGAGTAGAGTGTGTAAGTGATGAGTGTGGGCTCTGCAGCCAGACTGCGTGGGTTCTAATCCTGACTTTGCTACTTACTAAATCTGTCTTTGAGGAAGTTGCCTAACTTCGCTGTGCCTTGGTTTCCACATCTGTAAAATGGGGTTATTGATAGTCTCCACTATGTAAATAAGGGAGAACAGTGCCTGGCACATAGAGCTCAATAAATTGATGATGATGATGATGACAACGATGATGATCCTGCTTCCACCAGTGATGTTTATTATTACCATCATTATCATTGTGAGAGCTTTACCAGAACAGCTCTGATTTCATTTTGGTAGAGGCACAAACTGGAGAGTTCTTATTTTTCTAGATAATATCTTATTTCCAAGGCCTTTGCTGCTCATATTATTGAGAAAGGTAACTCTGATCTTAGCACTCATCGTGACTACTTCATACTAATTCCAGTCAGGGTCAAGATGAGTTCTCTTAATTTTCTGACATTTTGCTGCTTAATCAGAGTTTCTTTTTTTGTTGTGTTTTTTAACTATTCAGTCTTCCTGCGTGGATCTACCTTAGTTATGGTTAAGGTTGAGTATTACAGAATCGATATTAGTTTAATCAGTATTATCTCTAGGTTATAAAATATGGCAATTTTTGTTTAGCTCAGAGTTTTTCTTATCTGTGAAGTCTATGGATAGTCTTAAAAATTTTTTTACATTATCTGAACAGATATTAATATAATTTTTTGAAGTATTGATTTGAATTTAAAAATTTCTTCTTTTGCCAATGCTACATTCTGTTTATGCAAACATTTGGAAAATCCACTTATCGCCTGGGTAAGATAGTAAGTTATTTTCTTTTCTTTTGATCAAGACATTATCTGCTGCAGTCAACAAATTCAGATATTCTGGAAGAAAAAAGGCGGGGTGATCACAGTCCTGATGGCAGTCTTAGCTGAGAGAACAGAATTCCATCCTCTGTAGGCTGTTGAAGTGCAAGGCAGTCACCAAAGAGAGAAAGCTGCTTATTGTTACTGTGCAAATAAAAGTAGACACAGAACATTTCCTAAAATGTTTAAGTCAAGACTTTTGTAGACTTCCTCCCCCGAGCTCTGTTTGCAGGGCTCATTCACAGAATAGACAACACAGGACTTCCTGATTTTTCCTGATACTGCAAGTAAAAAATCAGTTAGGTGGAATCTGTGTCTTTTTTAGACTTGTTGAAAGACATCCATGGAAGAAAATATGAGGAACTCATAAACTGAAAAGGGAGAGGGGAGGACAAGCAGCATGCTGGGATCACAGGCTTTCCCCAAGCAGTTTTTGACTGCATTATGAAAAAAACTTTTTGTTTTTGAGGAAGATTAGCCCTGAGCTAACTGCTGCCAATCATCGTCTTTTTGCTGAGGAAGACTGGCCCTGAGCTAATATCCATGCCCATCTCCTCTACTTTATATGTGGGATGTCTGCCACAGCATGGCTTTTGCCAAGTGGTGCCATGTCCACACCTGGAATCTGAACTGGTGAACCCCGGGCTGCCAAGAAGCAGAACGTGCAAACTTAACCGCTGCATCACCAGCCAGCCCCATGAAAAAAACTTTTTAAGTGATAGCAGGCATTCCTAGAGGACTAACTTTATTATTTTTTTCACCAACAATCTCATTAGAAATATCTTTTTAAGTGTCAGGATGCTGTCAAGTTCATGGTGGCAGATACATGTTTTTCAAAATGTGGATTTTATCATTGGCAACAAAAACTATTGTTTTCCTGGAGTGACAGACTTGTTTCATCCACACTAAAGAAAATATCTGCCAAATAGCTAACACTCAAAAATCATAGTTTTTCAGTTGTTATTTCAAGTAAAAGTGGTGTTCTGTTGTTGGAGGGGAGAAGCTAGTTCAGTTTGCAATTCAATCATGTAAATATTTTCCTCAAAAGAACTACCCATTTTAATATGCAGTAGAAGAATTTTATATGTACTTTCCATTTTATCACACTGAGTATTAGAAAGCTGTGTACTTAAGGATCAAGATTTAATAAAATTAATACCTTTTACTGCATCATCATAGCTACTGTTAAGTGAAACTGGATTTTTAAAAATTGACGTGTAACTGACATATGACATTAATTAGTTTCAGGTGTACAACATAATAATTTGATACATGTATATATTGCAAAATGATCACTACAATAAGTCTAGTTAACATCCTTAACCTCACATAGTTACAAATTTTGTTTTTCTTGTGATGAGGACTTTTAAGATCTACTCTCTTAGTAACTTTCAAATATACAATACAGTATTGTTTACTATAGTCACCATGCTGTACATTACACCCCCAGGACTTGTTTATCTTATAACTGGAGGTTTGTACCTTCTGACCCCCTTCACCCGTTTCACCCACCCCCTCTTCCCCTGCCTCTTTCAACTACCATTCTATTCTCTGTATCTGTGAGCTCAGTTTTTAAAAAAATTTTTAAGATTCCACATGTAAGTAAGATAACACAATATTTGTCTTTCTCTGTTTGACTTATTTCACTTAGCTTGATGCCTTCAAGGTGCATTCATGTTGTCACAAATGGCAGGATTTCCTTCTTTTTTATGGCTGAATAATATTCTGTTGTGCTTACACGCTACATTTTCTTTATCTGTTCATCCGGTGATGGAGACTTAGGTTGTTTCCATGTCTTGACTATTGTGAATAATGCTGCAGTGAACATGGGGGTGCAGATATCTTTTCTCATGAGTGTTTTAATTTCCTTTGGATAAATACTCAGGAGTGGAATTTCTAGGTCATATGGTAGTTCTATTTTTAATTTTTTGAGGCACCTCCATGCTGTTTTCTATAGTGGCTGTACGAATTTACATTTCCACCAACAGTGCACAAGGATTCCCTTTTCTCCACATCCTCGCCAAAACTTATTTTTTGTCTTTTTGATATTAGCCATTCTCACAGGTGTAAGGTGATATCTCATTATGGTTTTGCTTTGTATTTCTCTCATGATTTGTGATGTTGATCACTTTTTCACATACCTGTTGGCTATCTGTATGTCTTCTTTGGAAAAATGTCTATTCAGATCCTTTGCCCATTTTTTAATTGGATTGTTTGGGATTTTTTGCTATTGAGTTGTGTGGGTTCTTTATATATTTTGGACGTTAATCTCTTATCAGATACTGTATAATTTACAATATTTTCTCCCATTCAGTAGGTTGCCTTTTAATTTTGTTGATGGTTTCCTTTGCTGTGCAGAAGCTTTTTAGTTTGATGTAATCCCGTTTGTTTATTTTTGCTTCCGTTACCTTTGCTTTTGGTATCAAATCCAAAAAATCATCACCAAGACTGATGTCAAGGAGCTTACCACCTATGTTTTCTTCTAGAACTTTTATGGGTTCAAGTCTTATGTTCAAGTCTTTAATCCATTTTGAGTTGATTTTTGCGTATGGTGTAAGATAGTAGTCCAGTTTAATTCTTTTGCATGTGGCCATCTAGTTTTTCCAACATCGTTTATTGGAGAGACTGACCTTCCCCACTGTATATTCTTTATTTTACTCCTTTGTCATAAATTATTGACCTTACAGGTGTGGGTTTATTTCGGGGCTCTCTATTCTGTTTCGTTGATCGATGTGTCTCTTTTGATGCCAGTACAGTGCTGTATTGATTACTATAGCTTTAAAATATGGTTTGAAATCAGGAAGTGCGAAGTCTTCATCTTTGTTCTTCTTTCTCAAGATTGCTTTGGCTTTTTGGAGTCTTTTGTGGTTCCATACAAATTTTAGGATTGTTTGTTCTCTTTCCTTGAAAAATGCCACTGGGATTTTGATAGGGATTGCATTGAATCTAGACTGCTTTGGGTAGTATGGACTTTTTAACAGTATTCGTTCTTCCAATCCGTGAACGGGGAATATCTTGCCATTTATTTGTGAGGTCTAACTTCACAGCTAGAATTCTACATAGTTGTGAACAAGTTCTTTTTGGTAAAATTAAACAGAATGATTACTTTAGGACATTATCAGAAAAAAATCAAGAAGTTCTGCATGCCTACTCTGTGAATGGATCCTGCAAACAAGCTTGGGAAGGAAGTCTAGAGTATCTTCAGTTCTAGGTTTTAAGAAGTGTTCTGTCTTGAATGTAACTTTTACTTTGGAGAACATATGCAGATTTATTTCTGTTTCTTGTTGCTGTTGCACAAATCAAAAAAGACTTTAAGGACTGCATTTTCATATTTGATTCCTAAAGGAAAACTAACA
This sequence comes from Equus przewalskii, assembly GCF_037783145.1. Taxonomy (NCBI): domain Eukaryota; kingdom Metazoa; phylum Chordata; class Mammalia; order Perissodactyla; family Equidae; genus Equus; species Equus przewalskii. The sequence goes on from NC_091839.1 coordinate 39,812,739, forward strand.
AGGGGGAAAAATAGTCTGTGGAGTAGACAAGAGACCTACTAGGTAGGATAGATAGTATTATATGGAAAAGTAAAGCAAGAGGAGGGGAGATGCTGAAAGAGTAGAATGGATACGATCAAAACAGGATGCACATTGAATAAAAAGTTTTATTAGTTGAAATACAGTAGTAATATTTGCTGTTTCTTATGAAGTAATTATTTTCGTCATTTAAAAATAGTCTAGTAAAGCATATAATTAGGCTACAGATACTGAGAACTCGAATGCACTTTTTTTCTCTTCAAATAGATATCACAGTTTTACACTGTACTGATAAACCCAGACCATTGTAATTTCTGGTCACATCTTAGGCAGTGCACATACTGGGTAAGAGCTGGGCTCTGTCCTCAGTTGGTCTGGGTAGAACCATGATTCTGCCCCTTCTTAGCTGTATATCCTTGGGCAATTTACTTACCTTCTGTAGCTTGGTTTTCTTATTTGTAGTTAATGCTTTTTGTACTTGTGTTTCATATGGTGCTTAGCACATAGTATGAATAAATGCTAGTGATTATTTCAGATTCAGCATTTAGCACTTTATTTTCGGATTACTATTGTTGTATCAGAAATATGCTGTGTTTTTTCAATCCTTAGTTTCTAAGATTTTCTTCATTTTTTTTCACTTAGAAACATTTGCCCTGAGTTAACATTTGTTGCCATTCTCCCTCTTTTTTATGACTGAGGAAGATTGCCCCTGAGCTAGCATCTATGCCAGTCTTCCTCTATTTTGTATGTGGGTCGCCACCACAGCATGGCGATGAGTGGGGTGGGTCTGAATCCAGGATCTGAACCTATGAACCTGGGCTGCCGAAGCAGAGCACATAAAACTTAACCATACGCCTCAGGGCTGGCCCCCAGATTTTCTTCATTTTTGAATGTAATTTTTAAAAATCTTGGCATCAAAATAGTTTTCAGAGGAACACTTCATTAATTGTATCATGAGGAATGGGAAAATAACAGCTATACAAAGTTGTGTCATAGGATTCACCTCTCGGGAATGCAATTATGCTGGATATCAAAGAATACTTTTATACATTTGACAAAAATTATAGCCATTGTGTTTCAAAAGGTTCATCCGTCCAACAGATACTTCTGGAACACCCTCCATGTGTCAGTGCTGTTCTTGGTCTCGGGGTGCCACGCAGGACACACTCTCTGCCCTCACTGAGCTTACCTTCAAGAGATGTAGGGGGCAGGTGGGGTTTAAAACACAGAAGGTTTTTGTAGTGAAATTATAAAAATATTAATGCAAATTATATTGTCTTCACAGTCAGATATAATTACTTGTGCTCAAGAAGTGGAAATGATGATAAAGAAGTTAGGAGCCCAGCTGGAACAATTAAAAATGATTGTAAAATCAAAGACAGCTGTCCCGACATCACAAGTCTTTGTAAGTATTTGTCATTAACTTCGACCTTGTTTAAGGGCAAATGTACTTTTGAGTTCTATAAAATTGAATTGGAAGTAATTATAATTATTAACTATCAAGTACTAAAACTATATTAATTTTATACAAATTGATCCTGTTTTTTATGGTTATTTTATAGTAATAGTATATTATAAGTTGAATGAGAGGATTCCTTTGGTAGGTGATTGTTACTTTGTTGCTTATGGCAACAAAAATAATCCATGGGGTGATTGTTACTGAAGTGTTGCCTATGGCAACAAAAATAATCCATGGGGGGCTGGCCCAGTGGCACAGTGGTTAAGTTTGCATGTGCTGCTTGGCAGCCTGGGGTTCGCAAGTTCAGATCCTGGGCACAGACCTACACACCACTCGTCAAGCCACGCTGTGGCAGTGTCCCATATACAAAGTAAAGGAAGATTGGCACAGATGTTAGCTCAGGGACCATCTTTCTCAAGCAAAAAGAGGAAGATTGGCAATAGATGTTAGCTTAGGGCCCATCTTCCTCACCAAAAAAAAAAAAAAAAAAAAAAACCAAAGTAAAAGAAAAAAAGTAATCCATAGTGCAGTGTTGAAAATGTGTTCACAGTAGCTAGTTAGAAATTACCTCCAGCAAAGAGGTGCTATAACTTGTAACCTTTCTGCAAAGATAGATAATAATCACTTTGTTTACCAGGCCTATACTTACACTGACTTTCTGATTATCTGTACCACTTTATGGGCAAATCTGGTAGCCCCAAAGAGGTATAAGATGCATATGCAGTATTTTATAGAGCATTTTGAGGCTCTCATAATTTTCTGTAATCATTCTCAATACTTCATTTTAAAAACCAAGAAACAAAAAGCTAAGTTGTTTAATTTATAAGTAGGGCCTGATTAATTTTTTTGTTTGTTCTGTAAGTTAGTGAACTTTTATATGAATAAAAAACATTTATCTCACTGACCAAAGATCTTTCACCTGCAGCTCACGAGGCATGCCCCAATTAGCGTCTCTACACTTTCCAGATTTTTGAGTCAAGATTAAGGAAGACAAATCTAGTTATAATAAGTCATATTTAGCTTTTTTGGAAAAAGAGGATATTTTCTCCTTGATATTTTTTTTTTTTTAAGATTTTATTTTTTCCTTTTTCTCCTCAAAGCCCCCCGGTACATAGTTGTATATTCTTCGTTGTGGGTCCTTCTAGTTGTGGCATGTGGGACGCTGCCTCAGCATGGTCTGATGAGCAGTGCCATGTCCGCGCCCAGGATTCAAACCAACGAAACACTGGGCCGCCCGCAGCAGAGTGCGTGAACTTAACCACTCAGCCACAGGGCCAGCCCCTTCTCCTTGATCTTTTGAGGTGAAGCGTCCATGAATCTTTCTTAGCTGATCAAGTGTGTGTGGCTTTTTTGAGTAAATTAATTTTATGACAATCATCCCCAAATAAAATGCTTTGAAATAAAATGCAAGTTTATTTTCTCATAATTTTGGAGTCCAATTTCTCTCTAGATTCTATTATCTAACTTCGTGAGACTTTCACTTGTCTTAAGGAAGAATTAATTTCTGTATAAATGAAAAGTTGTATTTATTTTTGAGAGTACAAGGATCTATAGTTTTATTAAACAGTTAATGTTTTGCACATTGTTTTCTCTTCTGCAGCCCATCTTCATTGCACTTTCCAATCTGTGGACCAGCTTTCAGGATGAAACGGTTTTGATTAGTGTCCTCAGTAATTTAACTAGTCACCTGGAGGCATTTCTGGGTGCTCATGAACTACTTTTTCCTGAGAAAGTACTGCGAGGTCTTCTTGATGGAGTGACTGTGAAAACTGATGTGTTTAGAATGAGAGAACAGATGGGTAATAGGAATCATCCATTATTTCCTCTTGCTTTTAAAATTCCCTTTGGAATAAAGTCACTCTTTCGTTTTAACCTTTTCACGTTATATCTTTCTGATAAAATAGTATCTTTTTTGATTACAAAAGTACTAATGGTCATTATAGAAAATGTGGAAAACTGAAAATATGTAACCTGAATATTTTACTATCCAGCAATAACTATTTCTAATGTTATTGTTAGTATTTTGGCCAACAATGGTTGTCTGTGGTTTTGTGTTTGTGTTGTAGTCTTACTGATTTTATTATTGATTTTTAGTAGAAAAGGATACTAATCCTTGCTATAGTTATTTCAAATAAAGCTCCTTTTCTTTGAAATATTTGCCATGTATCTACCTCATATTCAGGTTGAAATTTGTAAATAAATCAATTTTATCCCTGTAAAATTGAGCTTATTTTAGGCCCTTTAAGAGGGTATTCTTATAGGAAGTCTGTCTTTATCGATAACCTTCTTTTAACGTTTTTGGTCCCTTCTATCTTAGTTAAAGACAACTTAAAATTCATGAGAAATGCCAAAGTAGAGTCTGGGACTTGAGTTATTGCCTAAAAAGAAAGTTTTTCCAGAAAATAGATAATTTACTCTCTAAATTTCCTTTTCAAATTTGATTTTTGTAAAAGTGAAAAATAAAAGTGTAGTGGTAATTTCCATTCTTAAACTAGTAAAATACATAAAATCTGGAAACCAAATCAAAGAGACTCAAAAGTATCCTTCCAGTTAAAGTTTTTCCTATTCATTTTTCTTTTCATTAAAACAGCATGTCTAAGTAGATAGTAGCTCAACCGTATGGGCAAAACAGTTTACTTGCACCTGGTTTAGACGTGTCATTTCCCACCATATATCAAAACTTTTTATGCACCAGAACACTATTTATCAAGTGACTGCACCGGTGAATGGGGAGACCTAATGTTCTTTTGAAAGAATTTAATTTACACTTGCCACATCTCATCACTGTTTGGGGCTTTCAGGCTTATCAGGAAAAACGAAGGAAGGTTTATTTTCTCCAAATTATGCATTTACTTCTGGTTGTAGCCACAACGTCGCTGTGTATCTACTGTTTGTATGTAGAGGCAGGCAGAGAAGTGTAGGTAGGATTGCAAAAGCTACGAATCTTGGGGATCAATGTTTTATAAATGCACGTTTTTATTTGTGTAAAAAAATTTAGTCAATTTAACTATCAAATGTAAATAGATCAACCAACACTTGGAAGAATTTTTTGAAAGTGTAAAGAACAAAGATTGTACATCTTGTTATCAAAATTAGGTTACTAAGAGATATTTCCTGACTCTTTCTGCTCAGAACGTTCTCAACTGACTCAGAAGCAGTAGTGTCAGTATATAAGCACCGTATTCAGAGTCTTTTGCCAGCTAGTAGAAAGAGCTGCGCCATCTTGAATGAAGTTGATCTGTCTCTATTTTAGTCACATAGCAGCCACTCTCTTCCGCTTATTTCCTTCCGTTGTTTACTCTTCTCATTGAATAAGTTTTTCTTATTTTCCTTTTCATTTTAGAAGATAGAGTAAATGCAGAGGATTTCAGAAAACTGGAATGGCTTTTCCCAGAAACAACAGCAAATTTTGATAAATTGTTACTTCAGTATCGGGGATTTTGTGCTTACACATTTGCTACAACAGATGGTCTTCTCCTTCCAGGTATAGGGTTGTAAATAATATTACTCCCACTTCCCCATTTTTTCTTTAAATGAAGTGCTGTCATTGTCATTTATTCATTTTTTAAAACTTCATGGGATCTGATGGTGAGCAATGAAAGGAGCTACAAAGATGATTCAGACAAAGTCTTCATCTTTGAGGTGCTCACAGTATAATCTGGTAGACTGAAATAAACAAGAAATTATAGTACAGATGATAAGTGATGGAATGCGTATATAATGAAACATGGATGCTACAATGTCGTAAAAGAGGGCCGACTCATATGCCCAGTGAAGGATTCCAGAAATGTTAGATGGCATTACTAAAATATATCATCTTCAAAGTAATTACTTGAAAGAGCAACACTAATTTGACTGAGATGTTTATTAAAAAAAATTCTTTGTCACTTTATGGTTATATTCTATTAACATAGATCAGGATTTCTGTGTAAGTCAGATGCCTCTAAAGATATGGCCAGTATTTTATCAAGTACAATTTTTTATGATGTATTTATTACTAGAGCATCTCCAAAACAAAGAGTGAATCAGAAATTATGATGAAATAAATTATTATCCAAAAAGTGCCTTGTGAATTGGGAATAACAAGAAGTCAGTTAGAGCTAGAATGAAAACAGTTTGATGACATTGTTTTTTTGTTTGCCTTACACCCTTAACCTCCTTCCTTTTCTTCCCTCTTTGTTATTTCTTTTGTTGTGTTTCACAGTTGGGTGGTACTTTTTTATTCCAAAGAATGATTGAGATTGTGTGTATATACAGGCTAGAGAATATACAAATTGACTCATTTTTTATGGTATTAGATTTTTTCATAATGGGAGTAACAGACGGTTTACTGTGGGGCCCTGAGAGAATAGTATTATTCTAAGGCCCTGGGAGGGTAACTGTACTGAGGAGAAAAGTTAAGAGCCGTGAAGTAAAAAGTGATGGAATGTAGATGGTTTTTTGCTTTTCTTCTCTTTTCTTCTTTTCCTTTCCTTTTTCCTTCCATCTTTCCTCCCTCCCTCCCTTCCTTTCTTCCTTCTTTCACAACGAAGAAAGGAAGGGAGTCATGAGAGACACAAACAGGGACGTGGGGTGATGACAGAGGTAGCAGGATGTAGTTGAAAAAGCTTTGGGCTAAGATTCAGGAAAGCCTGCTTTCCAGTCCCAGTTATACCTGGGAACTGAGTGAACTTAGGAAGCTTCAGCAAATCTCATGCCTGCTGTGGACCTCAGTTTCCGTGTCAGGAAAAGGAGAGGGAACAACTGGGAGGTCTGTTTGGTCCCTTCCAGCTTCCACTATGATTCTAAGAAAGAGAGAAATAGAAAAGTAGAAGGGCTTGTAGGGCTGAGGGTTTCAGAATCTTCTCCGAATAAGCTAGTCGTGACTACTTTATTTCTGTTTACTACATTATTTCTACTTACTACAGTATTTTCTGGGCAGGAGCAACCTGCACTACCTCAGAGGAATTCTGTAGGACTTCCCTCCTTCCGTGGGGGATGCAGACCACATGGCTTAAATCCAAGGTGATGCTGTGGCTTCCCAGTCAGGGTCCTCTTCAGATGTCTTCCCTGACTATTGCCTACCACTCTTTCCTTTCTCACTACTCCAGCGTCACTGACCTTGTTGCTGTTCTTGAACGTTCCAAGCCCATTTTCACCTCAGGAGCCTCTGCACTTCAGAGCCTTTGCACTTTCTATTGCTCCTACTTGGAAGCTCTGTCCCCTAGGTAGCTACATACCCTGCTCCCTCTTGTTATTCAGCCTTTCCTGGTCACCCAATTTAAATGTCAACCTCACCCTTCTACCTTTTACTATGTGTTTAACCTCCTTTATTTTTAATATTTTTTCTGAAGCACTGATCACTTCCTGGCCTATGGTATATTTGTTGATTTGTTGTGAGCAGGAACTTTGTTGTCTTCTATATTCTCAGTGCCAAGAACAGGGTCAGTAAATATTTGTTGAATAATTGAAAGAATAAATAAATAAGACAGTATTGCTGTTTCCTATATAATTACCACAAACTGTGTATATATTTAATAATCCATATTTTATGTAGTATCTTTTGACAGGGAGAAATACTTTCTAACATGCGAATTTGCATTTTGGAAAAGATGTCCCATTTTTGTAGTTCCTACAGATTTTTTTTTTTTTGAGGAAGATTAGCCCTGAGCTAACATCTGCCACCAATCCTCCTCTTTTTGCTGAGGAAGACTGGCCCTGAGCTAACATCCGTGCCCATCTTCCTCTACTTTATATGTAGGACACCTACCACAGCGCTTGCCAAGTGCTGCCACGTCCACACCCAGGATCTGAACTGGTGAACCCTGGGCCACCCAAGCGGAACATGTGCACTTAACTGCTGTGCCACTGGGCCGGCCCCCAGAATTATTTTTAAAACAGTGCTTATAGTAGCATTTAAGAGGATTTGAAAAACCAGCCAGATGACTAAGTGGCTTCTCATAAAAGACTTGTAAACATCTTATATCTGGATAGTGAAATATTTTTATACAAAATCCTACTTTAAAATTTAAAAATATATAAAATTAATTAATTTGTTATGAATTTAATATAAAATATAATTTAACAAAATATATAATTTAAAATTGCTAATTGTAATATTTTAGCCAAATTAAAAAAGTGATATGTTAAAAATGGAATATATAGGGAATGGTTCTATGAGTGTGTTACAAACATAGCCTCACTTAATATTTCGTATCTAATTCAATTCCTTTTCTTAATTTTTAGGAAATTCAGCAATTGGAATTTTGAAATATAAAGACAAGTATTACACTTTCAATTCCAGAGATGCTGCATATTCCTTTGCAGAAAATCCTGAAAATTACATTAATTTAATTACAGAAAAAGCCAAAAAAAATGCAGAGTTAATTCAGCTACTGGAACTTCATCAACAGTTTGAAACCCTCATTCCATATTCTCAGGTAAGCAGGGTCAGTATTTTAAGAATATATGACATTTAAAAGGATAATTAACTAAAGCTGTGTTTTGTTGTTGAATGGTTCCCAAGTCCAGGCAAAGACAGGGTCAGCTGAGGCCTTTACAGGTTATCTGAAGAGGATTCACATCTGAAGATGGAAACTAATGAAATCCACAAAGAATAACGAAAACAACATAGGGAGTCAAATTGACAAATTAGGCTGGAAAAACCTGAATGAGAAAGACTACATTTAGATAAGTCATTGAAACTACAGTATTTCCTTATCTAAGATTGAAGGAGCGCAGCACAGACAACATAGGTGATAACTTTCTTATACTAGGAGTTGTTAAATAATTTAACAGGTTTAAATTGCAGTGGTCTGAAAGGCCTCAGAAAAGATCTGAAGGTGTGTTTCTTTGTATGTCAGTGCCTGTTCTTTAATTCATTCAGCAAATATTTACTGAGCCAATTCCTGTGTGCCAGGCACCATTCTTGGCACACGAGATTAGCAGTGAACAAAATAGATAAAAATCCCTGCTTGCATGGGGCTCACGTTCTACTGCTGTATATTCTTTTCGTTTTCCCTCTCTTTGTCTCTCATTTTTCTTGTTCACCTTTTAATTGCTCTTTCTGTCTCTTCTCTCTCGTTCAGTTCCTGTCTTTCAAACTCACTAAAATAGAAACCTAAAATACATAGTTTAAATGTTTTGTGTTTGTTACTTTTACCAACATTTTGACCATGAAGCAGGTGGGTTTGAGTATGACTGACCAGGTTGACAGGGATCCAAGCAGTGACTGATAAGAGGATGGTCTGGCTGGTGACAGGGAGGCATAGATGGTAGTCTGAATGCTTGGGCAAGAAGACTGGGATCAAGCTCAGGACAGAGTGGTTGGAGGGGTCAGCTGTGGTGGTCAGTACCCTGGACAGCTCAGGTGGCGCTCTTGTTCTCACATGGTGCTACCAGTCTGCTGATGTGACACTCCAGCTGTCCTTTTGGATGAGACAGTTCTCCAGAGTTTCCCCCTGTTGTAAAGAGAGATTAGTCTGTTTGGTATCCTTCTGTATGTGGGCCAATGGTAGGCCTAGAATTTTGGGCTCAAAAGGTTACTGTCAAAATGATTGGACCAGTTTAACTCCAGTCCTTGAGACCTGTCACTTACTCATAATCCTGCTAGCACTTGCTCTTACCTGTGTTTATAATTTTTGCCAATGTGATGAATTTAAAATGGTATCTCATTATTGTTTTAGTGTGCATTTTTCTGAGAATGAAGTTCACCATCTCTTCTTACATCAGTTACTCATTCCGGTTTCGCTTTCTATACATTGGCTACTCATAACTTTTGCCAGTATTTTTTCCCGTACTGCTCTTTCTGTCTTTAACTGTTGATTGGCAGGTGTTTCTTGTCTTGTCTATTGTAAGTGTTAATCCTTTATCAGTTATAAAATTTGCAAATGTCTTTTCCCAGTCTGTCACCTCTCGGTCAGCTTTGGCAGTTGAGTCCTTCATTGAAGATACGTCTTTCATTTTAATGTAGTCAAATCTATTAATTTTTCCCTTTAAAGATTGTGCATTAGAAAGTCTTGTTTTAGAAATCCTTCACTGTCTTAAGGTTATCCATTTACATTTTCTTTTGTTTTAATTTATTATTCACATTTAAGTCTTCAGTCCATTGGAGATAATAAGGAGTTTTAATTTTATTTCTTATGTAGTGAGCCAGTTTTCCCAACACTGTTTACTAATATATGATTTTCCTACTAAATATGATGCCACCCCCATTGTGTTAACAATTCTCATATGAAATGTGTTTGTTTCTAGGCTCTCAATTCTGTTCTACTGACGTATTTGTCTATCTCTATACTGACACCATATTGTTCAAATTACTATTGCTTTGTAATACATTCTATTATCTGATAGAGCAAGCCCTTCCCTTTGCCTTTTCCTTTTTCAAAATTGTCTTAGGTATTCATGCTTGAATCTTTGTATGTCCATGGAAATTTCTTAATGAATTTGCCAAATTACCCAAAGATCTTCCTGAGATTTTAACTGGATTGCATTAAAATAATAAAATAGTTTCTGGGGGGAATTTATGTGTTTATTACATTAGATTGTCCCATCCATAAAAAGTACCATTTGCTTACTTTATTTTTGCCATTAGTAGTTTCATTAATTATGCCTTAATAAAACATAATGGTTTTAGTTATATTTTATATTCTGCCTACTTCTAAAACAGTATGTGAGATAACTTTTTTAAAAAGCACTTATACATCAATTCTGATAAAACAAAACTAAAGGCTAAAAAGAAAAAACTACATGGGAAAATATGTCCCACTCATTTTAAATAAATAACTGGAACTTTTAATTATAATACAGCAAAGGGTATAGAGGATGCATCACTGCATAAAAATAACAAAAACAAATACCTGTGTGTTTATCTCTTATAAAAAGAAAATTCTCTCTCAGTGCTCCCCCTGGACCCTTTTCCAATCTCATTCTTTTCTCTTCCCCACTGCAGTAACTACTTTATGAATTCGGTGTTATTCATCCCTTGCCATTTTAGTTTTGCCATTCATGTATGTATTCCTGAACAATGTGTTACTGTGAAATGACTATGTCTTTTGCCCAATTTTCTACTGGATTATATGTCTTTTTCTTATTGATTTGTAGGAGGTGTTTTTTCAAAAGCACATTTTTGATACTAATTCTTTGTCAGATATATGTTTTGTATACACGTTCCCCCAGTTTGTGACTTATCTTTTCATTCTTTTTGTGCTGTCTTACAAATGAAAATTTTTCATTGTAATGTGTAATTTATCATTCTTTTTCTTCATGTCTTGAACTTTTATGTCTTCTTTAAGAAATTCTCATGAACCCTTGATCATAAAAATATTCTCCTACATTGTTTTTTTAAAAAAAATATGGATTTACCTTTCAAACTAGTTTTTAGTCCGCTTGGATTTGATTTCTGTGTCTGGTGGGAGTGAAGATCCAGTTTTCACTTTTTCCCATGTGAGCAGTAATTGTCCCAGACCATCTGCTCAATAATCTCTCCTTTCCCCACTGAGCTACAGTGTCTTATATGCACGGGCTTACTTTTCAGGCTCTCTATTCTGTTCAATTATTCAATTTTTTAAAAATTCTATATATCTTACTATATAAGATAGTATTATAGTATATACTGTATAATCCTAGATCTTGCTATGGCTTTATAATAAGTCTTTATATCCAGTAGAGTAAGTTCCCCCACCCTTTCTTCTCTAAAGAATTTTGGCTATACTTGACTCTTGACTTTCCATATAAATTTGAGAATTACGTTGTCACGTACCATAAAAAACCTTGAAGGAATTATGACTTTTCATGTCTATAGACAAGAATTATTTGGCCTTGCTACCACTTACATGTAATTTACAGAGTTGTAAGAGAGTTCAAAGACAATGAAAGGATAAAATCAGATAACCAGAAAGGTGTGCCGTATGTAGACAATGCATAGTTTTCCATTAGAGAACAATTTCCCCCTATATATCTGGTCTTCTTTTTCCCTTTCTTTCTGTGCAATCTTCAACTCTTCTTCAGTGACCTTCAATACCTCTGAAGGCGAGTTTTGTTCCTCCATATTTCAGTGCTACAGTCCTTATAATTATTTACTTGCTATTTACGTGTATAATATTGTTAATTATCCTTTCCCCATGTTTTTATCTACCCAACTATATCATAAGACCATTCTGAAAGCAACAAGTATATCTTATGTTAAATGGTAGGCACTCACTGATGATCTGTTGCTTGATTTGGGGAAAGAAGTTAATTTCTTCTCCTTCCTCTTTACTATGACCCAAGTTCCTTAAACCTCTACCACCCCACCAGCAACTTCGTATTCAGCATAATCATATCTTGTTTTGTCTGGAATTACTGAATACTTAATATTTGAATAGTGGGCTTCTGGGTGCTGTGGCAGAAAATCAACATATTCAACTAAAACAAAACCACCTTGGATGATAATCTGCTATGTATGCATAGTTTGGGTTTAAGACGTATCCTAAAGATGTTCTAATACTTTAAACAAATGTGATTTATACCTAATATTTAATAGCTACTTTAAACTTCTGTCTGTTTCCAACAAAATATTCACTTACCCTACCAATTGTGAAAATTGGAGAGGGGCATTCCACCTGGGAATGACTGATGTTAGCTTTTCCCTTTCCAAAATATGCCTCCTGCACTAACTTCACAAAGTCAGGGACTAACCCATAATGCCCAGGAAAATAATGACATTTAGCTCACCAAGTATGAGCTTATTTTCTCTGCTACTATTTATAGGTGTATTCCATGTTCAAAAGTTCTTGTTTTTTTAATCTTTTGACAGTTTAGCTAAATATTTTAGTTTAATTTTTATTTTTTACAAATATTAATTGCAAAACTCCATTTGTTTAGGTGAAAGATGTTGACAAACATATAAAACCAATTACAAAGTGTGAAAGTGGCACACAGACGGATACACACATATTGCCACCAACAATTGTGAGATCATATGAGTGGAATGAATGGGAATTAAGAAGAAAAGCTATAAAATTGGTTTGTAACAATATTTCCTAAAATTATTTATAGGATGGGAAATTTTAATGTGTTGTTACTCATAGAGTTGGTAAGTTATTTATATAAAATATTGGTTGTTCAGAGTTCTTTGCTAATATAAAAATAATTAGCATAATTTATAATTTGCCAGCTTTACATTGTAAGATCTTCTAATTTTAAGCGTATGTAGAAATACAGAAGCATGAAACTGTTCTCAAATTACACCAGCCAGTAACTAGAACAATGATAGTTGCACGCTATTGATCTATATAATAGTTTATCATCTATATAATCTATCTATATATCTATATATATAATAGTATATTGATCTATATAATAGTTTTAATCTACTGTGCTAATCTAAGAGGTGCTAGTATTTAGAGCACTCCTAACTATTTCTAATCATTTAAAGTATACCTTTGGTTTTTTGGACTTCTTTTGAGGAACAGAATGTTATCTTTGTTGTATCACAGATATTGTCCCCTCTTATTGTCAACATGTTCTCTCCAGACACTGGGATCTCTTGGCCTTCTGATTCTCAGTCACCTTAATCATAATCAGTGCCTACCCTTAGAGCCTATCTTTGAAACTGTGATCCCTGTCGACTCAGTGAAATTCCCCCCACTTACCCTTTTTATAGTATCTTGTCATTTTAAACAACAAACATTTATAGTATGAAGGAAACAAACTCTTTTTATATCTGTAGCCTTTTCTTGGTATGTTTTATCCGTCTCTTTAACTGAGATCAGGTGTGAAAATAAACAAAGGCTACCCAAA